>NC_140303.1:29881302-30582244 GCF_964211825.1 Aythya ferina
TCCTTTCAGGTCATTTGTACAGGACACCTTCTGGTGGCTCCCATGAACATGTTTGCAAATCCCTAGATGATCAAACTTTGTTTTGTTCCTTTTTCACATGCAGCTAACCTTTGAAAATCATTTCCAAGGGCTATTCTGAATAGCAGAATCCCAGCTGGAGTTTTTTAAGGTCATGACATAAGATTTATCCTTAACACACATTATGATTTTCTTTGCTTTGCCTTTTATTTGATTCCCTCCCCCGGTGTTTTACTTTGTATAGCATTATGCTTTTTGTTGCCATACACCATTACTGCTAGCTTGTAACTAAATTACTCTATTGTAAGCAGCACTTTTCTGTTATGCAAAGCTGCTCATTGGTGAGGGAGGATGTACACCAGGAGATTAAAATGAGAAAAGAGGCAAGAGATCACCATCATCTAAAGGATGTGGGTTTTCCTGTGAAACATTAAAGGTTCACCACTATTGGGCACATGTATGTGTGGTGAGCAGAGAGCTTATAAGGGCCAAGAGCCGAAGAGCTTCTAGCTGGAGATGTGAGGACTAGTAGTACCTTGTTGCTTTGCTGCTATGGAATGTCCTCTTCAAGCAGCCCCCGGCAACAGGACTTCTACGGTTTATTTTGCAATGTGGAACTACTGGGGATGCTTCTGATACTATTGAGATTAGTAGAGATTTCACAAGTGAACTTGGTGAGAAGATGGGCAGGCCTTTAAATACTGCAAATTGTACATGTGCAGAGGGAGCAGCAAAGAAAAATGGCCATTATCAAGGAAGCAACAATTGTACAACACCACCCCAGTTTTCTGAACAAAAGAGGAGAGTCTTGTTTGGCAACTTGTACATCCAGGGGTTCCTCCCCCAGACGCTCATTCACAGTGTTTCCATTAGTGCTTCTACTCAGGTCAAAAAGTCATCCTACAATGTATTTTTTTTTTCCCCTCTAATTTTCATACCATTTTTCTGGAGGGAGGATGCAGCCAGAACCCCATTAGCACTGCACAAACCACTGCAGCAGAGACTTGCAGCAATTTGCCTGGATGTAGAGTCCCACTTGTTTGAGATTTTGCCTTGTAACTAATTAGTAAAGGTCAGACAAAGTATCTTGAGCTTACATCAATTAATCATGAGGTAAAGCACACAATTTCTGGTGAGGTCCAGCTTACGTTGATCGGTCAATTACTTTGTGCTGGCAGGCCACAGTTTGGCACATATTTAAAGATTAGACTATTGATCTAGCAACTTAGCTCTTACCTTTGACCTCAGAAATAGAAACAAAAGACCGCTTAATATTCATAAGCTTGTCATTCCCATAAAGTCAGGTCCATGTAGATTTGAATGGTAGCAGAGTATGGTTTAGTCCCTCATGAACATAATATGAACTGTACATGAGATGCAACTGAGTGAAATAGTCACCAGAAAAAAAGAAAAAAAAAATAAAACAAAAAAATCCAACTAACTTGCATTTTAAAAGCATTCACTGCATCAAATATATCAAGTGCTTCCTCATTTGATACAAACTCATTCAGTTCTACTGGCTTCAGCACAGCTCTTCTGGTTTACATTTGCAAAACACAGAATCACAGAATTTCTAGGTTGGAAGAGACATCAAGATCATCAAGTCCAACCTCTGACCTAACACTAACAGTCCCCACTAAACCATATCCCTAAGCTCTACATTTAAACATCTTTTAAAGACTTCCAGGGATGGTGACTCCGCCACTTCCCTGGGCAGCCTGTTCCAATGTCTAACAACCCTTTTGGTAAAGAAGTTCTTCCTAAGATCCAACCTAAAACTCCCCTGGTGCAACTTAAGCCCATTCCCCCTCGTCCTGTCACCAGGCACGTGGGAGAATAGACCAACCCCCACCTCGCTACAGCCTCCTTTAAGGTAACACGAAGACATTTAGCTACTGACCTCCTCTGCTCTGTTAGGGATCACGCCTTTGAATACCTAGTACATCTGAAAAAAGGAAAAAATCCAATTCCATTTTGTAAAAAAGTATTCTTTGTGTTTAATAAAGAGATATAGCAACAAAAAGAAGGACTGACAGCAAGCAGTCCATCTAGTAAAACACGAGTCCAATAGGCTTTGAAAACATAGTCAGAATGTATCCCTAGAGACATGCAGATTATCTATCCAAAACATTATGAAACAGAAAATAAAGATATTTTTTTTTTTAATAGAGTAAGTGCATGCATGTGTTTGCATAAGCACTGCCTTTGTGAAATTTCATGGGGAAATGTAATTATCTATAGAAGAAAAATAATCTTCTGCGACCAGTCTGACTATGAACAGTTAATCAATTTCATCTGCTATCATAAAGTTATGACAAACAGATATCATCTGATAGTCCACAGTGGAGTCTAACTTCTGCTGCAAGAGACTCTAGCTAGCTAGGACTAGCACAACACTTTCACTGCCCTAGGTGGGGGGTCACAGTAAAGTTCCCTGAAATATTGATAGACAGACATGCAGACTAGAAATTTTTGCTGTGGTAATTTAACACCTTATCAGTTTCAGCTGCAAACCTCACCTTCTGCATGAGGTTACCCTCCTTGCAACAAAAAGGAACAGGTGCTGACTTCTCAGCAGTTACAGACATGAAATGCCAGCATGAAGTAAGGGCTGGAGTTTTGCAGTGACCATGAACTGTGACAGCTGAGGGATCCTGCTTCTCCTTTCCCAGTCCTACTGTGAAGGGTAACTCCCCAGTGAAACAGGCCAGGCAAGAACATGACTCTTGGTTGAGACTGCTTTCCACTTATGTGATCTAAAATAGCACAACAAAACGATGCCTAGTCAGATATTTTAGTCACAAGCAGAGAGAGAGGGCATTTGAACATTTTCACTTTCCATCACAGCTGACAGTAATCCCTCCACAGCTTTTACAAGTGATTTTGGACTTTGCTGGATCAGAACCTCCACACTCATACATCAAGACATCCAGCACAGCTGACTAAAGTTTCATTTACATAGCAACTCACAGGCACAGGGTCGAAACCTAAGATAGGAGAAGAAAACAGATCAAAATAGATATGCTGTATTTAGGAGTTGACCTCATGTTGTAGCTCTTCTGTCTTCTCCCAACTTGTTAGTAAGGTGCTGCATGTTTATTTCTATCTCCTCCTTCAAAACTTTACTTCACAGTATTTTGACAAGATGGTTTAGTTGCTAATAATTAGAGGAAATATTTTTGTCTGTCCTTAAAGTTGGCAAAGGAAAGTCCTATCAGCATATTTACAACCTGTGTCTAGACTGATAATGTAAATGCACATGTTAGAAAAATCTACAGTTACTTTCTGCTAGGGACTACTTTCCCTTCAATATAATTTCATACTCAAAGAAAGAAAAGAAATTTAAGTCACCCAGACCCAGAACACAATGCGGTTCTTAATTTCTCATTAACAGTGTGTCAGAAGAACTGATTTATCAGGAAATCTGTCTTCCTGTGAACAGCCTTACAAGAGCACCTGTAGTTTTCTTTTTAATTGATTTAGCAATGGAACTTTGCCTCTGGTTCATCTCCAAAAAGAAAAAAAAAGGATCTATGATTGCCACATTCCTTTAATAGATATTTCAGTGCATTCTCAGAGGAAGCATAAGGAAGTAACACAAGGTCAGTTTGTCAGCATCCTTTGCCAGATGCCTATGGCTCTTGTGATGTGAGAAACAAGAGAATTCAGATCTGGTGCCTGCATTTTCAATTAAATTACTGACATACTAATTTAAATGGTTAAATTCCTACAGGGAAAAAAAAAAAAAAAAAGAGAGAGAGAGAGAGACAGTTGCCAAAGTTGCCAAAATGCCTGCATTATTTTTGTTGAATTTTGTATTATTATTAAGACTATGTTAACATTACACAAATGCTGAAAATATATGTAAAAGACATGGGGTGATCCTGCAGAGGAACGCATGACTTCACCCCAAAAAAATAAAAGATGAAAAAAAAGAAAAAAGTGCTTTCATGGATCAGTTATTACCAGAAACTATCTGAATTTTACCACAAACTTTCAAGTGCAATTCATTGAACTAAGACCAGGTTCTGTCCCTGCAATGACAGAAGCACTCAGAAGTGTTACACATTTCCAAGCATCTGCTGGAGTTTTGGAGTCATCATTGGGAGCTGTCTGCCTTTTGTTGTTGTTGTGTTTCCCAATGTCTCAAAGCACACATTTAGCAGTTCAGGGGGTATTTCTGGGCTATTTTGGAGAAGCTCAGACCAGGAGCAGGATGCATATACTTACTGTAAGTGTGAATATGAAGAAATTAAGAACTAAGCAGACAGTTGGATTTGGGATCTATTTTTAACTCAAACCAACCTGCAGCACAACATAGAGTAATGCACTTGCCATCCCTGCTTCTGTTTCCTCTCAGGGCAGGGAAGATTATCATTGTGTGCTTACCCATCCTTTTCTCCATCTCTATGGAGAAAACCAAAACAAGCGGCCAGGAATTCAGATGACCAGCTAAACCAGCAGAAGTTTACTCTCCAAGTGGGTCAGAACAGCAACTGATTGTTTGAGTAATGTCTTCATAAGCTGTGACAGTCAAAAGGGGATACATAAACACAGGCATCCAGTGTAGGGGCAGCGCTCTCCTGACCCTGAAAGTACCGCAATGCAAGTGCAGTTAGAACTTCCCAGTTTTCCATTGTAGTTCTACTGGGCTTTTGTTTTCCCATGAAGGTTTTACTTCCTCAAAACTCTTCTCTCTTTTTAGATTAAATTATTTTGGAGGCAAGTACTGTGAGAGCAAGTTCCTCTTGAGCATGCACAGAATGGAAATTAGTCATTAATCAACTGAATCCCCACAGTACCACTAACTTAATGTAGTAAAATGAATGATGGAAGGAAAAATAAATGCTTCTGAATTTAACAAAGCAGAAATATTATATCAGCCAAAACACAACACACAGGCTATTCATGTAAGGGAAGGGGGGTGAGGAATCCTTTTTAGATTTATTATTTGTATTATTAATACTGATGGGTTTGGGAGAAGTAGTGAGGAAAAAAAAAAAAAAAAAAACAGTCTTCCATCCGGTGGTGCAGAAAACAAATATTATGCAGTCTGGAAATAAATGTCTTGAATGAACTTGAAGCAAAGAGCAACAAGTTATATTTTTTTCTTTTTACTTTTCTAAGTAAGAAGGAATCTCTGTAAAAAAGTTTCCTGCCACAAAATGACACTGTGCACCCTCAGGATCTGGAATATGGATCCTGCTAAGGGGAAATACAACCTAGCAGTTCAGTGTACAAAACTACTATGCTTTTTCAGAGTAGGAGAGGAATAGAAAGAAATATGTTCATTGGTGACATGATTCTGTATATTTCTTACTGAGAAAGCTTTTGCTTTAATGACAGTTCCCAAACAAGTGAAAAGGATTGAATGCAACAGAGCAGTTTCTAAACAGGAGACATCTCCACACCTGGGGATGCAAGAAAATAAGCTTGCACTCTTGCAAAATGAGAACGGGTATATGAATCTTGATGTTCCCTGCCCTCAGGACACAAAGACATTGCTGAGAGACCAAATCCCTGGTCCATGACAGCTAGTTCAGCAGACAAAGGTCGGCAAAGCCCCTCTGCTTCCCCACTGCCAAGTCCTGCTGGAAACACCACATTCTTGGTTCTTCATGAAAAGAAATAAGTTCTGGCAGTGCAGGGGAGGGAACTGAGGACAGAAAATCCTCAGGCCTTTAGTCAGGCCCCACTTATGCTCTTGATGGTTTATAGGTTTTGGTTGGGCCCAGGAAAATTAGGCTTCAAATTAAAATGGGCTTCATTAGTGAGCTTCATTAGCTGTAAACAATCCATGTTTCATTAAGGGGTGAGAGAGCAAGCACACTAACAGCTCTCCTAGGAAAAAGTTGCACTAAAAGAACAACTGGATATTAAAGGTATAAAACAGGTAGTGCCACTGTTTGAAAGGGAATACTCAGAGCTGCAGAGATGCAAATTCTCCCAATTTTTATTAAATACATTGGAATTCGCTACTGATGAAAATTTCATCCACTGATGAGAAAACAGATTTCAAA
The DNA here is from genome assembly GCF_964211825.1 of Aythya ferina. Taxonomy (NCBI): domain Eukaryota; kingdom Metazoa; phylum Chordata; class Aves; order Anseriformes; family Anatidae; genus Aythya; species Aythya ferina. Next base: position 29,887,341 of record NC_140303.1, read on the forward strand.
AAAACATTTGAAATCAATCCAATTGGGATCAAATACTATTTCTGACTAGATTTGCATATGGCCTTTCAGATGTAACTGCACAAAGAAAAAAAAAAAAAAAAAAAAAAAAGATGATATTTGAGCATCCTCACATACACATTTTTCCCTTGAGAACAGGTTCTGTACAAGCTTTTATTTTGATTGTGTCTAAGAATTCCCCCACTCCCTCCACCTCCACATAAAGAATTCAGTTTACACTTTCCTGGCAGAGTTAAAGAGTGCCCCAGGAATAAGCTGACGTGCAAGTGAGTAAAATTCAAACCAAAGAAAAAAGCTGTAGCAAAGGGCAGCCCCTACCCTTGTGCCAAGCAACAGGGAAAATTGGCTCTGAGCTCCTTCTGATGCTTTATTGAAATGTGTTGGTTTTTCCACACGGGAGAACTACCCTCTGGTTTGTACAATGCACTACAAACTCACAGTTCTGTGTACATGATTTTGGATAATCAAAAGCAGCAAGCATGCCAGAAATCTGTTTACCCTATGCAAACAGTGTTACCTTGTATTGATTTCCTTGGTGCATGTTAACATAAATCTGACATTAACACTAGCTTACCCACCACTCTTTTCGTTGAGAAAACACTGATTTATAAACTGTGTTAACGTATGCTGTTTCCAGACTAACGGCTCTTGGTCCTCTCAATGCAGTGATGAGGAACCTTTTGCTATTACCAGTCAGTTGCCTTTACTGAGCACAACTTTTTTGATTTCCCTTTTCTTTGGAGGCTCTGTTACATGATTGGACTGGTTTCCTGGGCTCTGCTATAACACCTTGCCATTATGCCAGGAAGCACAAAGACTCAAATATTTTTCTCTCTAAGATCCCGAGAGGGGTGACTGCTAGGGATCACTCAGGAGATGGACTCATAGTCCTTTAATTTAGTAGATGTCATATACCGACTCAACCCTCATTCAGGTACTTTAAAAACAACTTGTTGCTGCCTCCCCAAATAGAAAACTCACCACACTTATTCACAGCCAATTTGACACATTCCCTCTCTAGTTAAAACCAGGTCCCTCTTCTATTGTATTTGATGACTTCAAACATATATATATATATATATATATATATATTTAAATAAACTATTTTGCACAGGATTATGTGTTTTTAAAAAGACTGCTCTTTTTAATCTTTCCTTTCAGGCAGAACATACATGAACATCAAGAAAGCCTTTTGTACCCCATGTTTCTATTTTTTAGGCTCTGAACACAATCTGGAGCTCATTCCATTGTAAGGCTATGGGTGTTTTATGTTTCTATTTTAACAAAGAAAAGAGAAGTAAACATTCCAATTCATTTATTCTTTAGCCCACCTGTTAAAATATTGCCCTCTCTTTCTTTGGATTATTCAAGCCAAACCCTGACCAGTAGTCACACCGACAGATGTGATCTCAGCATTCACAGGACCTGCTGTTGGCTTCCTTTCTAATGCCTGCTGCTACCACACAACAGCTATTCTTTGCTTATTTATGCTTGTCACAATCTTTTTCCTCCCCTTCTGTAAGATTATGGGGGTTACATGAAGTGCACACTTAAAAACATGACTAATTTTCCTAAATAAAAACCAAATAGTTAACAGCAATGAGATTATTTGAAAAGAACAGAAGCAAAGACAAGCACTATCAGGAAAAAAAAAAAATAATAATAATAATAAAAAAAAGTAACAAGTCAGAAACCTGGAGAATTATTACTGATATTGTGACAAGCTGCTACTCTGAAACCTATTCTAAATAGATTCTCAGTAGTTATTAGGGAATTGGAGTTGGCTACCAGAGGGAAGGGAGATAAAGACAGACAGAGGGAGATATTTTTAAAAATATTGAAATTGCAAAGCCATTTGCCTCTGTTAGGTTAAATGCTGCAACTTAAGCTCTTTGTATATCAGCCCATGAGGCTGCAGTGACAGAAGTCTCCAAACAAGTCAAAAAAGGGGCTGTTCTTTTTTTACCTAGTGAGTAATACCTAACAATCAGCCTCCCAAACCAAGTCTGCCTGCTCATGAGCTGGCGATTTGCAGAAATGTGTGGTTGTGTTTTTGGTTTCCACAAGGTGGCCTCTTCCAGTAACTTTACCCAGCACAGGTACCTCTGTGCAGAGTTGTAGATCTTGTAGGCATAACCTTGTTTCTGCTTCACTCCCTTTCCTTCCCCCAAATGGAGAAGCATGTAAGAAAGACATTAGGGTCATGAAAACAAAGTGTCCCTCTAAAAATTCTGATAGTTTATCCCATAGATCAAACCTAAATAAAACAATCCCCATATTCTTTGAAAATACTCAGATCCTATTGGTACTAGTAATTATAACAGATTGGACCTACAGCTTGGGTGTGCCCACCATGGTCTGCTGTGTTCTCTTAACACCTGCCAAGTCCCAAACTCCCTAGCCTAGTTCTCTAGCCTTATCTCATGCCGGTTACTGGCATGGGGGCAGTTGATTGCCACTGTAAACAAGTCAATTTAGGAAAAGCATAGTAACACTCCAGATTTGTGTTAGCAAACACTTCCCTAAGCTATTTACACTGAAAAGACAAGATATCTCCATTATCTTCACTAGCAGTACAAGTGACCCCTGATCACATTAATCAGCTAGGGCTCTACTCCTGTAGTAAGGTTTGGGCACAGAATTACTAAAAACAAGTCAGCAGAGTTCTTTTCACATACCACCATGAAGTCTTTGCAACAAACAGTCCCTGTCCCGCATTTTTAAACCTTTTTTTCATATAAAGGCAAGCCAGTATGGCATTAGCAGAACTGAAACACTAAAGTCAAGCATCAGACATTAGCACAAATGCCAAGTAACTGCAAACTTAAGAATGAAGCAATATTTTCACAATTGTGATGTTAGCCTGAGATTCAGAAAGCCTGGTTAAAGCACAGCTCCTGAGCAACCTTGAACATGGACTGAATATCAGGTTCTCAGCTCTTACGGAAGGGCTGGCTCTTCTTTACTTCACCTCTTTGTCCTCTTGTCTCTTTGGCCTACTTGGCTTCTTCAGCATAGAAAGTGTAGCTTATTGTGTGTTTATTGTGTCTCACACAGTGTGGTTCTGTTTCTGTAGTGATATTTGACTTGACTATAATAGAATAAATAAAGCAAAGAGGACCCATACAAAGAAGCATTCTTCTAATTTAAGCTCAAGTCCTTTACCTAAAAGCAACATTTCATGCAGCAAGGTCACAAGCAGCTTTTAAGTCCGGGGCTGTAAAACTATCCTATCTTTGCCATCTGTCAGAGACCCCTAATTCTTTTAGCAGCAAGATGAAGGTTTTACAAGGAGGATTTTTTATTTTATTTTATTTTTTTTTAATACACTGTATAACTTCCCCAGTCAAAAAGAAAAGCCTATCCTTAAAAGCTTGAATCTTCACATTCTCTTATTCTCTTTGGGCAGTTTCCACAATGTCTTCATAAATGGTTGATACCAGTTTAAAATAGAGCTCTTTGTGAATGCTGTATGTTTTATTCAAGGCCTCAAATATCTTCCGGACAAAAACATGTTCTGTTAGAATAAACAAACACAGATCAGAGAAAAGACAAACTTAAAAAAACCCTCTGGGTTTCAGCAGATTACAGTTTACAAGTGGCCGCATATTTTCTCCCCTATTCACTCTCCTTTTGGCCATCAATTGCCATGTTTTCCTCCTTTAAACTCGCTTCTCAAAAGCTACAAATCTACTGGAGTATTTCTATAGAGTAACACCAAACACGTCATATGAATGAACTTTCTAGGCCTAAATGAATCTCTGGCATTCATGGATGTATTTGAAGGCATCAATTTTCCCTGCGGGACATTGTTATGTGTTAGTTCAGAAGAAGCACAGAAGCTGGTAATAGATGATACATTGGGGTGCCAGAGCTGCAGTGAGGCTGAAGGAGTGCCTCAGTGCACAAAATATGTCTCTGGCCTTTCTGGAGTGAGAAGAAAATGACAGAAGTGTGAGATTTGAGCTATTGCATGGGACTGGACATGTCTAGGGATGTGATTCTACATTTTTATGGTAGAAAAAGCCTCAGTGTATGCCATGAGTATGCATGGGGATGACAGAAATGAGGTAGAAGGCACGAGACCCAGCAGAGGTCTCTTAACAAGACTGTTTGGAAAAAAAGCATCGAAAGCTTTATCAAAAATAGAAAGCAAAAGGTGTTAATCATAGTTTTCATCTCACAAAGCCAACTCAAGAGGAAAGCAAAGAAGTAGGTTAGAATCCATTTCACATGCTCACCAATTTTGCAGACACCTTTTTGAGGATGATGGGAGAATTGCCTTGTGGAAATTGTTCTTTCTAAGGAAAACACTGCCTTATGGTAGACTCAGCCTGGCAAAATAAAACAAATGTCAGGGGAAGTCTGAGATCCTGAGCACTGCCACATTCCTCCCATCTTGGTTGTAATTTTTCTGGTTCCCCCCGCCCTCATCTCACCATCACTTCACCAACCCTGCAAAATATATCAGAAAAGTAAATATTCTAGAGTAGTAAAAAGCCCTGATATCTGCTATAGTGAAAAGAGTCCTTAAAATTACCTTCAGAATTATTTTTTAGATAATAGTTTCTCACAAGATAGACTTGAAAAAAGCAAGGAGCTTATGAAAAGTGAGTAGCTCCACTTCTCTACTAGTTTGCCTTCTTTTAAAGCTTTTCTTAACCAAAATTTTCAGTTTCAGGAGAAAAGAGTGCTAAATACAAAAAAAAAAAAAAAAAAAGAATGCACATTTTTTTTATTATTATTATTTTTAAATCAGTATTGAAGGGGAATTCAGGATTTTTTTTTTCCAGTCCAGACTATTTTTATTTCTTTCCTTATACTTTCAAAAAGGAAAAGAAAAGCAAACATTAGGATGTTAATTCTCTTGTCTGCACACAGGCAGATATAATGCCATTTCAGAATTTTCTCAGGCATCCAGATGAGCAGCAAAACAAAATTTTGCCTTACCACATACACAAGTCTCAAAAAACAGTCTTAACAGGAGGTTTTAAAAGGAAAACAAAGGCACTTTAAAACTTCTAAAGCTAATTTCTAAAGCTAACTGGAGTGTGGTTCTGGAACATTTAAGGATTATTAGCACTGGAAATAACATTAACCTGGTCTCCAACTTCTATTTCCATCCTTCACATGAACTGTTAGGAGCCTGCAGATTCCTAACACAAACCTATGTCATTATTTCAGTGGAAGCAGGGTTGCAGTCCTCTCCTCTGTCAGACCCATATACAGTTGCTGTGTGAATCCAAGGTTGGAAAAAATAGGTGCTGCCAACAAAACCAAACCAAAACTAAACAGAAAACAAAATATAAATAAAACCTTATAAAGCTCTATGGTTTGGAGAAAAATAAATGCTTTCATAGTGTTTCTTTACCTGAAACTTTTATCCACATCCTTATAGAGGCAGTGAAGAGTTATGCAGTGACTGCATTGTCTTTGGGGTTAGATTATAGATATTAAAACACTTCATGAAAAGAAACCTGAACAACAACATTAAAAAAAAAAAAAAAACAGCTTTTTGGTGTACTTCACTGAAAAACACAGGTGTTTTTAGATCTGTACAGAAAGACATAGCTATTTGTCACAAAGTCCCAGACCACATTATTTTTACAAAGGTGCATCAAAAATTCAACTAAAAGTCAGTTTTGACTCCAGAAGAAATTGCAAGTTGATGAATACAATAACCTTAACATACCATAGCTTAAAAAATAAATCAGAAGTCTTTGTTCTTTGAAAGCAAAAAGCACAACCAATATTTAAATTATCTTGGCCTTAAGAAGTTGTTGAAGTGGAAGTATGAACTATAATAGCACTGGGATGCATTTTTTATTACACAAATTTATTGACCGTAAACTTTGGAAATGTTTTATTATTATACAGAAGTGCCAAGCATCAATCACTTCTTAATGAAATAGGAAGGAAGGAAAGTTTACCTCACAGGAATTTATGAAAGTGTTCAGATACATTTGCATGTTTCCCAGAATTCCGTAGCCACAAAGTGACCTAGGAAGACGGGAAGTTGGTCTCTGGAGTCTGGTCCAGGTTTTAGCTTTTTTATTGCTGGCTTTCCTATAATGCAGTAAGTACAGGGTATGTATTCAAACAAGTTTAAATGTATGAATTTGACTACCCCTGCTAAATTAATTATGGGCGGTGATCTGACTCCCCCCAGCATAGGAACCATCCTTTGAGCTATTACCAGAGTTGCCTTCACCAGCAGACAGGACACTGATAGTTCTGGAGGCTGTATGCCCTGTTCTTACTGGAGCTCAAGCTGTTTCTATTTGTCCTCCAGACTTCCTCCTTGAAGAGGAAGAGGTTTTTCAAGAGCCATGGATATTTTAGACAGTCAACTCAGATGTCTCTCAAGAGTAGGTGGACACGTTGCCTCTTCAAAGATCTCCCTCTGTGGTTATATAGGAAATGCCCTGGAGTTCTGCAGAGGCACCCAGATCTCAGCATCTTTCTCCCAGCTGGAAATGATTTTTGTGCTTCTTCCTTCACTTCTTGAACATTCAAAAGAGACCAGGTTCTGCCCCTATATTCAAGCAGGTCATAAATAGCAAGCTAGGAGGAAAGGTCTTCAACAAGAAATTGCTTCCAATCTCAACCCAGCACAACCCGAACTTATCTATCTTCCCCCACAAAACAGAAAAGTCCATCATCTTTTGCCTATTTTTTCACTTTGTTTCTGCCTGAACGCAGGTCTATGACTAGTCAGAAATGACAGACTTTTTTTTTTTTTTTTTTTAAAGCATGATTGGTAGGATGTTACCTGAATTGTAAAGTAATTTTATTTTTGCCATATTTTTTACATTCTAATAGAAAAATAAATAAGTGAATCCATGCTGCATTTTTACTCCTGAGCACTGGATGAAAAAATTATGTCCATTTTCAACCTTAGAAATGACTACCAATACCTCAATTTTTTCCAATCCTTATTTCAAGGTTCTTCGCAGAGAAGGATTCCCTAATTTTTCAGACACCCATTCCCTGAAAAACAGACACTTTTGCAGCCATGTAAAGGAGGCATCTTATTTCAAAATTCAGTGTGTATAGAAAGATGTTATTAAAGAGTGCAGAGAAGCAGCTACCCTGTCATCACAGTATGTTTAACCAGCCAAGTGACAACAGAACAGCTTTTTCCTCTCCATCACCAGAAGAAATATTGCTTAAGCCTCTATTTTCACATCACCTTTTCTTGTCACTTCTTTTCTTAAGCTACTCTTGTTTGCTCAGTGTATTTAGCAGACATTTATCTCACTCTATCAGCAAAGATTAAAGACTCATACTACCTAGTAATCCAATTACCCTACATGAGAAAAGCAAATGTATCTTTGGTCAGTGCCCACAGAGCTCCAGGAATCCATCACAATAGAAAATGAGATCTAATTAATTGTGTGCTTTGGTTTAGCTTCATCCACGTCATTACTTCATTCATTTCTAATGCATATGTTAGCAGAGATTTAGTAGTTAAAAAAAAAAAAAACACACACACACACACAAAAAAAAAAAAAAAAAAACAACACTAGAACAGTGTACCCCGAGCGGGTAATTATATTGCTAAAGAATCATATCTGAAAAAAGTTGTTTGTGGTGAGAAGCTCAAAAGAGAAAGAGTTACAGACCCTTGGGACAACATAGTACTTATGCAGAAATCCAAGTGTTTCACCTACTTGACTAATCCTCATTTTATGTTTGGGGGAAAGTGGATACTCTTCAAAGGTTTGTTTTGGTTTTTTTTTTCTTCTTCTTCGAACACATTTATTTTCACATGACCTCTTAAACCATTTCGCTTTAACAGCAGATAGCACTTTTTTTTTCTTTCTCAGAAACCCAGAGGTAACCAGGTACCTGAGTAAGAACTGGTGGAATAAAACAACAGGAACAGCATGATGTAGATAAATGGATTGGCATGATATCTTGACAACTACACTGGGCTGAGAGGAAAGGGTTTTGGACCTTTCTAGGGTTATGGCGGAACTGTGACTGGGTCTCAAGGCTGGAAAGAATCAGAGAAGAGCTGTGAGAGCTATTAGAGGACAAGCCAACACATGCTATAAAGCAGAAGAAGCAAAGAAAACCTCTCAATATCAATTAACCAATACTATGCCTTCAAACAGCTTGCCCACAGCTGATATGTCAAGGTTTTAAGATAATGAGAGCAAATGGCTGGAAACCTCAGATACCTTCCCTACAAAAAAAAAAAAAAAAAAAAAAAAAATCACAGGAAAGTTACAGAACATACTGTTAATAGCAACCCAATTAGCCACTAGGAGAAAATACCATTAGGAGATCAAGACTAAAAGCTTTCTAAAATATATGGCATAACTCAAATAGAAGTTACAGGATAAAAATACATAGAAAGCATTAAGCTACAGATCAAATAAGGATTCCCTTCCAACTTTGAGAGTCAGTGAAAACAGCATTATTTTCTTGAACTTATTAATGCTAAACAAGTTATTGTGAGTATTTAACTGTCTCTGAATACTGTTGCTTCAGAAGAATGCTTTATATACTTTAAGTGGTTAATATCTTGTTTAATTAGTGCTTTAACTTTGTGCTACACTAGAGCTCTAGGAAAGGAATTGGAAAAAGAACAACCAAATCTTTCCCACCAAACAGCACTTAATCTCTTATGAGATTATCAACATTCATATTTTTCCAAAGCTTGTATGAAATTCATTTGAATAACTCCACTTCTTTCAAAAGACAAAACCATCACCTGTGATATCTATTGATTTTTAATAACTGAATACTCTCCATTGTCTGCTACTGCCTTTAGTGTTTTGTTTTCTTAGTTTGAGATTCTAAGATATAAAGCAAGCTTCCCTTAGCCTTCCACTATGGCAAGCATGCAGGCTTGCAATAAAATGTCCATTTTCTAGGTATAAGACCATATTTGTGCTTTCAAATATATATATATTTTTGCTTTCCCTTCTCAGTCAAAAATGCAAATCCAAATTAAAATCTTAATGATATTTTTCCAAAGGAACAATATTTTTGAGAAAGCAATGAACCAGCAAATGCACAAAGAATATGCTTTTCTTCCTTTTTCTTTTTTTCAAACCCCAGTCCAATGACATAGTTAAGAGATTAAGTAGTCAATATTCACTCACAGAAAAGAAAACCTTAAGTGTTCAACTTTCATATTGAAAATATATATTAAATTTCAACTTTGTTTTCAGATTGGTTACGATGTTATTTTATATATCTGTTGCTGAAAACTCTTTTTCAAAACAAATAACTACAGTATTGTACAAAGATAATAAAGCTGTTTTCTTCGTATGTTCAAACCTCACTCATGGATCTGACAATTCCATGGAAGTCACCCCATAGATGTAGGTTACTACAGAGATGTCAACAGCAATGCATTTTACAACTCCACACCCAAAACTCTTCTCTAGAGAAATGCTACAAAATGCCTGACACAGAGAAAGAAAACAAAACAAAACAACACCTTTTACAAAGCTTCTGAGCTGCCAGGCTATCACATCCAAATGCTCCATATAGAGAAGCCATGGGAAATGGCTGTATCCCCATGGTAACGATCAGAACAGCATAATTGCCACACAAACTCACACTGTGTTTGTGTGCACGTACGCTGCATTTTGAACACAAGGATGTGGCATATGTTTCCAGTCTTAAGTCCTGGGTCCAAAGCCAGTTGCAGACAAAAGACCCAAAAAGTCCAACCACAGCATCTCTACTACTGTTATATGTATCCTGAATACAAGGCAACACCTAAACCAGGTGTCTTGCATATGGTAGGCTTGGGCCATAATGGAAAGAGAATGTTAAACAAACCACAAGACCCCTGATGTATTTGTTCTGATGGTGATTTCCTTGTCTTAATGGTCCTTCAAAAGCCAAACCAAGCACCTAATATTTCTAACAGAGAAAGTTAACTTTCCCACCAAACACACACACACACACTATCAGGCACATCCAGGCAAAATAATCACACACAGACGCAAAGAAAATAAAGTTCATATTTTCCTGTGCTGTTCTACAACAAGGTAGTGCTAATTTTACATTGGGTTTAGCTCCTTGCTGATTAAGTGCCAGGTATGAAATTGTGTGCACATTGCAAACTACACACAGATTATTTTTACTTCAAGTAGAAGAAAATGAGAGGCCAGGAAAAAAAAAAAAAAAATCAAGGAGTAGGGGAAAATAAATAAATCACACAGGAGACAAGGACATGGTGGCAATTTAAAAACTAAATGTAACACAAAGATGACTCCTGTTGTTTGAAGCTTTTCTGCTGGTATAGAAGTTGCCTACTTTATGATGTCGATCTCAAAGACAAATACAAAAGGAAAGTTAGTCAAGAGATCAATTTTGTTCTCCAAATTCCCAGAAGCTCTACAGCATCCATCAGTGAAATAACTAATGCTGTACTTTTTGTTCTATGCAGCATGGTCTTAAAACTGCTAGAATAAAACACTATAAGAAACTACATGAGGAGTCTTGAAAAGCTGTTGTAAAATTTAATTTATTTGGAGATCATGAATGAATCTAAAATATGACTCATTCAGTCCTCCTTTGCCCCACAGGAGAAGTCCAGCAGGGAATCCTATCCATGTATTTCACAACCAAGACTTTACATGAATGAGAAGTCCCACTGAAAGGCTTGCAAAGCGACCAGGGGCACAAAACCCTATGTTTTTGTTCCTCCCCCTCCCCCCAAACCACCATTCAAAATGACTGGAAAATAGCTAAAACAACATGAGGCTTGCTTAGCTAAGAGGAAATGAATGAAATCGAAACTGAACATAATTTACTGGCTGATCAACATAGCTGTACATAAAGCAAGTATGGAAGAATGAAGTAGCCTCTTCCACTGCAAGTAAAATATTTTAAATGAACCAGAACTGGAAGCCTGCACAATTATTTTGTCCATTTAGCCTTGGAGAAAAGAGTAGGTTCAGACTGACAGAAAAATAATGCAAAGATGTACCCACCGATAAGACACTGAGGTAAACAGTGATCATCATTGAGACCTTATGAGGCAGCACAAAATTTGTCTTTCCCTGGGTTCCTTGAGTCCTATCTGCAACTTCTTTTTGAGCAAAGCTGGTGATTTTTTCGTTTGTTTGTTTGTTTGTTTTAAAAAAGTCTTCTGATCTTGATGTGGTGCCTACTCTCTAACTTCCTGCAAATACAGTGGTCTATATTTAGTGCCCAAGTTCTCAGAGTCAACACTACTTACAGCCCACAGTGAAACTTTTAAAATTTTGCATAACTTTAATTGAGGAAGCGATACCAAAAACTCCATGAGTCAACCAGTGCAGACCACTTGTAAGGGCTTTGGATATGAACTGGAATTGTATAGTCACTGGCGTGCAAAAATTAACTACTTCCATTTAAATAGAAGTAAAGAAATGGAGCCTGACTTTTTAAGACTCTCAGCCTACCTCCCTAAAAAAGATATTGCAAGGTAGTTGTGATTTGTAACAGCTTTTGTTATTACTCACTATAGTCAACCCCTTCAAGGAGCTAAGCTACAGCTTGGCAACTGCATCTCCCACAAACTTCAGAGGAATTTTTAGATGTTCAGCAACTGCCAGGATATGGGTCCTTGATGTTTTGACAGCTATGCTGTGTACATCATGCCCACATAATAGAACACCTTGGAAAGCAACAAGATAAGGAGAATGAAACCCACTGTTTTTCAATTCTGATTCTTTATTTCTTCTGGATAAAGATATACTGGAAATCAGGGCTTATTTTCACATCTGCTTCGGGGGTGGGGGGCACAGTATCTGAAAACAAGAGTACACCAGTGATGATTCAAAAGACTTCAGGTGTCATTCTGAAGCAGTTCCACCAGCTACTACAATTTTCACAAGTGTTCTTGCTGTTCAGAAACATCCAAGAAGCCTGAAGATACTACGGCATTTGGGGGTCCAGAGGCACTCTCTGCCTGCAAAGCCACAAGCATTATTCAGAGAAGATCTGCACTTGAGAAGCAAGTGTGTAATCAAGCTCTTCGCATGTTTCCCGCTGAAGTTAGCCTAGTCAAAGAATGATGCCCATCATGCATCTTTCCTAAGCAGTGACATTAAGGGTAAGATTTGAGCATTGGATCTGGTGCTGGTTGTGGAACCATTTGCCAGACTTGAGGTACAAAATGCTGTCAGCACCTTTCATCAACATGCATCACATTGCTTAGCTAATGGAGCTTGGAAAGCTCTACTATTTTTCAATATTTTCTCCATTAGTGTAAATAAATGAGATTCTGCTCCAGGCCACATACAAAAGATGAAAAATTAGGAGAAAGAGACACGAGTAAGTGGAAAGGTATGTGAAGAGAGTGTAATTCATATTTCTTTGCCTCAGCAAGGTATATTCTTCCCCTTAAGAAAGTCAAAGGTTACTATCAGAGGAAGCCAGCAGCTGTTACATGTTTTGGTGAACAAGATGGAAAAATCATTCAAAAGAAGAAACAATCCTGACAATAAGATGATTTTTTTTTACTGCCTTCAACATTGTATCAGCATTTCCCTCCCTCCTCCTCCTCCTCCCCAACCCCCCCATTCTGTGTGTATCTGTCAGTCTCTTCTCCTCCAAGCCCAAATGCCTAGGAAGTTATGAGAAATTATTTAAAAAGAAGAAAAATAATCTCTCTCAAGACTGGAAAATAAAACATTACTTTCAAAGTGTTTTTGGTGCTGAATCTCTTTTTTTTTTTTAAAAAAAAAAAAAAAGTCTTAGTTGTGAAATCTAAGGGTAAAACTAGAAAGTTAAGCTTTACACAGAGTTTGCTCACATTTTATTAGAGCAACCCATATAGCTGAAAACAAAAGAGATTTGAGTAAAAACCCTTTCTCAAAAAATAACACCTAAAAAAGCTTTCTGGACTGTTTTGAAAAAAAGAATAAAAAATGACCTCTGTAAACTAATTAAAAACATGTTCTAAAAAGCCCTATTTTTAATACCATATTTAATCCAAATTTTAGCAATGCAATCTATCCATTTACAACAGAGTTAGTGATTTTCTGACTAATTATATCTGCGTAAATACAATATGTTATGTCAGTACTAGACAACAGAGATCTTCACATGGAGACCAGTTGCAGGCTTAGATGACTTTTGGTTTCTTCTCTGATTATTTCCAGTTTTTTCTTCTGATGTAAGTTGGTTTTAGCTTTCAGTATTCCTCAACTGACATATGTTATCTATATGCATCTATATGTATATGCATCTGTTTTTGCTGTTCGTGTTGTAAGGAAAAACAAAATAAATCTAGGAATAGATGAACTCCCTACCACTCGCAAACCTGCCATGAAGCACTGCAAGAAATTCAAAGTATCCTTGCTCTGGCAAATTAATTGGAAAGTTTAAAGGAAACAAACAAATTGGTAACCTTATCACTTATTTCTAAGCCCATGCCTATTATTTCTAAAAATAGGATCTGGATTCCCTTCCTTCTTTATTTATGAAAAACTAAACTGGATAGAAATAGATGATTAAACACAAAATGAGCACAAGAGAAATTATAACCTCACAACTACAACAGCCCTGACTGCTGGATTGAATCCTCAGGGTATGATAATACTCTGATGCACAAAATTACATTTAAATAATGTTAGGGTTGGGCTGTGCCACAAACCAACAGATGCTGGGCAATTCAAAGTTAAGGATGACATTTTATCACCACTGTTCTTCACAAAAAGAAGGAAAAGTGTGTAAATTAAAGACATAATTTCAGCCTTTCAAATGAGTTCTTCAAGGTTTATTGGCTTGTTACAATGATAATGTTATTTTAAGCACAGATTGCTGCATGTTAAATGCCAAAAGCTTTCTCTGTATTGAGGCAGTGCTAAGTCTACCTAAGAAAAACATGATAAAATTGAGGAGCCAGATTCCCAGAGAACCAACAAGAAGAATCACAGTAAAAATCCTAGCATATTTTTGGGAGAGGAGCAAGAAGAAGAGGGCGATGTTGCACACATCTAACATCATGCCAAATGCAAACACAAAATGCAATGCTTAACAAAAATTCAGAATGAATGGAACTAAAATATTACCCACACAGGGAACATAAAACATTGCAGAATTGATTCCTCCAGCATAAGTAGTTATGTTTAAACCCTCATTTTATGATTCTTTATTTGTGATGTAAATACACTTGCAGAGTCCCAAAACATCAAACAGAGTTAATTCCGAGACAACTAAAGAAGTCTCAGTAGTATTTACTTTGAAATAAATAATTGAGAAAACAATTATTATCTCATGCACAGAGATTAAGACTACACCTGAAAATCATAAGATTTAACATAAATGACATAGCAAACAAGAAACAAAGTGGCACAAAAAATAGTTATTTGATTTGATCATTTCTTTGCTTTCTACAATGCATTGCAGTTATGTAATTTATTAACCTCTGAGAAACCCTCGTTACTCTTCCAAATACTTCCATAGGAAACAAAAGTTAGATTGCTTCTCAGTCATACCTGATACTATTCAGGAAAGCATAATGAAAGAAAACTACCTGAGCATATTTGCAACTAAGAACTGAGAATATTCACAACTAAGAACTGAGATTTTCAGCTGCTCAGAAGTTGAGTCCTATCCATGGCACAGGATTATATATATATATGTCTGTATGTTTATATATATATATATATATATATATATAAACAGACAAAAGAAAGAAGTATAAAGAGATAGAAAGAGATGTGAGCAATGTGATGCACAAATTTTTGTGAACCTGAATTAAAGAAAGAGACAAAAAGAATTGGGAAGAATAAATAATATCTAGTTCAGGAAAGAGTAAAGGGGCAGAATGCAGGATCCCCTGGCATAAAAAACATCTTCAAAATATCCAAATCTTAAAAATACAAAGAAAGTATTTCAAGTATTGAAATACTTGAAAGTATTCCATTTATTTCCACCATGAAGATAAATGAAACCAAACATACAATAAAGCAGAATACTTACTAGGTAGAAGCAGACAGAAAGCAACAGGTCCTCATGATACAGCTATGGAAGGAGGAAAAAAGAAAGAAAATAACAACACTGTTATAAATGAAGTCTCAACTCAATCTGAATTTAATAATATTTATAAAAGAAATATTTATAAAATGTATAAAAGGCAAGTAAACAGCGCTGGGTGTGCAGGAAGTCTACGCTCCACCAACACGCACACACGAACATCAAACATTCTAAATATATAAACATTGCTTTTACATACTAAACTTGAGTATGCCTAAACATTTGTACAATCAGAAAAGGTAACAAACAATCCTTTAAGTTCCATGACTTAACAGTCTCCATTTTTCCATTCCTTTTCTTGATTACAAACAAGTCTCAATTTTCCATTCCTTTTGAACAATATGTCTTGCTTTAAGTTGTCAAACAACTCGGCCTTCGGGCCTTACGTATCCCGTTCTTCCCGGATCAAAGAAAAGCATATCCATCCCCTTTTCAAGGCCAATAGGCCTGGGTGAAAAGACACGTCCAGGTCAACAGGGGGCGTAACAGCAAAAGCCTTCGAAGGCAGTGGGGGGGGGGGGGCGGGGGGATAGCATAGCAGTCGGATCAGTAAAGGAGCCCGCAGCTCCCTCACTGTCTGGCAAACCACACGTTTCTGACTGTGGTCCCACATGGCTCTTTAAGCCCTCAGAGATTGCTCGCCAGGTGCCGAGCAATTCCACTGCAACCTTGTCGTTTTTAGTTGCAGAGTCCCACATCTTGACCTCAATTTGGTCCCATGTTTCAGGCTCATAAACTGTCCAATTGTTAATAAGGAGAATAAGCTGTAAGGTCACCAGGACAGTCTTTGTTTCTAAGGATGTATGATTCCCCATAATGCGCAACTGCTTACCAGCGAGGGGCAGTTGTGTGCGTGGGTCCGCTTCTCTTTGCTTGAGCTTCTCTCCAGCTCCGGTGCGCCTGTTTCCAGAGACTTTCAGTACGAGCTTTGAGCGGTTTGCTGAGTCTGGCCGACCCTATCTTCATGAAGCAATCAATGTGCCTGTTCCCGTCCTGGTCTCCATTCTGTTAGCCTGTTCCTTTTCATTCATTCTTTCTGTTTCTTTATTGATGACATAACTTCGTTATATCGTGTTGCCTTTTTTTTTGTTTGCTTTTTAATCTCGAGGACAGGCTCCCCTCTTATACCCTTCTCCCCACAGCAGTTCTTTTCAGAACAACTTTTCATTGGTCAAACGACTTTGCAAATAACAACAACAACAAACACCCAGAAACTCGCATGCCTTAATGGCTGGAGAACAAGAAACTCGAGACTGCATGGAATCTCCTGAATCACCCTTCTTTGTTCCCTCTAAACTCCTGATGGCCTCATCGTTAAGAGTCTACTGTTATCATTAACCACAGGGCTTTCCAACCCCCATGGCCACACTCCCAAATCTCCCCCTTCTTTATTAACATCAACCATTTTCTCGACACGAATTACCACTCCATATATAACAACATACAACTGTAACTCTTTATCCAAATTAAATAGCCAGCCCCACCACATCTGTGAAGGAGAGTTTCTGCATGAATACAATTGCATGTGGAAGATCCTTCCAGAAAAGGCAATATTCCTATGATTTAAAGATCAAAAACGAAATTTCTTCAAGTGGTATATTCTTTATTGCAGCGCTGGATGCACGGGGGATCTTTCAGCCTATCGTGCATGTTCGAAGTGACAAACTATCTCGTATTTATACAGCGAAACAATTAATATTCTATTAGCGCCTATACATATTCATTACCTAACCCCGCCTACTCTCGCTTCGTATGCTAATTAGCTTATCAGTACTTACGCTTGCGCAAAGCCTTCCAAGAATTGTGGGCCGGGGTCTTCGGGATGTGGGCAGTGGTCTTTGGGAGGAAGGCCGTAGGTCTTCCTCGTAATGCACTTTTCACCTTTGCTAATCAGTTGTTTTCCAAGCTGTAAAAATGCTGAGTTGGCTTTCGGTTTAACTGAGGGTCGGCAGATAACAGGAAGTCTCAGTTAACAAGACATAACAGACAGTTGACTCAAGTTATCTCAAGTCACAGCCTGACTAACGGTTAACAGATACCGGGATGTTTTCAAATAACAAGATGCTTAAACATTGTACCACTTGTGCCTTGCTAACTTTTAACCACAAGTTTTATTCTATCCTAAAGTGAGGTTATACAATATCACCTATGTTGCTACATTGGCTCTGAAATAATGTGTCACATAAAGCGTTTAAACTTGTTAATGACAAATTTATTCAAGTTCTTATGAAGAAAAATTTTGGAAAAATTATGAAGATATTATTATTATTATTGTTATTATTATTAACATAATTTTTTCTTATGAAGAAAAACTTTGGGGAAAAAAAATGGAAAGAATTGTATGTTTTTAGTTTCACTGAATTATCCTAATAAAATTCTTTGAATCTGCAAATGATGACTGAGGGCAGCCCACACTTTGATTTTAGAAAACATGAACATGAGTCTGTCCAAAGATAGAATGTTAAATAGTTATCTGATAAAACAGACAAAATTATTTATCACACAGTCCAGCCTCAATCCGTCCAACTTCCCCCAAAAAAACATCTACTTACTACTTACTTACTTAAATAGCACTACTGTTATTTTTATCTCATGAGGTTTAACATATCATTTGTTTTTTCCTCTTTTGATTTCCTTTTTCAAATATGTGCTCCTTGATGGCTTTCCCTCTATCACATTCAGTTTCCAAATTCTACTTTTTGAATGAGCCTCATAGCTGTTTTTGCTCTCTTTTCCTGTATTTTATTTTCTTTAGATTCACAACCATTGAAATCATGTGATTTATACTCTCAAACAAAGCTGATGTAAAAATGCATATTCAAAAAATCAAGATGCATTGTAGTCCACCTCGGGCTTTTTTTTTTTTTAAGGCAATTGCTTTGTTACAAAGGTAAGGCAGCTGAATAAATACAAAAGTGGAGAAAATGAAAACAGCTGGACCCTGTAGTTTCTTCTCTTTCTGTTGTACTCAACAACACAAATTGGGCTGGTGCAAAATACTGAATCAGGTAACATTATAGTCAAAAGTTAGACGAAAAAAGAATCATAGGAAAACAACATATTTCCTAATGGAATTTGTGAATAGTTTGTAAGCCCTTCTCTTCAAATTGATTGCAGAAAGATAAACAACATTAAATTTGTTTTCAATTGTTTCTCACACCCTAGAGATCCCAAAATTTCCTTTCTTCCCTAGGGCCACCAGTCCCTGCGGTGGATTTTCAAAGCCTGCAGTTCAGCTGGAGGGGTCACGTGTGGCAGAACGTCTTAACACAAGCAGCTTCCTCTTGAACAATTCCATAGGACCAGTTTTCAGGCAAACCACTAGATCCTGGAGAGCTGCAGGACGCCAGCAGCAGCTACAAATAGGCCAGCAGGACCACCCTGCAGCCTCCTCGCAGGCGCAGAGGCTCCCTGCTTCCAGTCCACCAGAGCCTCCCTAATAGCCTGAAGATGATGTGCAGGGTGTTTTCTCACCCTGAAGCAATTTACCGACACGTTCGCGGTGACTGCTGTGGGTTTTGTTTTGCTTATCATCTTGCTAATGAAGTGTTTGTTTGTGTGTGTGCTAGTGCTTTGCGGAAGAAGCCTCCAATTTGTCATGCTTGTGTTGACATTGCTTCATCTGCAGCCTAAACACAAGCAGAGATTCCACAGAAATCTTGTGGGTGGTTAAGTGTTTAATGCCTTATGTAGAACAACAATGAGAGCCAGCCAGAAAAACAACCTGCTTTGGGTGACAGTCTCTCTCCAATTTACCAGCTAATCAGGACAGTTTTATGACAGAGCAGTGCTCTTGGTCTTACAGCTTGGTGAAGAGTATAGGAAAAAAAAATGGAAAATACTCAAACAACTTCAACAACAAAGCAATTTTCATTAAAGGTCAGTTCTCTTTTACAGATGCAGATTATTCAGTATACCTACTTTCAGCAGCCTTGAGCTTGTTGGAAAATTTGCCCCTGTATAGGGGAAGAAGGCAAGATACTGATGAACAAAACTGCAGCTGCCATCCTGGAGAAATAAAGTGAAAAGGAATATGAAAAAGAAATCAATCTCCCTTATCACTCTCCGGCTGCACATTGCATTTCTGTCTGCCATGCTTATATAGGCAAATCATTGTATTATCTTTCCTCTTGTGAATAGTCCCACTGAAACATTTATGAAATGGAGGACATATATGGCTCATCAAAGGCTATGACCCTGTGGATAAATCTATGTACCTCCCTGAATAAGTCCCTGCTGTACTCCTCTTCTATAGATCTGCTCCAGAGCATACTAGTTCAGTGTCAGCTCTGTATAATAGCTGGGGGCTTTTTAGCTTTCATTGGTATTCGATCTAGGACAAAGCTGACTTTTAAAATAGTTGTAATGTCCCTTCCACCTAAGGCATGGTCCTTTCCATGGCACTTGTAGAAGCTCCACAAACTGCAGCACTGAACAGGCCACTGTGAAAGGGATGTCCAGGTGCTACTTTGACTATTAGCCACTATAGCACATACCAGCTTAATACGGAATGTGTTAACTTATACCAGCTTCCAGCAGAAATAAAAAACAGCCAACTACCACCAACAAAACAGAACAAAAGTACAGTGAAGGAGCTTTATGTCAAAAGGTGGCACACTGAGTGACACACTGAATTCTCCATGGTGGGTGAGTGTTGGAGTGCCTGGAGGCAGGCACTACTAAAAGGGAAAATGAAGCAGCTTTTTACTCTCTGCTAGAGCTCAAAATGATACTCTTGCAGAAAGACGGACCACTGCTTTTGGAAATGTCCTCCAAAGCACCCCACTCTCACTCACCAAAAGCTACCAGCTTGATTCCAACACTGTTCTGTATGAAATTGCATCTTTTGCCTAGATGAGTTTGCAACTCCTTCATCCTTTTATCCCTCATCTTCACTTTGGATTTGGAGAACATCCAGGAAAAGCTGATTTAGAAAGACCAAGTTTTGAATCCTGTCTCCCATGACCACTAACATTAATGGGAAGAACTGCTGTTTGTGAAAGATCATGAGGCTGAACAGTGCAACACTTCTTCATTATCATGCCAGAGCTCATACTCATTCCTGGTGTGTAAACATCCTTTAAGAACTATTTTATTTTATTTTGACTTTTTGTTGGCAACTCCATGTTCTTCCACACAGAAAAAAAAAAAAAAAAAGGGGATCTACACAAAGGGTCACTACCCCATAGCCTGATGTTTTCCCTGTCCTGCTATCTGTTAGTTTCCTGCTTGCCTCCATCTTTGCAGCAAATGAGGATCACCATGGCATAGACTATTCCAAGAGGTAGTGCATACTCCTACCACCCTACTAACTCTCCCAAGTATTGGTCTTTTACATCTCTTTACCCAGTGAGCCACCAACATATAAAATATTCTTAGGGAGCCAAATTTTCCTACTTTATACTGAAAATCATCCTATTTCATATCCGAGAATGAAAGTCCTTGTGAGCAAAAGCAGACTTAATTCAAGGTAAACAGGAAGAAGCAACATCAGAGAAGCCTTGACAGCTTAGTGCTGCTCAGGCTCTTTCTCCATCTCCACTCCAGCCCCCAAAATATGTAGTCATTCAATGAAGTGCATTGGGACTTGGGGTTGGAAGGTGTTAGGAGGATGTCAATCATCATTAGTATAATTATCGGAGTTAGACATTATGTATTATTTATTCCAAATACTTATTCATTATTGTGTCCCAGCTTAATGTAAGCTACTTGAGGCAAATCTGTTTATTATGAAAGTATTAGTGAGAGAAATTCTGAAATAGAAAAACAGACAAATAAACAAATAAACTTTGCCAAGTTCCTTCAAGGAAGAGAGAGTGAGAGAGAAGAATAAAGTTTTAATAAGATGATTGATCCTAAAGCTGTCAGGTTGTATTACTGCCAGTAAGCAAGCCTCTTCTGGGAGCACAGATGTTGATCTAATATATTTGGTCGGTGATCTAATTTAATATGTTAGATCTCCTGGTAGACAGTCAGTTTTCTTCTAGTTCTTCAGGGTAAAAACGAGGAAAAAAAAATCATAGCTGCAAAAGCCATATGTTCAAGATTTTTTAAGTGAGTAAGCTTACATATTATGTAATGTAAGCTGGTGCAGCTTTGCTGGAACCAATACCACTATCTTGATTTCTGTCTCTCAAAATCCAGTTTAGTATCAGCAGTCCAGAATGAGGCACTGTAGTTTCTAAAAATTTCATCTTACTTACTTTTGCTACCCGTTGTTTTTAATATGATTTATTATTTTTATTATTAGCATTACAGTGACAGCAAAGGACTTGGAGGAAGTCATCCTATATGCTGCACAGATATGTAGTGTAGTGAAAGATACACTTTCATAGAGGGGCAAATCTTAGAATTATCCAGAACAGACTGCTGGCACATGCTGAAACAGAGGCAAATGAAGCTAAGTGATTTGCTCAGCTTCATGGGATCATGGTCAATAGTGAAGCCAGCTGAGCTAAGTATTTTTAGCTAATATGTGGCAGGGTTATTATAAAAAAGGGGATCTTAAAAATTACTTTTTCTCTCCATGAACATTTTTTAAAGAAAATTCCTTTGCCAAATACATAAATAAATAAATAAAATTTATGGAGGTGTGAAGATGTTACAGCCCTGAGTTCCTGAGCCCACTGCTCAATTCGGTCATGCTTTTTATTTGGATTTTCCTATAATTGCATTGTCTATAACCTCTTTTCTTGCATTTACATTGGAAGACCCCAAAGAAACTTTAGTTTACTTTTCTTTTCTTTTCTTTTTTTTTTTTTTTTTTTTTTTTTTTAATAAGAAAAATGAATTCATGTGTCCCGGTGAATCTTCCGTATAAAGACCAGCCTTGATCTGATTTTGTCACTTCAGTTCCCTTCCCCATTCTCAGTGTTTGAAGTAAAAAGGGAACATATGTCCATATTTGGCAGTCCTCCCACACCACTGGGTAGAAAAGATGGGATTTTGATCCTGCAGAACCATTTACTAGGCTTCTAACCATAATGTGCCACCACTATTTAAAATCAAACCTCAGTTGGTCTCAGCCCTGATGCGAACCACTGCCAGGAGATGCAGACGTTCACATAAAGCAGAATCAGCATGCTCCCGTCCTTCCAGTGAAAGGTCCCCTAAGCCACAGGAACATAACAGCTGAGTCATGTCAACCTAACATTGTACCTACCACAGTATTGCCACCAACATCAAACACCAAGGGATAAATACAGAATTAGCATTAATTTATCATGATATTTCCTTGGAATACACTCAAAATTGCCAATGATCTGCAGATAGTTCATTTTTAATGCAAGAATTAGCTCAACAGCTAAGTTTCATGAGAAATCTCTTTGGATCTTGATTTATGACAAAGAAGGAAAAAAAGTGATGCTGTCATGACATAAATACATAAATGTTTCCTTCTGAGAGTCCATAAAGAAAAAGGTGAATGTCATTCTAATTGGATTCTAATGGGAATTTTTATTTTTTAAGTTCCGCCTCTCTGTTTTTCTCCTTCTTTAATGTTGTCAACACTGTTGTTGGCTTAATGCAAATGGGATTTAGGTAATATGCATTTGTATTTTTGCTGTCATGGTTCACATCATGGTTAAAGACAAGTAATCTGTAGCCTACCAACAAGCTGGAGGCAGAAGGGGAAGTGAGAGAAGAGTTTCTGTCTTACAGAAAATTAAACTTAGACACTTCTTCAAAGGATTTAAAATGAGAACCAGATTGGTTTTTGCATGTAAATGACCCATGTGTTTATCACAGCAAGAGACTGGTAGATTTGGACACATCAGCCCATGACAAATAGGTCTCAGGGACACTGCCTAAAGCCTTCTCCTGTTCTAAGGCAGTGGAAAGCAGCAAAGTTCTATCTGACATATTTTAATCCAGGTCATTTAAAAGAAAGAAGGAGAGCTTTTTATTGAATGGAGAAGAGAATATCTGATCACAGCTTCTGACTGGATTTTATATTTGGGATAATTGAGATAGAAGAGATACAAGTAAGTCCAATACCACCCCAGCTAATGATGGAAATCAGCTCTTGCAACACATTCCTGTTTTCTGCACGTATCCCCTCTCAGTCTATCTGGAAACATTGATTACTGAGGTTAAACTTTTCTAAATGTAAAAAATAAAAATAAGGAATCAGGAATGAATAGCAGGATCAAGTTATACTTTGTTTCCCTAAAAAGGGGGGGAAAAACACTTCCAGTTAATACTGCTCATTTTGATAACAATCATAATGTTGAAGTGGAAGACAATGACCTAAATGAAAACCTAAAACAATTAACATGAGCTCTCTGCATCATACACCCTCAGTGCAAATGACCACATATTGAACTGGGACAGAGGAGGGAAGGCAGGAACTCAGTAACTACAAAAGACTACAAACTACAAAAAAAACTACAGTTTACTTAATGATGGACAGTGACTTTTTCTAATATATAGGCCATTTTTTGAATTAAGAAATTTTTGAAGCCACTTTCTCTATGGAAAATATGAGTAGGAAACAAGAAGATTAAATATTTTTTAACTTTTCAAAATGATTCTATTTGGATTTCAATTTAAAACAACTTTTCAGGTTTCAATTTGACCAGTAAATTTTTTGCTGAAGAAAGGACTTTACCACATTGTTAGACTTACCACATCTATAAAATAAATATGACTCATATGATTTTAAGTACCTATAAACAGTAAATCCTGAATACAGTAACATCCCTCAAACATAGGACAGCATCATCACCTAGATTAACACTGGTCATCTGAGGCTCTGTTGTATTTAATTGCTTTCCCAGTACAGCAAAAAGTCCATGATTAAAATGAGAATTAAAGCCTAATCTTAAACTTAATTCAGAAACACACACTTAACTTCATCTCCTACCCTGAATGGATGCTGCAAACAGCTGACAAAGCATTACACCTCGTTCTATCATCTTTTAATGGAGGGCACTCAGAGACATAAGGCTAGATCTGCATTTCTGAGACTTTCAAATCATAATTGCTTGGCTCCTTTCAGATTAGAAAATATATTTAACAGTTGTTATAACCTTGCTATGGAAAACCCTACCCTACTTTTTAAAATGTCCTGTAAGGACTTCCAGAACAGAGACAAAACAGAGCAAATAAGAAAGCAAGACAGAGCAAGTAAAGAAAGAGACAAAGAACAGAAAGAACAGCTTGCCCAAAGTTGTTCATCAGTTCCCCAAATAGTGATATAGCAGGTTAAGGATCCCTTCTCTAATTTCTTTGATGTTGAATATTCACATCTGCTTTCATTCTGACTTCTTTAAGGAAAATGAAACTGACAGATCTGAAAGTGTTCAATACAAGTCCCATCTTTTTTCCTTTCACTTATGCTTGAATAGCTCGACTCTCTCACCTCTTCTTCTTTTACTTTTCCCTATGTTACACTTCAGTTTCAATTATGAAATACACAGCATGATTTTCCTGTGCTGTTAGAACTATTCTAATATCCTCTCAGAGGTTAAGACCACAGTGGAAAGCCAAGAATGGAAATAGTGGGGGAAAAGAAAGAACACACTCCAAACCACAAACCCTAAGACTTGAATGGCTGAGAAATACTTACTTGAGATGGTAGTGCTATATTTTATGGCAGAAAGCAAGACTGTACAGAACAAAACCAACAATGTTTTGGCACTAACAGGGGGCACGAATGTCTATGGACAAAGCTCAGGAATACAAACTAAATGTTGGTGGAAAGCTGGAGTAGAGTTGTGCTGAAGAACTGTGTGAAGTAACTAACGGGAACTAAATTATTGTGCCTGCTAAGTTCTCAAACAATGATACATAGGCCTGACTGCCTTCCACTGCCTCTGTATTTAAATATTAATAGGCAGAGCAGGGTATTGTCAATTTAGAACCATAGAACAGCTTGGGTTGGACTGGACCCCACAAAGATCATCAAATTCTAATCCCATGCCATGGGGGGGGGAGGAGAGGGGGGTCATAACACAGAATAAATTTGCACTTATTTGGGCTCTTGTTCTTAGTATCATCTGAAACTGGAGATCAGACCAAGCTTCTGATGAAAACCATAATAACCTCTAACCATACTATGCAATTTAAATTGATCGGTAATAAGAACCAATAGAATGATGTAAAAAGTAGTGTAGAAGATCAGTCTAAGTAATTCTTCAATGGTATGAAAGACACTTTTCTAACTGAAATAGAAGTGACAGTGTAATGTATCTTGATTCTTACATCATTAAAATAAGACTTACTCCAAGGCTTTCAGAGAGACATTGGACTTTTCCACATCCAGCTTTCGCAGTTTATTGAAGCTGCTAAGTCAGCAAAAACATTGCAATATTTCATTCAATGTTCTAATTCTGCTGAAAAATCTATCCAATTCTCCTTTAAGACGTTGAGATTCTCTTATACGAATCTGTCAACAGTGAAAAGCATTGCTATTCAAAAGGAAAACATAGCATGTCTCTCTGACAAATATCAGAAAAGGTCCTTGGTGACAGCGATGTACTTTATTTATTTATTTATGCATTTATTTATTTAACTATTTTACATGAATGCATCCAAGAGCCCTCTTATCATACAACACAGCATGGCAACATCATGTGGATATTTCCCTTAGCCAGGCCATTCCTCCCACCACATGGCTCCGACATCCCACAAGTTGTCATTTTTAAATGTTTGCATCAGTTCATCCCTCAAAAATTCAGGCCCTTGCAGTATATAATGTCTGCCCACGATCTTGATCTTCCTGAAATTTAGATTTCAGCTGTCAGCTGAATGGCAAACTTCTCATTGAAATGTCATTTCACGCACAGCTAAATTTCCTCTTCTTCCCCTCCCTCTCCCTGTCACTAGCAGAGCTGTTTTGAGTCTAAATAGTCCTGATCTACATGACAAAAGGGTAACAAGACTTAACTAGACTGCACATTTCATCAGATGCAGCATAGACCTGAAAAGGTAGGCAGATGCTGAGTGCTATCAGTGCTATCTGATACCCAGATTATTTCTCTAAACATATTGTGGACATCCTGCTTCTACTCTCACACATTTTCAATGGCAGATGTAGCTCCATGGGCTGCAAGTTCTAAGTTTGGACCTATCCAGACCTTCACCTTTTGGGAAACAGCTGTCACAGAGGCAGAATATATCCAATGTAGTCAAATAAACATGTAGTAAGAAAATCCCTGGCCAACAATCAACCAGCTGGCAAACCCTGGAAAAATCTCTTTCTACTGACAGGTTCTTATTCAACCTCATTTTAAATACTTAGAGTGGATTAGTTTGGGGCTAAAGAGCCTAGATTTGTAAAAACAGATGCTATAATGGATCACTGAGGTTTGTGAACTACCCTTCTCGATTGATTACAAGTAGATTTAGGTGCTTTTCTTCTTTCATTGGTGGTGTGAGTAAAACATCCATACACAAGAGTCTAGTGCCATTTCCAATGCTGAAGTGTCTGACACTTCTAAGCAGGGCTGCTGGCTGTGCTCCCAAACAGAAATATTTTTAAAACAGACATTCAAGGCATGGTGGGGTCCCCTAGATGCTTATGTGTCTGTTAATCCCATCCAGACTGTTTTGAGAATCAATATGGAGAAAGACTGTTTATCTGATCTTGTTGCAGTAGCTCTGATGTGTATGAGGCATTGCAAGAGCCTTTCTCCCACAGGCTACTTGAGAGCTCAGCACCTAAAAACCGGCCTCATGCTGGGCCGGCCAGACATGGGAAGACAGGTCTGAGAGTCAGTACAGCATTATTATTCCACAGAGCTACCAGACTACTGTAAGGAAACCTTGAGGCCTATCTAAAACTTTTTTTTTTTTTTTTTTTTTTTTTTTTCTGCCCCATGAGTCCTGCCTTGTTAGCATGGCATGAACTAGCAGGAATTGTGAAGTGGTGCCTTGGTTCCTGGGACAGAGAAGCTGCAAGATGGTCAGTGCTTCTGGTTCAGCATGGCTTGCTCTGACTTATCTCTCAGGCTGGATAAAGCTAAACTGCCTCAACCTAGATCTGTGCCAGAGCTAATGATCAGCAAATCCAATTAAACTGCACTGGGATCTGGACTCTCTCACATCTTAGTAGCTCAAGTACTTCTGTATTGCTGAGGTAGATGCAATCATGAGTCAGAAATCAAATCCCGTTTCCTCTGTTGTATTCTCTATGCAATAAAGGGGGAAAAATACATAAACTCCAGACTATGCTTCCTCAAGAACAATGTGTTTTCTTTGACGTGAATAATAATTAGCCTGGGGAATGATTACCATGAGCTGTAGTGTTACTGGGCACATTAAAGTTAAGACAGATTTACACATTTTTTATGTAAAGACATAGCTAAGTTTAAACAGAAATCCAATGAGGGAAATCCGACAGGAGCAGGAAGCAGTAACAGACCCAGTACAGTCTCTCTGCAGATTTAAAAACCTGTGAAATTCCCTAGTTTTGGACCACTCACAAATGGCTTGCCCAAGACCACGTAGGGGGTGTGTGATGGACAGGCAACATCCCCCATCTCCAGCACAGCCTAGCACTGGTACTGCCTGGGCCCTACTGGAACTGCTCTGGATTGCTCCAAGAGCAGCTTCTGTCTGCCTTAATGGAAAGAGTTATTACAACTGATGCCAAAAGGTGCTGCTCATGAATACATCTTCAACAGGGGGATCAATAGGACTCATATGCATTGCATATATCCCCCAGGTCATCTCTTCCAGCTATTGATATTGATTTTTTGTTTGTTTAATAAAATAACATAAGAATAGTCTGTATTCAAGCTCCAAAATTTAAATGCAAACAACTTCCTAAAGTAACTAAACTAGAAGAGATTAAAAAGAAAGAGGAAACTCATAACTTTGACATTAAAATACTTTTTTTTTTTTTTTTTCTGGCAAGTGCTTTCTTATTTAACCCAAAGAAAAAAAATCTAAGACTATATATTTTTCTTTGATGTGTTAGCAAGACTATTGGTTGTTATGTAAAGAAATGCTGCACGTTAAAGACTGGGGTTATTTGCGTCAAAAATGCTGCAACTCTGTGCTGCTACTGCACTGAAAACCAAAGTAAGTTTTAAAATGAGTACCTTTCTCCTGCAGAGATTTTTTTTTCCAACCAAACAAACCAACCAAACACCCCTCCCCCCAAAACAACAACAACAACAACAACACCCTAACAAAACAAACAAAAAAAGGAGGGGAAAAAAGGGAATATAACACATGCTATGTTAATCTTGATGTCCCCTAACCTGTGTTTATCATGTCTTCAACAAACACAGCAAATACTTGGAAGGAAACTATTATTTGTAAACAGAGATAAGGTGCCCAGAGGACTGTTTACAAGCAGAAATTTAAATTTTTATTGTAGTCTGAAGAAGAGGAGTTATCTTTTCATAAAATGTATAATTATATTGGAAAATGCTCTATTTGGTGTTTTTTCTTTCATGCTGGTTTTCTGTTGTCCCACTGTTTGGCTTCATCCTTAGGTGATGGAGGTAGATTTTTTTCCCCTTCACTAAGAGTCTGCACCATTTCACACCAGTTTTATCCTACTTAATGTGCTTTAAATCAGGCTTTAAATCTAAAAGCTAGGAAATGTGTTGTATTTTGGTCATTTCCTGCAAGTGAAGTGTTTCATAGTTAAATTGTGCCTGTAAATGCTCTGTTATGAAAAGAAACTGGTCTGGCAGCAAATGACAGCTCCTGGTTCCAAGTGCTTGCTCCTTGCACGGAACAGACTGAGAGCTCCTGCTCTCCTGCTGAGCTCTTTCCTATTCGGGGTGAGCTTCTGGGGAAGTGTGAACCATCCTGTGCTTTTCCAACATAGCAGCACAGCAGACCACATGAGAGGAACAAAAAAAAAAACTCTAAACAATAGTATGGCTAACTTTATAGCTGCTGGTGACTCTGAATACACCATGCAGGAAAGAGCCAATTCAGATGCTGGCCAAAATGAAATTCCACAACATGATGCCAAATTTGATGATTTTTTTGTTTGTTTTTGATTTATTGATGTTGTTGGTTGTTTGCTTGTTTGCTTGAAGACCTCAGCCTAATCTTTCTAGTGGTTATTTATAGGAATATAGAACATTATCTATAGAGTGGCAGAATTTTTAGTACCAATTACATGGCCCCTGCAGCATGGAGGCATCCAGCCCAATATCTACATCCAGCAGCACCTCCCAAGAACAAAGCAAAGACCCTTCCCTATTTCTCCTTTTAATTTTGTCAACCTTAAGCAGGAAGACAGCTCATGAGAAGTACAGGGAAGAAGAGGGGCTATAAAGTCCATGACAGTTATGTCCAGGAAGCACAGGGGTACAAGAAGTGGAGTGTAAAAGAAAGATGTGTCATTGGGACAACTTCCTTAAGGATAAAATAGTTTGTTTGCTGCTGGAAGTAGATGGTTTCAGGCTTGGAAACAACATTGATTAACATTCTGAGCAGCTCCGTCTGCCAGTGAGAAAGACAGATAATCTCACCTTGAGCCTCTGCATATTGTTGCTTTTCTGATTATTCTTCCACAGGGTCAGAAAGAAGTCATAATACTACAGTGCTGTTAGAGGTTTTTCATTCCAATTAAAAGGTGAGTCAGCTGCAATGTATTTCTTTCAACCTTGACAATTAGAACGAGCTATAATAGATCTATTTGCTGTATAAACATAAGAAAATCCCAGTCAAAATAATCTACTCATTATAGTTTGTTATCTAATGGATTTATTATACACATTTATTACAGGTATTTATTTTGTGCTGATTTATCAGTCCACTACTTGAGGAAATGACAGGAGAGCAAGAATCATAATCCAATTTCTTATCCTTGCTCCCAAGGTGGGGATACAAGAAATTAAGGTAAGTGTGGGTATTTGACAGTCACACTACCTGGCATCATGCAGTGTGGAATGATTGCTTTGTCCATTTCTTTCCCACCTGTGCAGAATAGAAGGCCTCAATCTACCAAACAAAGGAATAAGGAAATCAGCAATCTAAAATCTAGGTACCTAATCTGTGTTAGTCACATCAGCTTGCACTAGAGTCAATAGAGAAAGATTATCTTCTGAGATGATTAATCTGAGCCTGAGAGAGGTGTCTGAAACAGAATGAATTTATCACACTCTCTGCTAACTAGGAGCTTGTACAAGGAGGTCAGATTGAACATGTACCCTGTAGATAGCTAAGGTCAGGGAGATGAATGCTTGCTTACCCATTCTTTATCAAGGTGTACTCTCATTAGATGCACTTGTTGCATTTAGAGTAGCAGAGTTCTGTCTCTATTGCTGCACAGACAGCAAACTTCAGTAATATTAATCAGAAATGTCCCTAGTCCCTTTTTCTGGACATACCTCTCTGCAACTGTGTAATACAAACTACACTATAACCAACACCATTTCATCTCTCTGAAACTCAATGACTTTGGCAGAGAAACACTGCAGCCATTTAAACACTGGTGAAGCAGGAAGGAGACAGAAGTTTTCACTTGCCTAAAGATGCAATGGAAAGAGATAGAGATAGAAACACACGAAAAAAAAAGAGGGTTGCTCAAACTAAAAACACATGTTGAAAGTCATCTAAGCAGCCCCCTCTGCTCAGTCAAAACTGGATGGGAGTGAGATTCATCACTCAGATGAGCACAGGTAAGACAGCATTGTAATTATACATTGTTGCCATCTATAATATGGTTATTGGACCTTCCGCACATTGTAAATGAAGGCTTAGATTTTTATAAATCATTTTTGCTCCATGAATTCATAGGGATACTCCTGAGAAATACAAAGCTTATGTTTATGCTTAAAATTGCAAGCATGGTTTGCTTAAAAACTGATGAGTTACTGAAAAAGACAAAAGGGGCAGGTCAAAATCAGAAATGCCAAGCTAAGGCCCAGAAATCCCTCAGGTTTATAGCACAATACCTTTTTCTTCTTTCAAATAGGAAAGATCTATTCACAACACTATGCTGTAACTAGTGCCATGCTCCTGAGCAGGGCCCATGAAAATGGCCAGGCTGCCAGGCATATTGAGTATGAGCTACGAGCAAACCAGAGGGTTTGCACAGCCTTCTGCTTCCTTCCCCTGCTCCTCCCCAGCCACCAATGTGCCACATTTCATACAGAACCTGTTGGGGAATATGAACAGCATCAGTTCAGTTTGGTAAAATCCAAGAGTACAACATTGCTTGTGTAAGGCAGGGACATCGTTACTCCAGTTTGGTCTGGCAGTAGGACTTCTAAATGTCCAATATAAAAAAAGATGAGTGACTAGCAGGAATGTTCACATGATCTGGGACCTGGTGCAAAGACAGTCACAAGGGACTTTCTGCAACCAGTAGCCATGGCTACACTGAGCTTTGTCATTCAAAATCTGTTCTACATGCTAGTCACATATTTCAGTAGCTCCCTGACTGGGTGTGAGTATCTCCAGTAAAAGCACTGTTTCAAATAAAATATGCTGTTGGGAATCAAAAGCAGAGTTTAGAGAGGATCACACCTCAGGCCATGCTGGGTCTTCCTCAGGCATGTGTTTCCACTTGGAGTGAAGCTAGTCTGAAAGCTGTATGGAAATGGTAACCACTTCCTGCACATGCTTGAAATTTCTGTCAATTCTTTCCCTGGTTTAATGTTGAAGAAAGAATACCAACGCCTTTAATTGGTTCCTGTGTCCTGGGAGCTTCTGGTACATAAGAAATACCTTGAGGAACTGGCTCCTGATCTATTACAGAAAGTGAGCAAATTTAGCCAAAACTAAAAACCCAAAACAAAACATTTTCAGAAGAGTTCTGTGCACCAAGTGGTTTTCAGCCAGCTTCACTGCTAATATCAGGTTATGGCCTTTCGTAACATTCTGCATTTCAGAAATCTTCTAATGTGCACATCCATTGTCCTGCAACAAGTTAACTTTCTTGCCTAGCTGCTTGTTACATCTGTCAATCATGTGTGAAAACCCATGCCAGAAAGTAATCTAATGCCGCAGTTATACTCAATAGCAGTGATAAGGATGAACTATAAGGCTCAAAGGACTTTGGTGGCAGCAAACTATGCACAGCCTGAATCCCACCGTTTCCTCTCAGGCTAACTTTCATTAAGCCTTTACCAGTCAAAGAAAAGAAGAGAACCTGAACAAAATAGAAAGAAACTAATATTGAAATGTGAACTTCTGACAAGAGATGAAGCGAGCATCTACTTGCACACAGGATTTTTTTCATAATCTTGCAGGGAGAGAGGAAGGTGGAGAAATTTAAGCAGAAGATATAATTCTCTATTTTCTATGTACTCTTGACTCCTATCTGTATTCCTGGAAAATAAATAAATAAATAATTAAATAAAAGCCAAGCTTACTCTGTTGCAAAACACGAATAGTTTTGCATCCAGTGGGCTGAGCCATGCAGGTACCTCACAATGGGACAATTGGAACCCAGTGAGAAGGGATTTAAAAACAAAGAAACAAACAACACAACAACTCCCCTTCAAACTTCCCTTCCCCCGCCCCCCCCCAAAAAAAAAAAAAAAAAAAAAAAAAAAAAAAAAAACAACCTTGGAAAATAACAACTTTATTTAGGCTCTTTCCTGCCTTTATTTATAGCTGAGCCACTGGGAACTATCTCACTTTACAGAGGAGGGAGACAGATGGAAAGATGCTCATGTTCTAATTTCTTTT
The DNA here is from genome assembly GCF_964211825.1 of Aythya ferina. Classification (NCBI taxonomy): domain Eukaryota; kingdom Metazoa; phylum Chordata; class Aves; order Anseriformes; family Anatidae; genus Aythya; species Aythya ferina. The sequence goes on from NC_140303.1 coordinate 29,919,969, forward strand.
TCCTTGTCTGACTACTTATATAATACATTTTATCAGCACATATATCTAAGGCTATCTCAAGAAATGGATCACAACTATAGCTGGAAACAAATCAAACAAACTGCACTACAATCAGTGGAGTTATTTGTGATTTAAACCAGTGAAGAGTATTTGCCATTATATTTCCTCCCTACATTTCTAAGGAAGAATAACATAGTAGTAGTAATAATAGTAATATACAGATGGAGAGATGGGGGTTGGGGAAGAGAGCCTAAGAGCCCTGAAGATGCTGACCACTGGAATGAGACAGAGTGCACTCCCTCTTAGCCTGATCAGTAGGAAGTCTGGCCATGCTGGAGACCAGGGCTGCAGCTGTGATCAGATGAGCAAGATGTCAAGTTTGATGTGAGTATACCACCTACTGGGTGTCCTTGCTGCTTTAGACTCCACAGATCCAGACTAATGCTCCCTTCTAGCTGTCAGATTTCCCCCACTACAACTGAGGCACGCTGATCACGACAAGACACCACGGTATCAGTCAAACAGGAGGGCATTCTCATGGCCAGAATCACAAACAAGCCAAAAGAAAGATGTCTTGGCAATGTAATTTAGGTAATCTCCAGGAAAAAAAAAAAAAAAAAAAAAAAAAAAAAAAAAAAAAAAAAAAAAAAAAAAAAGAGAGAGAGAGCAAAAAGAATAGTAGCAGTAGTAAAGGAATGGAGGCATCTTAACACCCCTACCCCTTGCCATAAACCTGCATGTACAGCCTGCTGCAGTACCAGCTCAGAGGCTGGGAGCAATCTGGTTAATACGGTCACCTCCCTAAGGAGTCATGTTGGCTCACTCAGAGCTGGCTGCAGCACTTCTCAGCAGGGTGACATAGGATGTACACCCCCTCTTATTTTCCCAGGGCTTTCACAGCTCTTTTCAGTTAGGACCGAGACAAAGTTAATTTATTAGATTAAATGCATACAGAAATTGCTCTTCCCCTCTACTCCATGGAAAAGAAGTATTTGAAACAACATCTATAAATTGTTTCAGATACAAATACACTGTAGATTTTGACAGCAGTTTCAGCACCAGCAACTGGGTTCAGATTTTTTTTTTTTTTTTCATAACTGGCTATCATATTGGCACCATGCATAGGTTTCCTGAGCTTTCTATCTGGAGGGAAAAAATGTAGGAGAAAAGATTTAATGGGGGGGGGGGGGAGGGGATTGTGATCACTAACACAACACACATTTTAATTAATATTGGATTATGTTCCCCCAGAAATCGTGCATGAAACATTTTAAATAGATACATATAAATAAGAATGATATTTCTTACCTGAAGGCAAATCTCTCATTTACCTAAATCAATACGTATTGATTTATGGATGATGTTTGTGTCTTTATGTATTACAGCAGCTTGGACTGATCCCTTGGCTTTTCTTATTAGAGTCACTAGTTTGCCATAGATGATAGTATGCTTTGTTCAGATGTGTTGAAGGCAACAGAAACACTGTTCAAACATGCATCATCATTCATTTTTCCTAGTCAGCATTTAAGACAATAATACCTCAGGTTTAGGTGCTCATATAATTTAAATCAGACACAAATGCAAGTTCAGGAAAAAAAAAAAAAAAAAAGAAAAAAAAAAAAAGGCCTGGAAGGAAGGATGGACCACATGGAAAATCCAAGTGTGTGTGTAACCTAGATAAGTTTTGGCTTTAGATTTCATAGAAAGGTTACCAAAATGTCAGCCTGTCACATCTTATTAACAGTAATAATAACAACTTACATTTTCAAACGCAAATGCCATCTGTGGATCTTAAAGATCTCAGCAAACATTAGCATACCAGCCCTGGAAAGACAATGCTTTACTTTTTACCTAGGGAGAACCAGGGCAGAAGGAGAAGAAAGAAAGGAGAACTCCAGACGGTGCCTGGAGATGTATCAGAGATGAGAGCAGAGAGTGGAGAAAAGGTAGACCTCACAGAGGAAAACATTGGAGTAGCCAAGGCAGAGTGAAGTGCTACTGGAGAAGGCTGTCTTCTTATTTTGATATCTTTAAATCACATCCGGATCTGGTGTAAATCATGGCTAAACTAAATTGTACTAAGTGCTATACACAGTCCAGCCCAGTTGTCCAGTAAGTATCAGCAGAGATTGATAACAGATTGGCAGAGTGTGTTTTTTGATCTGCTTCATTCTTTCCAAATGCTGCAGATGTCCTTTGCTTAAGAAAGCCCCAACCAAAAGCAAATCCAGCAATAACTTTCACTAACTTGACTCTAATTGAACTGTCGTACATGTAACCATTCCAGAGAAATGGTGATTCCCACAATCAGCTGAAAGGAAAGAGGCTGCAGGAAAAATAAGGCAGAGACACAGATAAGAAGATTTTATTCAGCTTTATTTGACAAGTTTTATTACACTGAGAAAACATAATGTATCTAATCTCTTTGCAGCTGTTGCAGCCCTTCAGCCTTTATTACTTAAATCCTATTAGATATAAAATTGTTTCTATTTATCAACGGCATGATATCTTCTTTTATTATTATTATTATTATCATCAGAGAGTCTTGCAAGTATGGCCATGAACATAATTTCTAGTCCATCTTCTTACCAATAGTTAAGGTTACCCTGTAATGTTTGCCTGTTTAAATGACATACTTTTTCAAAAGGTCTGGAGAACGGTGTGCATTGTTAGTATACACACAGCGGCACTAAATAGAGCTCAGCAAGTAACAAAAACCTCTGCAAACAAACCAGTATAGCTAATTATTTCTATTATGGGTGCTGCAATTCCAGTGATATTGGGCTCAGCTGTATACTTACCCATATGAAGACCTTGAAGCAAAGTCTTTCATCACTGTACACAGGTGTACTGGGTCTGGCTGGAATGTTAACTTTCCCTGCAGCAGCCCATACACCACAACAGGTTTTTCAATTTGTCACTTGTATAACTTTAATTCCCTATTTTTCATGGAATGATGATGGATATTCTTTTTCCAACAGGAATTCCCACCATTGCAAATAAATAATGCTGTTGCATTGCCTGCTTCTCTCCTTGTCCCTAGGATAACCCTGTGATTCATCTAATCCTCTTTTAGTAGGATGAGAGGGGTGCCCCATCAAAGTGTCCCCTTGGAAGTGCAGTCTGGTGGCACATGGAAAGCCATGACAACTTACCACACAACAGCCCTTCTCACAAAGTATGTACACCTCATTTCCACTTGCACACCAACTCATTTTTGAGGCAAAATATTTTACCTTTGGGGAAAGTGAATTGTTAGCTTCACTGCCAATGAAAGTCAGAAAATGTCAACATTAAAATTCTGTTACAGCTGTTTTCAACAGATGATTTTTGACCAGATGTTCTTGCAGCGTCAGCAGGTTATGGCAGAGAAAGGGTAGGAGAAACATTAAGGCATTGTACGTTGCCCACCAACCTCCAGGAGACTAGAATGTAACATTAGCATCTCCCCAGATGCCTGCTCTTGGCTGAACTGGGAGCATCATATTCATCCTGCTAAAAAGGCCACTTTCATGCTGAACAAAATTAGTATTTGAGATTCCTAGTGCCATAAAAGTTTAACAAATGAGTAAGACACTGATTCTGGATGCATAACAATAAGGAGGGGGAGTTATTTTCTCTTTTGCCTATTGTTTTTTATTGATATTGTAATCTCTTTCTCTCTTTTTATTAGTTTAATTTTCTTTTGTGTAATTTTGTTTTTATGGAGCAGATTCGTCCTTGCTGTACCTCTGGTAGGATTTCAGGAGAGACAAAGACATCTCTTTGTTTTTTCAAGAGATAAATAAAACATTAATACCTTTTTCAAAACTTTCATATTTAGATGTTATGGGTAATTTTTCTGTAGCTTCTCTTTATTGACTATAATAGTCATGGCCAAGATGCAGCTCACGGGTAGTTCATGATCTGCTTGCTTATCAAATGTGCTGATTTTCTGACTGCATATTTTCATATACTGAAATGTGAAAGGCATTAATTTTGGACAGCAATATGTATGGAAATGAAATGAAAAGTTCAGGAGCTAAGAGTCACTGCCTCAAGCAGGAGCAAGACACTGTGAGGCAGCTGTTCTCAGGTAACTCACTTCCAGAGGAGGGAAAAGCTTTTCACTTGCAGCTCTCCTGCTGTACAGCATGCAGTGTCTCACAAAATAAACTGCCAAGCCAGTGGCCAACATACTAGAATGATGGGCAGCCCTCCAAGGTGGGTAGCAGAAAATCAAGAAGCTAGGTGAGATTGCAGACATCCAGAAACAATCACATTTTCTAAGAGGAAAAAAAAATAATAATAATAAAAAAAAAAAAATGTAGAGGCAAAAGTAGGTAGGGGTATGTTTTGGAGAGGTGGAAGTCATACAATTCATGAAACTGAGACTCTTGGTAAGCCATGGCAAGTAAATCTTACATCTTAATGATCTTTCATTAATCTTTTCTTTTAGTGAACTATTGGATCAATGTTTTTAGGCTGTATTTCTGACAGTCAACCATGGTTTAGAGATAGAAAGTCCAAGGAGTGACTACAGAAAGCCATGATAATGCAGATACAATCAGAACTGAACTGCTGAAGGAGACAGATCTCTTCCAATCATATAGGTCTAAAGAAAAACCTGCACACCTAAAATAGGACTTGAAAGCTTTCTTCATTTCAATGTTAAGCTGTGAAATAACACTAATTAAGCAATCTAGTTTGGCAGCATCTGATCTCGTTAGGCACTTGTATTTTTGATCTAAAAATTCCCAGGGTGGGTTTTTAACAAGCTATGACCACTCAGAATGTTTGTGTGCTGCCCACTCTTTGTGCAAGGAAAACAAAGGACATGTGCAAAGACACCCTTCAAAGATCTCCAAGCAAAGCCCATGTGGTGGTTTTGCCACCACTGATGGCCAGCTAAGCTTCACCATGCTGCTCCCTCATTTCCCTTCCTCAAAAGAACCGGAGGAGAAAATATGATGAAAAAAGTCTCATGGATTGAGATAAGGACAGGGAGATCTCTCACCAATTATAATCACAATCAAAATAGACTCCACATAGGGAGATTAATGTAACGTATTGCTTATTGCTAATAATAGACTAGAGCAGTGAGAAACTAAAAACAAACTAAAAATACCTCCTTACCCCATCCACCCTCTTCTACCTCCTCCCCCGAGCAGCACAGCGGAATGGGGGCTACGGTCAGTCCGTGACGCTTTTTTTCCCACCATTGTGCTTTGAGGGATGCACAGAAAGACACCTTCCTGGGGCAAATTCAACAGGACAAAGAAGGTCAAAGCATCAGTGTACTCAAGGAAGAACATGACTCTGCAGTGCATCAGTATATAGGAGGAGGTATTGGAGGCAACTGAGTCATATGGACATTTTCTGTTTATTTATATCTCATTTATATATATATCCAACAAAATTTAATGTAAAGTGCATTCATGATTTCTAGACCACTGAGTTATGCTCTTCCTTGCTTTTCTCTCTGTTCACTGGGCTATAGGGCTGTTTGGTGCTGGGTTGGTGCCTATTTTGCTCAGAGACCCAGGCAAGTGATTCAAATAAATGTAACCCATTCAAAATGACAGTGCTCATTACAAGTAGTTGCTAAAACCAGAGAGCATGGAGTGCTGGGTCCTGAAGCCACTGAATTGTTACAAAAAGCAGTGTTTCTCCTGCTAGAACATTTAATGACTCAGTTTTCCTATTTTCTGTGCTTGAGTGAACATGCTGAAACTACTTTCCAATTAATAAACGATGATCTTTCGTTAGACTTTTCGATACTACAGACATGTTTTTAAGCACACCTGAAATTTAATCATATATATAACTCCATCCTCTAAAGGTGAATTTATCCATACCATGATCACAATTCACAGTCTTTACAACACGAAGACCACTGGAAGAATAGTGAACATCCAAGGGTCTCCTTGAGATTCCAGACAACTATAGCAGGATATTTTCAGTTGGCTAGGTATTTTTTTCAGTTTTGTTTGTACAAAATGATAGTGTTTCTATTGTGCATTAGGAGTAAACAAATAAAACATGGCATGCACTAGAGTATTATTCTTAGTATTAGCAGAATATAACATTTGTGCTTTGATATTTAATGCATTACACTGAGTGTGTCATTCATTTTTTCAGAATCTAAAAATAAAAATAAAAATAAAATAAAAATAAAAATAAAAATAAAAATAAAAATAAAAATAAAAATAAAAATAAAAATAAAAATAAAAATAAAAATAAAAATAAAAATAAAAATAAAAATAAAAATGAGTAGTATTCTGAGGATGTGGCACTGTGTCAACTGTCCATAACTGGGACATTAAATAATTATATAGTACTTAGTACAGACAAACTTCAGTGCAAGCATTGATGAACAAATCTTCATAATGCTCCTCTGAGAAACTGTATCCTCACTTTGCAGATGGAAAACTAAAAAGAAGGCAAAATCTTTATTGTTCTGTAATAAGTATTACCAAATGATTATACTGTCAATCATTCATTCCAGCTTGCTTACACAAAGCATAATGCAAAAATTAGATGTAGTTTATGCTAAAAAAAAAAATAATTAAAAAATCCCCTTGAAACTTGAAAAAAAAAAAAATCTCAAAAAAAAAAAAAAAAAGGTAAAAACTCTCTTTTTCTCTTAGGTCTAGATTTAGGCTAGAAATCTGCATGAAAGGAACATATGTTATCAAAGACAGTATTATACCCCCAGAATGATAACATGACTTTACAGAGACTGAAGCACTACTTCTGAAATGAACCAAATTTAGTCCAACAAAATAGCCTAATTAATTTATTAAGATTTAATAGCAAATAATTTTACTCATCTCTGGAGCATTTGCAAAACTGACAGGTGAGATTTAATTATACAGAATCACGATTTTCAGGGGAAGTACCAGTGTCATCTCCAGCTCATGCAACTTACTCTGTTCATAAAGTATTTCTGAGCACTGATTCCCATTAAAGTTACATCTAACACAACATTTTTATATTGAGGCTACAGAAGTGAGTCATCCCTTTATCAGTATGGGTTTCGGATACAGAGGACTCTTTAAAACTATGCTCTGTGTAGCAGAGAATACTTCATCTTTCCTGTTTATGTTATGACAGTGTTTTCAAGACCGCCATAGACCTGTGTCAGGTTTCAGCATACATTTCTAGTAAGTGATAGGATGGCTTAAAATAACTTTGAAGCCTAATCTAAATCATCAGAGCTGCTGAAAGAAATAATTTCACTGCACCTGGTAGTGAATTCCTGCCCATTCTTTGGTCCAGCCCTTGCTGTGCCATGAGAGGGATCAGGGCACTCAGGAGAACACAGGTGTTTTTGTTGTTGCTGTCTTTTCTGATGTGACTCATCAGACACCTACACCAGCATTGGGTCTGGCAAAAGGAAGATGGGGGAACAAATAGCCTTTGATGAAATGAAAAGCAGCAGCACCCTTTTCTAGAGCAGCTGCATTTAAACTGCATTAAATCCAATGCAAAACTGCAGCTATTGTGTCTGCCCCCCAATTAACAAAACAAACAATACAAAGGCAGCAGGAAAACAAATATGGCCAACAGTAAAATATCAGCTCAGTGATAGCTATGAAAACTAAATATCTCTCAGCTCTGTAATTCAGTCCTAATGAGCAGTCTGGCTGAAGCAACTGGGTATTAGATAATATTTGATTACTCATCAATTAATCAAATACATGGACGGTTTCACTAATTTTTCAGCCAAGAGGGGCTGTAGAGCTGTTACCATAAACACACATGGTAATGTTATGCAGTGATTCAGATTAAGAGATCTCAGTGAACTCAGCAGAGAAAGGATTTGGCCAAGGCTCAAAAGTATTCTATTGTAGTTTAATGTGCCAAACAAGACTTGACTTTCTGGAAAACCACTGCGCTACTTTATTTTTGTTACTTAACAAAACATCGAGGGTTTTGCTATTACCCCATTTGATAATCACTCCACTCCAGTTTTGTTCATTTATATATATATATATGTGTGTGTGTGTGTGTGTGTATACACAGACACACACTTAACTGGTCCTTTTTTTTGATCAAATTTTTTTTTTTTTTTTTTTTTTGTGTCTGACTTACAGAAAGCCTGGCTTTCTATGTTGGTCAGTCTTTTCTGTTTCACAGTGGATCTTATCTGAACTTAGCCAGCTTTATAAACTGCTGTGCACTTAATTAGACTCTCCAACTGAGCTGAGTTTCATCAACATGTCAGCAAGGGATTTCAATGCTGGGAATGGTGGAATAAATTACTGATGCATTAACTAAATGTATATCTGTTACAATAGTTATAGAAGGATAACTAGGAAAAAATAATGAATTCAGATTTTTCTACTGAGTTTCAGTGCTGAGAACCAGGATGGCGAAGCCAATAAGTCAATAAGAAGCTTTCAAATTTTTGGGGTGCTTTTGCCAGCTGAGAGTGGGAGGGCACTGAGCACAAGGTCAGCACTGCATCACTTTGTTTCAGTGCACAGAAACCAGAGATATAAGAGACAGATTTTTTGCAGATCAAGATGGTCCAGCTTGATGTAAAGACAAAAGTACATTTTTAAGCCTCTTTTGACTCTGTACCTATTCTAACAGCACAGGAAGCTACCTTGACGTGGTGTGCAAGCTCCACATGAATAGTTGCTGTATATTAGGTCATACTTTGTGCAGTGTGCATGATAAAATAAAAAGCAGAGTGCAGCAGTAAAGGTTGCCTGAGAAGCCTTAACTCTGCCCCATGCAGACTCATTGTATAGCTCAATCTTTAAAAGTACTACCTTTGTTAGAGTTAAAATGCTGCACTGAGATTACAGTCCACAGATTTTAACCATGTAAAAATGTTCTTTCTCATTTAATACACTACTGGACCTTCCTATTATACACAAACAATATTTTCATTAACATTTTTCCAGAAAATCTAGCTGATTTTTTAAAGAACTTTATTATTAGTAGTATTAGTAGTATATTGATTTCTGACTGAAGAACTGCTTTCAATTTGGAAAAATGAAGAGTAACAAAATTTCAATCACTTTTCCCAGATTATTCCTTTCTGAGGGAATTTTTGCAAGCTTATTTTATTCATGCAAGACTATAAAGGAGCAAATACAAACAACTGAAATAAATGTATGTTGCGGCTAAATAAACTATATGCCTTATGTCTTTCACATGAACCCAACTGCAGCACAGTTTTGAGACTTAAGTAGCTGAACTGGAGGGGACAGTAGCAAGGAATGACTGTCAAATGGAAGTCTGCATCCCTTCTATACACACACACACACACTTAGGAAGCCTTTCCTTGTAGAAAGAAACAGATGATGAACTAAGAAGTGGACATGCCAGCAAGCTAGCAGAGAAAATAAATCCATTACATGAGCTATGTAGTAAACACACAATGGCAGAGAGTAATTAAAAACAAACAAACAACAACAACAAACAAAAACAACAACAACAGAAAACAACAACAAAAACACAAACAAAAACAATTCTTTCAACGTGACAAGCAATTATCGGGGAAGAATGGAAACTGGTAGGGTACTGATGACTTACTTATGGTAAATTGGAGGCTGGCAGTGACATGTATCCATCAGAGATAACTGGATCAGTAAGATAACAAGGAGGTGGTGCTGGTGGGTAGTTATTCCCTACCATACAACTGTTGCGTACTTGGATCCCAATAGCAAATATTCAAACTCGAGATAGTTTCCTGGATATAACATTTCAAAAAGCCCATCACCTTTACAGAAATTTAACTGACAAAAATTACACCACCCAGCAGAAAGCATCTGCTTCTTCCCTTGCACAATATGGCAGCACTTTAACAGCATGACTATCATCAGTTTAGGCTCCATAAGGAAAAGGCATTATTACAAACACTTAAGATTTCAGGAGGAACTGGTATAATCAGATGATGACTGCTCAGATATCAGCTTTCACTCTTCCGAAGTTTTCAAAATAACAACAATTCAGTAATCCCCAAATGACTGTCTCTCTCTCAAAGTATGAAACAGTATGATGACAAAGCCCCCAGTAAGTCATTTTTTTGAAAGGGTCTGTCACTGGCTTAAGAAATACTTTGCCATTTTCTGTCCCAGCTATTTGCACTCAGATATGTTTGGGGATAATTTCACTTCAGACCCTGCAGCAGACGTCGAGCAAATAGAATGTATTGGCTGTGAATAGCTCTTTTATGTTCACCTCTCCCCACATTAACATTTAAATTATCTGGTCCCCTTGCTGGGTTTGATGGGATCTTTCTGACTAATGACCAAAGAAAAGTCTGAAAGCCTTCTCATTAGGTGGAGCCCGCCCCAATTACAAATACATCACTGAATATCCTCATATGTAGGTAAGTGTATTACCTAAGGGAGAAGTTCTGTAAAAAAAGCGGTAGATCAGTAACACCCATCATCCAGTGGCACTGATTCAGCCGTGAAATTCTCATGTCACCTCCTGAGGGCTGCTGGATTAGGCTTGAAGGTTTCTCCAGTCATATAAACCTTGGTCCTGACCCTGCCTAGTTTGCAAAATCTAAGATCATTATTCAAGTAGCATGGCTTCAGGCTTATTGTGACTCTAAAATGTCTGCAGGGAGGAGGTGAATTGAAAAAAAAAGTCATTCACTGAGCATGTTCTCTAGGCTGTCCTAAAAACAAATTTGCAAAGAACTTTCCTCTGAATGTTGATGTTAATATGTAACATGACAGATTACCACTACAGGTTTGGGTAATGTAAAGACAAAAATTCATCTAGTTGGCAACTTTTTCCATTTTTTTTTTTTTTCCTCAGATAATAGGATACTTTCAAAGGCTGGTAAATGGAGATTGCTCATAGCATCACTTCCCAAGCTGTGTTTTGTTTCTAAATACAGTATTTGCAGTAAGAAGTGAAGAAGATACAGGTTTCTTTTTCAATATTTTTTTTCAGTTTTCCCTCAAAGCCAGACAAATCAATGATTTCCACAACATCCTTCAAGTATTTTCAAAACTTAACTACCCCTTGCATGAGAAATCATACCCTGTTTGTTCTGAATGTGGCCTTCACTCTTTTCATTTACCACTCCTTGCTCCCTTTCTCCCTTGTGTCTGTTCCTCATGGAAATCTATCTTTGGTTATGTGACAAAGCTATGCAAGAGCAAGATGAATTCTGGGGGTTGGTACTACAAGAAGAGATATTAAAATACTGCCCATGGAAAATTTGGCTTCTCCAGCCCTTTCAAGTTACTTGAACCATTAAATTTAATCTTCACATAGTAGGTTGAGTGATGGTCATAAGCATATACACATGCCCAAAACAATGGGGGTGATGCTCACAGCTGTAACTGTCTCAGGAGCAGGAGGGAGGCTGTTGTGTGGTGGACAGCCCTGGGATACTGAGTGAGCAGCGGTGAGGTGGGAGGCAGGAGCCAACCATGAGGGACTCCATTTCCACAAAAGAAACTCAGATAGAAAGGTAGCTATTTTTGAAAACAAGTACAGAAGAGATAAATAGCAGGTGCTGCAAAAAGCCTTTACCCAGACACAGTCTGATATCCCACTCTATCATCTTGCTGGGCATCAAACACCTCCCTTGGCAGCATGGAGTGCCAGACCCTTCCTGTGGCTCCAGGGACACTTCAATTCATATAGACTCGTATGTCTTTCCCAGGGAGCCAAAGCACATTTGTCATTCTCCCTTTCTTTCCGTATGGAGGCCAGGATGAGCAGGGCATTTGTCACTTATGGCTCCAGCTAGTTCAAACCCACAGTCTATCTCTTCCATATTTCAGGCCACTGCTTTGTTATCATCCCAATCTCCACCTCCTTTCAGTACCAATGTAAGGTTTTGGTATCATGCCACAAAGCACTGAGAAGATCAGAACAAAACAGATTTAGAGACTACATTTGGGTGTAGTTGAGACTGCTGGGGCCCTTTGGGATGAAATCAATGAGGAAGCCTGGCACAGTCTGTGAGTCAATTAAGGGTGATGGATACCGTGGCTGAAGGATCTAGGCACTGCAAAACTACTAGAGAAAGGGGAAAAGAAAAAGAGCTTGCTCACCTTCAGCAAGCATTTCAGTGTTCCTTGGGTGATAAAGTCTTTCCATTTTAGCAATATTCTAAACTTCCACTTAGCATCACCAGCCTTCCCTTTCCCTCCTCTAAGATCCCATTCTAACTAAGAAGAGAAATGAAACAGCAAGGTATCATTTGTGATGGTGTGGGTTGCACAAACTGCCCCAAATACTTCTCTATGTCCCTGCTCAAAGATCAGAACTGGCACCTGAAGAACTTAATGAGATGACAATTTCTAAAGGCTCTGTGCTGAGTTTTCTGACATGGAGCGCATTTCATACAATGGAGCACACCTGAGAGAGCCTTGCTTTGTCTTACTGTGCAAATGGTGTAGATGTTGGCATAAAGCTTCCAGTCAACCCAAAGAACATCCTTCTGCAAACACCCACCTTATCCCAGTCACTCACACTCAGCACTGCAAACATTCATGAAATCAATCACTGAGTCAACACTCTAAACAAAACGAATCACTGACCAAAAGAATGACTTTAGTCAACAGCTTAACATCGGAAATATAAGATTCCCCAGCAATTCCTGGTAACCAGACTTCTTGTCGGAAGAGGTCTTCTGATTGTTTTGAATGTATCTTGTCATCACTGCCCCACCTTAGCCTCACTCAGCAGAATTCTAGGAAATATCTCTAAGTATGGCAGGAGATACTCAACAACAATTCATTACCTTCTGTATTGGGCTGCTATCACATTATTCACTATTTTAAAGTATCTGAGCTCAGAAAAGAGAAGTTCAAGAAAGAAGGATAAGAGACATCAGAGATGGTCTGAAAAACAACCCAGCAGCTGTTCAGCCAATGTGCACTGTATACAAATGTTGGAGTTTATTCCTATTTTCTTCCAAAGCCTTAGTTTTCATCCAGTTTTACTGTCAAATGACAAACAGCAAGGAACAGCCACAACACCCCACCTCCAGCTGTGATAATTAATAACCTGTCAAGACAGGGATCTGGCTGCCTTAGGAAATCTAATGCCTGGCTAGAGGCACTGAAAAATACTGAAAAAACACAAGGAAGGAAAAAAGTGCACAATTAAGAAGTTATGATCAATGAGGAAAACAACAAACCACATCTTAAATAAAACAAACAATCTCTTTCTATATGCATGTGTGTTTAAATGGAGTTAAAGCTTGTTCAAGGACTCTATTTGCAAAGTAGAACAAAATCCTTAGGGTAAGAGTTCTATGTAAATGCAAACTGTTCCTATGATTTCCTATCCAATTGTGAAGACTGCTCTGTCATTCTCATTCCTGCAAAATTCTTTCCACTTATAACTAGAATTCACTGAAGTCCACAGAAAGTCTTCCACTGTTTTTGGCAGTCTTTGGATTTTAAATGAAACAGTATTAATTCACTTTAGTGATGAATATCCATTTTGAAATTGGGTGAAGATAGTTAATTTCTGAAGTCCCCTTTTGAAGAGTTGATCCATCCCTTTAGCATTACAGGATCTAAATCTCACAATCAAGCCACACTGTATGAGTAACTAAAACTGCTATGGCCTACATGGCAAATGCTAAGATAACAAAAAATATGTTTTGGTCTGGACAAACACAGCTTTCTCTTTTATCCCATACCTTTAGACAGAAATCTCTCTCTTTTAACCCTTGTCATCACCAGCCCATCAAAAGGGGCTGATTATAAAGTCTTCTTGCTGAGGAAACTCAATACTAGAACATCATTATCAAAACATTCAAAATCAGTCTGAGTAATGAGCTGAATAAACCTACTGAGGACATCAGTTATGCAATCAGAGCTGGAAAATATACAAACAGATTTTTCAGCAAAAAATATATGACGATTTTTTATTCAGGAATGTTCCATAATGAAAGCAAAAGGCACTGTTTTACCCAAAGGAAGACTCAGTATGTAGGTATCCTTTAAAGAAAACATACATATTTATCTACATTCTTAGAGAGAGAGAAAAATGAAAAGCCTTGCTAGCACAGAAAAAATGAAGTTGAAATAGATCTTTTACTTTAGATTAGTGTCACTTGAGAGTTAAAGCCAGGCACACGTAGGGGGAAGCAGTTTTCCAATTTCATATAGCAAAGCACCCAGCCCTCCAAGGAAATATGAGAGGAGCACAGCAACTAATTGAAACTACCAGACAGCTTTGACTAAATGGGGTGTAAACTGGAACTTAATCCAGAGCATCCTGGTCTGCATTTCCATTCTGCTCTCTCTCTTCATCCTCTTAAAGCACCTAACTGTAATCTAACCCTATACAGGTTTATTGTTTTGCTCAGCTTTTCTTTCCACTGAAAGTAATTGCATACGGAAAACACCTGTTAATTGACTGTGCTAATTTAAAAGGAAAAAAAAAATCCAGTTTAACTTTGCAACATGTTTCCATTAAGATGATGTTAAAAATTTTAATTAATATCTTGATTAGATACTATTATTCATAGTTCTATTCCAGTCACTGTGATCAGATCTTCATTGTGATATTGCTATTTTGACACAGAGTAAAAATGGCTTGTTAGGTATGGCACTCTTCTTCCTAAGATGCATGTAAATCAGAGTTAAGCTAATTGAAAGCACTGGTGTGATTAAAATGGTGGGGGTAGCAGTCCTTGTTTGCAGTTTGGTAGGGTGTAAATTAATCTTGATGACAACAGCAAATAACATATCAAAGAGAGATTAACAAACAAAACTAAACTAAACAATTAATAGCATTATTTGCTCAGGCAGTAATACCTGCACTGTGAACTTCAGCCCATGGTGAATCATCTGCAGCACTTGGCATAAGAGCAACTAGATGAAATATTAGCTCCCATCAGAGTAACCCTGACTACAATCTTTATTTTTATGATAAGAAGCGCTCAACCTGATTTCAGAACAGTTGTAAGCAAGCAGAGTCAGGGCCCTTTTCCTCCCAAACACTTCAAAAAGAGGTGTATCCTTGATTTCCAAAGAATCCCCTCCAAAGTCTGCAACACCTGCAAGGAATATAAGTTTTCTTTCTTAAAATCCTGGCCATGCAGCCCCATTGCAAGGGAAGACCCCACATTTCATCCCCCAGGTCCCATGCAGAGTCTTGCTGGTGTTTCAAGATTGCCAAACTCAATGTTGTCCCAGAGGCCAATCTCATAAATGGGGCCAGGGTCTGTCCTGGAAGACACAATGCATCCTGGCTCCATATGCATGATTGCACGTTCTGGGAAACATAAAAATAGCCAGAACAGGTTGTTTTTGGGCTGCCTAAAAGTTTTCTAGTCCAACAGCAGGCAGATCAGGAAATGCCCTGCTCCAAGGTAGGTTCTTAAAACAGGAAGTTGGTGGGGCCAGGGCCTGCTGTAGTGTCTGCAGGCGGGATGGCCTGCAGGCGGGAGCCTTGTCTCCTCCTGCTCATTCTGGACATGCTTTGTTTCCCCACACAGCACTGCACATGGCCCGCTGCTATGTGGGTATTAAATGAGCAGGAAAGACTCAATTTCCTCCTGTCAGGGCTTTCCGTGCTGCTGACAAGCAGTAGTCGACTGACATTTAAGTGGGAAAAGCTTGGCTTTGAAGCCTCAGCGGATCCTTGCCCTATTGCTTCTCGCTCTCTGGCTTTGTTCACATAAAACAGGCTGAAATGTGCTGCCAATCATAGCAGAGGGTGAAAACTCCTCTGCAGCATTCAGCCAGCTGGAGACACTTATCCTGACCTGCTCTCAGAGGAAAGAGAGGCACTGGATGTTTCTCTGTGGGCAGGGAGAGGATGCTGACTCCTCATTTTGTGCCAGTGCTTTCAAGAGACTTCAGAAAGAAAAGAAAAAAAAAAAAAGTTTTTTTTTTTTTTAAGTGAAGAACTGGTGAGTGTAGTAGTAATAGCCAAACTTAGCCAAAAGAATAACCAAATAAAAATCACATCCTGAAAAGCATTCTTTATTTAGGTAAGATGTTGACTATGCAATTAAGAACACTAAAGAATTCTCCTGTTTTCATCATTGTTTTTTTCTGAAGAAAGAAACAATGACAACAACAAAGAGAAAGAAGTGGAAGAAAAAAAAAAAAAAAAAAGCCCAGTTTACCTAAACTATTCTTCAATGGAGGGAAAGCACAGTGAGAGTTCAAAAATGGCAGGAGTCAGACTCCCAAAAGGGAAATTTTGTCCAAGTTCATACTAGAGAACTTGAGATGGATACAAAGGGGTAATAACAAGGACATGAGGTCCTCCAATTGAAATTTAAATTTCAGAATATTCCTGATTCTGGGTGGCTGCAGCTCAGGAGCTATCCCCTTGGGCGAACCTTCTTCCTCAGCACAGGCACAGACACGGACAGCTTTCACAGACTGCGGCAGAGCAGCTCCAAACCACTGAAGATACCCAGAGATTTCTTGGCCTACATCCCCCAAGATCTCAGTAGTGTAGGTAGGGTAATGCTCTGCTCTGATCTTGATCACACATGCTTAACGCACACTAGCAGGATCAGGCCCTCATGAAATACAACACAAAGGTTTCAAAAGCATCAGTTAGACCTTGAAAGATACGAAATGTACATAACATTCTCCTTATACCCCTCTCCCCTGGTTTACTTACCTTTAGTATTCGCCTTTTCTAACGCATCTGCAAACACAATATTCACAAGATATCTATTCTAAATTGACAGCAGATATTCCGGGTACACATATAACTTCGTAACTGAAGCTATGTAAAACACCCATGAATTTGAATGATTTCTTTAAGGGTATTTAAGATGGGTCCAGTGGGACTCAGGATGAATCTGCAGGACTTTTCTTCTGCCCCAGAATGCCTTTGTTATGGCCATAGATTTCTCTAATAGAAAAATGTCTGTTCCCTGCTCACCCCATCCTCACCTAGGAGGAAAGATCCAAACAAACACTCAGAGCAATTGCCACTATGCAGCCTTTGAACAAGAATGATGGATGTATGGGAAATGTCTGAGCACAGGATGCCCAGTAATGAACTCTGTATAACACTTCCCTGCAACACTGACAAAAAAACACATTTACGTCACCTCAGAAAAGAGATTGTGTTGGTTTTTGTTCCAGACTTAAGAAAACCTTTACCCATCTTTATGCTTTTCTTTTCCTAAATAATTGTTTCTTTTTCAGCTCCTTAAATCAATTCAGCCTGTCACCTCTTTACAAACTCCTTCCTCTCCAAATAATGGCTGCATTCTGCTTTGGGATCACCCTAGCAAATTCAGTCTGCCTTGTAGGTAGTTTTTTTTTTTTGTTCCCTTCTTTTATTTATTTTTTTAAATTATTTTTATTTAAATTATTTTTTAAATTATTTTTAATTCTCCCTTCAAACTTGTGTATATGGTCTCTCTCTTTTCTTCTGTTACCTAACATGCTTAACCAATTGGCCCAAGTAGTGTTTGGATTTATTTCCCCATGCATCAAACTTTAAAAGGTCCCAAGATTCCACTTCATTAAGCCTTTATCTCAGATTAGAAAGCGCTTCATTTATATAATTAACCCTCTTGTAAAGACAACTACTACTTCCTCCCCAAGAAAAAGAGTGAAAGTGTTAGAACAGTTGACTTTGCAAACATGCAAGATTCTCTTATTTGTTTGATGCCTCAGTTCCTTGGACATTCTCAAATGAAACAGAAGAGGTTCTCATTACCATGGTGAGATGTCTGTCAGCTCTGAAAAAAATACTCTCGGGCTGTATTTAAAAAAAAAAAAAAAAAAAAAAAATGACAATACCTCAGAACCCAGGTTGCAGTGATGCCCACAGATACATAGATACATAGGAGGAGTTAGGAGTCTGGGAAGGGGAGCTGGGAGAAAGCTCTCTAAATATTGATCTTTACCCCCTGTTCAAAGCCTACATGCCTCCTTCCATGTGTGATTAATAATCATGGATCTTTATCAAGAATGCAGAGTCCTTAATTAAAAAGGAAACAATATCTGAGAAAAAAAAAAAAAAATCATTCTTCTCTACCAGATCAAGCAGAAGAATAGAAAGAATGGTAGTGGGACCACCACTTTTTAGGACAAAAATTCAGGTGCCAGAGCACCTGAGGCCAAGATCTCCACTTTCAGTTCCCTCCAACACCTTGATGAAACATCAAACCTCTGCTATGCATCTGCTCAGACTGGGCAATACCAATCAGTTATGGTTCTTTCCTTGCTTTAATATAATATTTGAGGGATTATTTTGCTGTTGCACAGAGAAATATAAGACAACTTAGTTTATATAAAATAATCTAGTACTGCAGAGCTAATAGAAAAATAAATAAATGAAATGTTATTTGTCTCCCTAGAGAAAATGTTATGACTTTGAATACACACATAGATCTGCTAAGTAATAAGGCGGCATCTTTTCCCTGCAATGACTTTCATGCTAATAATATCAGTTTGAATAACCAATCCACAAGCAAGCATGTTGCTTGTATTAGCATTTATGCTTATTCAACAAAAATAAAGTTTCCTTAGCCTTTGTCCTTGAAATAATATTTCTCCCATGCTAAGAAATATTCAGCAAGCAATACACATGTAAATACATCAAAATAAAAAAGTTAGGTTACGTTCCTTATAAAGGAATAGAAATAATTTTATTGCCATAGGCCATCTCAAAATTGCAGGCATTTTTCTGAGCAAACTCGAGTACACAAAGAGTTTTGAAATAATTTATTGGAAATAATTCTCATGATTCTAAAAGTATATTAGCAAAAGTTCCCTCAGGACCCTAGGATATATGTAACTGGGCACTATAGATTTGTACTTGTGCAGTTTCATCTGGTGGGCTCAAAACGGCTCTTTGCTTACAGTGGAAGGGACTGTGCTTCCCCAGCCCCTGCCAAAAGGTTCAGGGACTCGAGACAGGTGGAAAGTCTGACTGCCATTGCAGACTGAGGCAAAGAACCTGAGTACCTTAGCCTTCTTCATGTCTATTGTTACCAGTTCTCCCTTCTCATTTATCAGAGGAGGTACACTCTCCTTGTCCTTCTTTTCTGAGAAATGTACCTATAGTATCCCTTCTTGTTATTCTTTGCATGTCTTGCAAGCTCAGTTCCATCTGAGCCTTGACTTTCCTGATCCTATTCTACACACCCAGATGGCATCTCTGTACTCTTCCCAGGCCACATGCCTCTGCTTCCACTACCTGTGCATTTCCTTATTGCACCTCAGTTTGACCAGCAGCTCAGCCATGCTACTTTCCTGCCTTCGCTGATTGTTTTATTACACATGGGGATGGAGAGCTCTTGCACTATAAGAAAGGCATCCTTAAAGAATTGCCAGCTGCAATCAGTTCCTGATTGAGATTATTTTGCTTTGTTTAAAGGAAAGACTAAAAGTTACACATTCATGTCTTGCTTGAGAGGGTTTTACGGACCATCTTTTGTCTGCAACAATTACATATAACAAAATGCATCGAAAGACAGACACAAAGCCTTCTTAGCTTTATGTTAGGGATTCAAACTTAATAGCAATTTATATTCCTGTAGTGCCTAAGGATTCAAGCAGTTTTAGGGACAAGATTAAATCTATGCCTGCAATCCCTTTTGAGCTTAAGACATTAACTGAAACAAGCATGTGAGAGCATTCACCATGGCTAAAATCCCCTTATATCATGTGACTGCAGAAAATTATTGCAAGATGGGGCAGGATTGTGTATTATTCCTTTCATTCAAAAGCATAGGCGGGATTTTGGCAGTCCTCAGCACAGAAAATACCTTGATTGCAGCTGTTGGATAGCGTTGTCTTGGAAAAACTTACATCTTAGACCCCCAGTATTTGAGGGGGAAGGGAAGAAGGAGACTTCTGCTCCGTTTCTTATTTCACAAGAATATAAACAGAACAGGAGATAATAGACCTACTCACAGACAAGAAAACAGACTTATATTCCAAAGTCTTCAGAATCCCAACTGGAGAAACTGGGGGGGGGGGGGGGGGAGGGGGGGGAGGAAATCTATATAGCTGCTGCTTCTCCTTTTGAATACCATATTTGATACTAAAGTACTGAAAAGTTTTTAGGACAAGCTCTGTGAATACACAATAATTTGTTAATCCATGCTGATCAGATACCAGCTGATTCTGCCTGACAAAGGATTCAGTAACTGTTATCCAAGTTTCTTTTTTGTCATATGCTTAGAGTTTGTTTCTTGCTCAGTTTGTGCAGTGCACTCAGATGTTTTCAGATAATTCCTCTAATAATTTAAGTAAATGCATAAACATATTGCAAGATGTGCAGGGATTTGCTTCAGGAGGTCAGGGTTTCCCCAGCTTAAAGTAGTGCATAATTGCCAACCAAAAGCAGCAACACAGCTGCTATGAGAGAGGCTCAGAGCTTGCATATGCCTCCCAGATAACCAGGCTGAAGAAAGTCTCTTCAAGCAGCTGTTGTTTCATTGCTTGGCCACTTGTCCCATGGCTGAGGATTATAATTAGCATTACAACCACAGGAGTTCTTTTCAGGTTCCACTGCAGCAGCATGAACCACAGTGGGCAACACCTTTGGGAATGAGGATATGTAGTTTCACAGCAACAGAGGGATTACAGAGCATCCTTCAGTATCAACCTACTCTGTATTTGTTACAAAGATTTAAGTACAACAGAGAAAGCAGCATATACTGGTGAAATAAGCATGTCAGAAAAGGCTGCAGGGAATCAAATCAAAGCCCTCATATCTCAGTGCATCGTATACGCTTCCTGTCAGACAGGAGCCTGCATCTCACAAACACTAAATTGACTGAATCCTCACAACACTCCTATGAAATATGGCGTTGCTATTCCTATTTTACAAGTATAAGCAAGTACTATGTGAGTCACACAGAGCATCAAATCCAGAGTTACGCTGGGAATTCGATACCCAATTGTTGTTTATTTTGGTTGAATTGAATGGAAACTGGAAATGAACTAGTCTTCTGAGTTCCAACCCACTGCCTACCAGATCATTTTTCTGAACATGTCTTTTATATCAAACACAAACTACTGAGGACATCCATGGTTTTCTCCAGACTGTCTGCTAAGTAACTGACACCAAAAGAGAAGGCTCTGGCATACCTATTTACAAACATGCCATTCCAGATTAAATTTCCAATATCCTGAAAACAAATCACTACCTTGGGGTATTTCCTCTCTCAAGGGAGCAGTTTCATCTTCGATTTGTGTATGAATCACAAAAGCAACATAAGTGATGCAGACCATGTTCTGAAACATGCATAGTTTTATGCCACTTCTTTTCATATCTGCCATTATGATGCATTCGTGAATTACTTTCTCTCCCCCCCTTTTTCACCTATTTGTAATTAGAGGGTAGAACAGATGGTAGTAGCTTACTTTAAAGTGATGTCTTTATTAAAGCACTTCTCAGTATGCTGCCTAACAATTGTGCACAACAGCAAAGAAATTACTCTAGCTATGGACAAATCACAGAAGGTTTGGAGATTCATAATAGAGACACATCAAATTCTCAGAAAATTTATGAGATCAGTACAAAATTCCAGAAGCCACCACCTCAGCTGAATGGCACCTCAGGAGCATCACTTCCACCTGAGGTCTTTGGAAAAAACATTGCCAACCATATATACATAAAATATAGGAGTCAGAATCTCTCTCTTCAAGCTCCATTTTCACATTTAGTAGGGGCTTAAGCATTACACCTCTGCACAGAGGCAAAAAGGGAATGATATTTACTGTTTGGTATTTGAAGCAGTAGAGAGCAACTGCCTAAAATTGTCCTGTATCTCCCACCCTTATAAAGGAACAAAATCAAAACCTAAAAGCTCTACTGCCATGTACTACTCACTGGCTGCTTTCTTTTCCATTACTGTCCCCTGCAGCACACTATCTTCCTGTAATCCTTGGCACTACTCTCCCCATGCCCCTTCCACACTTTACACCCCTTGCAGCTCTCCCACCAGTCCCCACTCCCTGACCACCCTGAGCCTCCAACCTCAACTTCCAGTATTGGTCTTCAGTCTTCAACTCTAAATGACAGGGTGGCAATTAGTTGCTTTAAACAGAGAATTTTATTCCTGAAACTCAGGAAAATGACATTTATTTTGTTAGGGTCAGCCTTGTTTCACTATGAAAATAAAGAGCAGCATAACAAAAATAATCATTGTGCCCTCAGCTCTTATTATACTAGTGGCAGAAAGCATCCATTGTACACAGGTGAACAACAAAGATTTACCAAACAATTCTCCATTCTCAATTATTACATTTGCATTAAAATTTCAAAGAAAAGCCATATTGTGCACTGTAAGTGCCCCTACAGTCACACTGCATATCCCCAGATACAGCTCACACTGGGTGTGCCCTCTTACCCAGGATGAGGCCATGATGAAGTACTTCTAAAATAGGATGACAGTGGGGCAGATTTTTCACCCCCAGAAGACTATAGGCATACCAAAATCAGGAATTTAATCATGATACATAGTGTGCTCAAGAGAAGAGACTCAAAGTTTAGAGCTGTCTTTTCTTTTGCAATATTGAACTGCAAGGAGAGAGCCTAGAGAGGGGTCAAAAATAGTTCAATAGACTTCCTCTACATCCTGGATCACAATGGTCAGTTAAATTGAGTAGCACCTCCAAAATGCTCCAGCAGCTGGTTGAGCAGAGGCCACCCCTTTATTCTATTTCAGAACAGTTGACCTCCTGATACAGTTCTTTAGCAAGCAGCGATTAATTACTGGCATCCTTAGGTAAAAGCCCCATGATTTACAAACACTAAATACAAGCTTCAGCTGTTTAATGGTGCTGAAACCCATGCTGTAAGGATGTGCTAGGATATGTAGCACACAACACTCATTATCTTTATGAAACAATTGGCAATATTGTGGCTATCTGAAAGTGTACCAGTTTGAAGGATTTTTGTGCAAAAGGAGAAGAATGAATTCTCCAAAGATTCTCATATTTAAAATATGCTTTTCCTCACAGGCTTGTCCATATCTAGATTGCTTTTAGCTTTCTTGCTACAGTTTTTCCTCCTTAACTCAGCCCTGTGAAGACAATGAGATTTCAAAGACTAATTCTGGAGTACAGTGAGATTATCTTTACTAGCAAAATTTGATAACAACTGAGTGATCTCTAGTTGCAAGTATCTCAATTCCAGCTATTGACCACTAATATTTCAGTATCTCACCATAACTGAATTATGCACTAGGAAAATGTTCTGGTGTTCCTAGAGCCCAGATTAACCACCTAAATCAGCTAATGGCAATCAGTGCAACAAACAGAAAAGCTACATTCTCAGACCTATTGCACTTTTATTGGTAATACACATATACATTTGACAGAACCTACATACGGAGATTGATTTTATCTTTCTTCAATGCTTTCCATTCAGTAATTTACCTAAAAAATTCTATTATAAGGCTATGATTACGAAGGTTAAAATATTCTGAGCCAAAGGCAGTGATAAGTACATAAGCTTCAATAATAAACTTTAATAAGGCATATCCTAAAGGATCCTTAAACTTCAGTTTTTCATTCCAAAAACTTCAGGATGACCTATTTTTTTCACAGGTAAATAAATACATATATATATTAATATATATAAATATATAATTACATACATTGATATAAATATAAAATATAATATTTAAATATTTATAATCGTATATAAATATACATTATATATTAATATTTGATTACATATGATTATATATTATATATAAAATATAAAATATTAATATATATTTAATATATTTAATAAATGAAAAAGGTAAAAGGTAAAATTCTCTGAAGAATCATTTTCAAAATTTTAGAATAAAAGCTTACCTCGTTATTTCATTTTGCTACTTTTTCCCAGCTGATCAGTCTTTTGTCCATCCCCCCTGATTTTTTTTTGGTTTGTTTTTTCCTTTTTCAGCTTTCCTATTCACTTTTCCATCACCTATTATTAGCTGATGAATTGGGGATTCACATTACTAAGATACAGCTTGCAACTTAATTAGAGATGGTGAGCAAGAGGGAAGACAGTGAACAGTGGCACTGCTCCCAGACTTTCGGTGTCAATGTCTGCACCTGGTTCTCATTTCTTTGGGATGTGTCATGATGTTAGGCCCCATAGTAATTGATAAAACTTATTATAAATCTGGTTGCTAACACAGATTAATGTTTTGTTCCAGTCAACCAGAACATGTCAATATATGCATGAGCACCATGTTATGATAAGGAGGTGGTATCAGAACTTAAACAGAATATGGAAACTGGGTGTCAAAAAAGTAACAACCAATGAATGCTCAGTAGATATAAGTGCTTTCTTGGATGAGAACTCTATATGTGGAATGATGATACACAATGAAAACTTGAATCAGTAACCATGCAGAACTTGAAAACTAACAGAATTTAAGATTTAGTCATAGTGCTGCTATTAGTTAAGTGTCTCTTAAATTTTGCTTTTACTTAAGTATCCAGTGAGTAAACTTTTTTTCTACTTTAAAAAAAAAAAAAAAAAAAACACAAAACAACAAAACTTCACAGTAGATACAATCTGTAAGTAGACTGTCATGATAGCATGATTTCAGTAAATCAATACAAACTTAAAAACTTCCATTTATAATTGTTGATGTAATCCATTTTCAGATGGTATCTAGCTGGACTGGACTACAGAAAAAATGATCAGGGATAGGAAAATAACTAGCCTCCCTGCTCCTCATAAATGTTTAAACTTTAAAAAATATCTTTTACTGATACGTTTTTTGTTTGTTTGTTTTTGTTTTTCTTCCCACTCCTTGGCTTTCTTGTATAACATAGCATGAGAAACATGAATTCGGCACATTAACTAAAGGACATAACTACACAGCTTTGTGAATGGAATCACGTCCATATTCCTGACTAGGAAATCATAAGAATTTCCTCTATCCAAACAATAAATGGCAATGTCCACTGACGCTGAGAATTGATTGCTTTGGATTCTCCATCCTTTAAGCATGAATTTGAAACACCAAGCAATTAAAGGGAATTAATTATATTTTCAGACTAGATTTGTTTCAATGAAAGTCCTGAATAATAAAACCATATATTAGGGCAAGATTCCTTCACACTAAGACCTGGAAGAACAATAGTCCTTATCTTGGAAGCTGAAGTTTAATCAACATTTGACAAGACCATAGTCACCTCCTGTATTTAATTGGATGGGCTTCCAGTGAAGTGGCAGAAGAGGGACTGAGAGGCTTGTAGGAGGCATGTACTAAGAGGCACAAGTGAATAAATTGTCCTCTCAGCCTGGGCAGGGAGGTGTCTAAACATGTCCTAGAAATATAAATCCCACATTAGGAACTGGCAAAATAAGACACCCATATGTAATCATAGCAAATACAAATTCCTCTCTCCTCAATTTGTTATGAAACAGCATAACTTCAAGACAAAACCTATGGCATGCCCAAGGAGACAGCAAGAGACATCATTGTCATAGGGCTGTGTAGGAGACCTTATTACCAAAAAACATCTCCTTGAGCTGTTTTACTCACATGGTGACCCTAGCTACTCACATCTTCTCCTTTCTATTAGTGAGAATAAAACCTTCTTCCAAATGAATCTTTGTGGCTTGAATGAAAAGGCTTTTGGGGTGGGAGAGGGAGTGTTCTTCCCCTTGTTCAGCTGGGAGCCTAAGTGGGGAAATCAGCGGATATGTGGAATTTTATGTCCTTAATACTTAGTAAAGCTGGGAAGTGAACCCCACTGTCCCCAGTTTAGCATTTTAGAAGAGAAGCACTTACATTAACTGAACTGGTTCTGTATCAATCTGTCCAGGCTAGTTTTTGAAGAAGAAACAAGCTCCTAGTGCTGTCCCATGGCCCCAGTCACTAGACCATTAAGATTTTCTTTAACATTTTATGATGTCTTTATTTCATTGTGCATGTTTTATCTCTGTCTAATTGCATTTGTAAATTGTTTTATGCATCTCAAAGTGCTCAAAAGACCGGAGATACCAATAAAATACAGGAGAATAAACTGGGAGAAATAATTACTGAAATATAGGATCCAATATCTTGAAAAATCAATATAAGGAAACTGCTGAAGGGATATGCATCCCTTGTACCTATTTAGAGCGAGTCATCAGAGGAGGGAAAATCTGGAAGAAGTGAAGAAAATTTCTGTTTGATTCATCTTACTAGAGATAACCTTAGAAATTCTAGACTCTGTGCTGCAATGCAGGAAAAGTTTAAAGCACAATAAAACCCAATTAATCTAATGAATACATAAGAGAAAGCACACAAGCTGGCAAAACTAAGAGGGTCCACTCCACCCACAAAGATCCTAGGACATTTTTGTTCACTCCTTTGGTACAGAAATATTTTTATTGCTAACTTTTAACAGTACTTCACTAAGAGTTAACACTACATTAAAACAATACTGGTCACTTGCATTTTGTTGAAAAATTTGATCTTCAAATCTTCTCCTTCACAGTTTAAGTCTTAAAATTTGGGAACAGTTTATAGGGAAGGATACCAGCACACCCACCCCTCGTACCTCAAGCTTTAGCAAACTATGGTCTATCTCACAGAATCTCAGAATCTAAATTCCAAACTTTTTCTGCTCCTGAGGTGAAATCCTGACTCCCACAAAAACAAGGACTTCTATTAATTTTTATGGGGTGTGTATTTCTACTCCTCAACTTCTGCAAAGTTCAGATTCAGATATAAACTTCAGTGTCTACAGCAGAAAGCTCAGCCTTGGGGCACACCTGTGTTTTACTACATCTGGGAGTTGTGGATCAGACATTTGTCTGGCAAAACCACATAAAATGGGGGGACATACCACCACATGAATCAGGTTGAGAGCTGCTGATGAGGTGGGAAAAACGAGAAATGTAGAACATAGAGGAACTAAGATTAGAATTTGCCACAAAGGGAGGGAAGGAAGTATACAGTTGGTCTTATATGTAATGGAGACTAACCTGACATCTGAGATTATACAAAATGACAGGATGACATACTGTGCATGTTTACTTTTCAGTCTGCAACATTATCCCCATGACTTGCAATATTATGTTTACTAAGTAAGGGCGGCCATGTCTGAGTACATGGAGGAGAAACAACCTAGGAACATAAGGTTTTGCTGACAGTGGGAGCTGTCTGTAGCCCTCTCCCCTCCAGGGCTACACTGAGCCAATCTCTTAGAGCAGCAGTGCTGTCAGATGGGGTTGGACTTCCAGTTACAGATAAAAGAGTAAACTTGGATCTTAAAAGCTCCAGGATTCTCTCAGCAGGACACATTCATTTTGTGGTCAAGTTTCCCTCCCACTTAGATATATGTAATTAAAGGAAATAAATGAAACCTATCCAGTAAGTGTTGTCCCTCTCTTTCTCTGAAAACTTGGAAAACCCCCTCTGGTTCCTGTTGCTTTAAAATACATATTTCACCTCCCTGACATTCCTTTCAGGATCAGTAATGCAGGTGAAACTGTGAAATACTAATTTATAGCAAAACAATAAACCTATAAAGAACTGACATCAGGTCTACCATAAACCAGTTTGGAGGAGGTATGTAGAGGAGCAGACAGTACCCTACACAGAGCAGGCAGTAGCCCATGCTCAGTCCCTCTAATCCACAACTTTAGACCACATCTTATATATGGACCAATAATAAGAACCAGGGAAAAGATTCATGCAAACATCTAAGACAGAAGAAACTGTGATGCTGCAGCAGCATATCTTCAGATATAGCGTGAAATGTCATTTAAAAAAAAAAAAAAAAAAAAAAAAAAAAAAAAAAGGAACCATGAACAAAGTATTTGTCTGTAGTTAAACACAGTTTGAGGAGTTCTTATTCTCTGAGATGTTCAAAACTCAAATAGACAAAGCCCTGAGCGGACATAATTTGAGCTGAAGTAGGATGAACGAAGTGACTTACACAGGTACCCTCCCACTTAAATTATTCCATAATAAAACTCCTTATGAATTCAGCATCTGCATATTTTCCCGGTTGTTATTACAGTGGAGTCAAAAAGTCTGAATTTCTAGCAATTTGCTTTTACTTAACAGTTGTATCAAGAAATATTATGGATGAAACAGCATAGCTTTTTTTTTTTTTTCTTTTTCTCTTGTATTAGATGCATGCCACATGTCCCCATCTCCCTGTAGAAACACATTAACTAGATTCACCCAAAATCAAAAGTACCATTCAGAGACAAAGCATTACTGGCCTGTGCCATGGCAAAGATGTGGAAAAAGAAGAACCTACTTCAGGCAGCTTGCTGAGGGGCAAACTTTTTCCTGATAAATATACTCAAGCCCAGCCAGCTTTGCTGTTGCTATCACTACTGCTAGCACTCAAGGATATGAGCAAGAGCTCTGGCAGAGCAGTGTGAGCCAGAGGCAGAGAAAGAAGCAGGAAAGGACCTAAAGAAAGGAGAGTGTCGGGGTCATCACTGTCTGATTAGGAATGCTTCTGTCTCTAGCTGCTTCAAAAAAGGGGGGAGTGAAGTTGGTCAGGTCTGATTTGAGTAACCAGAAATGATGTATTTCTGCATTCTAACAGTAAGGTTTTCTGTGATAAGCTCTCCGAAATGCTTCATATTGGCCTCAGCTGTCATTCCAGCTGTACAAGTCTGTATCAAACTATAAGAGCTTATTTGTTTTTTCCTTGTATTATAACTCATTAATACTTTTTAATAAAATAAAAGATCAAATCAGCACTTATACCGAGTCAAAGATACTCTATTAAAGTTGCTGTAGATATGACCCAATAGACATGCGTTCTATTGGTCAGAAGAGAACCAGGCAAGTTCAGAATATTGCAACTCATTGACTTAGCCTTAAGTTCAGTTGCATTTAGAGTTTTCCAGAACTTCCTACAACTCATTGACTTAGCCTTAAGTTCAGTTGCATTTAGAGTTTTCCAGAACTTCCTACCTTAAAGGAAGGCAATAAATCTCACTTCCAGAGACACCTAGAAGCTCTGTCAGACATTGAAACTTATTTCAGTTCTGAATTTGAAACAAGCACTTTTCATATTCTTTAAATAACAGCTGACTGATCACAAACCTAGAACTTCTGTTCTATTTATGGATACTACATTATCCCAAACAACAAAGCAAAACTGCAAAGGTTAGTTACATAAATAACAAATAAACTCCCTCTTGTAAGATCTATACATTTCAAGTTTGAATTGTTTTTCTACCAGCACCTAATGCATACAGTTGTTGCTAATCTGTTGGCTGGCAAAGGATCAACAACCTTGAATTTGTAACAGCTAAAAGCATACATCTAAAGATTGCAATGATAGCTGTGCTTATCTCTGTCTGGTAGACTGTAAATTCTGCTAGCTGGAGTTTTCAGAGGTAGGTGCTAGAGTCAATGAGTACAATGATTTTGAAAAGATGAAGTAATGCCATTAGAAAAGAAAAAAAGACAGGTTGAACTGGACACATTCTTTCAATTGTTTCAAGACTTAGCAGGACAGAGGTCTACCTTTCACCTTAACTCAGCCCAATATTCTAATCAGAGCAAAATTGTTTTTTGCTACATATTGCACAGTACCATCTTGAAAATCCATCAAGTGAGGAAGCAGACTTAAAAGACAGACATATATGCAGACAGTTTTCAAATAATTCCTCTGCAAGTTCTTATCCACTAACTTTTAACATTGTTTTATTTAGATAATTCTGCCTGATATGCAGTGGTCTTAGAAACAAAACCAAAACACCCAACCTTGTTAATCAATCTTAGAGACAAGAAAGGAATCTGAACAAGCATTTCCCTAAAAGCTTTAACACAAACTGCTGACAAAATTGCAACCACCACAAAATGACCTGAACTGGAGCAGTATGTACACCTCACGTCAGACGTTCAGATGAAGAAAGAACCTCTAAAAGTCAAAAACTACAAGGTATTACAAACATTAAATTCTGTACTACATGCAACTGGTGCATTTGCAATTCTTTCAGAAATCACTGGTTTTGATGTCTCATCGGTTTCATTGGTTGGAGGAGCCCTGCAAAATCATTGCTAGGAGGATCGCAGAATTGGATCAAAGAAATCATTCCCATCTGAAGCACAGCTCAATGAAAGGAAATTCTGCTGGCAGATCATGTAAGGTCCTTTCAGTCAGAAAGTAGTGGCTTCATTGCTTTCGTGATTTATGGTGTAGTAGACCTGTCATCTATGGATTGTTTTTTGAGCAAGATGTTTGTTAGAGCCTGAACACTCTTAAAAAGGTTAGGATCAGATGAACAGTGAAACGCTGTCTTCCTCAGAAGTGATAAATTCTCTGAATTTCCCAGATAGGAATACAATTTACACGCATACACAGTAATGTTAGTGCCTTTAGGACACAGCAGATGTAAAATGCCTATGAAAATCAGCAGAAGAACTCATGTGAAGGCACTCTCTCATGCTTTCATGAATTGTCAGACTTGCAACTAATTTGCTGTGCTTGGAGAAGTGTCAGCATACAACAGACATACTAGATGCAGACAATGCACTGACAGGTATCCAGGCATATATTTTTCAAATGGAAAACTGTATCTTAGCTAAGACTCCAGAGAGGAAAACAAGGGAAACAAATCTTAGACATGCAATATCCTGAAGAAGAGAACCCTATGCTTTAAACCTTAAATCCTGATCTCATAATTTTCTCAGTTCTTCTGCACTTGAATCCTCCTGCCTGTCTCCCTTCCTGCTAAAATGCACCACACAGTACCAGAAAGACTGTGCACTTAATTTAGTGTGCCCAAGCCTATATCCATGATGGTCTGCACTGTCCCTGAGGGATGCAACACTTACACTGCTTGGGCTTCAATGTTGAGTCTTTGTGAGGTTTATCTACTAAAAACCTGTTATGGAGCATGTGAACCAATATCATAGAGAATGCTAACAGTACAGCCTTAGTTTTGCTCTAAGCATAACAGTTTTCAGAATTAGAATGTGACCACTTCTTTTAAAATGTGTCAAATGTATTTCTTCTTTAACTTGTTCTCTAGGTAAATCAAATCCACACAATTTAACATTGAAAATTATTCTACTGTCACCACTCTCTCCTGCACTGCATCCCATTTTCAATCCCCAAAAGAAAATCAGTCTTACATGAGCACTTACTGTAATTTTATGTCTATCACTTGGAGACAGGTAAAACTCTTTGCACTTCTAGCTATTCTCCAACCCTTTATCCATTCAGCCACAGTTTTGCTGTCAAGGTGGTGTGTGGACTCTAGTAAATAGAAAAGTTCATGGACTGATGAGCAATGCAGTATCTGAAGCACAGAAAACAGATGGTGTGATATCATCCTTCAGGTGTAAACTCCAGGGTTCAGTCTTAGAATTGTCACTACTTTTACAGCCTATGTTTTGTTTTTTTTTTTTTTTCCTCCTCCAAGGACCTTCCTTTATTGAAATGCCAATATAAACTTTATTGGTTAACTATTTCTGTCTATATAAGCAAAAGGCATTTGGAAAAGCAATAAATTCTTAGGTCTTACAGAATACCAAATAACCCTTATTCAAATACCACAGGTTATAAACAGATATTAAACATGTACACATTCAGTGGGAGATGACCAGAGTTAATATCAGTTAATGTCTGATATATCAAACTCCTTAGGCATAGCAAAATAACTGTGATCCCACAGAGCAAGTAGTAATATTTTATAAAAGAAAAAGCATATATCAAAACTCATGCTCATTCTGAATTTAGATGACTTCTTTATCATGCTGATCTTTGTTTCCTAACTAAATGGGCTTCTAGGGATTTCAGGATTCATAGACAAAATTGAATTGCTTTACATATCCCAATGACATAAATAGCTTTGGTACCACTGCAAAGGAATGGAGGCACAAGGGGCCAAACACAGGCTTGACTTTCATCTTTTGCCATTACCAGAAGGCAAATCTAGCACATGGTCAGTAATTCACCTTGGCTAAAGTCAGATCTAGTAGAGCTGAAGAACTCCTGGGGTGCTCGAGTTTAATCACTTTCTCAATAATTTCTTTTAATATTGAGATACTAAAGACTATATGATAATTGACAAGATTGCCACTGACACTCTACTTTCCTAACAAAGCAATCATTTTATTAAAATGCACAAAAGCTACCTTTTCAAAGATGAATATGACTTAACTATCACTTCCCCCAAATTTGTAGGGATCAGATTAGCAAGAATACTGTTAGAAAACTTGAAGCAGAGCAGCATTTGCACAATTGCTTTCTAATGACATATTTCCAGCTAGATATCATGACAATTATAAATACAATTAGTTTAAGAAACTTATTATTCATAAGCAATTAGAAACCTCAGGGAAGGGAAGCACATAAGAATTTGCTAGCATGCAACTCATAACTTGAGTCTTCCTGAGAGGAACAAGCAGACAGAAGTTTGCTCACATACAGTGGATGCCAAGTTAATATTGTGAATATCGCACTTGCTGATGATAAAATCATACACTAGGCAACCGACGGTTTGCTATTATGTTATTCATGCTTTACAGTTCCCTCAGAGAGCAGCCTCCATTGCTCACAGATCGATGATTTCGATTGGAAGGTAACAAAACAGGTTGCAAATGTACAAGAAGTCATAAAGTTTTAAAACCAAATTTTTCAATGCTATGAATTAACGTTATTCCATTGAACTATACTGATTTCCACCAACTGAGCATTTGATTCATACAGGGTACCAGCTGAACTTTCAAAAAGTGCAATTTCTTAAAAACAAACAAGCAAAAAAAAAAAAAAAAAAAAACAACAACAAAAAACCAACCAAACAAACACACACAAAAAAAAACCACATATTTTTATAGTATCTTCATTGATCTTTCATTAGATCCATAGAGGTGATACAGACCATTCAATAACACTGAAAACCTAATTCTGTCTAGTTTTGCTATTACACATATCCACTTAAATATTTCTTGAGGTTATGAAAATATCTCCTCTTCTGAACCAGGAAATCTGTCTTCTATCAGCACAGGCTGACTACCTTGCCAGCTTTAACCTCTGGTCTTTCTCTACTGTTACAAGTCATTAATCAGTTACTTCCATCACTGTAACCAGTAGCGACTATCTATAATCATCTTCTATGACTCTTTGAGAGCTTGCTATCCACTAGTGTCAATGCCATTTAGGTTATAAAAATGTGTTAGTCTAAATGCCATGCATGCATTAATCACTTGCCAGGCTTTTGCTGTTATAGTTTCCTGAATTCTAGTTACAGCTCTGCATCTTTTATGCAGGACAGCATTAACTGTAATAACATTAAAGACACTGCTCCAGAAAAGCTGGGATGAAAGCAATCAAAAGATAATTAACCCTGCAGTTCTATATGTTTCTTTCAGCAGCCTGAACATGAGTATTCCACTTGTTATTCTTGCTGTGCCAGAAAAGAGGAAGACAAACATTTAATCTGGGTAAACTGAGCCAGTAATAGATCCATAGATTTGATGGTAGGAGGGATCATTAGTTCAAGTTTGCCTTCCCATAGAACAAGTCAGAGAATGTCACCTTTCACTCTATACTCAGCCAAAAAAAAAAAAAAAAAGACTATTGTTCAACTAAAACACATTTTTACCAAGAGAAGTCTAGTCTTCAGTTGAATGAGGGTTGCTGGCTTTACTAAGAAACAAAACAAGACGTTTGAAAAGGAATTTTCAGAACATGCCATACATAATACTCCAGACCTCCTGCATCATTTCCATGCTGCTTGCTTCCCTGCTTAATTTCTATGCATATGCTCACACCAACTTTTTCCCCTTGTAGCTGTTCTCTGCAGAAACTCCAGCCTGCTACTACTCTCTCATCCTTGCCCTGCATTTACCCTTATTCATGTCCATCTATTTTTACTTTTCTGCCCAAGAAATCTGTGGGAGGAGACTGGTGTCAGACACTACGTGGACTGCAACATTGCTATTTGCTGCCTTCTTTCTCCAGAATGCTTTTGGTTGCAGCTAACTGGTTCTTTTCCATTTTCAGATAAATGCAACACTCAATTATTTTAAAACAAAGTTTATTGAACAGATGATCAAAAATCACATTAATAAACCCCATCTATGGACACCAAATCAGCAAAATCTGTATTTTTTTCTGGTAGTTTCTTCCAATAGCTAGATCTCTGTCATTGTGACTTATGTGCTTCTGTATTGTTATTTGAATTGGACCGGAATTAATGCCCTGCTGTTCCTATTGGTTTATTTTCTAGAATAAACATCAAACTCCACCACTATTTGCATTTTTTTTTCTTTAGCTTTTAAAAATTATATTGGGACAAGAAGGATTCCCTTTTCTTCTTCATGCCACATAGTTCCAGTACCTTGCTCCTCCTTATTTTTTCCCCCCTGAGAAAAAATAGTGGGGAAGGAAGGCTGAGAGAAAACAACCATAGTGAAGATATGATATGCCTGTTTGAGATCAACTTAGAACTGCCAGAAGAAAATGTTTACGTAAATAAATTATACAAACATGGAAAAAAAAAAAAGTTAACAATCTTTTGGCTTTAGCTCTAAGACCCTTTGAAATTTCTCCTGCTGTTTCAGGGCTGTTGGTGGTGCAGTACTGGTTATCACTCAGTATTTTTATCTCTGAATCTCCTCTGACCACCCTCAACATACAGCTCTCAAGATACTCATCCTAGCCAGTAAGAACATGCAGAGCTCTTCTGCTTCTTATCTGTTTCCATTCCTTATCTATCACCCTTTCCCAACTGGCCACCTTCCCCCATCACATACATTTTGTTCTCATCTTCCCTTTCATACAGAGCATCTTCTCTTAACTACTCTTCAGGTGTTCAACCTCTTTTTAGAGTAGGTAGCTTGTGTCTCAGAAAGCTTGTTGCATTGACTTATAAAGTAAATTGGAAGTAGTACCTAAATCCACTGCTTTCAGAATTGACGGAAAACTTTAGGTAAACAGTTGTCATCCAAGCACAAAAAAAAACCAACAAAACACACCTAAAAAAAAAAAAAAAAAAAAAAAGTCTGCCTTCTGAAAATCCTAATGTTCCAAAGTTATATTTTTGTGCCAAATTAGTAAGAAAGCAAATAGTATACCAGAAAACTGGGGAAAAAAAAAATAAATAATAAATGTTTGATAAAACCTTTCTACTAAAATGACATCTCAAAAAGGAATTTATTTTAAAATGCCTGCTATGCAGAATTAATTTCCCCTTTATTTTATAACTTGTTATATACTATTGACATACCATTTCAAGACATGATACAGTAATAGATATTTTAAGATTACAATAGTCAAAGCCTTCTTGTACTGTACATAAAACTATTAAACAGGCTTCTGCATATAGCAAAATTAAACTTTTTTTCTAATTTACAGATCAATGTAAAACATTTCTGTAGCAATGAAACAAATTATTTTCCTGAAAAAAAAGTCACGATTGCAGAGATTTATTGAAGATTGAAAATGAAGTTTTCATAATAAATAGAAAATAATTTGATAAATATTATCTAATCAAAATAACCTGCAGTACCTCTTTCTGCCAAAACAAAGGTCTTGAACAGAAATTTCACAATTAATTTTATGAAGTGTTCATGGAAATAATCCTATATCAGCCTCGTTTTAAAAAGATAGTGTTATTTCTCCTTGGACTCCGCTTACACAGTCATAGAATTGAATCCTATACAAGAGCCTAAAAAAGTATACCTCACCTTATATCAGTTGACTGTCTGGTCCTCAAGGTTAAATTTAATTGGTATAGAAAAACATTTCCTATTAACTCTATTACTGTTTGTGTTTATGCCAAAATAGAGTTTGCTGTGTGGAAATTATTAGAAGATTAAGTCACTGATAACAGAATATTCATCATCTAAGAGGAATTGAAAGGTATTAGATTTAGAGTAGACTTTATGGTAATTTACTAAGTGATAGAATAACTTGCATGTCTACTTATTTTGAATAACTGCATAAAATATCGCTCTAATTACTGGAATAAATTAGTCCTATGTTGTCTATACAACCTTTATTTTTCTATTAGCATTTTGTTTTGTAATTCATAAGCTTAATCATATTGCTGAGGAGAAGTAAAAAACTGAAATAGTGTTAACAGAATAGGAATCTTCAAGTCTGAATGATGATACGAGGACGCCTTCTTTATTGGTTCAGTGCACTGTTTTATTTTTACAAGGAAATATATTGTGCCCTTTTCACACACATAACATGCCTGTTTACAACAAATGGACGTATGTACAATGTACTACTTCCCAGGTGCTACGTAAATCTTGGAGGAGAGAAGGTTCTTTGCAATTGGGAAAACCTCGGCCACAAGAAGATGTTCAAATCATGTCCAAAATATTTACTCCTCCATTTTAGAAATTATCAGGGTCAAGATTTTCTCACTAGGATAGCTGAAA
The DNA here is from genome assembly GCF_964211825.1 of Aythya ferina. NCBI lineage: Eukaryota > Metazoa > Chordata > Aves > Anseriformes > Anatidae > Aythya > Aythya ferina. The sequence continues at coordinate 29,956,222 of NC_140303.1, forward strand.
ACACTTAATTTTCATTGAAATAAATTATTTCCCTATGAAAAGTGTGATGTCACAACATAGGATAAATTCATGACTGGATCGTGAATGCCAGCTATAGCAAAAAAAGAATAATATATGGAAAGTTTACAACAAAATAACAGAAAATAAAAATCTAATGCAATTCCACACATTCAGGTTTTTTGTTTTTTGTTTTTTTGTTTTGTTTTGTTTTGTTTTGTTTTAATACCAACAAACATCCAGCAAAACAACAAACCTACACCCATATGCCAGCTGTCAGGCTTCCTAACTGTTAAACATGTTATTTGTATTGCTATTGCTGCTGTTCCAATGAAAACTGTGCATTCTAAAGAAAGGAAAAAAAGCCCTCATTTTTCATCAAAAAAGCCAATATTTTATAAAACAAAACTTTCCATCTGAGCTATTCCATTTTCTAATCAGAATAACTATCATGTTACTTTGTTTCTGTACTCAGAGACTTGGAATCACCTCAAGAGATTGCAAGACAAACCAACATCAAAAGCAAAATTATAGAAATGTACATTGAAGTTCTAGTCAAAACAATTGTTTTCCTAGTCTCTTTAAACTAGTTCACTAATGTAGGGATTCTTTCCTAGTTTGTGAGGGTTACTCAATTTGTGCTTTTTATAAGTGTCTGTTACTTTAAATCATTTTAATTTTTGTGCTTAACTTTTTTCTTTCTTTTGTTGACACAAAACTGAAACTAAATTCATTGCATTCTCAAATTATTTTCATATTCACAGTAGTTCCCATTCCAAAACTGAAGAACACATCATTCCATCTCAGAGCAACCGTGATTTTTAGATTTCAAAGTACGCAGTATTTTTATATCATATTAAAAATCTATTAGTTATTCTTCAATCCAAAAATAAGATGTGAAATTTCCCATATAAATTTTAACATGTTATCGTTATTAAAGCTAAAGAAAAAAGAAATCAGTTTTCAGGAGGACACACTACTATTTGAGTACATACTAAATATACACACTATATATCTACAGTCTAAGAATTGTTATTGGTCATTATAGCAAGAGAAGCAGTTAAGAATTAAAATGAATATATTTTGATTACATATATTCATCTGAAATGCAAAAATCTGCTATTTCTCTGAGATTTTCAGGCTTGTTATATTACTTATTCTAGCTAAACGGCATGTCATCTTCTGATAGTTAGACAAAGTCTTAGAAAGTACCAAGCTAAAAATATCCAGGAGAAACCAGGCTGAAAACATGCATGAAGTACCCCAATTAAAAAGTTGCAACTGAGCTTGATTTATACATGCAGGTCCAATAGAACTGGACCTGAAAATGTTGAGTTTATATCCCATAGACACAATGCCAAAAAAAAAAAAAAAAAACACCATACTGGATTACCCTGATGTTTTGTTTAAATATAGATATCCAACTTTAACAGTGCCTGTAAAAAATAAAAATATCAATAGCCGTATAGGTACAAATGAGAGAATCACCTTTCCTCAGGTTTCTCTTTCAGGGGCACTGCACAGACACTGCTACCTTATGGATGGCTTTCTCATTAAAGCTGAAGTTCAAAAAAGCATTCCTTTTTGGCAACGTAATCATTACATGTTGAAATTGTTGTTCATACTTCAAATCCTGCTTCAAGTCACGTTCTGCAAAATGACTGGCACTCCTTACAAAAGGAGGTGAATGCTAAGTATCTAACCTGCAGGTCGCTGGTGGGGAAAAACAAAAAACAACAACAAAAGAAACATGACCGTCTGACAGAAGGCAAAAGAGCAGAAGCTCTTGTATTGCTACTGCACTCAAGATAGCTGTGCAGAACAGGATTCTCAGCAAGAGAAAACTGACCCCATTGACCCCAAAGGACAGTTGACTTAGTGCTGTGACCACACACAGCACTAGTTGTGATCTAGCTCTACCCTCTCAGCATTTCCTGGGTGTTTGCTTCCTTCTCTGGAGAAGGAGATGTCCTCATGAGATGCCCAGATATGTCTCTGGTGTCTAGCATTAGGCCACAAACAGTCTCCCTGAGAGTTCAGATTTATCATTCTGAGGCAAAGATTTTATTATAGTATACAGATAATCTTCATTGGAAGGCCATGAAATTAATGATGAGTTAGTTAATTAATGGTGAATGTTGTAGCAGGTGGCAGTTCTACTCCAGCTGGTCCAGCCACCTGCTAATAGCTCTGTGTTAGCCTGGCTGCCCTGTACCTAGCACTTGGAGAGTTATCCCAAACTGCAGTTAAAAAGATGTCCTTTAACTGCAGTCTCTTTATGCGAGAGAAGGGCATGAAGCACCACTCCAAATTTCAAAACACTAAACCACTTTGTAAATTTTATATTAGCACGTCAAGAGGTGTGTGTGTGCATGTGAATCTTCTATCAGTCTTTAACATTTATATCAATAAATATAATTTTCACACAGAAATGATGTTTTATGGGAGCATACACACATATTAGAGGATACTATACATAACCAGGACAGAGAACAACAAAAAAATCCTCATCTGCCCAAGACACAAAACCATTAAGTAGTAAGTCATGCGTAGAAGATATATCTGTATATTTGCAATGCTAGACTCTCTAATCCATCTAATGGATGACCTTACATATCAAAGGTTTCTAGGGTTAAGATTGTGCCCATTCAGCTATAGTGATAGGACACATATGTTGTAGGAAGCAAATTCCACATTTATTATGAAAGTTATTGTATTGAAAAGTCTTCAAGAGAACTACAACCCTCCATCCCTCCAAGGGTTGTGGATCACAGTGGGAAGACACTTTAAACATGGTACACATGATTAGATCCCTAGGCACTAAAGTAGATAGTAGCACAAACTATGTTATTAATTTTATACATAAAGCAATTCTTCAAAGGGCCATAAGAACAATGCTATTAAAAAAAAATAAATCAGTCAATTTCCACCCATAGAAACAATCCTCTCTCCTTATTACCCCTTCCTTCCAAAACTACTTCTATAACAACAAAACAGCTATCTGTGGAGGAAGATGAAGCCTATCTACATTCTTCTTTAAAAGGTGATAGAATATATACTGATCACCTTTCTTCTGACCTACTGTAGATACAGTTGAAAGTTTCAGTCTTTGAAACTTCTGGACTAAATACTTAAGAGGTCACAGTCAACCACACACCACACATGAAGATTAGATTGTGTTGGTTTATTCATTATCTTACCATAAAAAGAATGGTTAAAATTCTAGATTGGGTTACTGTTTTTCATTCTTTTTACATGTTTTAATTTTAAATTTTAAAAAGTAGTTTACATGTACTTTATGAATGTTTATATATATAAATTACATATATAAATATGTATATATAATATATATATTATGAAAGTATATATTTTGAAAAATAAAAAATATTTTGAAAAAATGCTTCTGAGTGAAAGGTACCTATAGGGGTTCTCTATCATCATCTTAGCAAGAAAGATAAGAGTCAAAGAGAGATAGGATTTTAAAAAGTGAGGAAGATTTAAAGGTGAATCACTTTGCAGCTATGTTTTCTTTCTCTCCCCTTCTTCATTTTAGTCCAAACTCAATATTTTGAGGACCAGTAGAACATATAGTCATCAACTGCGAAATGAGAAAATGACTATTGCAATGACTTTTTTTTTTTTTGATCTACTGAACAGAACAGGGAATGTCATTGAAAAAAAATCTACAAGCAGCTCATATTTTCTCCTGAAGTTAGAACATATATTTCAGAAAGCTATTCATTTTATATACAAAGATTCCAGATAACATAGATCTCACTACATTTTTAGATATGCTTTTCCAATAGACAGCTATCCCTCATTGTGAAAACTGCACACCCTATTTCTAATAAGACTGTCTCTGCCTTCTCTTCCAGCTACTGGATTTCATCATGTCTTTTTCTGATAAATTGAAAACCCTTCTGTCACTATTATTTCATTTGTCATTGCTGAGGCATCCCTTTCTATCTCATGTGAACTTTAAGTGGAAAGTATCTCATAGATGGGAGGGAGAAATCTGTGGTAACCACTCACCACACTGCATGACAGCTCATCCCTGCTGAATTTAAATGGCCAGCTACTAGAAAAGCACCTTAATTAAAAAAAGTCCTTGAAAGGGCAGACATTTCAGTAATGATATGGTAATTATTAAGATAAGCACTTGCAGGAAGGAAGTAGTATCCAAATTTTATGAAAGCATGAGACCTTGTCAGATTCCCCTAAATTTCAATGTTAAAGTGTGTCACTTCAAATGACTGGAGACTGATGAGACTGTATTTCTTGATATATTTATAGAAATTTTTCACTTTATATGGGTTCTGTGCAATTGAGAGATAGCACTCCTAGATGTCTATTAAATGTTTTAACATTTATTTTATGTGTTCAATATTAGAAAAACCTCAAATTTGGAAAAGACTTAGATTGAAGAAGAATGTTTCTTAGACCAACTCTTCACTGGATTGTTATGATTAACCATCAACCTTCTCCTTCAAAAGAGATCACATGAACAAAAAATTTAAATCCCAATCTTAGTATTGCAATGATATGACTACTTTAACAACTGAAAAATAATGTAAAATGCCTTTGATAGAAAATAATTATTTATAGTAACATTAAAATGAGATATCTAGAATTCTCCACAGTTCTTCACTGCAAGGCTGGGTGTAAGAAATAGTAGCACAATGTCAAAAATTATTCAGCATCACAAGTTAAAAATTGTTTTCTTATTTGACATCGTTTGGCAGTCTTAAGCTTTTTTTTTTTTTTTTTTTTTTAAAGTCGGTTGTTAAGAACATTATCCACATTAAGCCATGCATCTATCAAATATGTCTGCCCATCAGTTTCCTCTAAAGCAGGAACAGCCAGCTACACTGCATACAGAATTTCAGTCGGAAAATGCCCTTAATAAGCCCCAAGAGTTCAACTGTTCTTTCTTCAAGGCTGTGAAGTGAAGAGCTGAAGGGCCTTATGATTACACCATAAAGTTGCAGATGAAATTCAGTGTCTATTAGAACATGTGGCAGTTTTACCCATCTGGGCAGCTGAACTCCACCACAATCATTTTCACTCCCCCTCCTCAAAGGGAAAGTGAGAGAAAATACGATGAAAAGGGCTCAGGGGTTGAGATAAAGTCAGAGATCACTGTCACCACAGGTAAAACAGACTCAGCATAGGGAGATTAATGTAATTTTTTTGCCTGTTACTAACAAACTAGAGTAAGGAGAAACTAAAAGCAAACAGAAAAAACCTCCCCCCTACATCTACCTTCTTCTACCTCCTCCCTCCAGGTGGCACAGGGGAATGAGGAACGTGGGCTGCAGTCAGTCCCTAGTGCTGTCTCCACCACTCCTTCACAGTCACTCTCTGCCCCTACTCCAACATGCCATCCTTCCTGAACAGATCCTGTGCGGGCTTCCTATGGGCAGTTCTTCAGGAACTACTCCGGTATGGTTCCATATTATAGGATCCATCCATCAGAACCAAACTGCTCTTACATGGGACCCCCACAGGTGGCAGGTCCCCCCAGTTCCCCTGGTCCTGTGTAGGCTCCTCTCCATGGGCTGCAGCTCTGGTGTGGGGCCTGCTCCTGCAGGGGCTCTCCATGGGCTGCAGCCTCCTCCAGGCCACATTCACCTGCTCCACCAGGGGCTCCTCCATGGGCTGAGATCAAGTATACCTTTTAACTGTAAAGGACTCCATTAGCCTTTTTCTGCTATCACATAATCAAAGATAAACAATGCATCCTCCTGTGAATTACTACATTCAAAGTCAATGTCCTCCAAATAAAGTCACAGTCCAAATTTGTTGTTCTCAGGTATACCATGAACACATTAAAATGGTTAAGATATTTTATTTTAAAATAAATCTTGCTAAATTTGTGACCTGTAAATTGCATACTTCTGATTACTATTCGAAGTCTTTTCCTCCTCTTTTCTTGCTATCCTGTCAGTCACAGCACTGTCTTTTGCCACTTCACCAAGGATAAAAAGCAGTATGAAAGAGGAAAGAAAGTAGAAATACTATACCTGTAAAGTAAAAGAAGCCAGATAGCTGTTCTTAAGTATATCAGAGGAAAGTCAAGTGTATCTTATGATTTTGGAGAAAGCGTTAGAAGGGACAATGAATAGATCTTGTTGAAGGAAAGACGACTTCTGAAGTTGTAAAGAGTCCTAACACAAAACTCCCTAACTTTCGTGATCCACATCCTTTGTGGTTTGTTAGAAACTGATAAAAAGCAGCTGACAATTGCAAGAACAGTGACTTGATGAGGCAATGCATAGCTGACTGGGGAGGATATTGTGTCTAGGTGGCAAGGGATGAGATATACCAGTTGCTATGCATAAGAAATGTGGCCACTACATTCATTAATTCCTGAACACACTTTGTTTTAATTCTTACAGGGTGGTGCGACATTTAGGTCACCTTTAGTTTGAAGTTGGCATTTGCCTCACAATTATATTAATGAACAGTCAGGGAAAGCTCAACAAATGCTAAAATCGAATGCAATTGAAAGCACTTTGACGTCCACTAGCAGTTACATTTCATCAGAAAAAAAAAAAAAAAAGACCATTTCATTATTTCATTGGTGACCACAGAAGAGTGTGTGCTTTTGTCTAATTATTTATTTTATTTTTTAGCTTTTCTACTTGGATACAGGAGTCTTCCCACACCCCTTTCCTACACTCTGCATAATGACAAAGTCATCATGCAGATGACTTGGAGAACACCTTGGAGAGTATCTCATGTCTGAAGAGGTTTGAGACAAACTTATGCTAAGGCCCACGACTGATCAATTCCACCCAAATTTAGTTAGCAACACAGTTTTCCTCATCTCTATATAGTAAATGACAAGTACCTCCAGAGAGGGGTTCAGCTGCTTCAGATCTGAGTAGGTATTCTGCAGGTCTTCCAATCAATTAATAGTCATCCATAGAGCTGTTTGTGATTCACCTTTTACTTATACTCTCCAGCTTAATCTTGATTTATATGTTCAGATTTAAGTAACCATAATCCCTATTCATGTACTCACTCATTGCAAAGTAGAAAATGGTCACTTAGTAAGAGGAATGCCATGCAACTGTGAAATGTAGATCCTGCCATACTACAAAGCTTCATGTACTTCTGACTTCCACCAATCAAGATCTAGTGGCAGTTGACCAATAGCTTCAAAAATCATTGGAAAAGTAGGCAAATTGGCAAGAAGACCTTTTTGTTTAACACACCAGAGTAAAAATAAATAAATAAATAAATAAATAAATAAATGAATAAATGAATAAATAAATAAAGTGACTGAAAAATCTTTCCACAGAGCTTAATATAAGGCAATATGCAAACATCACAGATAGGAAACAGCTTGCCCAAAGGACAGAGAACTGATGATCAGAACAGCTGGTTCCAGTTGGGTATCCCATCACCTTGCTGGATTCAATTTGATTAGGGAAATGACTTTTTCCTGTATTTAATACCTGTTTCTAAAATAACACATCAAACAACAGCATTCAATCCACTAATAAAAGTGATAACAAACAGTAACGTGCAAGAACTAGGACTTATTTTATAAATCAATCTTAGAACAGTGGTTGTTTTCTTGTCATCCCACCCCATGCACCTTTTTTTCCTATTCTTCTGGGAAAGCTAAAAAGAGCTCTAAGTCTTCAAAATCAGATAAATTATGAATCATGACAAGCCTTGAATTACTTTAGTAATGCTATTTTTAAGTACTTCATAGACTATATAATTATATGTTTTAAAAATGAATTGTATAGAAGAAAATCATGCAGCTAAGTTTGCCTTACTAGGAGAGTAATTTTTATTGCTTTGTCTTTTGATAACAACTTGAAAAGGAACCAGATTGAGGCAACTATACTACACATACAAACAGTAAACATATGAGATTCAGTGACCCTGGAGGTCTCTTCCAGGTTTATATTCCAAGAAGTACATGAATGTGTGCTGACATGGATTTTGTGCTGAGATATCGAAGCCTTTAGAATGAGAAGTGCTATCCACTATAAAGTAGGTAGGACAATGACTGCAATGTGACCCTTTTTATTGACCAGTTTCCAAAGTGCATGTGAAATATTTGGTACGTTTACTCACAATTTTTCAAACCTTTCTATTTTGCATTTTGGTAACATTTCCCTGGTCTCCTCAGTAGATATGCTGTCTATCTAAAGATGAGAAAAATATTTTTTTCTTCAACCCAAACTGCCTTTTTTTTTTTTTTTTTTTAATGACAACATTATCACTAAGTTGAGCTTGAATGGTAAAATAGTGTCCGCAGGTACCTAAAAACAAAAGACTTTGCTAAAAGGTTATCTCTATTGTACACTGTACATTATCTTAGTATAAGTGAAACTACTACTTTTAATCAAAACATGACAAAAAGAGCACATCCAAATCAATATATGGAAAATGTAATCCTACAAGCTGTCAGAATCACAAATAGAGAGGATGAATTTTAAAGACAGGAAAGCAAGCATACTCAATGTGAGAAAGGTTACTGCTGAAAAGACTAATCTGACTTTTTAGAAGAGCATGGAGAAGATATAACATGTTGACCTTAGAGTGTGTCACCAATTGTTCTTTAGAAAAAATGTAGCGAGTCCTAACACTCTCTATGCTTTCCAGCAACAAAACACAACTCAAAACATCTAGCTTGTCATCTCTGCAACTTTGCCCTTTACATATACTGTTCCGAGGTGAATATGCGCATTGCTACATATTTCCTTGCTTTGACTAAGAAGACAACAGCAAATTCAGGTTCCCTTAGCAGTTCTTTCTTGACTTTTTTTTTTTCTTTTTAAACACAATAGGACTCCACCTTCTTCTATGCTACAGAAGCAAGTTTTGCACCTGCAAAAATCAAATCACAGTAGATCTGCTTTCTGATGAGTATCCAGTTTGAACACACACAAACAAAATACATGTACATCTACTTTATCATTAACAGGTGCATCCAAAAGTTACTCTTAAGTTTATCTGGAATTACAGCTAGTCTTCAAATAGTAAGTCTATTAAAGAAGAGAAAGAACTGAAATAAAGATCATTCCAGACAGCTTGGTGTTCTAGCTGTGTTGTCTTTATTTAACAGGCCCCATATCTAGTTTTCAGCTTATATAACATACTGAGAAACCACACACAGAATATAGAAAAGCATGTGTTTATCTTTACAGCTAGTCTGGAAACTACCAGTATAACTTTATAAATATAAATTATTTCTGCCCAAAGAGAGTTGTTAAACTGCAGTCTTTTTATTCTAGAAAGAATCTGAGTGACTTGCAATTTAGTTCTAGTTTGCCTAAGCACAGTATCTAATGTTAATTAAAAGAGTAGATATTATTAGACAACAGTGCAGGAAATCTGGCCAGATTCCAGGGAAAGAGGGAGAAGATGATAGAGCTGTTTATTTTGCATGAGTTACTCTGAATAAAATATCTAGCTTAATCCTGCTGACTGTTTCAGTCAGACTGAATGATAATCCAAACTTTATATGAACTATGCAAACCACTTGAATTTGCACAATGTCCTAAAGATCATGAGGGAAAAGCTAATTTGCTATTTCAGTGTTAACATCTAATTTCCATTGATGGAACATAGTTGAAAGAAGTTTCAGATTTCTGTAGGAAAGATACAGCAACTAATCAAGAAATGCCATTCTATTTTTCATCACTCATGAATATCCTCTGCTCACACCTGCAATGAAGCCTCTACCTATACAAGTCAAGGGAAGTCAATTAAAGCTTGCAAAAAAAAAAAAAAAAGAAAGAAAAAAAAAAAAAAGAATTAAAGACAATTAAAGTTCTCCAGTTGAGAAAAATGCAAAAGAAAAAAAATAATCTCATCCTTTGTTCTTTTCTTTCACATTTCAGTTCTTTCCTGACTGACAGGTCAGGATATTCTCCAGTTGCAGTAACAGACATTCAGCATCAGGGAGGGATGTTTCTTGCATGTCTTCAGCAGGCTGAGTTTTGTGAGGGTTACCTCACAAAACATGGGTCGTTTCTCCAAACAGGTCACTAAACTATCCAGGAGTAGGATGCCCAAGCCCATCCTTTTACCACACCATTTCAGTACAGTCAGTGGTGAGAGTTCTGGTGAGCAGGAGACAATGGAGAAAGAAACCTGTGCCCTATCAAATAAATGAGAGAAACAGCTTTAGTTCAATAGCTGGACTGTTGCTTCAACAATGATTTTTCCTGGTAATTAATTGGCTGCTATAACTGGTAAGGGACCCATGGATATATACGACTTCAACCTGTTATAACTGTCATCAAAAGAAAACCTTCCCACATGCAAGAGCCCCTAAAGAGCGTGGTGTTAGCTGATTAATGCAGTCCCTCTCAAACTTACAAAAAAAAAAAAAAAGTTAAAAAAAAAAAAAAAGAGGCAACCTTGAAATTCTTTAGCTGACACCAGAGGATGTGCCAAAGACCACAGCAGGTCCAAATGAGCATGCAGGGAATCTTACACCCTGCCAGTAATGCAGAACAGAAACACTTCAAGAGAGGTGTTTCCTCTAAAGCAGCAAAGCTAACATGGCTGGAAGCTACTCTTCTGCAAAGGCAGCACTTCTGTGTCTCTCCATATTGGCAGTTATTACAGTACAGATATAAATATCTGCAGAGAAGAATGATGGAGAAGCATTAACTAGAACTGCACAATAAAAGTATCTTGTTTATTTAAAAACAAAACAAAACAAGAACAAAAACAACAACAGAAAACATTTTATAATGTTAATTAACATTATAAAATGTTAATTATATAAATGTTTATAAAATCTTTATTTTACCCTGTGAGTATCTCATGAATTTCAACAAGGCCACATGCAAGGTCCTGCCCATGGCTTTGGGCAGTCCCAAGCACAAATACAGACTGGGCACAGAATGGCTGGAAAGCACCTCTGAAGAGAAGTACTTCGAGGTGTTAGTTGATGAGAAGCTCAACAACAGCTGGCAATGATCAAGCAGCTTGCAGCAATCAGCTCGCAGCCCAGAAAGCTGACTGTATTATAGGGTTCCTTAAAAGAAGTGTAGCTAGCAAGTTGAGGGAGGTAATTCTCACCCTCTAACTCCACGCTTGTGAGACCCCACCTGAAGTACTGCTTTCAGTGCTTGGGCCCCCAGCATAAGAAAGACATGTACCTGTTGGAGCAAGTCTAGAGGAGGGCCAGAAAGGTGATCAGATGGCTAGACCACCTACCCTAGGAAGACAAGCTGAGAGAGCTGTGATAATGTAGCCTGGAAGACCTTACCATGCCCTTCCAGTACTTATGGGGGTCTACAGAAAAGCTGGGAAGGGAGCATAGTGATAGGACATGGGATAACGGCTTTCAATTAAAAGAAGTTTAGATCAGATATAAGGAAGAAGCTCTTTACTATGAGGGTAGTGAGGTACTGGAACAGGTTGCCCAGAGAAGCTGTGGATGCCCCATTCCTAGAAGTGTTCGAGGTCTAGTGGAAGGTGCCCCTGTCCATGGCAGGTGGGTTGGAACTACATGATCTTTAGGGTCCCTTCCAGCCAAAACCTGCTATGATTCTATGTCTATCATTCTTCTAAGCTACTTCAATAACTCTCTGTAATCTACTATTGAAACTCTTTTGATGCTTTAGCAGATTTATCCTTATAATATTCTTGTAGGTTAAAGAAATGCCATTAGCCCTCTTGATACAAAGAAAGTATACATAAAACAGCTAGGTCAATATCAAATAAGGAGGCTGTGTTGAAACCGAGAATAAAACAGATTTCCTAAGCCAAAGCACAGTATCTTAACCCCTCACTAGCTGGCAAATACAAAAGCGTTTTCTTGTGTTTATCAGAGATCCAACACTGAAACCAGCCCAAACAGGGTATTTCATAGCTACTAGAGATGGACAGAACTTGCCAGATTCATTTGGAGCAAAAATATGGCTTTGTAATCAGGTATTATAACGACTAAAAAAAGATTCTCAGAGGAAAAAGATGATTTTTTTTTTTTTTTAATAAAAGTTAAAGAAACTTATGTATTTTGGACAATAATTCTGGCAATGTTTAAAATTCACTTGCTCTCAAAATTAAATTTATTAGAGAAAACAAGCTCTAGTAGGCATCTCTCACTTAAAAAGTCTGGAAGAATAGTTGGGAGACAATATTATTGTATTCGAAAAGCATCATTATGTGCTTGCCTTATTCATATGCTTCTCCTCAAGGCATTCCTTACTGTCTGTTTTTGAAGGACTTGAATTAGAGTCATCTTAAGTGTGACCAAGTACAAAATTGTCAGTATAAGCCATTTACCAGGCTCTTACCATTGCTTATTTTTGCATTGGAAAAGACAATGAATGTCAGGGCCACTCAATCATATGTTAAGTTTGACTAGTTTTGGAAGAGCTTGGGGACTAAGTTATTGGAGAGCTCATTAGAATGACACACTGGAGTGCAAAGGTTATGAAAAAACACACCCAAACTTGCTGACTGTTGCTTTCATGAGAGATTTCTTGTGAAAAGGTCGCTGAAGAGCCTGACTTCTCTCCTGATCCAAATTACCATACAATTGTGCTGTGCCATGCTTGAATTACAGGCAGTGTGCTTAATTCATTTTTAATATGCCTCCTTATATACTGGGAAAAAAAGTCAACAACCCTTACAGAAACACGGATAGGCCAGTATCTCAAACAAACTAATTACACCAGTTTACACTGGTATAAAACAGGAGGAACATAGTGCTGGATGCAGCCTTAGGTTAACTCTTTGTTTTACACAAATCATTACAGCTCAACTATTTCTTGGGAGGCAGGTAATCTAGCCCTCTGGAGCTCAAGTATCACACTCTAACTTATGCCTTTTATTCAATTATACAGCTACAGTAATGAGTTGATAAATAGGTGCTCAAGTTACATCAGTCCATATGTTTGTTTAAAAAACAGAAGTTAAAAATTAGAAAAAAAAAATAATCCAATGATTCTGCATTGTGCTTACCTGACTTCCTTGTGGTCTAAGATTGTAACTTAGGCTATCCTCATAGTAAAGGCACGGGTTGTTCTGTTGCTTTCCAGGTTTTTCAGCCGACCATTGGATCTATGATGAATAAACACATTTGCAAAGTTCAGTCATGAAACAGGAAACAATTTTCACCAACTCGGTGGTCACTGTTTAGTTAAACTTCCATGACCCAACTATGCCTCATTGTCAAAGCAAGGAACCAGACAATTCTTTTATGTAACAGACTATAGACAATTTAACTTTAAACTTTTTGTCTGATACAGTTGTTTTGAGAGCATTAACCAATTCATTCTTGCTCATCACAGCAGTTGTGCAACATGACAAAAATATTGGCTCATTCACACCAACGCGTGGTCTGAACATTTCACTGAGCTGCTATTTCTCTGCAGGGCCAACTGTTTAAGGGTCAGCTTAGACTGCATATGCAATAAAAAATCTAATGTTAATACTGAACAAATGTTTATTTCTTAGTGGTTGTATGTTTCAACTTGAAAAAAAAATAATTTTAATGCTGAAAGACACCATAATTACCAAAAACAAATACCGAAGCTAAGTCAGAACAGATAACTTCTCCAGTTTGTATAGGTTTGTCTTTTTCCAAACTATTGTCCTTTCTATCAATACTTTTTTATCAAAAATTAACTGATAGTTTTAACATTAGTCTTTTTTAAATTTACTGACAGTTACCTTAATATTCCATCCTACACACTGTGCAATCTGTTATTGGTCAGGAAGAGGGTAGTCTATTTTGAAGAGAATTGCCTATTGGTTAGATGATACTTCCCTACATCAACAACCCATGATCATAGTATACTGAAAAAAACAAACTGGAATCTAGAAAGAAGTTTCAAAACCATTTTATTAAACAAGGAAACCTATAAGTTGCAACTTTGAACAATAAACATGCATTTAGGAAGTTCTGCTTCTGCAAATACACTTAGCATTCAACTTTGACAGTTATTTTCTGCAAACAATTATTAAAAAAAAAAAAAAAAGGAAAACATGCCACCAAATGAACAAGTTGTATCACTTCAGAAAAAAACATTTTTACAGCCTTTTTCATACTGCAGTATCTGCATATATAAAGGATATAAACAAGATTTCATCTATGGATAGCTGTCATATCATATCATTTCATGTGCCCTACTGGAATAGCTTGAAACATTAAGCAAACTTGTCCTATGGATATGGAACTGTACCAACTACTCTCTTATGTACCTTACTGAAAATTACATTTGTATTACTTAATGCACATAGCACTTAATGAATGGAACATACTAGTCCTACACGCAGTCAAAGTGGCTGGCTGTAATCATAAAATACAAAGTTCCAAATATTCAAAGCACTTATGCAGACAGCCATTGGTCTGCAAAGCTCTCCACTAAGGTCATTAAGCACATATTTCACACTCCAAAATCATGTTCAGCATCACGTGAGTTAAAAAAAGTTCTAGGAGAGCATATTAAGATTCTTGTGTAACCAAGGTACCTGAAAATAATGGCTTTTTAGATGTTAAATCTTCAACTTTCTAAAAATACTCCATATCAAAACCTGCACCAAGCACATAAAAAAAGACACTAATTACTTACTTCCAGTTGGCTGAATTAATTACTCTTCCAAAAATGCATATGCTTAGGGAAAAAAAAAAAAAAAAAAAAAAAACAAAAAAAAAAAACTGTCAGCTTTCTGACAGTTTGATCTAATACCCTAATACAATATGCACCAGTGCCACATGATGAATGGAAAACTAAACCAAAATGGAAAATACATGAGAGAGAGAGAGAAAGAGAGAGATTGAAAAGATGAATGGTTTTCTTATTTGGACATCTCCTGCTAAAAAATGATACCAAAATCCTGCTTCCTAGAGTAAGTTGAGTTCCAGCAAGTTCTTCTTATATGCAGTATCCCTTTCCCTTGCAAAATCTGCATATTGACAGCATTGTCAAATGTAAAAACAGAACCAAAAGAATATCCTAAGAGCATTTGAAATAAATGCTTAAGTATCATCCAAGACAGAGCAGATTTTATTCTAAGCTACCAGAATAAGGATTTTAAATAAAACTGGTAAATTAAAACAGAAAGACATGGAAGTAACCACATACCTACCTTCTTTAAAGACATATCCAAACTTGAGACTGAAGAAATAACGGAAGAGGGAGTAAAAACCTTATCTCTAATTTACGAGCAAGCGGAAGTGTGATTCCTCCAGACTTAGAAAGCATCTGCAGTTTGTTAATTTGCCATTGAAGAATTCCGCTCTGGGAGGGACATGAAAGGCTAAGCTTTTTTTCAATAAAAAAAGACATCTATCTCCTGATACAAAATTAGGCTTGTCTTTCCACATAGATATGCATATTTGCTACATTTGGTTTGAGCCTTATTCCTTGGTATAGTGGGTTTACGTGGCAAGGTTTTGGTAGCAGGGAGCCATAGGGGTGGTTTCTGTGAGAAAGATCTAGAAGCTGCCCCATGTTTGGGAAGGGCCCCATTGTTTTCCAGATCTGAGCCAATAAGCGATGTTGTTTTGCGCCTCTGTGAGAGCATATTTAAGACAGGGAAAAAAACGCTGCGCCACACAGCAGCCGGGAGAGTCAAGGGAGTGAGAGAACAGCCTTGCAGGTGCCAAGGTCAGTGTAAAGGGAGGGGGAGAGGTGCTCCAGGCGCCGGAGCAGAAGTACCCTGCGGCCTGTGGTAAGGACCATGGTGAAGCAGGATGTCCCCCTGCAGCCCATGGAGTACCACGGTGGAGCAGGGTTCCACGCTGCAGCCTGTGGAGGAGACCACGGTGGAGCAGGTGGACCTGCACCGATGGAGGCTGCTGCCTGTGGAAGACCCCTGCCAGAGCAGATTCCGGGCCGGATCTGTAGCCCGTGGAGAGGAGCCCATGCAGGAGCAGGTGACCTGGCAGGAGCTGCTGCCTGTGGGGGACACAGGTTGGAGCAGTTTTCTCCTGAGGGATGGACCCCGTGGTACGGACCCATACCTGGAGCAGTTCTGGAAGAGCTGCTGCCTGTGGGAAGCCCACGCCAGATCAGTTCATCAAGGACTGCATCCCATGGGTGGGACCCCACAGCACAGGGGACGAGAGTGACCGAGAAGGAGCGGCAGAGAAGAAGTGCTGTAGACTGACCATAACCCCCATTCCCCTGTTCCCCTGCGCCGCTCAGGGGGAGGAGGTGGAAGAGGGTGGATGGGGGAAAGGTGCTTTTGTTTTTTTTTTTCCTTTGTTTTCTCACTTCTCTCGCTTGTTAGTAATAGGCAATAAATCTTACTATCTCCTTATGCCGAGTCTGTTTTGCCCGTTACAATAATTATTGCATGATTTTCTCGTCCTTATCTCAACCCTTGAGCCCCTTTTCACATATTTTCTCCCCATTCCTCTTTGAGGAGGGGGAGTGAGAGAGCGGCTGTGGTGGAGCTCGGCTGCCCACTCGAGCGGAACCAGGACACTTGGTGTCTGCCTCCATATGCTATTTAGCAGGTACTTCTTCCATTGCTTTCAGATATACCCCCTCCTCCCTGAGGGTTGAGTTTGTTTTCCTCAGAACACTTCATGATCTTCCATGGTTTGCATTCTACCTCCCATATTTCTTTTGCTTTTAACTTAGTTTGGCAGGTCACACACATCATATACTGAACCAACTAATAGTACAGCTGTGCATTTGTGCTAGCCCATAGCTAGACCTTTCTCCATACATCAATACATGTCTCACTGGTGTCACACTATTGCCCTGGAACCTGGAGAGCTACAAAGCTCCTTCTGGTGACTCTTGAAGTCTTGACCTAACAGCATTTTATAAGACCTAGAGATAACAATATGTTTTAAGGTTGGCAGAAAAAAAACCTTGCCCTGCTTTTGGTATTTCCTACCCACGTAGGCTGACAAAACAATGAGACTAATCTCATATAACTGCAGATGCCTACCTCTTGGCTAGTTTTTGAGGTTCCCTTTGTAATCACCAGAAATAATTGGATATATGTAAGCTACAATTCACTGAATGACACTTTTAGACATCAGATATATTTTGGATGTCTTACTTAAAGTAAAAATAAATTGCATTCTGTAAGTGCCCATCTTTCTTCATCAGCCAGAAAGTGAGTCTACGCAACAAGCTGAGAATCCAGTATCTAAGTGTCTACACTTATGGAAATCCCTACATAACTCCTCTGCTTATGGAGAACATAATCATTTAGGTTGGAAAGGACTTCTAAGATCTTCAAGTCCAACTGCTAACCTAGCACTGCCAGAATACATAATTAGGAGGTAACAATATTAACAGTGATCTGTAGCTTGATGTCAGTAATCTCTATCATAAGTCATGAAGAAAGTGGTTCAATGGTTGCATCTGCCTTCTAAGCATCTCTTTCACATTATTCTGAAGGTATAAGTCACTGGTCAATGCTGAGGACAAGATATTGGCTGCTGTGGAACTTGCATGTTATCCAGCCTGCTGACTCCAGCATTAAATCCGAACAGATGTAATGAGGAGAGAAAAAAAATAAAAAATAAACAGTTTGTTTTAGGATACTTTCCAAGGAGAAAAAGTAAGATAAATAAGTCTCAGAAAGGCTGATTCAGTCTCAATGGATCTCATTTGGAATTTATCACTTATTCCAACATTAACACTATGCAAATTTCTACAAGAGCTGAATGTGTGTTTGATTCATTAGCACACAGTTTTGCATTCACCTTCTGTGGGCGGGGTTGGGCTGAGTATGCAGAAATCAAACACTTGCAGACTGCCAATTAGAAGGATTTATTGCATGCCTTTCAGGAAGAATGTACACATAGCCATTCCCAGGGAAATGCTCTGAAAGTGCATATTCCTTTTAAACACAGATGCCAATGGGTGGTAACAGGCTGCTGAGGCTATCTATTTGTTAGTACACAATAGATGATTAAAAAGCTGTTTATTGATTTCTTGGTGAAAATCTGTGATTGCTTTCATTGCTACCAGTATCACAGGCTAACAGCAAGTTATCAGCTGTCGTGGTTTAGCCCCAGCAGGCAGCCAAGTACCACACAGCCACTTGCTCTCCCCAGGCGAGATGGGGGAGAGAATCACAAAGGTAAAAGCACAGGAATTCATGGGTTGAGATAAAGACAGTTTGCTAGGTAAAGCAAAAGCCACACATGTAAGCAAAGCAAACCAATGAATTAATTCAGCCGCTACTGCCCATTGGTGGGTTTTCAGCCACTTCTGGGAAAGCAGGGCTCATCACATACAATGGTTTCTTGGTAAGACAAATGCCATCGATCCAAATGTCCCCCAATTTTTCTTTCTTTACCCCAGTTTTTATTGCTGAGCATGACGCCACATGTTATAGGACATCCCTTGGTCAGTCTGGGTCAGCAGTCCTGGCTGAGTCCTCCCCCAGTTCCTTGTGCACCCAAAAAATACAAAATACAGCATTGTGTGAGCCTCTACCAAGAAAATTAACTCTGCCTCATCCAAAACCATCACATCAGCATTTGGGTAAAAGGAGATTTCCCCCTTTGAACTAGGGAAGAAGATAGTTCCAGTTAGGTTTACCTGAAAATCAGTTCTATCTCATGAGGAAGCTTTACTTCAACATTTACTTTCATCAGATTTCAACCTTTTTTTTTAATTAAAAAAAAAAAAAAAAAAAAAAAAAAAAGACAAAGATGCACTAAGAAACCTCCAGAAAAACCAAGAGCTTAGCTATGTGCTTACTTCAACTGTATACAGCCAGAATCACATCTCTGCTCAAAGCAGGCAAGTGGACGCAATTCTCGCGGCTTATGCACTCACTCTCATGTTTGATAAGTTCTACCTTGTGCATCAGAAATCTTAACAAAAACATCACAGAATTCAGTTTGGTGTAGCAAAATATCTTCAAACCAACAAAACAATCATTTTCAGCTTATTTCTTTGCTTTACTTGTGTGAGTTTGCAGTATTTTTTAAACTTGATTTGTGGTATCAGGCATTCAAAGCTTCAATCCAAATATAATTTTTATCTGATAGGAATAGCCAGAAAAAAAAAAAAAAAAAAAAAAAAAAAAAAAAAAAAAAAAAGAAAGAGACAAAGGTGAGATGAGACTTAAGGAAGACATGAGATATGAAAACAAATAAAGAAATGGGTACACAGACTGAGAAATACAATACCATTGGGAAAAGAAAACAAACCAAATGTGTGCTATGGGAGGCAATTGAAGAACACAGACCACTTCAGAGAGGCCTGTTCATCATGGAGTTTTTTCAATGGACTGAACACTGCCTAAGCTATAACAACAATTATCCTGTCCTTGTTTTGGGTGTTACTGAAATCTGAAGACACATTTCTCCTTTCTTCCACATATACAGTACAGTAATGATCTGAAATTATAGCTCTTTAAAATACATTAGAAAAATAACATTGGCATCTATTGTTTTCATTTTCAGCACATTTCTAGCAGCTTTGAAAACATCACTGCATTTCATAAGCAGCCTCTAATTATTTTAGTCCTAGAAATGGTGGTCACATCAGCTTACAATGTGGTTTCTGAAATTTAAGAAAAGCTATAGACAGAAGATGCAAACTAAGGGAGTTTACAATGGAAATATTAGAGATGAAAATCTTAATTAAAATGCTCCATTGTAAGCCACTGAACATTAAAACATTTCAAGAGGTGTCAAGTTGCCATAAAAATACATGAATTATATACCCAGTTCCTCAAATTTTTGTCTCCAGCTTTCTCTGTTTTATTACTACTTTCTTATAATATCTAATTGCTTACTGAAAAATAAGTTGGAAATAAAAGCAATGTGATTCAGACTGACCCAAAACAGCATAATTTCAGGGCCTGAATTGAAAACAGTAAATAAGAAATATGATAAACCAGAAATGTAACTCATCACATTGCTCACAAGGAAGATGATTTTTCCTAAGCTTTTGTTTTAGTCTACTCATCTGCCATCAGGTTCTTCTGCACACTGTAATTTCCTCTTCAATATTGTGTCATTAAACACCCCTGACAATGTCCCATATTCTAGTAACACCTATGTAGTCTGTGCTCTCAGTAACTTCAGCTTCACTCCACATCCTTAGCAGAAAAATAAACTCAGTTTGCTGTGGTTTAGCTAGAGATCTTGTGTTTTGACTGGTGCATCAACCATTCCCACTGGTCAAACTAAGCAAGAATCACTAGGGCAAGAATCTAGACTTTTCTTTCTTTTCTCAGTAGTTCTCCCTTGCCTGTCTAGCACCGAACTTTCACCACACTTGTAGGAACTTACTTTCTTTTAGTCCTCTGCTGAGTTTTACTGAAATTAGTCAAAAATCTGAAAGTTAGAGGGGCCATGGGAGCCATCAGTTTGGTTATAAAAGGCTGTTTAGTTATAAAAGGCTTCTTTCCCTGAGAAGCCAGGCTTCCCCATTCCTTTCAAGCTTCAGAAATACATAAAACAATTTTAACTAGTCCATCACATTTAGCTTGTAGATTTTTCCAGAGAAAAGAAATATGGTTCATTAACAGAGATAAGTTACTCTTAGCTTGAATCAGTAAATGCTACCACAGGAATAGCTGTGATGGCTTTTTCAAACAGTGAAAGACCTTCTCTTACACTGAGGAATAATTCAGGATGACACGCGATTCAGGCTTTTGGAGTCCTTCATGTCACAAGGGAGACTGAGGAACAAGCATGTCTACTGGATATTTGCACATCAAAACAAAATATCGTTAAACTGGCCACTGATGCTGACTGTATTACCAGATTTCACATTTATCTGTGCTTCCAACACATCACTTGCAATCCTCATTTCCAATGTATTGCTGGCTGATGAGGGTGCTGTTCCCTCCAGTTTACTCCCATGCAGCTGGGGAAAGATTCCCCCTGGAGCTCTGCCATGTCTTTGTGCAGGACACCTTCATACTGGCATAGTTTCTAGACTTAATATCTTATGGACAGATAATCCCTTCCATGCTTTTCACGGCTCTATAATTAGAGGATACTGAAGATATGAATGATGAGTTAAAAAAAGGTAAATTGTTAATTATGAAGAAAAGCAAAATGTGAGGAAACTTGTACTTTAAAATGAAACATAAGAGATCCCAGTAAGAACATTTGAAGTTAGAGAGAAAAAGCACTGACAATCTATCAGATTTCTATCAAAAAAAGGCTGTCCCCTTTTTCTCCCTCTCAAGCTTTTTTATTCAACTTTTTCAGTTTATCTACAGCACTAAAATCTGTTACTCCCAGGCTCTTGTTCAGAGAACTCATTAATTGAAACAAGGAAGGTAACAATGAAGAAAGCAAATAGACTTTGATTCATACATGTTTAAAGCTACAAGAGATTGTTCAGACTGTTTATTTTGATGTCTCATAACAGAATAATTCACCTGAATTTCACATAGTAATTGCAAGAGAACACCCCTGCCACACATACACACTCAGGTAAAGACTCAAATCAGTTATCCAGAATATTAAAAGTAATTCAAGTAGCTGGAAAGCACAAAAAACGTCAGAGTAGAATTGCCAGAAAATGCTGCCAGTTTTCTTTTGTGCCTCAGATACCTACAGCCCAGAGCTAGGGGAAGAATGTTTTTTTCAGTCAAAATGGCCTTATTACCTACAGATATGAACGTTTGTCACACTCATCTTCAAGGAGTTCTGCCTGTTCGCTGTGAATGTTAATTTAACTAACACAACACCGGATGAAGACACAACCTGGAAAGGTTGCCCTACTCTGGTTTCTGACACTTCCTTATTTCTTTTTCTTCTAATTCCAGCTTTCATGTGAATACCTCCACACATAAGTCTAAGATATTTTTTGCTTGCTTTCATTAGGGAGAGGAAAATAGTCCCATGTTCATAAAGAAATAATATCAGAAAAAAATGAAGTAAATCTCTACGTGTATGTCAAACAAATATGGACACTACCTCTTAAGCACACTAATAATGAAAATAATAATAGTAACAACACTAATGGTTGCATTCAAGGTAGAAAAAGATAGTGTTGTTCATACAGACCTTTTTCTAAGCGTTTATTATTTCAGTAGGCCAAATGTGTGAGAGCACAAACACAGACACACAAGGATGGAAGAACTTGCTTATGAGAACATGAGGAAAAAACAGACACCAAGCTCAAGTGTTGAAATCCTTCAGCTACCAGAAGCCCTGACTCTGACATAGTCTACATCATATCCTTCCTCATCCATGAGATTCCTATAGAACTCTACTCCTCCCAAAAAGAATTTAAATTAAGTTTAGACATACTTTTACATCTCAAAAGGAAGGTAGGTCAATTCCATACATACACATCCTTCTGGGATATTACTAGGTAATGCTCTTTATACCACAGCTGAATTTGGTCTGGAGGCCTAACTTACAAAGGAGAGTTTTTGTCCTTTTTTTTAAATCTTCTTCTGTCCCTTTGAAGGATCCACTTTTACATGGCTTGTCTTGTGCAGAGAAGGAGGGAATGTTTTCTGTGAACTCTGCTAGCGAAGCTAAATTCATAAATATCAAAAAGAGGAAAGAAATGCAGATGAATGGCAGCAACAGTGAAAATGCTGGAGCAAGGAAGAGGAACAGGGTAAGAGGGAATGCTTGGGAAGATCATTTAATAGCTGTATAATAAAGCTATTTGTTATGCAGCAATGGAAACATCTGAAAACAGAAAGCAATTTGCAGACTGTTTGGTCTGAACGTTGTGGCATGATCAAACAAATGCCTAGAGAAGAAAAAAAAGTCAGGATTTTTTCATGCTAAGATCCTGTCCCACCTTTTCACAGAATTACATATGAGGAACTCACAGTACAACATTTTCCTGCAAGCATTTAAATGACAGTTCCAAACCAGGCTACCCTTTAGTCTAAAACTCAGACTACATTTCTCACACAAATGCAGTGCCCCTGCAGACAGAGAATTAAAAGAATGAAACAAACTAGCTCTCCCTACACTTTTCAACACATTGTTTTTGCATCTAGAGGTCTTCTCTTTCATCACTACTTTTCTTCATCTCCTTTTCAACATTATATTACAGGAACAAACCCAAGCCACCACTACAATAAGAAAGGTTCTCACTCTCAAGGCAGGCAGTCAAATGCATTGCAGTTAGGAGATAATGTATTTATTTCAGAGACAGACATCAGGATTTAGGTGGCAAGTAAGGACCCAAGTAAGATAAGCTTATTGGAAGGAGGCTGGTAGGGGTAGACAAGACACCCCTGGAATTGTTGCTGACCAACAGGGCACTGTCAGAACTACATAAAATTTGGTTAATCTGTGTTTAAGTGCCTTACACTGAAAACAAGTCCTCTATTCCTGGTTACAAATGTACAGCTATCAAGATGTCCCAGATATTGCTGCATCAAGTTTCATCAGTAGTTGTCACTCCATTCACTACTGACAACTACTGCCAACTGACAATGATCCCATAGACCTCTTACAGACTTTAGGGTTTATTTTGTTGTGGGTTGGAAATTCTCCTGAAATTTCTTCTCACTATCATTACCCACACACTGACTACATTTGGGTAACTGTCTGCCATTTCACAGCTTGGAAGAAATCCAGAGTTTTGTCACTGCATTTCTGGTACAAGGAACTCATTCAACATTACCCTGGTAGAAATGTCTAATGTGCTACAAACTGAATTTTAATGAACCTACCAAGATTTCAGAGGAATACATTTTCCTGGTGAAATAGTTTAGTGCGTATTCCTTCAGCTTCATGATGCTGCAAACCAGATTTAATAAATTACTGAACTTTAAGTACATTACTAGAACGCCCTGATGACAAAGCATCTTTAATATCCATATATGATAACCCTACAGACATAGGGTGATCGTATATGAGGGGATAAGTAACTTACAGCTGATTTTCAAAGGGACAGTAGTTTTGAGACAATTAAAGATTTCAGGGTATTTTTAAAATGGAAAAAGGCCTTTAAACATTCTTTATTAATAAGAGCAATGAGTATTGTGTTGCTAATGTATTAAGCTAGTAGAAGTTTACCCAAATAAAGACTAGAATTAGAGGAAGAAAAAGCTGAAAAAGCAGAAGTGTTTAAATTTTTATGCTAAGCTACAGGAACACATGCTTTGATATCATTTTATCAGGAGATCAGACATGTGAAATCAGTCAGATGCAAAACACCATGTCACTTCAATAGACATAATTGTTGAATTAAAGTATCTGCAGTTATATATTTATGCTATTTAAAAAATACATTCTGAAAATACTTTGAAGTAAAATAGATTCAAATTGCACCTGCTTACATGCATCGTTCTATCTCATTACAAGACATAATTCTTCTTGTCTGTATTGTTACCACAAACCATTGCTAAAAATAAATGCAAACTTCTGGCACAGTCAAAAAAAAAAAATAGAGAAGCTGCTCTAACAATTAAAAAAAAAAAAAAAAAAAAAAACAAAAAACAATTATCCATCACAGCAATATGCTGTGTCTAGGACCTGCTTATAGCTTTATTTTTAGAAGACAGCAAAGGGCAAAAAGTAGTATTTGAGTAATTGTACATTGCTTTGCATAGGGAAAATTTTTTTGGTCATTTGGTGATATTCTAATGCCCTGAGGCATGAATACAGACTAACCAATCTAGCGGGTAAAGCTAAAAATTTTATGGATGATCATAAAGTTAGCTGGCACCTTTTAAAAGTTCAGCTACACTGTTTGATTTTGACCTCCAGCATAATCTAAGTGCTTTGTGAAGAAATATTTCATTTCATTTGCTTGAAATTTACCCATGATTGGCTTCATGTGACTTCATGTCCTTTAATTATGAAAGAGTGCAAAAAGTCTGGGACTGATTGTTATTTTTTCTTCTAAATATACACTTTATATTTCCAGTGTTTACTGAAAGCCATGCTAGACTGTTTCTAACGCTAGGGAATCCTAAATTTTGCAAAATGTCAGGATGTAGTTTATTCACCATACATCAACATGATATGCTTTCCAAAATCCTGCTTGTTTACATGATTAGAATTAGACTTCAGTAACATGTGAACACCTATTTGATTTTAAGTTGGTTTTTTTTTTTTTTTTTTGGAAGGATGACTTGAATTAGACTCCCACGGATTTCATGAAACTGGTCTTTATATGATGAAATAAAATCAGGGTCTACAAAAATTCATTTAGAGAGAAGTACTAGTGAGTAATGAGACACTGGAAATTGAAAAAGCAGAGAGCACTCCAGTCCCAGAAGAAAGTCATGCACTGTTGTGCTTTAATACATTTACTTCAGATTTGCTGAAATCTATGGGAAGTCAATCCCCTGAAGGTTCTTGCTGGCATCTTACCCCCTAAGCCTAGATGTGCCACCCCTAGAGAACACTAAACACTTCCTGCAGTCTTGGTAAGTCTTGGTTCCATCACATACAAGCAAAATTAAAAAGCACTTTTGGGTCTAGGGTTCATGCCCTGTGCAAGAAAGAGCAAAGTGAGTGGTTATTGTTTCCAAAGCAGATATTTCAGACCTGATGTAGGGATGACATAGTCCTATGCACTTGCCTCATGTACTATACAAGTTTGGATACTAGCTCCAACTAGTCAAGACTTCATTGTAGTGTTGGATGTTCCTTGATTAACCTGGCTGCTTATCAAAGTCAACATATAGAAAAGATTCTGGGGAGGAAAAAAAGAATCTTGTCATATACCTGTCAAAAACATAGCAAAGGTGCTCTGCACTGTTAATTTTTGATGTCGACAGTTTGAATATATCCTCTATTCCTTCCAATTGTCATACTGTAATCACCTGTTCTAGCTATCTGTCCCTATCAGTGTATTCTAGCTCAAGGCACTGCAGAGAGAGAGGCATCAGAAAATTTGACATCTTAGTCACTCATTTCCTAATATCTATTTAGAAGTGTAATAAAGATGTCACATGTGCATGAAAGAAAAGGACACTCGCTCTGGAGAAGTCACATCTTAAGATTCACCCTGAGATTTAGAGTTGCATTCCAAAACCAGTTAACTTGATAAAGAAGAATCTGAATCAGACACGTTTTTTGTGGCCTGGTGGTGTTCAGTTGGATATTTAAAATATTATCTGTCTACATCAATACAGCCATGGATCATATTTAATCCCCTATGATCTTAAAGCCTTAATGATAATCAGTTTTTAGTTTGATTGTTTTTAAAGAAAATTGCTGTTACGAAAACAATTGACATTTATAATATTTGTCAGTCTCTACTAACATTAAAGATGCACTTCAATAATAACCTATGAAAACAGAAATCTGGTGATATGCCAAAAAATATGTGGAAATATTTGGGGACAATATTTCATACACAAAATTATTAGGTCAGCCTAAATATCACCAATTGTTATAAATTATTTATAAAATATCACTTAATAAGTATCATTTCAGAGACAAACACCTCTTCTAGGACACTTGTTTTTAACAAAGGTTTAGGGATTACTCATAACTGGATGGACTGCCAGAAGAATGGAAAAAGCTTCTTGAATTTCCTCTGCTGTCATGACCTACAGTCTCTACAGGTCATGTTTTGCAGGTGGGAAGTGACCTCCATGGATCACGGGTAGGAATATGTTTTTATATATTTAATCTCAGTTTAAACACTAACATGCTTAACCTAGAGGTTCCCTTACATATTTCAGGAAACAGCATGCCTTACTTGGGAAAGTTTTCTGATGACTCAGAGTCAGGTCCAAGCCAAGTAATAGGTAGCTGTTTCCAACACACTGAGTATCCACATGCAGTGATGAAAGCAATGTAAAAACAAGGTCTTAAACTGAGGAAAAAACTGAAGCATTTTTCTCCTTTCCTATGAAAGTCTGAGTGGGTCTTAAAAAGCAAAGGAACATACAAAATAATTTTGGGCATATTTCTCAGGGACCAACACAGAAAAGAGACATGTTTTAACAAAATCTATTAGAGGACAATAATTCATGCTATCTATCATATTGTACCATTCATTCATGCATCATCTAACAAGATGACATTTAATACAAAATAAGAATGATGAAGGTCACAGGAATTTGCACAATTTATTACTGGTGTCAAGCCAGATTAGTTTAGCTAGTGCTTGACTAAAATTTGCCTAGTGTGACTGTCTCTGAGTAAGAGGTTATTATCTAGTGTTTTTTTTTTTTTTTTTTTTTTTTTTTTTCTCTCATATGCAGTCTTACACTGCAAAGGACTGTAGGGAGTTCTCTGAATCTCACTGGAAAAGGGTTATTCTGGTGTCACATCATGCTTCTGCCTCAGCTTTCACTTCTTCCTTTCAGCTCTCAATAGTCACTCTCAATGGTTGATATAAAGATTATAATGAGATGCAGTGTGCTAGGCTTTTGGGAAAGTCAGAGAAAAAAACCCTTTCAAGGGCTGAAGATGAGATGAAGATCTCAGTTTGGGGGTAAAAGAATACATAAAACACACAAGATTTTTTTTTTTTTTTCCAAAGTACTGTCCACATTTGAGTATTGGCCAGAATAATAGCCTTCAGGAATGAACGAATACAAGTCAAAAGAGACTCCACTTTATTATCAACCCACCTGGAAAACTCTAGGATCTGCTGATGTAGAGGCCAAACCATTTTAGTTCTTATGTAAGGAGAAACATGAAGTTGTAATGAACACCATTCTTTGGTGGAATCTGACCCATAGTCACTAACACACAAGTCTGTATACAATATCTGTTCAACACTTTTCAGAAAAACAGCCAAATTGTATTTCCTCAAAGATTCTTGCCACATTTTTTTTTTTATAGTATCTTTATAAAATACCATGTATTTATGCAACTGTGAATAATTCAGACACTTCCCTTGTCCAACTTCAATGAACTTGTCAGCATTACTCCAGGGTTAATTAAACCCAAGAGGGACAAAACTACAGTGTTGCTTTGACAGGATCTCATAGTCCTTGGACATGTAGATGAATAATATTCAAAGCTGACAAGCACCTCACATTCCTGTAGTATTCTCACATGCATTGATTATTATAGCTCCCTGTCCCACGTTACATGACAAAATTTCTCCATAGTATTCGATATCAATTCCTTCTTCATTTAGAAGCAGATAAACGTTCTTTATACCATTCAATGTTTATTGCAGGATTAAGCTATACCTCTGGCAAACAAACAAATCTAGACTGAATTTCCATGGATTTGTCATGAACAAAGTTACAAGTAATGCATTTGAAGGGGGGGAAGCCTGCAATCTGAACAACTTGAACTCCTAACACAACATTCCTGCCTATGAAACAATGCTGTGAGAGACCAAGAGACGCCTGCAGAAAGGAAAATTCATCCATCATTCTAGCTACTCTGGTAAGAATTTTTTCAAAAAAAAAAAAGTTTTATTGGAAAACTTTCTTAAAGCTGAAGTTGTTCAGGTGGATCAGAAAAATTTTTGAGGTCTGAGAATGAATTTATAATCAGATCCGAAATGTCTGAATCTGAAAAGGATTCAATCCGAAAGGGTTGTTAGACATTGGAACAGGCTGCCCAGGGAAGTGGTGGAGTCACTATGGACGGAAGTCTTTAAAAGACGTTTAGATGTGGAACTTAGGGATATGGTTTAGTGGGGACTGTTAGTGTTAGGTCAGAGGTTGGACTCGATGATCTTGAGGTCTCTTCCAACCTAGAAATTCTGTGATTCTGTGATTCTGTGAGATCTATGGAATAAGGAGCTGTGCATACTGTATTCCCAAGGGACGGAGGAGGGGGATGGGGGGGGATGGGGAAAGCGTGGTTACACTTTCCTCAAAACGTATTATTGCCTTGTCTCCAAGAGACTTTGCTCACAAGACTACTTTGCTTAACTGCCTGGGAGATGGATTATATAACCAAATAATTAAAAAATAAAAAAATTCAGCCAGATCAGTCCCCTGATCTGACCTGTTGGATTAACACATCCAACACAAAGAGTGACAGAGGGATAACTGAACAGGGCATCCCTTGGTAACACTGCCTGCTCTAGGTAGGAAGATTCAGCCACTGAAGTCTGCATTGCTGTACAGGGAGCTCTGCCCAAAGAAGGTGTACCAACACACAGACATTCCTACAGAGCTGCATCCAACAGTTAATTAGAAATTAATTTTTTAAAATACCTTATTTAAATACAGTCACTTTCTCAGAAGTCAAGTAATCTGGAGAATGGTATATAAATTGTATATATAAACCACTTTGCCACAGACATTCTCCTTGCTCAGTCTACAAAACTTCAGAAAATTGAGAAGTCAATACATTTTATTGTTAACATTTAAAGCCTCCACTAAATGATCATACAAGGTACAATGCAGAAACATGCACCAAATGGAATGGCCAAAGAGATGCAGTATGAAACCTTCTTTATGATCCAACACACGCAAACATCTTGTAATTTTTAGTCTTCCAATTTTTATTTATTTTAAAAAATAATTTGCTTGTTATCAGAAGTGACAGTAGTGTCTAATACCAGGTTTTGCCTGATACATCACAACAAACTGATTGCTTCTAACTTTGCCAAACAAACTCCTGGGCTGCAATTTCTCAACCTTTGTATCTACCTCAGGCAAAACATATTGAGAAAGCTTCAGAGAAGACATTTCTGTAATTTCCAGGAACAAGTATACAGTATTAAAAAAAAAAAGATAAGTTTTTATTAAAGCAATAAAAAAAAAAAAAAAAAAAAAAAAAACTACCTGGCATTGGTCCTTCAAGAAACTTAAGTGCCCCTGTGCTTTAGGGAGGGGATTTGATACCTGGCAGGTGCATTCAGTCTACTGCAGCTATCTACAGCTGCAAAACAGAGATAGCTCAGGCACCTGGGAACCCCAAGAGATGCCTCAAAAACAACAGGGCTAAGAAAATAAAGGAATTAAGTGGATGTGGACTTACTGCAGATGTGAAGCAGTGACATAATCTTCCTATTTACCACTAGAGTGCAAGCACTTGCCCTCTGTGCCATGCTTTGGCACCTCTCCGGCTCCACAGGGAAGCTGCAGAGCTGCTGGAGAAGTGTAGTGGGAGTCAGTGGTGTAGCAGGGAAGGTGGAGAACGGCTGATGGTCCAAAGCCATAGAATCCATGGCTCAGAAAAGCTTCCACAACCTCAGAGACAACCTTTATCACTCTTCTCTGGTCTGTCCTGAACAATGTCCCATGACTCAGTAACCCTGATGTGGCCTGCTCATGGCATCACAGCCTTACAGAACATAAGTAAAGTCCATATTTTACCCAGACACTTATAGTAGGATCATATCTTCAGAACACCTTAAAGGCCAATATTTCTACTATTTTTTTTTTCAGGTAATTGTTTTCCTCTGATAAAGGCACAAGTGTTCAGACAGCTCCACTTTGCTGGGTTCAGCAGAAATCTGTCATCATCACTTCCAGTTCCTATCTGAGCCTGTCATCCAAATTCAAATGTAAAGAAAATTCACTCACTGGTTAAATTTAGATTACATCATGAAAGCCCCTTACAAAGCCAAACAATCTAGGCAAAATAAACATTTTTCTTTGGCAGCATATAGACCTGTGTGACAGTGTACATGCAGAACTCATAAGCACTAGTAGGGACTAGTCTAGTCAGTGCCATCTGTTCACTATTGTGAGATGACTGGATGTTCTTCCACCACCCTCACTAAAGGTCAATGTATCTTTGACAGAAAGAAAACCAAGTCAAAACCCACCGCTAGGTGCCCCGATTTTTACCATAACAGCTGCTGTTCAGCAACACCTTCTAGATTGCGAGGGGTCACAATTCTGAAAGGAAATTCCCCCACTGGCACATGAACTCATGAAAATGAAAGCCCCTACTTGAGGAAAAAAGGAAGTCCTCAGGCAAAAATACACATTTAGCAGAGATTGCTGCAGCAGTGCTAGCTGACCTTGCATAGATGAGCACAAGAAACACTCCTATAATCTCTTCTGTCAGCCTTGCTATGTGGGCAGTAACTGACAGCAGAATAGTGCTAATGCACTAGTGAAAGAAGAGGGAGGAAGGGTTTTTGAAACCACAGTTATTTTTGCAGAAATGGCCTGACCACAGCCGTTCAGAATATTGTTCATGCAGATGTAGTGGGTTTACATGGCAAGGTTTTGGTAGCAGGGGGTCATAGGGATGGTTTCTGTGAGAAGAATCTAGAAGCTGCCCCATGTTAGGTAAGGGCCCCGCTGCTGATCAGAGCCGAACCAGTAAGTGATGTTGTTTGCGCTTCTGTGAGAGCATATTTAAGATGGGAGAAAGCAGGGTTCCACGCTGCAGCCTGTGGAGGAGACCACAGTGGAGCAGGTGGACCTGCACCAATGGAAGCTGTGGCTTGTGAAGGACCCCCAGCAGAGCAGATTCTGGGCCAGACCTGTAGCCCGTGGAGAGGAGCCCATGCAGGAGCAGGTGACCTGGCAGGAGCTGCTGCCTGTGGGGGACACAGGTTGGAGCAGTTTTCTCCTGAGGGATGGACCCCGTGGTACGGACCCATATCTGGAGCAGTTCTTGAAGAGCTGCTGCCTGTGGGAAGCCCATACTGGATCAGTTCACCAAAGACTGCATCCTGTGGGAGGGACTCCACAGCACAGGGGATGAGTGACCGAGAAGCAGCAGCACTACAAACTGACCATAACCCATTCTCCCGTGCCACTCGGGGGAAGGAGGTGGAAGAGGGTGGATGGGGAGGAAGGTGCTTTTGGTTTCTTTCCTTTGTTTCTCACTTCTCTAACTTGTTAGTAGTAAGCAATAAATCTTACTATCTCCCTATGCTGAGTCTGTTTTGCCCGTTACAATAATTACTGCGTGATCTGCTTGTCCTTATCTCAAACTTTGAGCCCTTTTCATTGTATTTTCTCCCCATTCCTCTTTGAGGATGAGGAGTGAGATAGCAGTTGTGGTGGAGCTGCCGACCTGAGTAAAACCACCACAACAGACCAGTGTCTGGATCGAGCACCATAAATTCAGAGGCAATGTACATTTCCCTATCAGCAAAGCAAAGCAGGCAATTTTAGCATCACTCAACCTCCCCCCATCTTGGGAAGCCTCTCTGCTCAGATGCTATTAAATAGAGTTCCTCACCCTTGCTCCACTTCATAGGCTAAGAAGAGCAGGGAAGTCAACCCTGAATGCCATTTTATATATTTTCTGTCCTAGTTTCTCTCTCCCTCAGTCATGCAACTAAAAAGTCAACTCTGAATAAAATCAGAAACTGTGAGAGTATAAACAGCAGACCCTTATTGCTGCATCCCAATTTGTATTGTTTACCAAATCAACATGACTGATAAGAGCTGAACTCTGCATGTTACCACTCCCACTTCTCCTACTCACTGTATTTATTTTTAAATCTTTCACCTACTGAACAAGAGGAATGTCTCTTAAATGGGTTAAG
The DNA here is from genome assembly GCF_964211825.1 of Aythya ferina. Lineage (NCBI taxonomy): Eukaryota > Metazoa > Chordata > Aves > Anseriformes > Anatidae > Aythya > Aythya ferina. The sequence goes on from NC_140303.1 coordinate 29,988,480, forward strand.
TGGCATGAAAGCATGACACTTACACAAATTATAACCAGGAAAATAAATTTGCTGCTATGAGTTTGAGTGTTCTTTAGCAAGTTTTCTCGAAGTTCCCTTTTCAACTTCTAGCAGGTTCAATGGCTCTGTTCTTTTTTCATTTTGGTAACTTCAGCTGCTACTTTTAAATTGTTTCTGCAACAATATTTTTTAAGCAAGACATCCCCAGAATTAAAAAATTAAGGTAACTTCTTCTAGGGTGAGATTGTTACCTTCTCTTTGCACTCTGCCTGGTATAAAGAAGATTGTTTTCTGCCTTCAGCACCTAGCATTTTCCTTGTCTCAATGGACTGAGTTGCAAAGAAACTTCTGAACGTACGTGAAGATTCATGGTTGGTTAGCAGGAAGGAGAACAAGAATCAGCTGCATGCAAACCTGGGATCCCTATTTTCATCAGGGATGAATTAACAGGCTGGGTACACCTAAAGTCACATATTATGAAGGAAATAATCATAACAGCAGGAAGATTTAGGAGCTCTACCTGCCCTAAAACAAGACAAATAAGACAGTGTTAATAAACAAAAGACTGAGATTTGAAATGAAGTTGGTTTTCCTCACTGTCTTGAAAATGAATTAAATTCATTTCTTTATGACTTATAGCTGTAACTATACTTGAATTTGCATATCCACTATTTTCAGTTTCATTCTTTTTATATCGTAGTTGCCATTCAAATCTAAAACATTAATATAGAACATAAATACACCTATTTACACGTCACTGATTTTATAGGATTCCATTGAGTTGGGCAAACTTGATTCTCAAACTCTGAGGGAATCTATATCTAGTATTGAATTTACTGACTTAATTCAATCAGACTGCTCTGAACAATAACACCTGATCTGCTGAAGTACTGGTTTTGAGATCCCATAAATGGTTTCAGGAGCATCTTGTGGCACAATATTGCTTTCCATATATTCTTAGCTAAGAAAAAGCCATGTTCAAGGTTTGTTGAAGGAGAATATGCAGATCACTGGTAAGTTTGGATAATGGCCTCTGAGAGCAGGCCAGTCATTTTAGTACTGCCACAATTGCTCTTGATTATGGTTGTTGATTTTCCTATGTAAGAGCGCAGTAAGACATCTTTAATTACAATTAAATTTAACTGCAATTAAAAAAAAAAAAAAGTCATAGAAAGACAGTGGTCTTTGGGGGGAAAGATTTTCATTTGAAGGTCCTTCAGCACAAGACACATACTATAGCTATCCCTTAATAAAGGAGAGACAGGGATCCAAATGCAAAACTATACCTGCAAAACTCGAGTACCCCTTGGCCACTCAGTGAAGGGTAACAAGAACTGGTCACCAAATTATGTTCCAAAATCTTGTACAGAACACATGGAAAAATAAAGACCTCTACAGAAAAAGCAGAGCTCCCTTAATGGTGAGTTATGTTGACAAGTATATGAAAGTTTAGTACATGTTTGAACACTAATAATATGCCAGATAAGAATTGCCTGAACGTTTATCCTGGGCAAATCATTCTTCACTCGTATGTGACTATTTTAGCTGCTTAGATCTGCAGTAAGATTATGTGAAAAACGTTAAGCTGTGGTAAAAATAAAAATCTCATATGATTTCCAACAAAAAGTATCCTTCCTCTTCCCCAAACTCAGATTTCAATTTTGTATTCTTTGAACTCATAGTACATTGGAAGATACATCACCACAAAATTTCCTCAAAGTTCTGTAAAAACCCATGCACAAGTTCTAATCAATAAACTATGTGACCGTTCTTTTCAGTGGCATGTACAGATACTCACATCTAGTGCCAGAAAGATTCTCTCACCTGGTTAAAATTGAGTAGATTTTTCTGTCTGCAAAATAAATGAAAGCTAAAAATAATCAATCCCAGATACTATGGAGACTACCGGTATTTATGTCCCATCAAATCTACGCACTTATTAAAATACGCACTTAAATTTCTGGGAGCTCCCAATGTAAATTAGGATGTTCTCATTTCAAAGTCAGGACAAGTTACTTGCAATGCAAGAAAAACATTCTTGCATTAAGCTCATGACCCATAGCTGAACACTTTCTTTAATTACGTTCAGAGATCAATAATAGAAATGCACATTCTTCAATTTGTTATCAAATAAAAGGATCTTCAAAGGACCCACACCTTAAGAGCAAAAAAGACATTTTTCATTTAAATTAAACTGAATTGACTTAAACTTCTTTCTTCTTCTCAGCTCTGTTCCCATCTTATTTGATGACTTACATAAGTATTGTATCAAAGTTTCTTCTCATGGGTTACCAGCTCATCTGGAAATAAGATATGAATGAAATCTAACAAGAAACTCCTGACATTTTCAGCAAAGGCTTTCCAGGAAAGAGATCCAGATAAGCCTCTTGATATCTGAACTGAAATCCACCTGATATTGACTAGGAAATACATGTATAGGCGGCTCCTCCAGCAGAGAGAAGGACATTGTTGGTTTGCATTGTAGGACCTAAACCTTCATCAAAAAATATTTCTAAAACCCCAAGCTGTTAGCATGTGCACAAGTGACTCGCATGGTCTCTCACCTCATTGTAACTCAACACTGGCACTAATACCTTACATAGTAACTCACAGACTAAGCCAAGAACTGAATAGGCTTTGAACTGACAAGGAGGAGTTGTTTATGTGGTCCTACTGAGACTACCCAGGATGGGGCAAGGTGTAGGAGTGAATCATAATCAAGGTGAGAGGAAGAGGATTTCACTTTGTTGTTCATTAAGTTGAACACCCTCTTTTTATTCTTGGGAAAACATTGGTGTCTATGCCTATAGTACTTTTTTGCCAATTCTACATCTGCACAGAAGTCTGTCCTGGTCACTCAGAACTGCAAAGAAATTGTTTTCTTTAAATAATCCAAGGAGAAGTCAGCTTGGAGGCTTCAGAGCATTTCAAGTCACAGTGCCCACTCTTGAGGTACTAAATAATGCAGTAAGAGATTCACCTGCACAGCAAGGTAAAAGAAAGAAAGATGCTTTGAACTGAAGGAGGCAATTAAGGTAGGACTGCAAAGGGACCCTCTGGATGACTTCTCAATGTTTTCTGCAAAGTCACCTCTGCCTCTTCAACGACTAAAAGCAGCAGAATCTATGGATACAGCTGTGCTTTTTGCCTACAGTTGATAGTCTCAAGGGGAGCAACAAGCAGACAGACTAAAGCTACACAGAACACTCTTCAGACAAAGGTGTCTGACTGCAGCCAAGGCATCTGACACACCTCTGCTGTTTGCAGCCTGTAAGGTGAGCATGAGTAGCACAGGGTGTCCAGCAATGAGCTTTAAGTGCAGCTGATTGGCCCCTGCTAGCAATGCCTTCCCTCAGTGCTAGCACAACAGAGAAACACTGGCAAAAACACAAGTCCACGGGGGCAGCAGGATCAGAAACATGACTGGTAGGAAGAGGCCAACAGCTCAAATATCTTTGTTCTGATTTCTTCCCTTTTCCCAAGTTATAATTTTTAAAGCCCTGGCCTGTTGAGGGGTTTTAAGCAACAGGGAACTGAAAAACTACAAGGTGACCTAAATACTCTTCAGTATCCTAAAAATTCTTTTTTTTTTTTTTTTTTTTTTTTTTTTTTTTTTATCTCTTGTGTACTAGTTATATAAGAAATTCCAGTATGAAAGGATTGCTTTCTATTAAAGGTAACCACTGGACATGACAACACATCAGAAAGTGTGACAAATTCTGAATGACTGACTATTTAGAATGTAAGAGTGCATTTCTATAGAACTGCCTAAAACTCTAATTCAAAAGAGAAATACATTTACACCAAAACAAACTCTACTCTCATGGAGCCAGAATAAATCCATTTCCTCTTCAGTTTTCACATGCACACAGGGGAGCAAAACTTTGGTTTAAGATTATTATTTCTGTCAGAATCATTACTCATATGAAGGTGGACCGCGATACCACTAAGTTGTAGGACCCAATTTACATTCTTGCTTGAATTGCAAGTACAAATCCACATCCCATACACATGCAGACAAGAGCTCAGATTACAGTTCCATATCAGAACAGCAGGGGAAGAGTTACAATCTCTTTTGCAAGAGTTTGCAAGCAGGTATGCACTGGCTCAAAACCCCATCCTGAAAGTGATCAAACAAAACCTGCTCAGCCTGCACACGTAATAAATGCAGGACAATTCATATTCCTTTTAATTACGTGCCTTGATCTAAGTTTCTAGTATTTGTTTTTTACTAGTGCTAATACAAGTACCACTTAAGAAAAACTCTGATAGATTGCAATAAGGCTAATGTAAATTTTTCTTTTGCTTATGATATAACAAGAACTTGGCACTTGCTAAGATGATGTGCTCAGGGAAAGGAATAATAAGGATAGACTGAATTCAGATTGTCAACCATAATTTTTCTGGACAACAAAAATAGAATATTTCCTAGTTTATACCAGCGGAGGGTCTACTTTATGAATGTAATACAAGCAGTTTGTGCAATAAGACATTTTCCCTGAGATCTCATTTATTTCCAAGACAACACAGTTAAACTGATAATGCACAAAGATGTGCTCACATACTTCTGGAGGCAAAGGATCCCAGTATAGCTTATTCTCTTGTATTTAAGGAAAAAGACCATACTCATAACAGTGGCTTTCTATTTGTATGAATGCATTCCTTCCTGGAATTTCACTAACTCAAGCACTGTCAGAATAATATTACTTTAAAATCTGCAGCATAACTATACTTCGATCAGCCACAGGAGAGATACCAATACCCCCTAGGGTTAACTGATACTGTTCCCTGCACATGCCTTGTGAATCTTGTGGGAATTGATCCTTTAAATTTTTGTTTGTTTGTTTTTACTAGCATATTTCTTAACTTCCACTTGGTGTGTCCCAGGGCTGATATTTAATAACACTAAAAACACACACAGGTGGGCTGCCAAGCTGCCTCTCTACAACTTCTGCTGACAAAGGGGAAACTGAAGACAGCAGGCTGGAGCTGACTTTGCAAAGTTCCACTTTTAATAACTGTTTTGGCCTCTTTTTAATTTTAAAGATCAGCTCAGGTTTCCTCTGGGGAATGACCATTTTGGGACAGCCTCAGAACCCCCATTAGCCACAGCCCTGGGCTGCGCTCAGCAAAGAGCATCTCCAGTTTGCTCACTGCTGTGTTTCTTGCCTTCTTATCAATCACTGTCTTTTTGATGACAGCATTGTGGACACCTGCTTCCTGCTGACTTGATTGGAATCGGGCCTTTACATCCAAAGCATCCAATTTCTCATCTTGAGGAAATTCTTCAGGAATTTTTTCCCTAACCCCTACTTTAGTTCCATATTTCTCCATACCAAAACAGAACTAATATTACAGTCCCAACTACTGATTCTGCCTCCATTCAAATCCCCATTTTCATTGCACAGAAAAAAAAATCATAACAATCTTTCAAAATCATAAACATTTGGTAGAAAATCATGATCCAAGTGGCAAATGGTAAAGGGAAGACATGGATTTTTTCCCCTCCTTTCATGGTTCCCTAGTATTTCTGCAAGGATGAATGCATTGTTTCCATCAGATATTTCATGTAAACCAGTATAAATGTCCTGTTCAGACTTATCAGAAATCTTAGTTTGGTTTCAGAACTAGAACAGGACCAGAACTGAACGGAGACATTTATGAGGAGACATTAATGAGTAATGCATTTAAAAAACCCTGAACTTAAATTTGAAGCACTTTGGCAAAGCTCTGATAGTTTAAAAGACATTTTTCTTCAACCAACCAGAATTTGTGTTTTATTTCCAGGGAAAAGTGAAATCAAATTTAAGAAGTCTTTGGTCAGCTATATTAGGCCCATCCATAAACTTTGTAGACAACTAGTCCATGAGTGACTAAGAAAATTAAATATAAATTCTCATGGAGCTGAAATCACCATTGATCCAGTATTCTCTCCAAAATGAGCAGGAAGAATCCCAGTGACCTCTGGGGAGTTTCAGTGATATATATCCAATGCAGGAATCATTCCAGTACTATTACGGGGTGGAGTTCCTGGTACTCAAGGTGAGTTCTCTAAGAAATAGTGCCTGCCCAAAATTGAGTCTGGTACTTGACATGCAACTGGGGAGCTCACCTCAGAGTAAGACACCACTCTACCATGCTTAAAATGGAAATTAAGCACTCCATATTGCCATTAAGACCATTTGAGCTCTGCCTTAACACGTATGTCATTAAATGTCTTCAAACCTGCATTAAGATTTACAACTACTATATTTCAAATAGTTGCAGCCATTCACAAGGAGAAAAAATCTTCAGTTTTGCTTGCAGTCAATTGTACCAACAGAATTAAGCTGCACAGAGAAACAGCAAGCTGAGTATAAAATTGGTTAGAAATTAGAAGTCATATTCTAACGGGTAATGGTTTATGGAAGAGGAAAACAGGATAGGAATGGTGCTTCTTGTTCTCCATCTCCATCTTCTACTTTGATGAAGGAATAAAGAATAAGCAGCAATTCATGAATTTGTCTCAACATTATCATCAGAGATACTGGGTTCCAAATGCTGTTCCAATAGCATGTTTTGATGCTGAAGCCTAGAAAATAGAATTTAATACAGATAAGTGCACTTTGCATAATGGAAGTTCAATATTAATTGTAACCACAAAGTAAAGAGCAAATAATACAGACAACTGATATTAAAAGAATTAATAAAGTATAATAGATTATTTCTTGCAGCTGCATTGCATGAGAAAGAAAAAAGAAGAGTAAGGTGCTTGGCTGACAACAAATCCTGTCTAAGTTACACAATAATTAATAAAATCTGTTCTTACTGCATTAAATTCAGTTTTGGCTCATTATTTATAGGAAGGTATTTAGGAAAAAATGTGCAGTGTATGTGTTAGCATAGTTACTGTCAAATAAGAATTACCATGAACTTTTGTTTCCTCACTGTCTTAAAAGACATACCATTAAAAGCTTAAGAATCATTGGCAAAAAATATGTATTGATATCAACAGGTTTATTATTTCTCATAGGTGCTTGTTTATGAGGGCTCCTTTAGGCTGAAATAAAGCATATTCATTGCCCGTATTTCATTTAAGTAAACACATTTGTGATTATTACTGACAAGAAGAATTATATGACAGCAATGCAGAGCAGTGAAAACAAACAATAGGACTCACCAAGCTATATACAGATAAACACCGGAGATGGTGTTGCTCACAGCTAGTAAGCATACAAATCTAGTGTTCCTGTTGTGTTCTGTGACATTAGGGTCAAGTATATGAAATAGATTTGTATTGCTCATTTAGAAATCCCATACATTTCTTTTAATGCAGCATTAAAAGGCTTCTAGCAGAGCTCAGAATACAATACAATGTGGTAAGCCATAATTGTGCATTGTCATGTTTAATAGCGCCAGGACTAAACCCTAGGAAACTTATTTTTCAAATTAACCTTTTTTTTTTTTTTTTTTTCCCCTCTCAAGCTACCTTGCTATGAATTGTGTTTCTACATCCAGAGAATTCTCATCCCATTCTCTCTAATCACTGGTCTTTTTTTTTTTTTTTTTCTAATTGAACTTAAACCATCAAAATGGCACATAAACAAGATTTTTGTATCGAAAACCTGTGAATTTTGACAGTGATCAAGAGTACTCACCCCAATCACCAGCTGCGTGCCCTGTGTAAGCGCTAACTTAACTTAAAAAGTATCACTTGAACAAAAACAGGAAATCTGTGGTACAGTTCTTAAGATATCAACTTATGTACCTAATGCTTAAAAAGAAAAAAAACTCCACCCCCAGCAGATTCACAAATTTATTTTTTCCCCTCCTGCTCCCCACTGCCTCCAGAGACATATTTCTACCAAATCCATCAAATCGTTCACAGAAGAGACCCAATTTTAAGTTTCAGATCTAAATCAAAAATAAGTCTTTGACATCACCTACAAATACTCAGAAAATTGAGCTTTTCCACAAATCATCCTTAATGTTTTGAATATTGGTATGACCAAGCTGAACCCTCTAACCATATTACTTCTCTTGGAAGAAGGTACATCTGCATTAATTTGTCACTCAATGTTTTTGATTTGCAAATATGGAAGACAGTAAAAATTTAACTAGAATAACATGCTTTCTTTTCCTTCTGCCTATGGCTGGATGTTTCATTCTCTTCATGGTTTTAATAAGCAATGCTTCCACATATTTTAGAAATGTAGGTGTTAACCGATCTTTATTGATAGTCTTGATTACATTTTCCCCAAATACTGATGGGTTAGACAACCTACTCTCAAGAAATAGCAATAGACACCTCCACAAACAGATCCCAATCATATCAAAGAAATCCCTATTATATATATTTCAGACTATCCAAAAAACATACTGTGTGCAAAAAATAGCCTCAGATAGGAAGAGATATTTTTACTCAAGAAAAAAGAAGGTGCAGTTTTCTGAGGGACTTCTATATCCAGGCTTCCCTGCTATTTGGTGATAGCATGGATGTCTGTGCATCTTGCTTAAGAGGTGTTGAGTCAGGAGCAGAGTTTAAGAAATAAAATTTGCAGCTGCTGGATCTGAATGTAACTTTACTCTTTTATGAGTCACTCCACATCCTGTGTCATGAATAGACCACTGGAGGATGAGCCAAGATGTTGTTTTCTCTTCAAAAAGAATTTAAAAAAAATTAAAAATGGTGTGCAGTTAAAAACAATGGCAGTACCTCAGAAGGCCTGAATAATAGATAGTCCTGTAGAGAACTCAAAATGCATGCTTTGTATTTTTGCTAATGAATGACGGAGCCAGTAATAGAAATTTTGATAGACAACAGTGAAATAAAGAGTCCTATTCAACTGCAGATTTTATTTGTATCCAACACAATGCAGTTTTCATGATGCATCACAACCCTGGGCATAGTATATCATCTCAACAACGTGAATATGATTACAACTCAGAGTCAAACAATGACTCTATGGACCACCCTTCAAATAGAAATGTATATTAAAAAATCCATTTATTTGCATTAGTTGAGCTTCTAGATTTTATCAATAGCTGGGTCACAGCCACTGGGCCAGATTTGCAGCTGATATAAATCAACACTACCACTAGAGCTCCAAAGTACCTCAGCAGAATACTGTTTACATCAGTCATAGTGAACTAAGATGAGTGAAATCAAAGTAACACTCCAGTTGGCTGAATTTTCATCCCAAAGGAGGGGGCGGGGAAAGAGAGAGAAGAATCAGGTGTTGTGGAGTCTGCAAAAAGTTGATCTAACAGACTACAGGAAACCACTGAAAGTAATTAGGAAATGTGCTTCCAAAATTTTATCTCATTTAACTCTCTGAAGTTTAGGTGTCCACCTAAACTAAGCATCTGGATATCCTCTACTGACAAAAACTAATAGCAAATGAAAAACAAATAAACAAACAAAAAACCCCACAGCTTTTGTGTGGACCAATTTCTCTTCAAAGACCACAGGCAGCGTTGTGCGCTAATTTAGGCTCGATACTCAGCTATCAGTGGTCTGATTTTTGTCCTCTTCAAGTAATGGACTTGGCTACTGTTCCCTACCACTTCTATATTATCCATCACAATCAATTACGAAATCGATACATACCAGATACAGGTTAATAATTCATTGTCCATAGATCATTTTTTTTTCAATGCACAGAAATTTGAGAAAGCATCATTCCTAGTATGATTTTGAATTGGAAAAGCAGTATTGTGCATTGCAATAGTAACATGAATAATTCAAAAGGAAAGAAAGCATGTATATCATCTGTAGAAGCACACAGCATAGATAAAACAAGCTTCCTGTATTAACAAGTGACATAGCAAATATGTTAATAGCCAGAAACCTAAGCTGTAGCTAACTGATCCTATTTCTATCACTTAAAGCAGTTAAAGATATCAGGCACAAGGCTGTAAAGCAAATGGATCTGAGATATAATTGAATTAGCAACTGTGACACAAGTTCTTGCAGAAACAAGATTCTGCACTCAGAAGCAAGTCTCCCATGCAAATCTTTTGATTGCATGCAAACTCATTCTGATCTCTGCAAAAATCTTCCTCATCCAGAACTTCCACATGAAAAATAAACACCCCGTGGAGGTGATATTGGATGCAGCATCATTCCAATGATTTGCCGTCTATCCAAAGTTTAGCAGGTCACCTAAAAAATTAATCAAAATATATTGTTTCTGCACAGATTTTTGTTACTGCACGGGAACAGCAACTTGACAGCCAAAAAGGCATTATAGCAGTGATAGCTTCTATTTTGAGATTAGCACACTCTTGATATTAAACACACTCCTAAACATGTATGTTTAGGAGACATTTTGGAAAGCAATGAGAGAAAGAAGTTGTCAAAATACTTGCAAAAAAAATCAATTTACCTGTATACTCAATGCAGAGCAAATGAAAAGATACAAATGAGGTTGGCTGAAAGGACAAGCCATCTCAGACCCAAATGAATGTTCACAAAAATAATATCAACTCCTGCCACACAGCCATCCTGAATACAAAGGCTATGATTTGCAAGCTCAGATTCATGAAATCTTATAGTCATAAAAAGGCTTGATTTAATAACTAGGGCCCATGCTCTCAAAGGCTTCACTTATCCATTCAAATTCCCCATCACTTATGTCAAGGTGAATTATGACAAATTTCCTATACAATTCCTACACTTTAAGCTTATGTTTTTTATATCTCACCTGAATCATGCTGGCGTAGAAATTAATCCTGTGTTCAGAGACTGGCAACTCTACCTGGTTATTCAAAATTTGCTCACACAGCTAGATTTACTTGTGAAAAAGGTCTCTCGGAGGACTGGATTAATCCAGCCCTTCCCTAGCAAACTTCATTATACTCCAACTAACATTGCAAAGCACCCCCATCAGAACTCAGAGACAGTGCTGAGCTGTTGCAGTTTTGTCTGTGTTCTTATGCTGAGAAGATAAGGGATTAAAAAGCTTCTTAAATCTAAAAATATCTCTCAGTCAACATACCCCTAAAGAGAAAGTCAATAGATAGTGGAGTCTCCAAGCGACAAATGTTGAATGAATTCCCATGTGGAGCACCAGAGACACCTATGTTTTGTAAATGTCCTAAATCAAGGGGGGATATAAATAAATAAAAATTCTACTTTAGATCTTCAGAGTTAAGTTTTATTGCCAGCAGTGTCTATACTCATTCTCTTTACTCTCCAATATTTTATTTTATTTTATATTTAAAAAAAAAAAAACAACCTTGCTTATTACAAGTGGAGAAGGGGACAAAACGTTTGTGTGGTCTGGTTTTAATTCCCCCCCCTTTTTTTTTTCCAGCAGTAAGCAAGACCTGACCGCACACTAAAGGTACTTTGTTTCCTCCAAGTAAGAATTAGATGGAGTATTCTTTCTGGAGAATACCTTGTTTCCCTTCATTGGATGGCTAAATTCACTGCACATTTCCTCATGAGCTTCAACTTCAGAATATATAGTTGATGGTGAATGCTCCAACGGGCTATGGCAAAGTCATCCAGAAAAGATCCTCCAACAGAGTCCTTCAGAGAGAAAACACTATATGCAAAGTCCCTCTTTCACTAAAAAGCTTCTGTAAACTTTTCTTTATAGACAACAAGGGTTTAAACTGACTGTCTCAGAATGGATTGACCAGAGGTTGATGGGGGTGCAGATTTTAGGACTACAAGAGGTCTCCTGAACAATCACAGAATGGTTTGGGTTGGAAAGCACCTTAAAGATCATGTAGTTCCAACCCCCCTGCCATTAGCAGGGACACCTTCCACTAGACCAGGTTGCTCAAACCCTATACAACCTTGCCTTGAACTCTCCCAGGGATGGGGTATCCACAGCTTCTCTGGGCAACCTGTTCCAGTGTCTCACCACCCTCATAATAAAGAGCTTCTTCCTAATATCTAATCTAAATCTACCTTCTGATTTTAAAGCTGTTACCCCTTGTCCTATTGCTACACTCTTTGACAAAAGGCCCCCTCTCCTGCTTTCTTGTATGCCCACTTTAAGTAAGAAATCAAGTCCTGGCATTCCCTAATTACATGGACAATAATTTACTCTTGTCAACATTTTTTTGCATCCAGTTAACTTTATCTTGCCACCAGAAAACCTCTACTACCTTAAGTGGAATTAATCTAGGCAACATTATGTTAACAGTTTAATAGAACTCATCTGAGACACACAAATCAAGGATCTTCACTTCAACATGCTCAAACACTAATACTTAGAGTATCAAAAGCTTTGTGGCCTTAATTTACCACATTACAGGTGCTCATGTTAGATTGTCAAAACTGTTAGAACACAGAACAAGACTTCTGTTAAGATGAACCAACAGGGACAGATCTCCAAACTGAAGCCCCACCAAAACAGCTGGAACTTCTGGGTGCCTACATAGAACTTATCAGAAGAAGTCTGCTTCAGAGACAGCTGACTTCATCAGCTGACATAGTGCAGTAATGATTTTAGATCTTCTCTTCCCAATTAACCATCTACTCATAAAAACTTTTAAAATCCTGAAGATGAGGAGACCCTGGTTTCATCAGTTGTCCTAAATTTTCAAGGGAGCTAATTTGCAGCAAACAGGCTATCTTTAAATAGTTATATGGAGTTTCACTTCTTACTGCAAAGGCTGAAATTGAATATGATAATTTACAAGATAAAGGGCATCACTTAATTTTTTCATATATATACATGAATATATATATATATTCATATATATTTATATATAAACAAGCCTAGACATTCTCATTATAAAAATCTCACAAGCATTATCTTTGAAAAACCTCTGTTGCAAACAGTACAGAATAACAGACTTCAGCCACCTCCTCCTATAATGAAATTTCTTGGTTTCATGGATTATGTAAAATCACTGTAAATGATGAATTCCACCCATGCCCGCTGGGCATAGTGAGAAAACAGCACAAAGAAAGATAAGCAACTGCAGTTATGCAAATCTTGCCTGGTTTATCTTTTGCTAAGGTTAACAACAATGCAGCTGCACCAAGTTTTATACTATGAAGTATAAAAAGGGAAATGCCTGTGGTAAGCAACCATGATGAAAGGAAGAAGAAAAGAAGTCTTATAACCTTGTTATGTGCATAAAAGTGTTTTAAAGACATTTGATCTCTCTTCTAAAAAGAGCCCGTGCAATCATAATCTTAAGTTTTCAGCCTTAGTTGCAAGCAACTGCAATATCTGTCATCTTCAGTTTTATCCCATTCAAAGAGGATATTTAAAAGCATATTTCTGACCTTTGTTATCTCCTCTAGCTCCTGTTAGGTCTACTGATAACCATGAGATGTGGGATAAAATTCTGGTTTAACTGAGCTAATGCAAAATGTCTACTGATTTCAACAAAAGTAAGGCTTCATTTGTGGTCAAAGGAATTATCTTGTTGGCTTGCCTGTGCCCCTACTATCACTGAACATCTCTGCTGACTTCCCTTCCACAGTGTGTACAGCTTCCAGTTCTCTTCTTTAAAGTCATGCATTCACCCCACATAGCTTCCAGATCAATCATAGCTTCATTTCTTCACTTCCCCACACCACTCCCACCTCAGGAGGGACTACTGACTCTTGATTTCTTCCATGCTAACTCTGAAATTAGAGTGACTATCCAGTTTCACGACATATACAACCCACTTCACGGCTGACTTAGTTAGGAACACCATCTCATCCACTTTGAGCTTCAAAAAGCAGTTAAAATAACCAGCAAGCCTATGCTTGAACCCACAAACCAAAAACAGCAAGGCATTTTCTCTCACTGCTCAATCTTCTGCAGCCTAAGATGGATTTGAAAGACACATTAAGACTTAATAACAGATCTAGCATAAACATGTGAGACTACCTTCCTTCTTGCCTTTCCTACTTTATAACCTAAGGACTTAAAATAGTCAGTACTCCAAGATACTAAAACGTCCAGGAGAATGGGATTGGACCTCTGTAACTTTTCTGTCATTTGTTTGTGTTGCAAGTAACGCTGTTCTGCTTTGCCCCAGCTAGTTCCCAAGTATCTTACCAAAACATTAACCAGGAGCTACATAGATAATTTCTACCAAAATCACCAATCTGTTTTTCATAAAACTAATTTCTTAGGTTTAAGCATATTGTCATCCTTTATGATGAATTTATAAGTTGTATTGTGTCCAACCCCCACCCCGACAAGCTTCTTTCAGAGCTCTAATTTCTTTGGGAAGTTCCAGACCTGACACCCATTTACCTGTGTTAGATCACACAAGTAGAAAGATGAAGAGACAGGATTCAGCTAGCAGAAACATGAGGAAAAACTCTATTAAAGGTCTATACAATAGACTCACTTCAAAACTCTTCATGAGGCTTACCAGCCTTCCTCTAGTGGTCCTACAAGTATTTGGATAGGTAATGGAAAATGGCATGATATTCACTGGAAAACAACAGGTGAATACTTCTGTGTCACAGGACAGGGGAAACAGTCACACCCCAAATGCTGTGATGCTACTTTGCCCTAAGTCCTGTCATGCAGGGAGCAGCAGTCCAGCAACTGCCAAATGCTTACAGATTCCAGTAAAACACTCAGTAGGTCTGATCTCTGAGCAAAAGCACTGAAATCAGACTTGGTGGTATGCTGCCACCAACTGAAAAATAAGATAATTTATTGAGAACAAAGCAAAGCAACACCTCCAGCACAAACCAATCTCACTATGGCAACATCTCCTCCCCCCATCCCCTTAGTATGGGGACTTACAAGGAGAAAGCTGCAGTCTCAGAATGGATTTTTAATAGCTTCCCACCATCAATAGCATCAAAATCTGAACACTGGCTAGAATAAATCAGCAGTACTGTCATGGCTTTGAAACTGTCTTGAATTACAGTGGTAGAGGATCTAGCAACACACCCACTGTATTTTCAACTTCTGATATGATCCAGCAAAGAAAGAAAGCCTCATTTTCACAGTACACCTGAGAACAAGCACATAAGTAAGCAATCTGCCTACATTAAAGCTATACACTGCATGCAATATTGTTTACTGATTCTAGATTAACAAAGTTACACTAAATTGGAGCTCTGCAGACAGGAAAAAACATTAAAGAAAGCTTTGTTGTTTGTTTCCCTGATATTCTCTAGTGTACTTTTGATACAATAAATCAGGTTTGGAGTCACATAGAACATTTAGCAGACTTACGTGTGATGCACTGAAACAGAAGTAAGATATAATTAAGCAGTGACATGACAGCTAACAAATGTGTTTCTGGGCAGTTACTGCATGCCTCATGTGGCATTATGAGGCACCAAAGCCAAAAGCTCAGGGTACATTAACTACCAGTAAGGGGACATAATTCTTCCCAACTGCACAACCTGCCACATTTCATCACTATTTTGAAATTATATTTGTAAATTAGAAAGAAGAAAAAGGAAAGACAATCAGACTTGTGCATTGTGAATATAAGCATGAATTACACAGTAGCCTACAAGAAAACTTCCCAAATTCCACAGTTATCTAAGAGTAAACTGTAAGGACAGATAATGAGGTTTGAGATCCAGTGTTGGCTTTCCTTAAAGTGGAAGAGCTGAGTGTAAATGTCAGATTGTAAGTGCCAGATTATTATTAATAATAATAATAATAATAAAAACAATACTACACCTAGCAGGGTGTTTGGAAAGAGGAAACATAGTTGAAGAACTCATAAACTCAAGCAGATTAATACTTCCTCAGCCTGAAGCACAGTCATGCTGGGAAAAATATACGGTGATGCTGGAGCTCTGGAAAGTGTCATTCTTTAGTGGCGTATGACTGCAACACTAGTCACTTAAATTCAACACCAATCGTCACTTGAATTCAACAGCAACTGTTAATGATTTAGCACCTACTGGCATTTTGTCCCCCCAGCCAGTAAGCTGGGCTGCAAAGGTCTACAGGCCCCATCACACTGATTAGCAGTGATTAACAGTGATTAGCCTGTTTGATCCTGGATTTATACACAGCACAGGCTGTGCTGGAAATCAATCTGCATATCTAGGATTTAGATCTGATCTGCTGGGGAGGATGTCCCTGCTTTGCTGGCTGTCAGAAGCAGGCCGCATGCCAACGAGAGTGCTCAAGCACACAAGCAAACCCTTTAATTTCTAGTACTGGAGCTTGCAGCATCCTCAGTGAGCCTTCCCAGAACTGATACCCCAACACATGCAAAAGTAGATTTCAACACAGTAGCATAAGACAGCAAAGCAAGTAGTATTAGGGATGTTTTCAGAGCCTACTCTCTAAAGAGCACATTGTGTACAGCCACAAGGATAAAGTCCGTATACCATGAGCCAGCCTGTCACACTCAATATACTAAGGGCAGTGTTCACACATCTCAGCTACAAGCAATTACCTTGGACAGGCTGGTTAGCCTCTTCATCTCTCTAGATCTCTCTGCAGTCAGATCAGCTGCCACTTTCCTTCCACAGAGATTAGCCTTGCAAATTTGCCACATGGAATTTAGCATCTCAAACACAAACTTGCAAGCATCACCTCTCAGTGATCTTTCAACAGCATTTCACATAAGCTCCAGCTCTTCCAGAGCAGTATAATTGGTGAAGAACCTTTGACTAAGAAGAGGAGTCTATGCCAACTGAAATCCTAGATGTCTGGTGAGGGACAAGGCTGAAATTTTCTTTACTGCCTTGAAAAGTCAAGCAAATGGACTCCTGTCCCCAAAACAAACTAGTTAATCAAAAAATCAGAAGGAGCTTTTATTAAACCATCTTAGGTGACTGCTATCACTACCTCCCATCATTACAAGGCAAATCATTCATTTCACACTGCACATTCAGGTATTGAATGTCTGAAGATGTTCATTGTTTTGGAACTTTTCCTGGAACATCCCACCTTTATATGTTTTTGGTTTTCAAAGTTGATGCTTCATTAACAGATAAAATAGATTTTAAGGATTACCTGTCCTCTTTAGAATTTTAATTTACAGAAAATAATACAGCTTTGGAATTTTGTTCTTAGACTTCCAGTTAAACTGAGAAAATAGTCATTTGCATAGCTGTGTTCCATAACTGCCCGAGACAGCAGCAAGGTCTTAGCTGACTTTAAACAAACACTGAATGCTCCTGGGCCCTGGCTTCACCGAAGCCCTAAATCCCAGGATTCCAGATGAAGAAGCAGAAGGCCACTGTAGATGATCAGAAGGAATCTGACCTCCTGGTAGAGCTGTGCTGGAAGTCATTCTCTGCAGAGCTGAGGGGCTACAGCCCCTGCTTGGACTCTGTCAACTCCAGTGTCCAGCTCTAGACATTTCAGTCCTAGTCGATAAGCCAAGATGACATTGATTAAACAGCATAAAGTCTCCCATACTCATGAGCTGCTTTGCTATAAAGTTCTCTTCTGCCTCCCTCCTCTTTTGTCATTGAAGTAATTTGACAGCATTAGTGCTGTAATTAACAAAGTCAAGTTCCCCTGTGCAAATCATCTGGATAAGCACTTTCTGTCTCTACACAGGAGTCATCATGAATGCCCCTGGTTATTGGCTACAGGACAAGCTACAGAAGATGTGAATTAAGTGTTATTGTACCTCATTCAAATGCCTTAAATTTCAGAAGGTGTTTTATGAGCTACAAAGAAAAAGTATTAGAGTACCCTTCCCCCCCCCAAAAAGAAGTTTTACCTCTTCTATCTCAAGGACTGAAGTGCGCTGCCCATGTGAAAATAGTAGAAATAAGAGTGAATTTTCAAGATAACAGCAAACAGCCACATTAAATAGCTCTCAACAAAGATATTACATAAAGAACGAAGAGACCTGAAGCATGCGGTGCAGCTACATCAGACACCAGATGGAAAAGTACCATATGAGGAGATGGAGAGAGTGAAGTACTATAACATCAATTAAAAGAATAAATCAAAGGGTAGTTATGAAGTACAATCTTTTGCCACTTTGGCTGAAGGTCACAGGCCATTAAGAATCTAGAAAGGTCAGCAAGAGCAAATCTCAACTATCCTGCATGGCCAATGCCCACCTTTCATGAGATATGATACACATCATTCCCTCCCTCAAGACACAGCTAAAGGTTAATTTTAGCTTCAATGCCTCTGTCGTGGTTTAACCCGGCCGGCAGCTAAACACCACGCAGCCGTTCGCTCACCCTCCCCCCTCCCTCTCTGGGACGGGGGAGAGAAATGGAAAGTGAAGCCCATGAGTTGAGATAAAGACAGTTTAATAAGACAGAAAAATAATAATAACAAAATAATAATAACAATAATAATAATAATAATACAATGGTGATAATAGGAAAATAATAATAATATGTACAAACAAGTGATGCACAATGCAATTGCTCACCACCCGCTGACCAATGCCCAGTCTAACCCCGAGCAGTCCGGCCCCCTTCCCCCGGCTAGCCACCCCTATATATTGTTTAGCATGACGTCAGATGGTATGGAATACCCCTTTGGCTAGTTTGGGTCACCTGTCCTGGGTCTGTCCCCTCCCAGCTCTTACTGCACCCCCAGCCTGCCTGTTGGCAGGACAGAGCGAAAGGCTGAGATGTCCTTGGCTTGGTATAAGCACTGCTCTGCAACAATTAAAACATCGGGGTGTTATCAGCACTCTTCTCATCCTAAGCCAAAACACAGCATTCCACCAGCTACTAGGAAGAAAATTAATTCTGTTCTAACTGAAACCAGGACAGCCTCTAAGCCATTGAAGTCTACTCATTCAGTGTTTGCCTATGTACAATCCAACAGGGACAAATGGCAGAAGACTGCAGGGAACACTCTACAATGCCCAAGTGAAACAACTGACTCCACATATATGCACAGAACACATGAAATTCTTTCTAATTAAGTAAACAAGACAGAGAACACAAAAAGAAACTGAGTTGTCTAGACTAATATAAGAGAACATTCTTCATCAAAAACTGTAAAAAAAAATAATAATAAAAAATATATATATATATATAATCACTGCATGGACCAGAAGTGATGAGTAATTCTACTCTTCTCCTCACATTAATCTTCATGTTGCATTACTTCCAAATATCCCCATTGTGCTAGGTAGCAAAACCACCTCAAGATTTAACAAGTGCCTTAAGGTCTTGAAGATCTGCTGCTAAAGCTTTGCTCACCCTCAAATGTTAGTGAAGGGGAGGCTCACATCCTGCCTTTTAGTACAAAAGGGCTGTCAGGTTGTTTTTTTGTTTGTTTTTAATCAAAGAAGTTACATGCATGCGGAGAAATATCTAGATTTTAAGGGCCAGATACAAAACTGTGGCAGAACTGTGACAATACTTTGGCTTCTCATTTTCTATATTATGAATTGTGGAAGGTGTCGTGCCCGAAAGTCCCACAACAGTCATGAGCTGAGTTCATGGTGCAGTTCTCAGCCAGCCAACAGGAAACCCCAGAGACAGGTGTCTTTTTCTCAGCTTTGGCGTATAGCTAGAGCAAGTAGGTAGTCATCTCTGTGATTTAGTGATTCACACCACGAGACCTTGTTAGATCTAATGCTTGGCACCCTCCTTCTTACTCTAACTACATCCTTACTCTAACTCCCATCTCACCCCTACAGAAACCGTCCTGGGACACAAAAGAGTCTGGATTTCAGGAATGGGGATTCCCTAGTGTCTAACCCCAGAGCTGAGTTCCCCTCACAGCTTTTGTCTGCAGGGAATCACTGAATCCTATCCTCTCAAATTTTCTTAATTGACTAGTTTCATAAAAAACAAGAAACACACACAAAAATGCATAACCACATACCCCTCCCAAAAACAAACAAACAAACAAAAAAACATACACTATACAGGCTCTGATATTTTTACCCCTGTAAAATTTAGTTGAAACTGGGTAAAAATCACAAGTTCCTAGGCAGAACTGACATATATGCATAGTACTATGCCTTAAAATGAATTTTCTCAATAGAAGTAGCTTATAATAAAAAGCCTAAAAAGCAGGATTTAGAATTTAACTTTCTCAGTCAAAAGGGGGGGAACACCACACTGGAGTACAAATCAAATCGCAGCAATATATTTTATTTATTTATTTATTTGGCTTGATGACTTATCTGACATACTGTTTATGAGGTCTCTGCCTACTTTACCAGTATTATTTTTGTTTCTGATTTTATACAAAAGCCTTGGGAAACAGTGTCAGGTAGGAGAGAAAAGACTGAGAGAACTAGAAGGGGAGTACAGAAAACAAACAAACAAACAAACAAACAAACCTTTTAATCAAATTCCATTGCAAAAGTTCAACACAGTATGGATTTCAACCAGATCATAGCTTCCCAAACCTAGAACACAGAGGACCTGGCCACACCAAGGTTGACAGATAAACTCCTCCACAACACGGCTCATTCCAGAAAGAGAAGCAGAATATTAATTTGGTGTCTATGTCCTGCTTCAGCTTAGTAAGGCGGCCACTAAAAAGCAGCAGGGAGCTGCTCATCTCAAACACTATAAAAAATACATGCACACCAAGGGAGTTTATATATATATATATATATATTACATTCGCACAGAAGCAGCCTGACTATATGGAAAAATATGCAGCAGTACACCACATAAGCTTGGTAAAAGAGAATGTCACCACAGAGAAAATAAAGGCAAGGCACAGACAAATGTAACTCCTATTGCCTTGTTCTTCTAGGCTGGGACCTTTCATATATATACAAGTCACCTTCAATCAATCATGCCCCTACAGGACACCAGTTGTTTTTTTTTTTCTCTCCTCTTGCAATGCCACAATTTCTGTCATAGCAATGGTCCCACTCAGCTGCCTATGAACTTCCTGCAGCCTCATCACTCATGCCATGTCCCATGATCTCACATGCCTTGTGCAGAAACCTCAGGTAGCAATGTACATTCTGGTAAGCCTTGCATTAAAAGGGGAAGGCACAAAGGGCTAAGGATCATGTCTGCATAAAGGCATGATTGCTCTCCAGGGACCAGGAACATTCACTCACGTTCTTCTTGCTGCAGTTTGGAAAAAATAAAGCAGTCTGCTGGATTGTCTTAATAAAAAAAGAAAATAAATTAAAAAGCACATGCCATTTTAACTAAGCCCATCATTCATATCACTAGGTGTAAGAGACGTGATCAGCCAACTAGAAATAATCCAGCTGGTGGGAGCCAAGTGGAAAAATGCTCATCCTCAGTTCTTCCTCCACCTACTACACAATAAACCTCTAGTTCTGAAGAGTTTTACTCAAATCTTACTAAAACTACAATGGTTCATTTTGACCTGTAACTTAATCAAAGAAAATCCTTGCCAACAGCGCTGGGAGTGCAGAATAGAGAATGGTTAAAGTAACACAGGGAAAGATTTTAATATACTTCTACCCCTCATGCATATGATACTTCAGTCCAGACCCCAACCTTAACACCAGCTTTGCTGAATTCATAGTTATATGTAGCCTGCCACTTCTGGACTGATCCCTAAAGCTGCTAGTCCTCAACAACCAGTCTATATACTTTTTACTTGATGTTCCTGGTACCCAATTCTCACCTCATACTCCTCAACAAGAAATATTCAATATCTGGAAGCATTCTAGGGTTGTGGGAGGGCCTGAAGTTGCAGGAACATCCTCTGCTGCTTATCTTCCAAAATGCTTGTTGCTCTCTCTCAGTGTTTTGCAAGTACCTACATCAGGTGGAGTCACAGAATCACAGAATTTCTAGGTTGGAAGAGACCTCAAGATCATCGAGTCCAACCTCTGACCCAACACTAACAGTCCTCCACTAAACCATATCCCTAAGCTCTACATCTAAACGTCTTTTAAAGACTTCCAGGGATGGTGACTCCACCACTTCCCTGGGCAGCCCATTCCAATGTCTAACAACCCTTTCAGTAAAGAAGTTCTTCCTAACATCCAACCTAAAACTCCCCTGGAGCAACTTTAGCCCATTCCCCCTCATCCTGTCACCAGGCACGTGGGAGAACAGACCAACCCACACCTCGCTACAGCCTCCTTTAAGGTACCTGTAGAGAGCAATAAGGTCGCCCCTGAGCCTCCTTTTCTCCAGGCTGAACAAGCCCAGCTCCGTCAGCCACTCCTCATAGGACTTGTTCTCCAGACCCCTCACCAGCTTCGTCACCCTTCTCTGGACTCGCTCAAGCACTTCGATGTCCTTCTTGTAGCAAGGGGCCCAAAACTGAACACAGTACTCAAGGTGAGGCCTCACCAGAGCCGAGTACAGGGGGACGATCATTTCCCTAGCCCTGCTGGCCACACTGCTTCTTATACAAGCCAGGATGCTGTTGGCCTTCTTGGCCACCTGAGCACACTGCTGGCTCATATTCAGCCGACTATCAACCATCACTCCTTCTCTTAAGTCCTTCTCTGCCTGGCAGCTCTCCAAACACTCATCTCCCAGTCTGTAGCTCTGCTTGGGGTTATTGCGCCCCAGGTGTAGGACCCGGCACTTGGCCTTGTTGAACTTCATACAGTTGACCTCAGCCCATCGGTGCAGCCTATCCAGATCCTCCTGCAGAGCCTTCCTACCCTCAAGCAGATCGACACATGCACCTAACTTGGTGTCATCTGCGAAACCTGGTGTCATCTGCGAAAAGTGGAGGCACTTTCCCTTTGAGAAAAATGCAATTACTGACTTCCTGAGCATCCTGCTGGTTCCTGTTTGTGAACAACAGCCAATCTTCCCCCTCTAGTTATCAATTAGCACCTCTGAACAAAATGAGACAAAACCACCAGCTGTACAGTGACTTTGGTTGGGGTTTTAATGCAGTTTCTTACATTATAAAGGGTCAGATGGAGTGAATATCCCATTGTGTCCAAAGTGAAAGTTAACTGCTATTCATCATGACTCTGGGGATACAAACAGCATGACTACACCAGAAAACAATGTTTCTTGAAAGGTAGTAAGAAACTACATTTTCAATCTATTTTTCACTTTTGCCTCCTTTTTGGTGAAAACAGAAAATACAATGATGTTTTGCAGCACCATGCTGTTTCAATACTAGTTTATATGTGAAAATAAATCTCTATACAATTGAAATATTTAATTTCATTTTGTTGAAATTGAACATCCTAAAAAATGCATACTGTAATCCATAATTAACATCCACTTTTATTTTTTCAGTTAAAATAAATACTTAAAATAAAAATACTTTATTCAATAGCAAAACCAACCCCTTCTTCTATGAGATTTTAAAATGCTACAAAATAAAAAGAATGCACAAACAAGCCACACAAATATCTCCTGCTGAAACTTCATTGAAATCAATAATTTTTCCAATAAATTATTTGGCACCAATACATTTAATTTAATCCCAGTAACTGATATGATTCAAAACATTCTTACAAACAGAAACAAATAAATAATGCTACTATCTGTCTCAAAAAGAGGGAAGAAAGCAAAACTTCAGAGAAACAGCTTCTGGTTCTTTTGACATCTGCCATTCAAACACAGCATGTTTTTAATGTTCCTTCCTGTTACTGAGCCTTCATATATCGAGCTTGATAACAGATGAAACAACCACTGCATAACAATTCTAGAGCTCAACAGAAATAACAGTTTTACTACCTCATGACTTGCATTTGTTGATGTATTTCCTCCCAAAGTGTTTTACAAACAGAGGACATCTGTGAATTTGATATTTAGAGAAGCAGATTCATTCATGTAACAACTCGTAAAATAACAATGAGCAAAGATCATATACAATTCAAACTGTTCCTCTTTCTCTTTTACTGTGAGGGAGCATTTTCTTTTTTTCATTAGAAGTCTGATAGAAGTGTCAGTGTATTCACAGCAATGAGTCACCTTTTTGTTAAGTGAGGTGATGAGCTCAATGGCCTCCTCCAGCTCCTCAGCTGCTGGGGCCCAGTCCTGTGCCAGGAGACCTGGGGTCTCTTCCCAGTTTGGGGGACATTCCTGCCCCTTTCCCCTTTGAAGGTGCAACAGGTAGCAAAAGTGAGCACATATCCCAGAGACACACAGCCAGGACACTGACAAGAACGGTCGTACAGGCTGTTCAAGGCAAGGACACTTAAAGCAGACATTCTCCTTCTACATACATTCTTACATTCTTCACAGTACCTTTTTTTTTTTTCTTTTTTTTTTTTTATGTTTGGCTAGCGATAATTCTGTCTTCAAAGAACAAAAGTCAAAGTCGTATTTAGCAAGAAGCTTTATAAGGACTATGTTCACTGGAAATGTGGCATATTCAGCAAGTGGTTTATGCCTCTTGCCCGTCAGTGTTCAAGAGGCATTTGTATAATACCACAACAATATGCTTTAACTTTTGGTTAGCCCTGCAATGGTCAGGCAGTTGTACTAGAAAAAAAAAAAAAAAAAAAAAAAAAAAAAGGATAATTTTCTGTAACATTTTTTGTAACATGTCTACAAACTGTACGAGAGGAAACAGTGAGCACTAAATAAAGCAAACATATTTCCGGATGAAAAAGAGGAAAAAGGGACATCAGCCCTGCCTGGCATTATCTCATTCCATCAAACAGCACAGAGACTCTGAGCAGCTGCAGAGCTCCTCTGTTTAGATCAAAGTTGGGCATGGCCTCGCCATTTTAGCTTCTGAGACTTTGTCAGGGATTTTAAGCTCTTCAGATCAAACCACTTGCTTGACAGTGATAAAGCTCATTTGCACATCATATGGATAAGTACTTAATGAAAAAAATAAGAATTGCTAAAAATAATAAATGTTGCAGAGCCAAGGACAAGAACGCTTTAAAGAAATTCACAAAAACTTCATTATTTCTGGAAGTAATTTGGAGTCTAAAGGTCCATTGGACATCTCAGCAAGCTACAGGGAAAACTTCATAAGTATCAGATCCTCTGTATTCTGATCAGTCATTAAAAGATCTTCTCTTTCTCCCACTGTCCTTGCCATACACATTTGCTTTGTCACAAGCTGGTAACCAGATCTAACAATAACAAGGACTGATTTCATGACCCTGCCATCTGTACAAAGATGCTCATGGTTCTCTGATCACCTCTTTTGCTGAAATGAATGCTCTTTTGACTTGCAGTTTTGCTCTGATCTACTAAAACCCTTTCTTAATTATGTTATTAAAATGCTGTTAAGATTATTCCAGGAATTAGATTTATATATATATATATAAATATAGATTTATATATATATAATATATATATATAAATATATAATATTTATATATATAATACACACATATATAATATATATATATATAATATTTATATATATATAATATAAATTAGATTTATATATATATATAAATATATATATATATATATATAACACTACAATAAGTATTTCTTCTGGGTCTGTTAAACTAGTGTAGAAGGTGATGAACACTTCAGAATAATATGTTCATATTTTTCAGGATGCCAAATTTAGATATGACAGGGGAGATTCCTACAGGGAAAAAAAAAAAAAAAAAAAAAAAAGAGAGAGAGAATAAAACATAAATAGAGTATTTATGTTTTGAGCTTCACTAACTTCTATCAAAGTCAATGGAAATGTGGCTTTAATCCTGAAGAACTTGCATCTAGCTTTATAGGGACTAAAAGGGTCACTTATTTTTTCTTTCTTTCTTTAAATAAGTTTCTGACATACTGTCCTGCTCTTCACCCACTCCATTTAAGAAAATTGCTGGCAGCTGATGTGCTATATCACAGCTTTGAGGACAAAGGAGCAACAGTACAAAATAACGAAGAAATAAACAAATAAATAAAACAGAGGACCCTGTCAACACACATCCTTGATTTGGAAGGAACTTACAAGTGAAGAACAAAACTTCTCTAAAATTGTTGGGAATCTGTGACCTAGGATATAGTAGTAATATAATAGCTTCTGACTCTGTTGAATTCTGCATGTCATTAATATCAGAAAAAAAATTATTCCTTTCCTAGTGGTCAGTTACTGAAGCTAACACAAATTTCAGCTTCTACATTTTTGCCAACAATTTAAAAAGTAAATAGGAAAACAATCAAACAAAAAACCTTTCCACACCATAAATATATGAGGGAAGGGAAGGGAAGGGAAGGGAAGGGAAGGGAAGGGAAGGGAAGGGAAGGGAAGGGAAGGGAAGGGAAGGGAAGGGAAGGGAAGGGAAGGGAAGGGAAGGGAAGGGAAGGGAAGGGAAGGGAAGGGAAGGGAAGGGAAGGGAAGGGAAGGGAAGGGAAGGGAAGGGAAGGGAAGGGAAGGGAAGGGAAGGGAAGGGAAGGGAAGGGAAAAAACAAAAACAGGAAATCCATATTGGTTCTCTTTTTCAGAGAATGTAGTTCCCAGCATCCCTTTGCCCACAGTTACCTAAATGCAGATAAATAAGATTCAGGTCTCTAACTTCTGATTTGTTCTTTTAGTGTAGGAACTAATAGGAAGACATGTCACAGAGATGTTCTGGTCCATGTTGCCCCAACCAGAGAGATGAGGTTCTCTGAAAAAAAACGACTCTTTCCTTCATACGCAGAGTGATAAGTAAAAAACTCAGCAGTTTGTAGTCTTGGAAATTATTTTGCAAATGTTAAAAGAATTCAGATGTGGTCTGAGGCTTCTTTTTAGCTCTACATATTAATCTATGCAGGTTTGCTAGTTTAGGTCTCTCCATATAAGTGAAGGCCAGAATATTCTCAACAGAGAGCTTCTGTAACTGCCTTATGCAGAAAATTGGCTCATAGGATTAAACTCTGGCAAAAAGCCTAAAACAATACTTATCCATGGATGAAATCTATTAAGCATGAAAGAATTACAGGCGTGAGAAAACCAAGGATCAATGGTGCACTGTATGCTTCCTGGAGATGCATATGTACGGAAGCTAAACGAGATAGCTGAAAAACACTCATATTGCAGAGAACATGAAAAGAATAGTAGCAATGAAACATTTTTAAGAAAATATTTACTCAAGAACATGATGGGATTGCTGAAATGTTTACCATAAAAAGGTGAAGTCAGACTTATCTCATATTCTTCTCAAAGTTATTCTTATGTGCCACAGGAGAGCCCCTTCACCCTCAACAATTCTGAAAAAAAAAAAGAAAAAAAAAAAAAAAAAGAAAACAAGACAGGAATGCATCACTGGAAGAAGTGGAAAGTTTAGCATAAATGATTTGTTGTCAGTGGTGGTCTTGACCAATACAGTGATAGTGACAAGCTTTACTGGAGGATTATGTTTCTAAATAAGTACAGAAAAATAATTTTCCCTCAAGTTACCCAAATATATCAATAAACATTTTGAAGCAGCAAAGAAATACAAGAAAATAAGAATTCTCCTTCTAATTTCTTTTTTTTTTCTTTTTAAAAGTTACTTTTTAAAAGTTACTTCATTTATGTGAAGTAATAAAATTACAAAAGTAGTTTGACCTCAGTTTCAGGACTGTGGATTGCATTTCTCAGTGAGTCAGGCTGTTTTCATGTACACCTTACAATGCAAGTTGTTTTCATGCATGTTTCTACTCAGCGTCTCTGGCATTGCAGGCAAACAGCTGTGTACTTGCAGCTCAGAATGAAACTCTATTTTCTAATTATAACTAAGTAGAAGCAAGTGGAGTCTGATTCATAGAAACACGGAAGTGAAAGGTTTATAAAAACCTTGTCCTTCTTTCACAAGTAGCATTGACTATATTGACTATCTCTTAAAGAAGCTCATAAAATCAGTGGAGATTGACAATACTGTGTGATGTCATTTACACACCAACTGAAAGTAGATGGTACCCTGCTTCCCCAGACATACAGGCTTTTTTGTTGTGCTGGGGGAAGCTAACTGAAATGAAACCTGAACATGCTGGTGACACCTACCTAAATTAATCAAAAAGACTGCTGTTTAGCTTACATTCGGTGAAGATTCAATTGACACTTATGAGATCTTCCCAGTGTAATTGGGAGACAAGTTGTCCCTTTCTCTTTCAGTTTAGAGTTACAGATCATTCTATCTATATCTGTTCATGAACCTTGCCTTGTGCAAATACTTCCATAAAAATGGAGGCATCTTACTTTCCTGGATTAAAGCAAACAAACAACAACAAAATAAAATAAATAAAACAAGAACAAAACAAACAAACAGACATCAGGAAGATACCAAATGATCGTGAAAAACACCAGAATTAACATTGTGATTTCTGGCACAGAAGACTCAAGGGTAAGTCCATCAGTGGCAATCTAAATTTCCAAAGTAAAACAGACCCAGGAACAACAAAATTTGGTAGCAATGACTCAAACCAGGGACAATATCTGTAAGTGCTGCTTTATTTGCACAATTTGAATTACTGCTTAATGTCAACAGCTAATTTCTAATCCAGATAACATAAATGGAAATACATATGGAAATACAACTATCAGAAAAGTAGAACAAATGTACTAGGGGTCTGTCTGCTGCAGAAGACTAATGAATACTCAATTCTTACAAAAGGCTGTTACTGAAGTGAGCATGTCCTTGTGACTCAGCAGCTTGCAGAATGTCTGGTTTGTATTGAATCAGGCAAGCAATCTGTGATCTGCAAAGGAAAGAGAAAATATTAAGCCAGAAGCCTGTAGCTATGTTATCATCTCTCTTGCTGATTCATGGCATACCTTGGATAACTTTGCAAAGTTATGTTCTTAAATATGGACAAAAAAATCTTTGAAACATACAGATTCAGTGAATGATTAAAATGGTTCTTGTATAATGACATTAGTGCCAGATACCTGATCATGATCACTTACGACCAACATGGTGATAAGTGTTAACAGTAAAACAACTAAATGAATCACGCTGATGTGTTGCCCTGCTTCTGTACTGATCTCAAAGTGATGCTGTCACACATCACTGAATTACAAAAAAAACAGAACAAAACACAATGCACTCATACATCAGTCAAATATTGTGACACAAACTGGAACAAGTCATCGAATTGAAAGCTAACATCAATCATGAGGACTTTCATTCTGGCTACTGTAGATACAAAAGAAAAACCAACCAACCAAACAAACAAACAAAAAAACAACACATGATTTGTCTCAAAATCCAGTTGTAATAATATTTTTGTTTGTTTGTTTGTTTGTTTTGCTGGCTTTTAAAATAGTTTTAATCCTTTTTAATCCTAATCATTATTTATAGAGAGGTTTACATATTTCCAATACGTGCTCATTGATCACCTGCTTCCCTCAAATAATAATATAAAAATAATAGTACTATAGGTGTATAAATAAAAATACATGTATAAGTAAAAAAACATCTCCACAAACAAACCCCCAGTTTAAGAACACTCTGTTGAAAGAATTTTAGAACTTAGCTGTTCACCGAAATACAAGTTCTAGTCATTGTTATGGCATAACCATTATTGCACTAAGAGAATAAATTATACAATGATGAGGATTAAGATGTTATGCTTACACTTTGCAGGAAGACTCCAGAAGAATCTTTGAAAAGATTCAAGCAGATTTTTGCCTGAGGATCTGTCGCATGGCTCTGAGAATGATTTTCAAGTCTTACCTCACAGTTGGCCTACAGACATAAGTTTAACAGAATCCATACATCCATCAAACCATCATCTAGTCAAATTATTTAGTAAATTGTGAATAAAAGAGAGCAAACTTTCATGCAATTAAGAGATAGCTCTTTAACCTGAGAAACAGATGAATTCATCACAGGTAATTATTATATCTAATAATCTGCTAATAATACCAATCTGTAAATTGTGGAAAATCAGATAGAAACGTACAAAAAGGAAGCATGAAAATCCAGACAGATGAGTATTAGTTCAGATCATTGTGGTACAACTATGCAACAGAGAAGATAATAGAGGGCAACAGTGCTAGGAGGGCTTAAATGACAAAAGCAATAAGCATGAAACTTTCCAGCAATATGAATGCATTTGTCATGGAAAAATGCTGGGGAGATTAAAAAACAGAAGGGTGAAAAAAAAAGAGACTTACAGGAAGTGCTGGTGTTTACAACAGGCTGAACATAACAGGGGGAATGGAATCAGTTACTTGGAATGACAGCAGTAGGGATTAAGTTAGCAGTAAGTTTGATAGATGTATCAGTGGGGCTTTGATCAAACATGAACTGAAAGTCAGTAATAGCCAGATTTTAACATTCCTGCTGGTTAAATAGTACTCAGATGCAAGAGTAACTCACTGCAGTCAAAGACACTGCACATACAATACATATGGCCAACATTAAGGGACTGTTCTTAAGGGCAGTCTGAACCCATGTGCAG
This sequence comes from Aythya ferina, assembly GCF_964211825.1. NCBI lineage: Eukaryota > Metazoa > Chordata > Aves > Anseriformes > Anatidae > Aythya > Aythya ferina. Next base: position 30,018,571 of record NC_140303.1, read on the forward strand.
CCTGAATACTTTCACTGTAGCATGCTGGCAAAGCAGCCACAATGGGGTAATACAAAGAAACAAGACCTCTTCTCACCCATTCTGTTTGTACCCTTCCATCTTTCCCATCTCTGAAAAAAAAGCACAGGTCCTTTGCTCAGCTGGAACTGGCCTTGGACTACTAAAATACTGTGTTGGTGGCAATGCCGATTGGGTACTATGCCTGGTTCTTGCTCTTCACCCAGGGGAAACAGGATGCAAAGGGTGTTTTTCAAGTCAAAGTATACGAAGCTGTTTACAGTTATGTCTGTGTTTTTTTTTGTTTTGTTTTGTTTTGTTTTCTTTTTTTTTGATTAAATTTGTGGTTCATTCCTAGATTAGGAGATACATCAAATTAAAGTGTAATTCTGTGTGCATACACATAAGGAAAACACATTTGAATTGAAAGCTAAACAAACACTACATTTCTAGTGTGAATGAAGTTCTACAGGCATCATAAATGCCTGCTTTTGTCCCTCAGTAACTTCAATGCATCTTAGCCCCTTTCCACTGTAAATCCATATTAGTTTTTCCTATGGCTTTGCTCTCTTGGAGTTACCTTACCCACAGTTGTCAGCAGTGAAGTTCCTAAGGTACAGAGTCCCCTGTATCAGTGCTCGTCTCTGTTCTTATGTGCAGTAATATGCCGAGGAGATTCATGAGCCTTAAAGGAGAAGCTTTGATGTGCTAATCTTGCAGTATGCATGTGAGTGAGATCAGAAACACATCCATGCAAAATTACTGTTAAATAGCCATGCTGACAGAAACAGGCCCAGAGTATAGGCACTTCCACTTGTGCAGCAAATAGATCCATCCTCTTTTAAATATGTTTGCATCCCAATTTCATCTTTTTTTTTTTTTATTTTATTTTTTATTTTTTTAGTCCGTGTGACTGTTGAGATTTTTGTCAATCATAACAAAAATGTTCTCTCTCTACCTGTCAATAAAATGTATTTTCATCCTTCTTGGGGCAAAATATTATTTTCCTTTAAGGACATCAGCAAGAAAAAGAAAAGACAATCCTACAAATCATCCTAAATGTGCAGGCTCATCTCAGGGACTCACTGCATGGAAATCGTTGAAGGTCACCACAGGATTAATATGAATGGATTAAAATAGGTAATAGCAATGTGAAAATGGATGGAGATACGTAGACATGGGCAGAGAGAGAGAGGGAAAGGATGAAGCTTTTACTTGTTTTTCAGTTTGAGGAAAAAAGAAGCATATACGATGTATACCATGTATTATTATTATTTTTAGAAAGGAGATAAAATTTGTTAGTTTTAGGTTAAACTGCTGTTGTGGGTTAACCCCAATAGATAGCTAAGCACCACACAGATTCTTGCTCACTCCCCTAAGGTAGGATGGAGGAGACAATTGGAAGGGTAAAAGGGAAAAAACTCATGGGTTGAGATAAAGACAGTTTAATAAGTAAAGCAAAAGCTGTGTGCACAAGCAAAGTGTGATAAGGAAATCATGCACTGCTTCTAATCAGCAGGCAGATGTTCAGCTATGGTGTGCATGTAATTGCTTTCAGCACAAGTGTCTGGGGGTGGTGATGGGGTCCAGTCCATCCTTATCTCCTCTTTGGAATCTGTAGTGTTCTCCACAAATGTGGCTGAAGTTAAGGGTCTCCCAATATCACTGTTGTGAAAGGGCTGTGAAAACAGCCAATGCCCAGGAGGTGTGCTTGGTGGCCCTGCAGAGAAGGCCATTGTGCAAGTTCAATACTCATCTGGCATCAAAAAACACACACCAAAGCTGAGCTTTTATATTTGAATTCACACAAAACCAGTTTCCTTTAGCTGACCCCATATTCCTAGAGCCAGTTGCTAGATCCAGGACTTTTCTGATGAAATAAATTAAATGGAGCAAATTGTTACAAACCTATTGCCATTTAACAGAAGAGCAGACCAGTAAGCCCTAGCTTATATGATGTCACCCCAAAATTACATGTGATTGCTCCTCATTCAGAGAGGGATTAATGTATGATGAAGTGAACAGCTGACTGGGTTTCTATCCATTTTGGCCTGTTTTGTTACTGTAAGATTTTGAATTAATCACATTTTTCTAAAAAGGTATGACACATTGACTTCTAAAATAAAACCCAGACTGCTTTAATCTAAGTGCTTCTTTGTAAGCACCCCATTATCTAGGAAAATAGATATTCTTCAAATCTCTAATTTGCAAAGACATTTTAATTCCTAAAACTCATGATTATCCATCCACATTTCTTTCTCTGTAAACACAGAACAGGCTTAGAATATAACTGCTACTGTGCTGATATGTTCCAGCTCAAATGAGGATGCTGCTGATTCATAGTGAGGTCTAATCTCTGCTACATCACAGACAAGAGGCAGGTGAACTATATTGGGATCATAAGCCATCCTCCCATAACAACAGCAGCTGAACGGGAATACAGTTGATGTCAGCATAACAAGACAGCTGGACCTTATTTCCCATGATAAATCCCAGTTTTGCAGTTGATATCAAAGGGGTCAGCTAGAACACGGGAAAAAACAGCCTGTTTGGGCATACAGGAAAGGCACAACAATGAATCAGTGACTGGAAAAGAATGAAGATCATTTCCTTCTGTGAGGAAGACAAGTTCCATGATAAGAAGGATTTGTCTGTTATCAACATGTCTATACCTGAGACTTGTACCTCTTTGCCAAAATTTCAGTGTAACGCATTAAAGACATCTTTGTCACCTTCTCAGTCTCAGACCTCCAGGTCTATGACAAGGTCATAAAAAATAAAATAAAATAAAATAAAGTCATAGAATCATGATCAATAAAAATCATAGAATCAAAATAAAATAAAATAAAATAAAATAAAATAAAATAAAATAAAATAAAATAAAATAAAATAAAATAAAATAAAATAAAATAAAATAAAATTCCTCTCCAAGTTCAGGTTTGCTTTGGTTTGTTAATAACTTTTTTCCTTATCAGTGAGACACCAATCTATATTTGTGTGCCTTCTTGGTTGGATTATTGACATTTTCTTTTTATTGTTTAGTTTAAATTATGTAACCAACCTGCATTCAAGCTTTTACTCATTCCAAATTTTCCTGTTGCCACATTTCCCCCGTTTTATGTGCATTGTACTGAATTCTATTAAACACTCCATTGATTTTAAAATCCTTACTTTAGCATTTAACAGTTTATGTTCTCTTGCTTGATATGTTTCAGCAGAATTATAAGATCGTGAATTAAACTTTTTTATTTTCCCTCTCTTCAGTTCAGTCCAAAGTCTTTTACTGTCTAGCCAAAATCCCTTTAATTTTTATACCTAAACCTCAGAAATCCTACCCAAAAGATGCCGAGGAAATGGAGTCCAGATTATGTATGAAATGGATTTTATTTTCAAATATAGGTTCTGATATATCAGCCTTGTAGCAATGGAAGCTGTCCCAGTACGATCAATAGAGGTTGAGCTTTCTACTAAAATAGCTGCCCAAATTCCTGCAGCATTCCACATTTAGTGCTATTTAACCAGATCTCAATATTAAAAAATCACCAATTATTTTTTTCTTCATTAAGTTCAAAAGGCAGGTCCTTTTGCAACATTTCCACAAAGCAACGGATTTCATGTATTTATAAGCATGGGAAATCATGTGCTTCATGTCCCACAATGCTCCCAATTCCTCTTCCATTTTGTGCTTCAAACATGCACAACAGGTTGGATGCCCCTTCTCTGTAGAACTCTTCAACATAGCACACTCCTCACTCGTGGCTGTAAAGGGTAATTTTTTGGCTTTCTCCTATGGTTTTATCTATGTGATACGATCTGTCACTCTCCCATTTCCCTTTCCCTCCCATTAGCTGAGAGCAATGGTTGGGGTCTCACATGTTTTGAGAGAATTATGAGTGCATTCAGCATGTAGCCTGTGCAGGCTGGGGTAGTGCCCCAGATCTGCATTGACAAAAATGCATTGGAGATGTGACCAAGGAAGATTAAAACCAGGAGAGTGATTACGAGAACAGTTATGTTTCTGTTACTTGCTAGTGCCAATGACCTGTGTCACACTGAAGTTATTGGTGTGATGTATAAAGAAAAATCAATTGATTATAAGATAAGCATGGAAGTATATATGGATTGGAAATGAATATTAAGAGAATAATTCTTAATGCAGAAAAAAAAATAATAGCCTAAACATGTAACAGCTAGAAAGAAACGCTTAGAAAAAAAACAGCTGTCTCAAGAATCTGTGTGTGAAATTAACAACAGGATAAGGAAATAATAGCAATGATATTGAGACATGGTTTCCATTTTATAAATACAGACTGTGGATATTTGCTTAAAACAGGCTTCAGATGTGCACAGATGTGAGGAAAAAGTATGAGAAAGATAATGAATAATGTGTTAAAATGCTATTCTGAAGTGTATAAAGAACGTGTGGGGAAGAGGGAGGAGAGGAATGAAAACATAATGGAACAATTTTACAAATTCTCAGGTCCAGGTCAGGAGGGATTTCAGCAAGAGTCAAAAACCTATCAGAGATTATGAGAACTGTGGAAAGAAAAGACTCAAGAGATGCTACTTTTCCAAAGGTCACATGACGCTGCCACTGTTGCCATAATAAGGGATGAATAATCTCATAATAAATAAATTATTGAGACAAATTAAGAGCCATCACGTGCACCACGTACCCACAACAGTTAGACATCCAACATTTTTTTAAAATAAATAAAAATAAATAAAAAGATGAGGAAGGTACAAGAAGGAAGAAAGGGAGAGAATTATAATTTTGGTCTAATGAAAAAATGAAAAGTCTGATTTTGTTTCTAGATATTTAAATAGAGAAAGAAACCACAAACAGTAATAATTGACTTAATGAAAAACAACAAAACAACAAAAAATAGTCATCAAATTAACTGCAGTATTTCAAAGTAAAGCAAGAAGAAATGTATTTGAAAAATGTTCAAATGAAACTGCAGTTGCTAAATATCATGTTTGTTTTTCCAATCAAAATAATTGGCCAAATTGATGTCAATTGGCCAAATTGACATTAATTAATTAGTTATTGTCCTAAAATATGCATTAAAAAGAAAGATTTAGAAAATGAAATATTAAACCCTCAAATTTTACTCACGAGAAGGGACAGCATGATGTCTATATTCAGGTCTGTATACAAACACTGACTTAAGGCAGGCTATGGTGACAACCTAACATAAAACAATCTATTTTTTCACTCATTTTAGAAGTAGAGAGGGAAGGGATACATTCAAATTGACACAGAGACCACCAAGGCTCAAGTTAATGACTCAGCTATGAAGTTGTATACTGTCAAGGTGTAGGAAACATGCAGAAAGGGTGAAAATACTGCAGGTTTTCTAAATGCTGGCATCTAACTTGTCAGGTATACCTTGTGTAAAACATAGATGAAATCTTTTGTAAGAGGTAATGATTAGAAGTGATTCTAATTAGAAGTGATTCAAAAGCTTTACTTTTATTTAACTAAATGGAATTTCAAATAAAGAAAATCATTTTACCTCAAAAAACCCTTGCCAGTAACAACAGAAACCTAAATGAAAAAGCTTGCCTGCCTGGTTACTAAGAAGGAAGATATTTTCAATTTACAAAGAGTGGAGTGAAAATTCAGGAAAAAAAAAAAAAAAAAAAAAAAAAAGGAACACAAAATCAAAAAGTACATTATTCTCCTAGGAAAAGAAGAATTTTTCATTCAACTCTTGAAAGCATCTCAATATTAAAAGAACTATGAAATTAACATATTGTTACACGTCACATCAATGACTGAAAAATTCAGTCAAGTCCCACTTGTTCCTACAGATTATCTTTTAAAGGAGGAAAGAAAAAAAAAAAAAAGGCCACTGCAAAACTTATTTTCAGTGTTATTGTGAACAATTTCTAATCATGTGACTGGTCTAGCAGTACCCAGCTCTGGAGGGATGGGTGTTTTTTTTCTTGACAGGTTCCCCTTTGTTCTTTCTATTTTTAATAGACAGTATTGTATTCCACTAAATAAAGTAGTATTTCAGACAGACAGATCCTTGCTCAGATTTCTCTAAAATGCACCTTCAAGAGACCCTAAGGATCACTGGCATTAACAAGCATTCTTCAGGTTCTCATCAGAGCTGCCTGCCAACCCATGACAAACTGCATTTATAAGCAAATAGCAACCTTAAAGGCATTATTCTATAAGGTCTGGACACAAAGGAGGGGAAACAGACCTGGAGGTCACTGCTTCCCTCTGCTCTCCTCAATCAGTACCTCACTTGACAGGCAGACAGTAAATCCTACATTTGCTACCTACCATGCAAAAACCCTACTTCATGATCAGAATCCAGCACTCAGGGCTTTCTTTATAAAACATGGAAGGTGACTTCTTTCCTGATTGCTTTCCAAGGGTCTTTGCTAGGGAATATGAGACCTGTGTAAAGATGTCCCAGGCCCAGGAGAAGGTTCAAGGCACAGTAAAGTAGCAAAGGTGAGCTCAGCATACAGTGTGGAGTGCAGAGGACACTCTGGCTGAACTCCTAGCAGTGAATAAGAATTTGATGACAGACCCATCCTCTTGCAGATCTGGAGACTCCAGGCCAGCACTGGCTGGTGCCATTCCAGTTCAGAGTATGGGGAGCATGCTTGCCTGCCCCAGCTGCTGAAGCACAGCCATGCTCCATCCCTGATTCTCCCTTGTGTCAAAGCACCACAGCTCTACCCATAAATTCTACAACAAACTCAAATCTTGTCTGAAGTATCTGTTCCTTCTTTTCCTCCCTGTTCTGCAAGAGAAAACATGGTCATTCTTCACCTACCCTAGTTTTCTGCTTTCAGGAATATACTAAATTAGACAAAAAGTTTATACTACAATAACTAAGGCACAGAGAACCACTCCCTTCATCAGCATGGTACCGTGACAACATCCTTCTGTACTCAAGCAGAGCTGGTACCAAAAGTTGGGCAATATCTTGTATAGGTGCAGGAAGCCACCTACCACCATGCAGCTCTGCTATCAGAGATCCACACACATTCCTCTGGAGAGCAGAAGTAAGACTGACTTTAAAAAGTATACTACAATTTCTTTATATAAAACCTCACGAGGACATCCTTCCCTTCCTGTCCCAGAACTATTGCAGAATAATTTAAGACTGCTGTTCGGTACAGCATGTAAACACACCTCTAAATCAGAGCACCAAGACTGCAAATGACTGAGGTGGCTAAGAGACTTCTGAGCTTTATCAGTTAACACTTGAGGGTACTCCACATAGCTGTTGACAAGTGGATAGACGAGAACAACTTCATGAAGATTTTTTTAAACTATTTTGTAGAAAAGGCATTGTATCTTTTAAATGTCTTATCACTAACTTCTCTCTCTTTGGCGTGTTTCTGTTTCTCCCTCAAAAATTCAAAATTCTGTATGTGGATAATAGGCTCAGCAGTGAACTTGGTATGCAGATTTACATTCAGTAAAAAATCCTTATGCTTTTGGCTAGAGAAAGTTCCAAAAGCCATAAAACAGATTTATTAGTGGTAGCTTCTCCATTATCTAATTATAACACCCAGTATAACTACATCTTCAGTAGTCATGAACAATTTTTTATTTTCTCCCCCAATATCTTCAGTGCTACCAAAACCTATGGCATGCATTCCAAAGCTTATTTATTTATGCATATGACTTTCATATCTCAAGGCTAGATGCATACATTTTTTAAGAGCTGACATGATCTTCAGGGGAAAAAAAGTTCCCCCTCTGAATTATTTTATTCACTCTGCAGCTATCCACTGCTACCCCAGCTCATTACTATGACTGAAAATAAGTTTATCAGGAGAAATATAACTTAAAGAATGAAAACACAAACACAGAGGGCATCTTGATAACTCAGCAAATATACATTTTTGTTTTAAACTGAGATAAAACTTTTTCTCCTAACATTCTTTCAAGGATAATTTTTCAAAGCTTTTGTAAAAAGGATCAGAGTAATTTTTACATGAGTGCTTAGGAAGTTGTTTTGCCTTGCCATACATGCCTTCTACATAAAGGCAAAAGGATCGTCAACACAATCTGCTCTGAAGATGGTCAGCATTTTGTAATTTTAACTTGCTCCAATGCTGAAACATGGGTCAAATAATTTGTTATTTAGAAGGACGTCTAAGTCTCATCACAAACTCTAAGAAATCAATATTTTGCAAAAATCTTTTTTTTTTTTTTTTTTTTTTTTTGGTGTATATGTGAGGCAGGGAAGGGAGAACAAGATAGAAGATCATGTTGTGAATGAATTTTACTGTCCAAATTAATAACTTAAAAGTTTTTATCATTTTGGCTAAAGTCCATTTTGAGTTCCTGAGCAGTGTGTTATTGTTGATCCTCTTCCTGCAACAAAGCAGATCCATGGCAGTGGGGCCAGCCAGCTGAAATCTTGATCTTCCCTTTAGGAAAGAGATTACACATGAAAATGGATGCAAGGAGCTAGTGAAGCATGTGAGTGGAGGAGGGAGGTCCCATCATCTTATAATTGAAGTTTTTTCTAAGACAACAAAAGAGCCAGCAGTTTAAATCAAGTTATTTCCCTATGACATGCTGAGGAACAAGTGCTCCAGCAGAGCCCTGTCTATCTGCCCCAACAGCATACAACTCTGTCTCCACAGCTCTGTCTTCCAACTTTAGGACCACCACTACCACCAGCAGTGTTGAAACAAGACAAAAGGAGAGAATTGCTTTCAAATATTCCCAGGATAAACTGAGCCATAAATTATGCTGAATTGCACACAGAAGCAGATGGAAAGCTACTGAAGTGCATTTTACCTGTTGACCTCAGCTATCTCCTTTAAATAGACAAAGCCACACATCCTGTTCCCCAGCTAAAATTTGAAAGCGGTCTTCAGACAGGATCCAAAATGACCTCAACATAAGCCTGCGTGTTGGACAGCACGTAAGGCCATGTAGTCAAGCTACTGGTCATCTCCATTCCAAATATTTTACAGCAATCCCCAGATAACTACATTTATTACAATGCTTTCTTCATTTTGCCATTCAGATTTTTTTACCCTATTGTTAACTGGTCTGTGTATGTCAGCTGCACATTTCTGTGAATCAGCAAATATTAGCCTAACTGGTTTAATATACATATATATATATATATTTTTTTTTTTCCCTGGAGATTTAAGCAAAATACATTCACCTTGCATCATAAGGAAGGTATGGATGGATCAATGTATGTGATGCAACTTGAAAGGTTGCAGTGACGTGTAAGTCACTGTTAGAGACAAGACCTGTGCTTGGGACAGTTTAAGCCCAAATTTGTCCCCTGGAGATTCTCACCTATAAACCAAGTTGGCAAAGAAATGACACTCACTGGGATGGACTCATGTTTAAAACTGCCTGCTAGTTTCTGCCTTCCTAAGATTAAAAATCGGGAGAATAGCTCCAACATAAGGTTAGGGAACCTGACTGTGTTAGTTTGAGTTGAATTGAAGTGAGTGAAGTTTATCTGGTTTTGTTTAGTCTTTATGCTTATCTTGTATTCCTGCTGCCAATTTCATGGCTGATCAGACAAACCAACAGACTTCTTTGTTGTTGCAAGGTAAGGCAAGTCAATAAACAGACAAGTTAAGAGGAAAATATACCCTAAGTGACACCTCCTTTTCCCCTAGCTTTATTAGCCTAGTGCTCCCATCAGTTCCCAGATCCTGATGTGACTGCAATATCATGTATATCACAAATAGACTGTAAAGTCCTTTAGGTTAGGACCTTCCTTTCCACTGCTTTATAAAAACATCAGCCAGACCAGCAGCACTACATAAATATAATAAAATAATGATGATAATGTATGATAGTAATGATTAAAAATTCATATCCCCTCTAGACATGAGATCAGGAGATATTTGCAGCTTCCCAATTTGACTCAGAAGGGACAAGAAGATGCAGCAACATATAAAAGCCAGGAATAGAATCGTGATCGGGGAAAGAGCAACAACAACAAAAAGAAAAACAAAGACAAGTTCAAGGAATCCCTGGAGAACTCCAGCTTTTGAAGTCCCTTGCATGCACTCACAGCAAGGAACCTGTGACAGCTGCCGCTGTGTATGATACCCTCCCGGCTCCAGTTCTGTCATTTACCGAGCTATCCTGTCATCAGCCAGCACAGAAATAGAGTGTGTTACCCCAGGTCCCATCCTCACTCCTCAGAAAGTCAAAGCCTATTCACAGATCAGAGCTGTTTTGAATGCAAGCATGAAGAAATAGAGATGGCAACAAAGCAGTATTCTGGGCTTTTTCTTTTGCTTTGCTGATACTATAAGAATTGGGCAAACATTTCCAGATGAAACAAACTTTTAGTTAGGAAAATGAAGAAAAAAATCACCTTAAACTGCAGATCCTGCAACTTCGACATGTTTAGTGAATTGTTTTATTTTTACTAAGTTGCTCAGGAATTAGAAAGGCTAAAAAAAAATTGTAGAAGCAAAGAATTACACTACAGTTTTGTAGATGTCTTTATGTCATGTCAGTCTTGCTAGTGGCTGCTAACAGATACAGAATTATATTTGCACTCTAAATATCCCTTCTTGCACCTCACTGGTTGGTTTCTGTTTCATGTGGTGATATGGTCAGAGTTTTCTGAACGATTACTTTTGTTGCAATACAAAACAGATTTGGCTCTTCTCCCCTTCCACCTTGAAAACAAACCTCAAACAGTAATCCCAGCAGGAAGTGGAAGTGTTTTTTTTGTTTTTGTTCTTTTTACCCCCAAACACAATACTCGTTCTGCAAGTCAGAAGTGCCTCTTGGAAAGCTGATGTAGGTTCATATTTCTTCGAGACAGGCAGAATACGTATCCTCTTCATCCATCAATGAATTCTGAGTTAACAGCTACTAATACTAATGCTCTCCTGTAAATACTTTATTGATGCATAAATGCTTATCATAATTGAGATTTTCTTATTATTTTACTATCAAACCCATCTCATGTTTAGCAGCCACATGTCTCCAGAAATTCTAAATTTAAAGGAATAACTCTATTTTCAGGACAATTAGAACACTAGCATCAAACTCAAGAGTTACAAACAAAATCCAAATGATCAAATTCCTGCTACAAGTTCTAAAAAAATATCCTCTCTAAAAGCAAGACATTCATTGCATTAGAAATGTTAGTAAAACTCCACTATTTTAAGATTTTGGTTTCTAGGTTGTTAAGAAATAAGCCTGAGTATATATATAGCCCAGTAGTATAAATCAAGCAAGTGTGACATTAACCAAAAATGGGAAATTATATTCAGCAGTATTTCACCAAACACACAAGAAAGGATAATTTTCAGGCAAAACAAATAATTTCTTTAAATGTTCTTCTGTGTATATATAAGGAGTAATCATATTAATAAAACAACAGCGAAGTATCTACAGGGCTTATGTCCCCATAAAAAAAAAAAAAAAAAAAAAAAAAAAAAGTATGTTTCAGAGTCTAATTTCTTTTCTGACAAAAGCAGTTGTTATTAAACAATTGCAATCTGATTTTGTGCTTTCAAGAGAAGTATTTATGTACAAAGCTAGTGTGCTGCAGAACTCTTGTTAGCTTTACTGAAGTGTGCATGCATAATACATAGTTGCTGGAAGTGAAATAGAACTACTAAACCAAACCAAAGAGCTGGAAAGGGAGAAGGGAGGAAGAAAAAGATTAAAATGTCTTTAAACATTGTTAAAAACATATCAACAGTATATGCATATATAATATGCACATATATATATAATGCCCATGGCTATACACCAAAGTTGTGTTGCGAAAAGCAGATTTAGAGAAATAAACCTTTCAGTTAAAAAAAAAAAAAATAAAAATCTGCCTTCTCAGCAGAAATCACCTTTACTTACTTTATTTTTTTCTCTTCTAATTTCTTTTAATCCTTAGATAGATTTTCTCCTATAGGCTATGTTAGAATAGACATCTCTTTTTTTCACTAAAATCATTCTACTTTATATAAATGCATGCCACAATGTTAATTAGAGCGAGGAAAAAATGATCCTTCCCCGTCTAAGCTGGGTGATTTTTTTTTTATTTTTTTTTTTTGCTGCAAGTCCATTCCTCATCACCTTCCTTTGTGAATTCCAAGGGAGAATGAGATGAATTTCCCCTCCCAACTGGTGTGAATGGAAAAGTTTAGTCATTGAAGTTCATTTTACATTAATTTTAAACATTCCTGGCTTTTTTAATTTTCAGGTACTAGGCAATAGCAAAATGCCTCCACTTTTTAAACTTTTTTTTTTTTTTTTTTTTGAGGGCAATGCTGAAGAGCATGGAAAACCGAAGATAAAAGTAGTAGCACAATACTAAAAAGGTTGAAAAAATACTCAGAAAATTTCTTCTAAGGATGGAAAAAAAAAATAAAAATGTATGACTTAGATTCAAAAAGCTCAATCTGCTTAATTTATCAGAAAAGAATGAGAGGTGACTTAGTTGAGATATGTAAGTATCTTCACAGGGAGGAAGTATGATGCATAAAGAACACTTTAATCTTCGGGTGAAAGGCATCACCAGAGCCCAGCAACTGAAATCAGATACGTAAGAGTGAGAAATTTGTGCATACTTGACAAGGAGATTGACTAAGAAATTCTTGAGGAAAAGAGTGGGGCCTTGTTTACCTCCTCTTTTCAAAGCCATGATTCGATGTCTTTCCTTAACCAAATATTACTTTATGTTCTGAAATTGTCTGTTACAAGGAGAACGGAGTGGAATTTAACGTCCTGTAATATAAGAGGCCAGACATATACATCTCAGTCTCTTCTAGCCTAGACAAATCTGGGATTCATTACAAAGAGGAGTAAACAAAGCGTTGGAAAATACAATTTCATCCTGCATTATCAATCCTGTAGACTGGGATAGCTGACATTGTGGAGATCAGTTCCATTGCTCAAGGCCTTGGCATTGTGAGAATATGGCTGAAAACACAGCAATTTTACCAACGTATATCACTTTTTATCTCTTGAACCCTCAGAATATAATCAACCAAGATGTCATTTATTGGTTGATTTTATTTATTTATTTATTTTAACTATTCATAGTAATAATGCGATATAACTTGAGTACCCTCTTATGTACTTATAGATGAAACTACTTTGAAAATTAGATGGCAAAATTTGCAAGCTATAATTGTAAGGCACTAGTGATTTCTCTCCCCCAGAAAATAAAAACACAAGAAGTGTTACACTTCTTTTGAATAATTATCATATGGCCACCTACATTGTAAAGGGGAGCAACCGATTAAGAGCAGACATGGAAAAAATTATAACAAATCAATTCATGAAAAAAATAAGAATAGCACATCCAACTGAAAATGGACAGGGAATGTAGCTAGAGAGAATAGAGACGCAATTTGGAGCAATGTGTTATTAAAAAATAAGTCGAGAATTTTCAGGCTTCTTTTTTCACCACTGAATAACAGAGATGAAGAACTACCTAAATTATTTAGACTGCCTCCAGGCTACGTATGGGGAGTACTATTTGAAAAAGCTTGGGTTTGTGTTCAGGGATTTTATTGAAAGGACAAAATAAAACCCAATTCCCTGGCCGTTAGCTCATTAGCTGCAGCCCAGGATCTGGGCCATTACCTGTGACCTGATGATTTACTAGGTAGCACTGTGAAAATGCTGGAGACCTGCCATGGGATTGCAATATACCTACTGCACCCACATCTTTCCTGCTGGCTTCCATCTACCCAAAAACTAATATCAAGGTTTGTGGCAAAAAAAAAAAAAATAAATCAAAAAAAAAAAAAAATCTGAGGCTGATGTGGAAGTGGCACGGAGGAGAACAGCATTCCAGAGGGCCAAATTAATTTCCCTAGGGAACCCCTACTTGTAAAATCCCATAAAAAAATGTCACTTTTCATTCACAAAGCTATTTTGATTGCTAACAGCAAACACATGCCTTACTTTGGCATAGAACTCCACGCTATCAAATTAAATAATGTTTTGTTGTTGTTGTTGTTTTTTCCCCCCTAACAATCTGTCTCACACATTCCTTGGCTGCTTTTAAAAGTCACTTGTAAAGTTTCACACTTGCATGCTGTGAACAGCAAAGCTGGAAAGCTCAGTGTCTCCAAGGATCAATAAGCTTTGAGTCATTTTTGTTCAAATGGGGTGAAGCAAGTCCAGCAATTGACAACTGCCATCTCATGGTGATTGCAGGAAATGAAAAGGTAGGTCTCCAGATCGTTCCTGACAGGCAAGAGAGAGCATCATGTGATGGTCTGATTACATGTTGCTTACACTTGGGGATATCAGAGATTAAGCAAAAGACATTACAAGGGAACACTCTAAGTTCACTATAACAACAAAATTGAATACTAATATACTATAACACCAGAATGTTCCTCTGTGCCAGCACCCAAGTATCTTCAAAAGTCTATATTAATGCCAGCAGAAAACATTATGGGGCCTGGCTCAAAAAAACAAATTTATACTAAAAACCTAGGTTAGAACAGAAAAAGCACAATTTAGGCACCCTGCCAGTGTGAGTCCTCAAAGCAGACAACTGGTCAGACAAAATAATTATGTCAATAAAAGGAAGGTGCAATGTGTTGCTGGATATGGAAGTTTTTGGGAAAAAAAAAAAAAAGAGAGAGAGAGAACAGGTTTTAAAATATTCTTCTCAAAGTAATAAATAAATTAATTTAGAAGAAACAGAAATCTGAATAAAATGCTTACACCTGGGGCAATATTAATCACCATACCCTTCTGTGGCTCTTATGAGAAATGTATTTGTGGGACCTTCAGGTCCTAATTATTCCAGAATACTTTGCTCCAAGAAACAGAGAAATGTCTGGGGCCATCTTGGTCTCCCTGTAGGAATGAAACCAGTCTGGATATGTAAGTTTCTTTCAGCACAGAAATTAGACTCAAACAATTCCAGGAATAATTCCTACTTAATCAGAACTAAAAGTATACCCTTGGACCAACATGGAAAGCCCTATATCTCTTCATCAGCCCAAATTGTGTCCCCTCTCCGGTCTCCTTTCTAGTGCAGGCCCTGGGTCAGGCTTCTCTGCACAGGCTCTGCCTGGGCACCTGAGTGCTACCACTGATTTCAGTTCAACCAAGCCCACATCCACCCTGTTGCATTAACTACATGGTGCTCCATGTAGTCCACTGGTAGCCAGTGCTGTCTGATGCAGAAATCCATTTACATTATAAAAGTCATTGGCTGATACAAATCTGCAGTGTCCAAAAAGACACACATACTATTCAGTTCGTGTATTTGAAATAGGCTTTTTTTCCTTCTCAATTAAAAAAGTTATAATAGAAGTTGAATGGAGGTAGATGTTGGTATTATGTGGACATAAATTACATTGAGTGCTGATTCCAATACCTAACACTAATTACTCCCACCACCTTATCTAGAAATAATTAGTGAACATCCTCTTGAGAATGGTATCCCTGATTCTTCTCTTTCCTACAATAAAATTACTCAGGCTTTACACCAGTGTAACTAAGCAAAGGATTACTGTCATTGCCTACAGTTTTAAAACTCTTCTCGCCTGCTGAGTGAGCATAGCTTTTTCAGTGCAAGATATCAGGAACTGATTTCCTTGGGAATTACAGAGCATAAAACCTGAAGACAGATACACACTTAGCAGTAAGCCCAAGATTACATGTTTGTACTGATAACAGAGAAGTAATAAAAAGAAGGAAACACTTAGCTTAAACTCCGAGCATATGGAACAAGAATGTGCATGGAGGGGAAATTCAATAATTTAGTGAAAAAAACATTTTCAAAATAGTAAGTGTTTCATTTTAATGTCCTGCTGTTTTTTCTTTTTTTTTTTTTTTTTTTTTTTTTCTCCCTGCTACTCATTTCTTTGGTTCATTTTCAATCCCCACCTGCCTCTAGAGCAGCAGATAGACCTAGTCAATCTGCAAGTCCATAGACCCTGGGATCAGTTGACTTGGGTTCTGCCCCTGCTGAAGCCCTCTGACACTGCAGACAAATGGTATTCTGTGATGAGGAGAATTTGCCAGGCTTACTCGGCTTTATTTATGAAAATTGAACACTCACCAAGAAAACATACTCAGATTCCTGAAACACCATCAAAATGTCTACATCTGAAATGGAAATTTGTTAAACCTCTGTTACTGCTGAGCCTTTAGGCACCTATATTCATCCATGTCAAAAATCTGATACTTCTGTGCCCATTTGTAGCAATGCCAGGAATTGCCTGAGAATTTACCATGGGGAGTTGCAAACTTAACCTTATGTCTAAATAAATAAATAAATGTGGCCAGCTTTGCTTCTCACCCAGCTAGCTGGTCTCTGGGTGCCACCACACTCATTTCTCAAAATTAGAACTACCTATTCAAGTCTAGTGTGAAAGGGAGTGGAGATAGATGGTGGTGCCACGCCAACCATTAGCTTGGTGGACAGTGCTGCTGTGCACAGCAGAGAGACCCCAGACTCCAACCCATTCTCCATCTGTGAGAGTTTGAACCCATGCTCCCTGCATTCATTTTCTAACTATTAGCCTAAAGCATATTTCAGTGATAGCTTTCTTGACTGGTTATCAAAGTAACATTCATTTTTTTGGTACTATGAAGACGATAATGAGCAGAAAGTTGTTTGTTTGTTTGTTTGTTTGTTTTGCACATTAAGTAGAATATAAAAAGATATCTTAGCATTACATTCCTGTACTAGATGCTGTTTAGGTAAGGTTGGCACCAAAATTTTACCAGTCTCAACAACAAAATCTGGGCAAACTATTTCTGTAATTACATTCACGCTGTGTGACAGCCCTTCCTTAGTTATACTCATGCATATTTGCATATGTACATACAAGATATATTCTATATCCTTCCACACTACATATATACAAACCTCAGGGGATCCTTCTGTAAGGCAAATCAAGAGTTGACCTCTCCATCCTTTTTCAGTAAGATGTAGTTCACAGACATCCATCAAGCCATTTGCTGTCCTTGGATTCAAACCCCAAGAATGATTAACCATGCTTAGTTAATCTCACTATTAAAATCCATCTCATCTTTTATTACAATAAGGACAGAAATTTGCAAATGTAGGTGTTTGGTTCTCCAGCATCTAGATTGGCAAAAGAAACATATCAGAGCTGATTAGCTAAAGAGAGCTCTGGCCTCTTCCCTTCCCTTCCAGACTGCACAATTTCACATCACTCTCAAATGATATGGTAGCAAAAGAGCTCCAATAAATGCTCTTAGCAGTTAAGAAAAAAAAGGTACATGGAATAGGCCCTTTTTGGCTGGCCTTCTGCAGGCCAAATATCAAGGGAGAAAATGCAGCTATCCTGTGGATGGGGAGGAAGGCAGCCAACACATGCCTTTCTGTTTCTGTAATATATTTTACACCAAAATGTATTTATTTCTTCAGTATGAGGGAGCAAACAGCAGGTTTTTTTTTCAACATCCTCAGTCTAAAATGCTTCATGGAAATAGAACCAGCTGGGAGCTTTCCGAAGAAATCTGTTGCGTTTTCACTACTATTTGTAGAAATGCGTTATTCAAGCAGATTTCTGAATTCAAGATTTGGGATTTCCTTCTCCCACTCTTTATTCATACATCATTTCTTGACATTTTAAAATTAAGAGGAACAAACTTTTTGTCAACTGACAAACATGAAAGAGTAGAAACAATGTTTTCAAGATGTTGGAACAAGTATTTTGTGTATCTGTTTCAAACCGAACATTTTAAATACCTTCACTTATGACACAAAAAGTATTTGAGGACTCAAAGATTGAGACAGGAGAGTAATTTCCCCTCCTTATTCCAGTGATTCAACTGTATAGCAGCTGTTTTACACTTTTCCATTGCACTCCACCCACACCCAGACTCAAACAGAACCGATCTCAAATCTTTCGTAAACATCTATTTTTACCACATATGTCTTATGCAAAAATGCCTGGGAATACATTTTTTTTTTCCCTTCAAGTTAATTGAATAACACGATAAATGCCTTCTGCTGAGATCCTCTGATCATCATCATCATCCATACAGCTTTCAGTTATGATACACATTGCAGCTATGCAAACTAGGAGCATTTTATCACTTGATGATTCAAACTGCCCCATCCCACCCTTACCCCAAAACAAGGGAAGGAAAGGCACAAAATATCCCAAACATCTGAACAACAAAGTAAAAATTCAGTACCTCATTCTAGCAGGCACCAGAACACAAAATTTACTGTCAAACTGGCAGGAGTTTTCAGTGCTAAAAAGTTCTAGTCCAAGTTCAGAGAGAGAATTTTTTAACTGGCCTTTCTCCAGCCTTCTGTTCATTTCTCAGCAAGCTTCACCTGCACTTTGAGAACTAAACCAGAGCAATTAGCTTTTAGCCCTACCTTTTATAGCTAATTGCCCTTAAGGCAACTGCACAGATTCCCAGGTGTCAGCTTTCTGTGGTGTTTATGCAACTCCCTGAAGGAAGCAAGCAAAGGCACTGAAATAGAAAAGTTCTTCAGAACACATATACGTAAAATGGGAGCTTAAAAAGCCAACAAGGCAAGATGATCATTAATTTTCTATGTCTATCACGTTCACTCACTGAATTATACAACATGATAGCATTACAAGCAGAAAAAGCTTCTTAAAGACAAGGATTAAAAAAACCCTCCAATTTCTGCAACCTTACAATGACCCCTAATTGGCACTTGAAATCCTTTAGCCACCAATATTATATTCCTAAAACCCTTGAGAGTGTTTTTATTATTATTATTTTTTCCTCTCAGCATTCATCTAACAAGCTTATGTGTTGTTTGTCTGAAATAGAGGTCAGCACACATTGCAGGAAAAAATTCTGCTGGCTGGAAGGGGAAAGTTTCCTTTTCAGTCACTGTAGGTGAATTCACCTATTTGTGCAAGCAGGAAATACAGCCACAGATCTGGTTCTCAGCTGAGATTTCAGTGTGTTGGTTTGGTTTTAGGCCCCTGGAGGAGCATTCCAGTGGAAGGTGGCACTGGGGATTCCATATCACCCCAAAAGGGGAGGAGATGAACACTCAGAACCCACACAATTCTGCTGCTGCCACTCAGTAACCTCCAGAATACTCAAGGACATGGCCCTGTGAAGCTTCCACTAAAACAAAGCTTTTATTTCCTGATTTGAGGCACTTTGAAATCTGGTAAGGCTAATAGATGTTGACAAACAGTTTTTTGTTTTTTTTTTTGTTTTTTTTTTTTTTTAAAGCAGCTAAGCTGTTCTGGACAAGTCCAATATTTACATTGAAAAAACATGTTATTGTATACATAGTCAAAGATATCAGACTCATAAATGCCCCAACCTTTACAGTTGCCCACCATTATCTTAACACCTGTCTTGGAGTTTTCCTCTCTGATCCTGACTACCAGGACAGACCCTTCTTATTCTGTTGTCAGCTTGGAAACAAGATTTGCAGCTCAATAAAACTGTTCAGACAAGGCCTATATAGTACTTGACCTACAGTGATGTGTCTTTGCAGAGACAATCATTAGGTTTGTCAGTAGATTCCATGGTTCTACACAAGGAAGTCCATGCAGCATTTCTGTGTCTACAAAGTGACATGAAGACTACCTCTGTGGAGGAAAAGTCAGGAAAGAGGAAAACAAGAGAGTAGGTTTCAGTATTTGTGACACTCGCTGTTAATGCCAGGTGTTTGTACATGCTCAGTTGCTCACAGATCTACTGGCTTCTGAGTAATTAGCAATCTTAAGTGGTCCAGCTAAGCAGGTGGCAAACTGGAATGCATTGTTTTGTTTTGGTGCCCCATATTTCACAGTGCTCTGTTAATGCCTTTTTATTTGTATTTATATTTTTTGCTGCCTTGCTTTGTTTTATAAGTGTTCAGAGTACTGCACAGCATTATGGTACACTATCATTTTTCAAACCATTAAATGTTAACTTCATTTTCTTGTGTGAATTATGCTTTGCTCTTTTAGTTTTGTAATGAAAAATAAGTACAGGTTATGCAAGCAATAACCCCTGTGTAAGCAGCAGCTATCTTTTTAAACGGTTTATTATGCCACAGTCTGGTACTCCATTAAATATAGATTACAGACTGTTGAATAAATGAATATCAACTAAGCAGACCCATCCTTCTGTACATATCAATGCAAATAATGAATCGTGGCACCTCATGAAAATGTATAACCCAGAAGAGTGGGTCAAGAAGTAATTACACATTTGTCTTATCTCATGCTTCTTGCTCTCAAAAACAGCAAAATGCATTTGTGATGGTATGGGGACACTGAGAAAGCTCTTATGACCTGCTTTTCCTGAAATGGGAAAAAACATATTCTTCCTCATAGTTTTATGTAGATGGGTTTAGATTTTCAGGTATATTCTTTATAATACCCTTTGTAAAAATATGCTGTTGTAGTTAAGGGTCTAACTGTAAAATTTGGTTCATATTTTAGCCCTTCTTCATGTTTCCTGTTTTACAGCTGAAAGACTGATTGAAGGATTCTGTTCTGGAAATGTAGATAATTATCCAATTAAATAGGCGAGCATATGATTTTGACATTTACTATACTCCATTGTGTAAAAAAAAAAAATCACAAAAATGTACAAGTGTACTTGTTTATGTAGTTATAAGCATACAAAAATATCTTAGTAATGGACAGCAAATCTGGACAGAAAACATGACTATGATATTCTCTAAAACCAACAAGATTTAAACTGATGCTGATTAGAGATAACTATAACTAAAATTTGGAAACAGGAATTTCAATTATGCTTGCTTAATACTGAAATAAACTAACTTGTTGCATATGGAACAGATTAAGAACTGGAATGAATTAATCATTAGGTTATTAAAATAATACCCATTAACGTGAGCTGTATAGCAGGAAAAGTTATCTTTAGCTGCTCAGGAGGAATTATCTGCTGATCCCAGCTTGAGTAAATGGACTCAGAGCAGAGGCTATATCAACAAAGAGAAAATAAGCCAAACAATTAACTTCCTTAAGTATCTCTTGCCCATATCTTCCAAGGCAAGTTTTCAGCTACTGACAACTGTCACAGTTCCTCTGATTTCAGCGTTGACATGCCAATTCACATTGCTTGTGAATAATAATTGCATCTGGTTGATAAATGAATCTATATTAATGTTAAAAATCTATTCACAGTCACATTCATCCAGGAATTTCTAGCATTTGTAGCCAGAAAGCTGGGAAAATAAGATTCATTTTTCTAGTATGGAAACAGAAACAACATTGTTTTTTTGGCCTGCGAGTAGTTTGTTAATAAATTACTAAAGAAAAAAATAATCTTTTTAATTAAAAGGATACTAACAAACTTTTGCATATTATTATTAAAATATGTTATTATTTTATTATATTATATTATTAAAATTATTGCATATACATTTCCTACCCTTCCTCCACCCAGACAGCTATGACAGTTAATGCCTGGAACCATGCAAGTTACAGGTAACAACCACCCAGAGCAGGTCATGCTGTGAGCCAGTTAAACCAGCATTGAACACTTTTCATGGGCTGACTTCCTCTAGAGCACCACTGTGCAGGTAAGAAGAAAAGGGGAACACAGCTTGTTACTGAATGGGATCAACATTTTTATGTTTATTTGAATCACTTGAAACCCTATCTTGGTGAAAAAAAAAAAAAAAAATCTCCAATTGTTTTTTTTTTTCCTTTTTGCGTCAAACGAGAAGTTCCACAAATTTCTCCCAATTGAACACAGAAGCAAAGAATGAAAGACCAAACTGGAAGAAAAAGCATAGAAGGAATTCTTCTGTCTGCCCATAAACTCTTTCTTGTTATATGTGGCACATATATTTCTCTCTTGCCCATGCAGATTCACTGTTGTCCTATGCTGTTCTTAGGATACAGTATTTTGTCAACATCACAGATATGGACCAGTGAAAATACATGGTTTATGACAATTTATGGCTCCAAGATCAAATCAGTGTTTTATTCTTTAAAAGAACACAGAGGAAGCTGACCTTAAGCATCCTCTAAATTAGCTTTAAGATATACTTTAAGCACTTTTTATTCTTTTTTATTCTTTTTTTTTTTTTTGATCACTCTTCTAGGGTCTTGAAATTCACTTCAAATTTGGGGAAAATGCCAATACTACCCTTGGAAAAGCAGAGAAAGCAAAGCAAAGGGGGAAAAAAAAATGCAAGGTCATACAGAACTTATCTGTTTTTTGTTTTGTTTTTCTACATCCTTATCATAAGAGAGCACAAGCTATCATTCAAAACACTGAGCACTCCGTTCCTAGCCACCAACAATCAAGGAACACAAATCAACAGCCATACACTCCATTAATGGTTCTAGATATGTTTTTTCCAGACAATTGTCTTTTATTTGTATTCCTAAATAATCACCATATCGTGGTAATATTAGTATTCTCAATTTATAGGTATAAAAATTGGGTCAGAATGAACCTATATTGTTTAGGCAGGATAACAGACCAGAATGAAATAGTATCAGTCTGATACATTTTTCACCATTTTCATAGCAAGCATATATATATATATAGCTTGCACCTGCAGAGAGACACATATTGTTACATTTGGTCATGTGAAATTACAGGTATCTATTTCCTAGAGAATGGAAGAACCACTCCATTTTCTTCAGAAGCCTTACTTAAGGCTTATTATTTTTTCAATGATTGAGGATGCTGTTTATATTAAGAGCCTGCAGTTATGCTTTCTTGGGCACTCAGTGGTGTGGTTTGTAAAACCACAGACAGGATGGGTTCACTGATGTGGTAAAGAGACTGCACTGAAATTCAAACTGTGTGGTAATATGGTGGGAGAAAGATGGTGATTTCATTTATCACAGCTGATGCTACCCTATTTATAGGGAACTTCACAGGTCAGTATTGCAATAAATAACCAAGCACAAGGCAATGATCAAGCTAGGGTCTTCATACAGACACATGACCATTGCAATTGTGTTTATATATTATGATTCACTTTGCTATCTATCCAGAGAGGACAATATAAAACACAAACCTGAGATTAAAACAAACAAACAAAAAGAAAAAAGCCTACCTAATACACTGGTTTTGCTTGTTTTATGACAGTGTGATTTTGGGAATATTTAAAATTCAAGAGTGCAATTATTACAAAATGCAGTGAGCAACAAATCTTCTAATGGTAAAGAAGAAATGTGAGAGGTAATGGCTAAATCAATAACACCTAGCTCTTGAAGTATGTTTAGTGTGTCTTATGTGAAATATCAATAATTATTTATAGCGTGCAAAGACGTCTTTAGTGTTCAAGAGATATGCAGAAGAGAAATGCAACATAATGAATTATATACTTAGGTATGCACACTCAATTCAGTTCCATTTTTAAACTATGCTATTAAACATGTCTCCAATAAGCCTCACAAACTACTGATGCTGCTTCCTTTTCAGTTCTGCCTGTTCTTGGGGCAGTTGCACCTAAACCAGCTGCCTCCCTCTATCTGATCATTCAGATCCACACAATTTCCCTTATATTAATACTTAAATACTAAGGTTTTCTTGTCCAAAGATTGAATTGTAAAGAGTGTTTCTCAACTCAAACACTCTCAAAGAGTGCTTCTCAAGGGTTGAGGGTTTCTCAACCCTCAAGCCTGCAACTGAAGTCCAGGTACAGATTTTAATTTACCAAAACCGTCAGTTTGGCATCTGGTCGTAGTAAGAAATATTACTGTTTCCCTAGACCCATAATCACGGTGTAGATCACATGTCTAATACATATCACAGTATCTACCTGTTCAAATTGTGATCAATCTGCTCCAACGCAGCCCCTTGACAAAAAGAACAAGTGGTGCTGATCGCTATGGTCTTGTCAGTCTAGCCCCTATGCCCTTATAAATCAATGAAAGGGAAGTATCTGAAGAATATTGTAAATCTGAGTGAAAGCTATTGTGAGTTTGCCCACAAAATTTTCTAATGTCCCTCTGAAAGAAAACCATTTCAGTACTTGCAAATTAGACTGATCATAAGGTATACAACATAGCAAGTATTTCCCATCTAATTTTCAGTTCTATATTCCAGAACACATTTCAGATGTTCCATGCTAAGATGACCACAGTGCCCAAAGGCACAAATCATCCTTCAGGTTCCATTGTGCTAAGAGTTATTCAGACACACTCAGAGGGCCTTTTCCCACATAGCTTGTGAGCCTAGAATACAAGCGCTGTGCACAGGCTGGGAAAATATGGTTACAGTCACATACATAAAAGCTGATATATCAGCACATCAGGTTTAATATTAATGATAGAAAAATAAATGTAACTGCCAATAAACTTAATCTGCTATTCATCAAGCTCTCATTTGTTGCATGATTTTATAGTGGAGGGGACACTGGAGTAGAAATTTGCATTAGAAGAAGCTAGTAGTAGCCTTCTGCATCAGCAGAGAAAGCTCTCTGATGCAGTATGCCAGACAGTACATTACACGTTAAAAATAAGGCCATGTAATACAAAATATTAGTCATACCCTGTTCAGTCAGGTCCTAAATTCTACTTCACTTACACAGCAATGAAACATTCTAAAGAAATTATTTCTGTACATGTGGATCCACTAATAATAATACCCAGATCCATTTGTACTCTTTCTTTCATATAATTCCTGAATGGTCACAAAGTTTCCAAACCCTGAAAATCAGCCAGTCCTTTTGAAAATGAGTAGAATGTGTATTAATTTAAGGCAGACAGAAAAATAATGTCACAACCAGACAAATGGAAACAGAAGACTAAAGCAGGAACACTACTCCTTCAGCTCTGACAAAGGTACAATTCCTGTAATACTGACCACCTCTTTTTCGTGGTTTCAAGTCCAGAAGTAGGACTCTTACTTAACATGTCTGCTTGGACACACGTAAAAGCAAAAATTGCTTTCATCTAACTGTCCATCAGCAGTTCCAGGGTTCCTTTTTAAATGAAATATAGTAGTGGCAGAGTTCGGGCTACTATAAGCCTGAAATACAAAATCCTGATTAACGCAAAAATTCTAATATACAGTTGATAAAAAGAAAGTTTTTCCCAAGAATATTACACAAAGATAGGCCAAAGTTACTAAAATAATTTAGGTTGGGGGAGCAGAGAATTAAAATCCAATTATAAATTGAATGGTATTTGAACCAGTGAATCCAGAAATGACTTTGTTTTGCATGAAAGGGAAAGCTGAAAACACTGAAGAAATTTGGTCTTTGTTCTTAGTGCTACATGATTAATTAGAGATAAGAAATGTTTCAAAATGATTCTTCATTTATTTTTAATTCCCAAGAGTTTATTAGTTTAACTTGGTTCTATGAACAAACTTTAGTCTGGTAAAAAAAAAAATCCACTTTTATATATACAACTTTTTTTTTTTTTTTTTTTTGGGGGGGGGGACGGGGACGGGAGGTAGCAAGGGTAGGAATAGAATATTTAAAGAGGGAAGCTTATTTTCCTCCATTTTATCTTTTACCCATAAATGGCATATTGACACGCTTGCTTATAATGTACAAACAGGATGATACTTATTTTATCTATAATATGTTGAATTTTCTTCTTATTATACTGGAGTGTTTCTATAATCTTCCCAACTTTCTCAGATTCTATTTAGATACCACAGCACAAGCAAAATTCTACTGCTATTCTGGGATCTGCAGTCAATGTAAATTGCTGTATCTCAGGTGTCAGCAGCTTAATAAATTTGTTTGTTTACAGTTCATGACTTTTGAGTGTTCCTGCAACAAATCTTTCTAAATGGTGGATCATTTAAAAAGTATTCTAATGAGTGTTTACTAAGAACTCTGCTTCATTGTGTGACTAGCCATGTTATTTTCTTATAGTGCGTGACAGCTCAAGTGCTTTAATATTCCATACAAAATTAATCCATTTAAAAGAAAAATCTAATTACACATGAAATGCTTACATAATTTTAATCTAATTACATAACTATTAAATGATTTCTACATTATCATACCCCCAAATATATTTTTACTGTTCAGATGATATTTCATTATCATAAAATACATTTTTCAACAGATCTAAATTAAATCCTTGTAGAAGATACCATGAGGATGAATATGACTGATTTGTAATTAAAATGGAAGGTTAAGTCATTTAGGCCAATATTTAATGCTGAGCTAGTGATGATTGGAAAGGCAACATTTCTAGCTGCCTAGAGACTCTTGGGCTGAGGTTTAAAGATCTTGATGGTAGAAAAAAGGAACTGTGAACACTGAAGTTCAATCTGCACACATACTCTGTACTAACATTAGGAGATCAAAGGCTATCCACTGAGATTTTCTAGGGCCTGGTGAGACACTTCATGAGGAAGTTTAAAATGTGGATAGTATTACTGGACAACAGGCCACAGAAATATGTCTTATATTGAATGCCTTATGGACAACTCCTTAAAATTGAATTAAAACCATTCATTTCACTTGGAAAGCCTAGTTTTGGAAAGACAGGAATCTCTAAGGCTGCTAAAAATATATCAGAAAGAACATCCACAGCCATAACTAACTGAAAAAGTTGTTAAAGTTGGTGTTTCTGATTGATTAAAAAAGTTCCATCTAGTGAAGCAAACAGCTGTGACTGTGATTAGAAAGGTATTTTATCACAGGTACCTTGGATTGCCTAGAGAGATCTATGATTGCCAACACTTTTTTTTTCTTTAGTCCTTTCAGCCATTTTCACCCCAAATCTCTCCCATTCCCTATCTTTTTTTTTTTTTCCCTTTTTTTTTTTTTTTTTCTCCCCAAAGTGGAAAATGTACAATACCAGGTGAAAAGAAAACTCTTAAATGAGTCCCTCATTTCTCCTGTTTATCTGCTATCCAGGGCAATCTTCAGCCTCTCCCATAATCTCCCCTGTAACTAAAAGTTGTTGCCTAGCTCTTCAGTAGAGAGCTACGAGGAAACATTCTCCCAGGTTTTGCTTTATATCATCAATCTCCCCCATAGTCCAACAGCAGTTTGTTGCCAGTTTTGCCTTTCCTGGCTGACCCTATCTTCTCCTTGAGCAATGCTAAGGTAGAGGCATGATGCCAGTCTTCAGGCTCTGACCCTCATTTCCCAAGGTAACAATTTTACAGATCCATAAGTCTTATCTATGCTGCACTGCCAATAGTTGTAGCCCTGATTTTTCACACATAGCAAGTTGTGAAGGATCTGAAAGGGCAATACGTTGGTTTATTGTCACTACACAGTCAACTTGACCTCAGTAAACACTACTTTTTGTTGTCTCCTAGACTTAGTCCCTCCCAGCAATGTAGTGTGTGGCCTCTTTTCCCAAAGACCTTGCTGAAGACAGACAAATAGCAAACAGTTTTTCAAAAAAAACTTGCTGTAGACTTTTTTTTCCCCCCATGTAACAAAGCCCCCTGCCTCCCGTTTGTTTGAAGCAGAGAAAATGTAACATGTGGCTCTCCTTTCCAGTATGTCTCTTCAGCACTGTCCTCCAAAGGCTTTTTCAGGAACCAAAGAAAATCCTGGCCAGTTCATATCCTGACCATATGACTGGTTTGAAGGACTGACCCTCTTCACCTAATTTATTTCCCCCTTCTTTCTACCAGCCTTTTGGGACACTTACAGGTGACAGTTGCTGCACTTTGACATGAATCAGGTAGGTTTCTCTCCTTATGTTTGGTTTATCCCTGCCCCAAAGAAACAAAAACTTCATGACTATTACACCCATCCAGCTATCTCACTAGTAGGGCACAAACCCTCCAGTCAGTTCCAGTATGGCAGAGGGAATAAAACTGATCCAAACTACAGCTCTGCTCCAACCCCCACCTGAGTACACTCCGTTTTTGACTACCTCTATGAAAAGTGCCATAGCCCTGCTGCTTCCTTTATCTGCCCCAGAGCCTTCGATAAGAACAGCCACTCCAGGGGTGGTAGAGGTGTGTCAAAGATGACAAATCCTCCTAATAAGGGTGGGAACACAGACACGTAAGAGTGGCCACAACTGTCACCATCCTGCTGTCCCCTCCCAGCAGGAACTGTGGCAGACTAACCCAACAGCTACAGTCAGGTCAGGCCTTTGACCGTTTGCTTGCTTTTTTGGCAGAAGTTAAAGAACAATGGATAATTTGGTAGTGTCTGTGTGAATTCAGAGTACTTCCATACCCTACAGAGCCTGCAGTTTAAATTCATTTTAATTCTTAAAGCTCTTGCTGTCTCCTTACGTAAGTGTCTTTTCTGGTGCAAAGGCAGAGACCGATATTAATATCCTCAGCTGAAATAATCCTTATAGCTCTGCAGCTTAAGATAAAACTGACAGCTTCCATCAGGTTTTATTCTTAAGGACACAAACTGGGGGTCAAGGAGGCATTTTTTCCCCACAAGATAACATTGCAAATTTGGTTCCTATCAGGATTTTTTTTTCCTTTCCCTGACCGATCCTAGCACTATAGAGCTAGATTCAGCACACCAGATTTCTACAGAAGTATTTCTTTATTTATATAGTTGCTTTATTCAACTAACACAAACAGAAGCCTTTCCTTGACCTCCTCCCCTATATTAGTAGACACTCATCCTCCATCCTAGATACCACTTTTAAAAAACAGATGAATGAGGGCAAAATCCTTCCCTTATTCAATCTATTGCAGTCACTTTCCACATACAGCATCAAGCCATCTGACAAAGTAGCTCAGAGCGCAAAAAGGTAAGGGACAAACACCAGCTATACTGCATTTGATTTATTTATTTATTTATTTTTTCCTCCATGATGGAATGGAAGTTCCTACAAAAAGCCAAAACAGGATACATTAATGTCCTCCCCTTTGGCTTACATTTTGGCTTACCCAGAGAGAAGAAATAGAGCTTCTTCTCTAGGGGTTAATAGCATACACTCTCCTCCCTCTCCTCCTGTATGACAAGAATCTACGTATTTGAACAGAATGAGACAGTTTTAATTGTACAGAAATGTTTTAGACAAACCAAATCATTCTGATGTTTTGAGTACAATAATTTTCTATGTAAACAAATGTGGTTTAAATTTTCTTTCTGCTTTATGTATTTAAAGATTTGATGACAAAGTAGGCTGCAGAAACCTTTCCATGAAATCAACACAAGTATACACAAAATATAGCAAATTGAGGATTGTTAATGTTAAAAAAGAAGCGGGCCATTCAATTCTAGTTGAAACTGGCCTGAGACTAGAAGGGCATATTCTTTTGTAAGCACGTACCAGTAAGGTTCAACTGGCTTCATTGAGCTGTTTTTATTTATATCAATTAAAAACAAATCTGAAATTTCTTGAAGGGATAATAACCTATGCAAAGGCTTTTTTTTTAATTTATTTTTTTAATAAATCTCATTTTGTGTGAGAGAACCTAATTATTACACTCTGCCAGATGTAGCAAGTCAGGCAGATGTGACCCCAAATTTTAGATGCATGAGAGCAGCATTCAATTATTAAGTATGATTTATGCTTCTTTTACTAGTAGCTCCATTTAGGTATTTATGCATAAATTTTAAAGCAGTGGGACTTAGGACACAAGTGAGTTTTGAATACCAAAGGGTATTTTCCTTATGACTTTACCTTTATTTTGTTTCAGATCTACCCTTCTGCACTTTCCCCTTTTTTCCCCTTTTAGGTTCAATATGAAACAAGAAACATAATTTAATTCCTTCATAACTCTGAGAAACTTATTTTATTGCAAGTCAAGTGTCTTAGTTTGAATATAAAAGGATTTTAAAATTAATTAGATACAATTAAGGAAATAATTATGCATAAAAGTAATGGATGAACATTTGTCATAGCTGTCAACACGGAAATCTTTTTCTTCTCTTAAAAATCCACAACTACATGTTTGAGAGGTCACAAAATTGAGGGAAAAGCAAGTGGGTGGGTGATTAGAGATAGGAAGGGTTGAACCTTTCCCAGCTGTGAAAGAGAGGATAGTACTCAAATTTGAAGTTTACGGTGGCCAAAACTGAGGAAGAATAGAAAAATTATCTGCAACAGAAGGAGGTTTTCCAATTTATATATACACCACTAACGTACCAGACTTATTTAAAAAAAAAAAAAAAAAAAAAAAAAGCTTTCTCTGCACTGCAGACTGACATAAAATTCACCCTTCAGTGACTAGATTATGTTTGAAGTTACAACACAGATGGCTTGTAGCTACATAATACACTCTGTGTAAAGGCATCTTCACCAGAAGAGTAAATGTAAAATGCCAAAACACTAGTATTAGTATGCCAAAATGACGCACTTAAAATAAATAAGGGGCCTTTGAAGGGTTCTTGCCAGAAGCTTGCCAGTACATAATAAGCTTGGAGTCTCCTATAATAGGGAAAAAGAAAGTGATGCTTTCCATAAATCTTCCTTAGCTGTCTATAAAACTTCCAACCTCTCCTTTTATCACACGGTGGGAGAAAATGAATTTCCCAAAAGGAAATAGTGGACAAAGAGAAATTAAAATTACTTAGAGAAAAAGGTATTTAAAGGTATTAAGAATTAAGCTTTATTTATTCAAATGAGGACTTGGAATCCAAGTGCCTTTAATAATCTAAGTGACTAAGAGCTTTGGGTCATACAGAGCAGGACAGAAATTAAGACAGGATTCAGTCATTTGTTTTGTCCTCAGAGCATTTCCCACCTGCCTTATCCCTCTCTGCAAGCTTTTAGCCTCACAGCACTCCAATACAAAACAAAGAGTAAAAGAAATATTTTTAAAAAGGATTAGTAAAAATAAACAATCTAGAAAGCCACATTCAGAGTTCTCTACTCTTGAAGCAAAGAAAATGCTTTAACAGTTTTGTGTTTTGTTTTTTTTTTTCTTTTTGAAGGGGGGAGGTGTTTTTATTTTAAAGATGAAAAGAGGTGAATTTGGGTCTGAAATGAATAAGGAGTGTTAAGAGGGCTGATATGACCCACTCCCATATTTTAAGCTGTCGTGTTGTGCTACCAAGTGTGGGATCATGTCAGCTCACGTCAGTCAAACTGTGCTGTGGTGCGTAAAGCAACGTGATAGATTGCCAGCCAGCTGTCCTTAATGCATGACCGGCAGAAAGCTGACAAACTGAAACAACATTACAGGAAGATCTAAAGGACAAGCACAGTGATTAGTGTGAAGACTCGAGGCAGATAAATAGCTATTTACTAATGAGGGATGGAGCATGACGAGCTCGTACCCCAGTTGCCTGGCAGAGTCAGGGAAAATAGATGGTTTCCAAGGCTGCATTAGCAAGGGTCACCCAAATCTCAGGTCCGGGGTAAGAACAGTGTAAGAGGCTGAGGACCCAGCATGAATGGGGACAGACTGAGTACCAACAGAGTGGGGAGAAAAGGCAATACTTCATACATTGTTCAGTCCGCTAATGGTAAAAATACAGAGTTCCCTAGAAGGGGAACAAGATATCAATTCATTAAATATAGATTTAATCAGGTGTCTTACTCATAAGGAAATAGCATGTGAGAGCAGACAGCACTTAAAACAAAACCCCTGAAGACAGCCTGGATGCTTGCCCTCTAACTTGTTAAAAAAAAAAAACAAAACAACAAAAAAAAAACACACACACACACACAAAAAAAAAATTATGTTCTGTTTACTTGCTTAATCACCCAGCAGTGTGAAATCTAGGTTTTTCATTATGATTTTTTTTCCCAAAAAATCACTTTTCTTAAAACCTCACACCCTGGAATGCTGTGACAAGACTGCGAACTTCTGGTCTTTCATTTGCCTGAGTTACTCATAAAGGAATATAAATGGATGTTTAGAAACATTTGGCACTTTCACATTTTAAGATACCTTAAATATGTTAGTGCACGTATTCTAGTCAGTTTCAAGTGTCTTTGTGAGAGTCTAGCCATTATGTTATTAAAGACAAGCTAGAAGTTATAACTGAAGAGGAGAAGCTTCAGAAAGAAAAGACAATTTAAACAGATAATTAAGACTATTTGAAATCAATCTCTTTTGGAACATAGGTCTATTTCAGTTTTCAAGACCTCAGTTGAATATGCTCTTTATATAACTGTTATATGGTTTAACAACTATCTAGCAAGAAAAAAATACATAGAGAGAACTATATAAACTGGCATTATATGGAAAAGTTTTTTTTTTTTTCCAGAATATTTGCATGCATTTTAGTTGAGCTACTTGTTCAATTAAATGTAGTACAGTGACAACTGATGTGTGCTAGAATAAAGCAGCTGTACGTAGATGAACTGATGTCAGTTTAATATTATTTCAAAATAAAAAGACATTTATGCCATGTTGTATTGACACTATCTGACACTAGACACTAGATAGATCTCTACCCATTCTTCTGCTGCTCACCTGTCCTAGCTCCAATGTGGAAGCTATGGATGTCAGGTGCTCCTGAGAGGACCTCTGACTGACTATACATACTAAGGCAGGCCAGAGAAGTTCAGGTTATTCAGTATCTGACAGTAAGAACATGCTCAGATAAAACATGAGCTGCTTGTAATCCAAACTGACTGTTCAGTAAAAGATAGGAGCAGAAAAAAATGTACAGAGTTGTGTCTAGATTTAACAAAAATTTTGTGAATTGATAGCATGGAAAACAGGTCTTCAGTATATCAGTATGGTTGTTTTCATTAGTACTCCCTGAAAAATTCATGTTTCATGGAGAATACATGAAAAAGCAATAAACTCTTATATGACCAAACCAAAATAAATTCAAGCCACATCAGAAATTTATCCTGCTTTGTCAGAAATTCTGTCAGAAAGGCCAACTTTTTTTTTTTTTTTTTTTAAATTACATGCTATAGTTTCTATCCCCCTTAACACAGAGTAAGGATTGGACTTTTCAGTTAATTCCTTAAAAATTAGACATCACTTTCAATTTCCCTTACTACTAGGCCGTTTTAATAAGAGTTTATAAACCGGAGTAACGTTCAGAAATCTCATAAGAAAAAAGAACCTTATCTTCGCAATTGCAAATGTTCAGCTATTATAAGACTTCTTTAGGTGACAAAGCAGTTTTAGAAAAGCATTCAGATCTTTTTCCTTTCAATACTGACTTCTTTTCCCAACTAGTTTTTGTAGTGAAAAGCAATGCAACACATTCATTCACTTACTCATCTGTAGCCTCATAACTTTCAACTACACTGAACCTTTGACAATTTGCTGGATTTTCCTGGGCTCTGGTAGGTGTTTCTGCTTCTTATATATCCACAAATATTTTTTACAAAGTTCTTCCCTGCACCTCCTCCTCCCCCCGCCCCAATCTTTTATTAGTTTTCATCTTTAACTCAATAGAGACAAACGATGCTAAAGAAATTTTGTATCAGCTCTTGTTAAATGTTTCTCATAGTGGGAATTAGGTCCTATATCTTGCATTAAAGTTTTTAATAAAGAAATACGATATTCTGAAGGCAGAACATACTTAAACTAGCTTTGTAGCAAAACAGCTGGAAAATGTATTTTAGGAATAGCAATGTTATAGACTTTGGAACAAATTAGAAATTGTCATCTTTTATTTCGCTCCAGTTCCTGGTGCAACTGGACTGTGACTGTACATCCAACTGCAAAGAAGTGACTGAATTGGAATAAGAACTGAGATATGGGCTTCACCAACGAATAGGTCACTGTTGCAATGCTGGGATTTTACAAAATACCTTCTGATCTAAATCTCCCATGAGAGAACAGAGTGGAAAATGTTAGCATAGTTAGTCTATACTAATTGAATATCCCATCCATTTTATCCATTATTTTATTACACAATCAAATGGCAGCATCTACCCTGATGTTATACCAATTTGATATAAGCAACACTATTCGCATTTTTTCCCACAAATACAGTGAGTACTCTGAATGTCCTGAAAAAAGCTGATGCTATTGTTTCAACATGCTCCTTACTAGCAACAGTAATATTAAATATTTACTTAACCAGAGTTCTTGCTGTGGATTTTGTTGTAATCATGGCAGGCACAGAAATACAAAAAGAATACTAAGGATAAACTGATGGCCAGTTTAATGCCATTTTGTAAGCCTGAAATGTGCCTGAAAATATTTTAGAGAATTAAATTAACTTAAAAAAAAAACACAGAAAATTGCTCCCATTGAAGTAGTCAAATCTTTACAACACGAGTCTGTTGTCAAAAAGTACCTGTAAAACTGCAAAGCTTCATACCTCTTTAAGGCCTGCTTACTTAAAAACATATGAAAAGAACAAGAGTCTAAAAAATAAAAAAAAAAATCCAAGAGAAGACTAGTTGGCCCAAAGCCCACTAAAATTGAGCTATCACTTTTCTTACATTCCCCCATATGAGTAACTTGCATATTAAATTTGAGATTAGTATGAAACCCAAGATACTGACAATAATCTGAGAATAACAACATACAGTGCCATATAGTAAGACCATCATTCTAACAGTGGATTTTTTTTTTAATGAAGATGTGTCAAAAAACTCAATGCATTTCAGCCAGCCTCTGGAATTTATGGAACACATTCATTCAAGTTAATTTTCTGAACAATAAACTCAAGCAATATTTGTTTGCAGTTAAAATACCTTAATTCAGCACCATCTGAAAGTAGAATGAACCCCAGTGGTCTTCTGCATACAGGCGGAAGACAAAACCTTTGAAAATATTCTTGAAGGTAAGAAATATATTGGATCCCATCACCATTAACTCACATAAAATCAATGGAATTATACCCAGGTAAAGCCAGTCATTAATAAGGAAAGACTGCACAATTATCTGGAAATTATTTTGAAGAGCTTTGAATACTTTATATTATATGCCCAGTACCATTTAAGAAAAGATTAATACCATTACAGATGGTCTGCATTGTACATGTGATTGGAATTATTTCACGGAGTTAATTTAAATACTTTTTTTTTTTTTTTTTTTTAAACTAGTTAAGCTTTACTTCTTTCATAAGTAGATTTGCTGGTTAAGTCCCTTCAGCTTAATGCACTTTATCATGTTATAGAAAAAATACTGAAGAAAAACTAAATCAGTTGGAAAAACTCTGATGGCAGTGCTAAGCTCTATAAATCTTGGCCATTACCCAGAGAAAGGAATTTAAATTCAGCATAGAAATTCTGTTACCTTCCTACTGTCCCATATCATCCCAGGAACATCCCACGGCCTTTATCACATCTTTGTGGGTAATCACTCTTAGTGATCAGTTAGTCTGAATAAGGAAGAAGGAGGAACAAAAGTGAATAAATTGGTACTTATTGGGACTAAGGGAAAATTTCGTGATGAGCAGAAACTATGGAAAAATTTCCAAGCAATAAAAATTCTGATTCTGAAAAAAGTGGGACTTCTGAGTCCATATATCATCTAATGGAATCTGAATTCAAAAGCTGTTTGTTTGACTTAGTTTTGACCCTGTCTTCTTATGTAGCCCACGTGAAGTCCTTGTGAGTCTGACAGTCAGCAGGAAGGCTCCTGCTGATTTCAGTAATGTGATTCCCATTATCTCTTTGTATCTGAAATAGCCATAATATTCCTCCTTTTTGAGAACATAATAGGAAACAGAGCCTCAGAAACCTATGCATTCCATTTGATCAACTAGTCTGATTTATTTGGATCAGTTTGCAAATTTCAAAATTTTTTTTGAACATTCTCAACATTTGTTTTCCCCAACATAATTAAATGTCCTTTCAGTTAGGCCTCATCTGAAAATATAATAACAAATGGCGCTTTATCTAGGTCTGACTCCTGTAGATCCCATACAGCCATCGAGAGTTAGTTGTGCATACCTACTCCTTATACATGGTATTGCAACCCTACAACATTCATGCACATAACAAAAAAATTACTCATATGTTTCTCTGGTTTGGATATTAGAATGTCATGTAAGATTCAGAAATCTTACTGCACTCAGAACACGTGGCATTTTCTTCTATACATAAGGCTTGTCACAGAATACAATTACATTTATCTGACATGATTTGTTCCTAATATCCATGCTGACTGCTACTGATTGTTAGATTTTAAGTGCTTAAATATGGTTTGCTTGAATGTGTTTCAGTTTTTGATATTGTTTTCTGGTGTCAGAGTTTAAACTGGAGGTATATAAAATTGTCTCTTTTACTCACTTTCAGAGAGAAATACAGTATTTATCTCATCCCAATCTACTATTGCTTACCTGTCTTCCCTCAGCTACCTAAAGAAACATAGTTAAATATAGTATTTTTTGATATATCCTGAACTAGTCCATATTAAAGCACGTGAGTCCAGACTGTTTGAAAACAAACAACTTATGTGACTGATCTGGAACATAAGTAATACCTAAGATTCATCACTGGTGCTAGTTGTGCTAGATTTTGGGTCATAGCTGGCATTTTCAGGAAGACAAGAGTCGTTTGTACATCTGTTTTCTTGGTTTCACTGGGTAGCTGTTTGTGAAGCCTTTACACTTTCCAGAGTCTGTCTTTTGTACCACACTGGCACATTAGCTATTCTGAGCTCTCCAGGGACTACTGATTTCCTAGAAACAGCTCACCATTGGAAGTCCAGGTAACAGTTGCTTACTCACAGGCCACTGCAGGTTTTCTAGAGCTTATTTTGAACCCTTATTCTTCTAGAATGATCCAGTCAGCCTTGTCCTGGCACACAGCTCTGTGCATCACTGGACTTTCCATCCCTATTTCTCTGTTCAGTACCATTCTGTACAGTGGATAGCAAACCCAGCATTATAAGGAGGTGATCACACAAGGGTGGCAAAAATCATACTGGGATTAAGGAAATTCCCATCCTTAAAGACCAAAAGTTCTTTGCATAGACTTTCATTAGTCTCTTAATTGTCTGCAGACATCTCACTCGCTAATTTATTATCTTGCCACATTTTGGGCATCGTCAAAACAGCTTTTCATTATTCCAGCTACATGCCTACCAGTATTAGATTTCATATTTTTCCAGGACTTATAGGGACTGCCAACACACTGCTGCACAGAATACCCAGCCATGTCATTCTTTTGTGGTCTTGTTATTCCTGGTATTTTCATACACTATTTACATATTTCTTACATGTTATCTGTTCTTGCTATTTATGCTACAAGCTCCTACATCATGGACTCACTAGTCTGTAGAAACATCACCCCGTAGATTACGGCTATTAACATCACTAGCTATAATGTATGTTAAGCATAATAATACATTCCCAAGTCAGTATGACATTTAAAGCAAGATGAGATAGCCCTGGAGAATGTATATTATGAAAATTGTCTTCTAATCATTGCCCAATAGAAGATTATTAGGTCAATTAAAAGTGCATATTTCTTTTCTTCTTCTGACATACCATCAGATTACTATCGGCCTACCCCAAATAGAGCTAATGGGAATCTTTTTTCTTAGTTTGTTTGGCTAATGATGGTCACTGATGTGAACACAAGAATAGACAAAACCCAGTCACTTTAATATCCAGTATTCTGGGCTATAATATTTCACAGAACAGGGCCAGCCATAAATCACTGATAACATTCTTGCATATAGATACACAGACACACACTAACACCAATAACATTCCTTGCTCACAATCAATGCCCTCCTGGCACCAAAAACAAATTTACAGAAAAGTACTCAAAAAGTTCTTTGAGACAGTTTCCAAAGTATCAAAACATTGATGTTCCTGTTCTGGTTAGGAAGAAACAACCTCACAAGCCTTCAATAACTAGAATGTATAGCTTGTTCTGTGAAGCTGAAAAATAGATGGGGTTATTCTCCTGTTTCAGTGCAATCATTATCTCTCTGTTTACTATGAAAGTCTTTCTGTAAGTCATATGGTCACTGATAACAGACATTTTGGCTGAAACATGAAGCATCTCCATAACTCTGTTCAACAGTTGGAAGAACAGGCTTTCCAGATGAGTTTTAGTATACTTCTATCCAATGGGCAGCAGACATTTTAAAGGGCGTGTAACAGATTGATGAGTTGGGCATTTCTTTGTCATTTCCTGTTTGCCCATTTTTCCTTTTTGCATGAAACCTTAAAATTACCCACTGAACAGTAAATTGCAACCTACTGCTATTTCTCCCCTCTCTCCACTTCTGCACTGAAGAATTGTTTTATTGAAAGAATTGTTTAAATGAAAGATAAAAATTAAGATCTCCCATCAGTTTGGGAAATCTTGACCACAAAACTGCTCAGAAGTTGAGTTTTCCTAGGACTGCTGCCAGCACATTATTTCATTGCTATAAGCTCCACATGGTAGGTAGTGGAGTACCAGACAGAGAGCAAGCTACGACTTCTTAATCAGTGCTGATTAAAAGGTCAGTGATTCCTCATGACCCTTTAGGCCAAAAATCATAGTCTTAATCACAATTGGAATCCAGCTAAGGTCTCTTATCTGATATGATTCAAGAGACAGTGTTTTAATCATAAAATTGCAGTACTACTTCATTTAAAGAGAGTAAAAGGAAAAAAAGAAGCCCTTATAAAGTTGCTAATTGACCTTAATCTAATGTGATGTGCAATACTCTCAGCATGCAACTGTGACAGGGGCACAAAGAGTAAGAACACTTCTTAAAACTAAATTAAATTTGAAATAGTAGATTAGATTATTTCCCATGTCCTCAAACAAACCTCTGCACGTTGAAATTTATCTTGAGATTTCCAAGTACATTAGGGACTTCCTACATGACAACTGTAATGTACCTTGAGTACAGCTCAGAAAAGCTGCTTGGACTTAAGCTCATATATTCATTATAGATAGAAAAACTCCAACTGTTGCAAGAATGAGCATATTTGAAGATCTGCAACAAGGTCCTTTAGGTGTCCAGATCTGATGTCCTCTGTTACTTACTGAAACACTTTAGGAAACAAAAAAACAAGCAACAAGCAACAAACAAAAACAAAACAAAAAACACACAACAACACTACCTCTTATTCTATAAAAAACACAAGCAAATTGCATTTTGACTTCTTGTACTTTGAAAAAGGTTGTCTGTTTTACTGGGAACAGAACTGAAAATTAAAACAGGACTTTAACAGGAAGTTTTAAAAAAAGCCAGTTACATTCCAGTGTGTCTGAATCCCCTCTTACCTTTTATGTTTTGTGCCTATTTCAGCTGCAATTTCTTCTTGCAAAGAATTTGTGTAACATATTCAAAGGACATTTCACATGATTAATCCATGATAGAGTCTTCTAATTTGTTTAAAAAATAAAACAAAACAAAAAACGGGTTAGTCATAGGTATCAGCCCATCCGCAAGTTTATGAACCTGATGAAGATACACTGTGGCATCTATTCTATAAATAATCCCATGTTTTAATAATATGGGTGAAAATGGGCAAGTATTCTTGCCATGAAATGTAAAAAGGCATGTTAGAAGTGGAGAACATGTTATGCTGATTAATGCCTATTTGTTTTTCCCAACAATGTTTTACCTTTATAACATAGTCTATGGGCATGGGAACCAATATTTCACCTAAAACATTGTTACTGGTACCAAAGGATGCATAATCAGCCCAGTATTTTCTCCAGTAGCTCTTGCATAATATTAAATATATTTGCATACATGCATCCACCCATATGCTTTTCTGTTTTGATCATATTGACACCTCAGCCTACTGTTGTGCTCTGTTTTCAGAGTCACATAATGACTGACTCATAAAACAGTTTGGTTTAGAAGGGATCCTTAAGGATCAATTAGTTCCACCCCCCACCTGCTGTGAAGAGGGACATCTATCACTAGATCAGGTTGCTTAAAACCCCATCCAACCTGGCCTTGAACACTCTCAGGGATGGGGCAGCCACAGCTTCTCTGTGCAACTTGTTCCACTGTTTCACCACCCTCAAACTAAAGATTATCTTCCTTACATCTAATCTAAGCCTACCCTCTTTTAGTTTAAAGCCATTATGCCTTGTCCTGATGACAAGGAGATGAGCTTTCACTGCATAATAAAGTTGGGTCATCCTATGCTGGCAGCGCTGAAAGGAAATAAGAGATCTGTGGGGTTATAGAGATACAAATGAAATTATTTAATTGAAATATGGACCCCACTGAACTACATAGAACCACCACAGATTACAGTGGGGATTCCTCTTCTTCAGGGTTTCATTTTGAGGAAAATACTGCAACCTTAAGTTACACACACTCAGTTTACCAGGAAAATATGTGATAAAGCATATTTGGCCCCTCTTTGTTGGAGCTGTTTAGGATTAGACCTAGATCCAAGCAAAGGTAATAGAAAGATGCCCTTGCGCATTTAGTGAAAGTGGAGCTGTGCCTATTGTAACCATATGTTGAGTACTTTGAGACGTAGCTATATTAATCCTCTCCTGTAAATTTTAATCATTTAGACTCTTTAAAGCTCAGAGAAGAGCATCTAAAATGTTACTATATTTCCTAAGGCATCCACTTCACTTTACCCTGTATGTTTTCTTTCATATAATCCATCAAGAGACAGACCTTTAAATGACTTCCAACAGTGAGGTGTAATTCTGCTGCATACATGTTAAGTGGTTTCTTAGGACATTTCACATCACTCCTGCTTCTGGTCCAGACTGCTGCAGTACTAGCTGCTATGAATATGCTGAATAAAAAGGTGATCATTACCCCATATAGTTTACAGCGTAGATAATAAGATAAAGGCAGAGATGAAGCAGCAGCAAGGAAACAGCAAAAGAGTATAAGGCATAGTGTGGAAAATAGTTTTAGCCCATTTTTCACCCTGCACTCCCCACTCCCCTTTTGCAAACACTGTAGCAGAGGAGAGCTATGAATAGCCACCCCTAGAAGAATAGCAAGGCAGCTCTTTTCATCTCAATGTAAGAAGCAGCAAGGCTTAAAGTTTGGTTATCTTTGTTTTCCATGAAATTAACAATGCACAACTGAGACCAATTTGATGAACTTATCAAAAGAAAAAGCTGACATCTCAGTAGCAAAGTACAATAGCTACATACGTATGACATGACTGCAAAAAAAATATTATTCTTAATGCCTCACATTCTTCTATCCAGTTTACCTACCATTGAAATAAACACATGGCTAAGAGAAGAACAGCTCTTGGTTTAGCAGTACTATTTATGCTCTGTGTTTTGATGTTCTATCCTCTGTGGGTATAGTTATCCATTAAGGTTGTTTTCTGCTATAACAATGTATATTAATAGATTCAAGCTCTTTCTAGAAGAAACACTATTATATATATATATATATATAATATATATATATATATTATTATTATATTATATATATATTATATTATTATATATATATAATATATATATATATAATATATAATATATATATATGCTCCTCTGTTTCATTGCCTTCAGTTGTTTGGGAGTAAGTTCATAAGATTTATCTTACACCTCCCTTTCCTCTAATTTGCAGACAAACTTTTCCAAGGAAGGACCATGCCACCTCTCCCGCTGACTTGCAGCAGACCTACGTTTTTAATTTTATTTTAATTTCTTTTCCTCCCAATGGAGTGAAAATTCCTGCCCCAAAACCAATTATCTTTCAATTAGCAAGTAAAATTAATTTTCACACTTCATATGCTAACATGAGAATGACAGAAATGCTTAACATTTCTTAAATCTGTCAGTGGAAAAGAAAAAGACAAATGTGACACTAGATTTTTCAGAAGAGTTTAGAGTCTCAAAGCTCTCTTTTTTTCAGTGAAATGGTAACTTCACAAAGATGCTCTGCATCCTGTTGTATTTGGAAATTGAAGGCATTCACATAGAGAGTACTTGCTGGTTTGCTTTTAAAATAAATTTTGCTAAAGTAAATTTTATTAAAATAAATTTTGTCTTCCTTACTAGCAGTACTAATAAATGTTTTCCTTTATTTCCCCTCCCTTGTTTTCTTAAAATCTGAAGTAACTTAACATCTGAGGCCAAGTGTATCAATACAAGCAGGCTAACAACTTTCAAAATTGTTATGGAAGTAAATGTAGCCTAAACAAGATGGAAGACTGAAACCAACTAACTAAATGATGCATTCTGAGGAAATGACGATTAAATTTATCCCTTGCTTCTGATAAAGCATTAATATTTCATAACACTTCAAAGGATAAATATTAACACTATCGTTTATTGAATAGAACTTTTATAGCAATTTGGTTTCTTTCCTAGATTTTATTTTTTAATATGTATCTGTAGCCACAGAAAACTATTGTGATAAATTTTCGAGACTGATGAAACAAACACCAGGAAATGGAACCCAGTAACATGCTTAGAGGCAACAAAATGTAAAGGTGTCAGGAATCCAAGTGAGCAGCATGCAAGGTGCAGCTCAAAACTATCCTGACTTATTGGCACACATAGGAATATGATATGATCAGGCTCACCCAAGACTGTCATAAGTCTGGTCCTGGGATTCATTTATAACTCCACAGTTTTCAGCAAAAGATAGCTTGTATTCAATCCATTCAGCTTTCTCCCTCCCCATTAACTTTGGGATGTGAGGCCAACAACAAAAAAATAAGAGAAGTTTCACTCCCCTTATCGGAGAAAAAGATCAATGGAAAGAGAAAATCCCCATCTCAGAAGAAAAACACTGGTTATGCCTGAAATTCCTAGCAAAGTGCTGACCTGAATGCTCACAGACAGAAACCTTAGTGAATTAACAAGAGAATGGCTTCAGAAGCATTCCTGGTATTGTGGCTGGAAGCCTAATTCCTGTTATATTAAATGGCAATCACCTCTTACAACTTAGGCTCCAGCTATTTATACACTAAATTACAAGATCTGTAGGGTCAGCACAATGTTTTAGAAATTCTTCCTTAATTTCTTAGTGAGGTGAAAGCTCAAACCTGCTATCACTGATGACTCCATCTTAAGTAGGAAAACATGTCATGCTTACATGGTGTAACAGAAAAATGAATATTCCATTTTACTCTGATGTTAATTGCCTTCTTCTCCCTAACTAGATGGCAAGTAACCTTTACACATTGTTACTGCTAAGTGGAAAGAGGGAATAATAATGTTATTTTAATTGATTGGTGAATTATTGAACAGGGTTGCTAATACCAACCCCTTTCTGACTGGAAGAAATGATTACATTTTCTATGTTTGTTATTTAGTATTTTGTGTTTTCCGGTCTCATGTTTTTGTTTGTACACAATCATTCAAAAACATACTTAGAAACAGAAATATAGCATTACTACAAAGATCAGTTAATGTGAAACGTGAATTTGTAAGGTGTTCAAATACAACCCCCCCAGATTTTAGAATGGGGAAACTTCAGAGTGGGAAAACGTGGGGAAAGACATCTAACAACAGACCACTGTATCCCTCCCCCCACCCCTGTCCCCCCAAAATAAACACACAAAAAACTTAAAATATTAGTGAATCTTAAGTCTATAGATTCACCTGGAAATCACCTCAAATGTTCAATCTGTCTTTTCCAGTGAACTGCAGCAGGATCATCCTTACCCAAGTCATTCCTACCACATTTGTCTACACCATTTTAAGGACCTCCAATAATAAACACTCCACATCTTATCTCTGTAAACTATTCTAGTGCTACACTATTCTCTATATACCGCCACATATTTTTCAAAACTGCAGTTTTGGTCCCCTTTGCTGTAATTTA
This sequence comes from Aythya ferina, assembly GCF_964211825.1. NCBI lineage: Eukaryota > Metazoa > Chordata > Aves > Anseriformes > Anatidae > Aythya > Aythya ferina. The sequence continues at coordinate 30,061,967 of NC_140303.1, forward strand.
GTTCCTATACTTCTAGTGGTAGAGAGTCCTCAATAGCTATTCAAAGAGAAATCAAGTTTTTGTCCCCTGCAATCAGCTTGGCATCCACCTTGTAGCACTTTAACGAGATGAGAAACCTGTTCCTCATCTTGCTTTTGATGAAACAATGTGTGAAAACGTCAGAAAGTCTCCTATGGTCAAGATAAATTAAAAATGTATTTTCAGGTACCAGCAACAAGGGAAATCTTACCTCCTGAGTATTGAGTTTAACTGAAAGGGGCTGTGCTATTCTTCCCCACCCTCAGCATGGTGAACTATCTCTTCAGGGTTACTCAGTCAAATTATCTTCAGCCTCAATGAAGTATTTGTTTAGAATGAAGCCTACACAATCTTCTTCTAATAATGTCATCTACATTATATATAAAATTTGCCTACTAAAGTACTCCAAGAATTTTCTGGATTATCTGAGTGTTGATGTACTTAATTCCCAGCAGATGCCTAGGCAGTAAAAACCTTTGCCAACACCAAATCATGGACTCTGCTTTATTTAGTTTTGTTTGTTTGTTTTTTTTTCCACGAAGATGCCTTTTGCCTGTTCCACTGGCTCTGGTGTTTGAAAGCAAACACCCACCATAGAGTTCATAATTTGTTGTTGTTGTTTTTCCCCTTCTTCTTCCTCTTGATTTCTTACCACTTAGGTGTTTTCACCAGGTCTACCCAGCTCTAGAGATCAGACCCATTTACATGGTTGCTTCATTCTTTCTAAATGAACTCACACACTAACTATGCCAGTGACTTCAATTGTTCTAGAGTCTCAGCTTTTAAGTTAAATTAGTTAAGTCAAGTCAATTCATCCTTTTAGTTCTATATAAGGAATTCCAGGTCCTCCCTTTGCCCTTTATTAGTTTTTGGACAGCTTTGCCATCCAGCAATTTTTGCCAGACCAGCTCGCTCAACTCTTCATCCCTTCTTAAGAAACAGGGATTCCCAGTGAAACAGCTTTACTTGTATAACCACAGACAAGCAACTTTTGTCTCCGCTTATCTGTGTTTCTAGTTCTCTTATCCTTTTAAATATTAAGGTTTTTTTTTTTTTCAGAGGAGGAATTCGCACTGGGCATCCATAGCAAAAACTAAATACAGCAGCATCCTTAACTGCACTTAGGGCTATGTCAATGTCTCCCCATAAGAAAACAACTGTTGTATGCTACAAATGAAACAGAGTTCACTGTGGTAGCAGAAGAAAAACAAACAAACAAACAAACCCCCCCCCCCCCCCCACACACACAAACAGACCAAAGCAAAAAACACAAAACCACACCAAAAAACAGGGTTTTGCCAAGTTCATTTATACAGTATAGCCTCCTTACCCTTTTGTCCCTTCATACTCAATCTCACTGCAAGTCAGTGTGAAAGTTTAAGTAATTAAATGATTTTAAATAAATATGTGCGTGTGTGCTGTCATTTCCTTAGTTGTCTGTAACCAAATTTTAGTGTTCAGTGGAAGTAGCACATCTGTTTTTCAAGACAATTAAGTTATTAGATACAGATTAATTCAATAAACCCAACAGATGATCTGAGAATTTTGAAGTATAATCAATAAACCAGGAATGTGAGAAATGGAAATTGGATTTGGAAGATTAACAAAGCCTGCCGTTGAAAGATTGATTTTTTGCATAAGTGGTTGGTTTAATCAGAAGTCCCAAGGGGCCTCATGCAATAGCTAATTAATAATATTGGTTAGAAAGAAATATGAAGAAAGAATAAATATCAAGGAGCATGACTCCAAATACACTAAAAAATGTCTTTTTGTTTCAGGCTTCAGGGAAATAAAAGCATGTAGTTCCTTGCATCCATACTGCAGGATACAGTGAGTTTTTTCTAAGTTCCTTTAAGCAGAATTCAAAGTGAGTGGAAAACACAAATTTGAAGGAAGATAAAACACTGCTATTCTACTAAAGATTTAGTACAACAAAGACTAAACAAGACAATGAAGCTCTCTATGAGACAGAACATGGGAAATCTGTTTTCCCAGCACATCATATCTTGCAATTTTATGGCCCTTTTATAGGGATTCTTTCCAGTACCACAACATAATCAGTCCACAGTTGATTTATGATTAAGATCTCCAGACCAAAATTGATTGTTCAATAGTCCTTTTGGAGCTATATACGATCTTAATTCAGAAAATGTAATGTTTCATTACAGACATGTTAACTGTAGTATGCTTCTGTCACCACACCTCTGTCTAAGCACTGAGAATACGCCATTGTGTTTGGGTTGCTGCAGCTAAAAGGTGCTGCAAAGAATTCTTCAGCATGTGGTGGTTACATATATTTAAAAATCAAGGTTGCAGAGTATAAATGCTTCATGATTTAATTCATGAAGGAATCATTCCTGATAAACAGATTCTCAAGTTGTTTCTTTTTCTGTATTTAAAGACAATTTCATATTTTTATTCAGACTTTTCTCATTCACAATAGCTCTTGAAGGAAGGAAATCCCTTCACAGACAAGAATTCCACCTTTAGATAGAATAAAGAAAAAGTCTAGGTCATTATTCTTTTTGTGTTTAGGCAGAAGAGAGATCCTTCAAATTCCCCAAATACTTTAAACTAAAAAACTACACACACGTTTTTCAGTTTAAGCAACACTTTGGGGAAAAAAACAGTATAGATGATTATGGTACAAGTGTGACATCTCAAGTAGATAAGGTAGCTTAAAATAATTTATATATATTTTAATCTAAGGCAAACTGAACGGGATTTTCATGCACCAACTCCATAAATAAGGTGCCCAGGAATTTCTTCTAAAAGCAATCAAATTTCCTTTATTTAGCTGCCTTCAGTGTCAACAAGTGCTGAATTATGCATGGAGGCTATGATATTCTGATATTCACTTTCAGTGACTTTATTAAAAATGGAAAGAAATCAATATTGGCTTCAGTACTGAAAAATGCTGGACAGCTTGATGATCTGAGAAAGCAACCAAAGACATTAAAAAGTCAGTGTCTAGTTTGGTTTTTGAAGACTCAGTGACCTCATGCTTCAGAAACTTGGCTCCTTAAAACTTTTGGGTCTGTTTTAAAAATAAAATAAAATAAAATAAAAATACCTTTACAAAGGAAATTTATATTATTGTTCCCTGTTATCACTGCAGTCTCATTAATTTTGCTATTAACTTTTATTGAATTCTACATTTGTCTCTGGTTAGTCCCAACAGTGGTAAACAGGAATAAAAATTCGAGATACTACAGAAGTGTTTTCTTATTAGAGGTAGAGCACCTCCTGGGAGTCAACTATTACCCTGTCCAGTAACTGTTAAGTGGAAATGTGTTTCAATGAATCTATCTAGTTTCATGAGCTATTTCTAACTCCTTTACAACACTTTTTTACTTTTGTCCTCCAGACGTGCTGTGCCAATGACTTTCAGACCTGATTTAGTCTCTTTGGTGAAAAGGTAATCTTCATTTGCTTAAAGCTTGATTACCTTATAATGGCATTGGTTCCCTCTAAGCTATTGAATTGTAAAAAGGTAAATACTCACTTTGTGTACATCTTTTTCCATCCTGTTTCATGGATTTCTACCCTGTTATATTTCAACCCCACCCCACCCCCACTTATTCTACCCTTTGTTTGGTTTATTTGTCTATATAAGCTATTCCATCTTTCTGATCCATCTATTTGCCCTTCTCCAAACTTTTTCTTAAGTTGTTAAATCCTGTTAAAAAGATGAGAGGGCCAGAGCTCTGTTCAGTATTCAAGACGTACAGCAAAGATTCATACAATGGCACAACGTTCTGTGTTTTGTCATCCAATCCTTTGCTAATAGCTTGCAATATTTAATTTACCAGTTTATTAGCTTTTCTGATCTGATGTTTCAAACGAGTTATACACAACAAATCAAGTATACCTAAAACTCCATACTACAATAAAATGTTCAGGTCAGATTGCTATAGATTAGAGCTAAAAATTCACAACTACCTATTTAAAATTACTAATATATCCTTAATAGAGCTCAATATTCTTATCCATGGAATTGTTTCAATGCTGAATATTTGAAGACTGGGAAAGAATATATCACTGGATCCAGAATAGAGAGAGGTGAACTAGAACTAGCAAGAATGGAATGAATCAGTACTACAAGCCAACTCAGTAGAGTTGGGAGGGAGAAAAGAAACATATTCAGAAAAGATAGTTTGACATGGCAGCTGTTAGGATAACTACGTAATTAAAATTCAAAACACTAATCTGCCTTAAACAGTAGTTTGAGATTGTCATGATACTTGGCCAGAGTTAAATATCTATTTTCAAAAATGCAGTTAACTAATATTCATACTTGAACTCTAATTTTTGTCTTTAGACTTCTTTTCCTCCAAATCATTCTCTTGCCAGTTTTACAAACAAACAGATGTTGCTATCCTACTCTTCTATAACCTTTCATTGCAAGAACTCTGGCATCAGGTCAATAGAGAAATTAGTGGTATCAGCAAAATGGATTAAAAAAAAATAAATATATATATATGGTACTGTTTCTGCAGTAACAATGCTTTCAGCATTATACTACATTCATAATATTGACCTTGTATGCTTTGGTGTCTGTCTAAATCAACAGACGGCAGCTTGTGTTGGAAGTCTCCTTTGGGCTGCCTTTGCTGTACAAGTTTGTCATGCATTTTTTCAACATGAAATAATGTATGCTGAGACAAAGTAAGATCTTTTGTCTTGACTAAAGGGACACTGTATCCAGGTCAAACCTTTGACAGATAAGAGCCTTGACCAATGAGAATTTAAAAAACTTAAATAGTTTTCATGAAATTTTTACTAGTAACCACAACAGAAACCTCAGAAACCAAGGGATTTGGGGGAATTTAGTAGCCTTTGGATAAAGCCATAAACACTAATCATAATTAAAATTAGATTTTTTTTTTTTTTTTTTTTTTTGCAATGAACACTTAGAAAAGAATGTGAGTAGTTCAGCATTATGAAATACACACCTATTCAATAAAAAATTATCAGTAAATTCCCCCATCCCCAAAACAAGTCAATAATCAGTGAGCTTCAGACCTCATTCCTTCACGTTTTACCGAAGCAACTACTTTGACTCTATCAAAGCTGTGCTACTGCAACTGTTCTAAGGGGATATCACATCTGAGGAGACATCTCTTCTAGGATTAAGATCTGTCTTTGGCTTTTCTCCTGCCTCTTGAACACTGTATCTGTGCATCACAGAAGCAGCTGATCAGAGCATCATGGTGCTTTGATTGCACTCTTGGAGATGCATGAAAGGAAGGATCCTCTTGTGGGTAAATCAGCAGCTGGAGGCATTACAGCGAAAAAATTTCATTCCAGCATGCCACAGTTACATATCTGGCCTCAGGCAAAACTGTAGCTCTGTACCTCAACTTCCCCAACTGCTTTAGAAAGCCTCTACCTCAAGGCTATTGTGCAGATTCATTCATTAATGTTGATTGGCAGATATTATACAAGGAAAAACTGTTTATTAGAACTGTTATCATATATTTTAATGTATATCACTGTTACCAGAAGAATTAAGTGATATCACCTATTTGTGTGTATCTACACACACATATAAATTTAAAAATGACAATTCCATAGGTATCTCGGTTCTTCTAATAAGAAAAATGATGCATGAATCCTGATTAATTGCTTACAGATGGCTTACTTCAATAAAGCTTTTCACAGAAACTTTCAAAACTTGATAGCAGCATTATTGATCAGGACTGCTAAGTGCCTTCATGCACTCCATACAACTGTTAGCAAAAAAAAAAAAAATAAAAAAAAAAAATCATGTAAGCCAGTGAAGTAAGTTACTTTCTTAGGTGGCTTGGGGTGCTTTTTTGTTGTTGTCTTTTTTTTTTCCCCCTCTACCAAAATAAATTTTTAGCTGGCCAAACTGAGACCTAACAGAAAAAGAAAGGACTTTTGTAACTTGAAAGGAAAATGCAAACAATGATTTATCCTGTGAAGGACCTGGTCTTCACTCAGCTAGTACAGAAACAGAAAATAATGCAGAGTGCCTGCCATAGAGCCATCAAGTACATGTATAACAGGCTGGAAAGACAGACAAAGTAAACTAAGAAAAGATTGGGGAACTGGTATTTCTTAATGCAATTGTTCCTCTGTTAGGGAGGGATTGTTTCATGAGCAGTCACTGGGTGCTTAGGTCTCAAATGAAAATTTATAGTACACGGCAAAAGAGGTGTCTTCTGTTACCATCAGATCGCTTTGAAGGTGTATTCAAGTTAATTTGTCAGTCAAAAATAGAAAATAATGAAGGTCGTTTTCTCCTTGCATATCATGAAAGCACTGATTGACATAATGCTTTAATGAACAAGTAGAGCACCTGTCTTGACACTTGCAAACATTAAAGATCACATGAACACGGAGAGGAAAATAAACACAACTTCAACACTACAACTGAACTGAAGCATGACATTTTAACTTCAAGCCTTGGATCTTCTAGCCCTTTGCATCAATAACACAAAACCTCCAGAACAGTTCTTCAGTAAGATTTTTTCATTGCTACCTTGATTTTGTGAAAAACGCTCTGTGCTTGCTTGTTTTTGTGCTTTTTTCACCTTCTAAGTCAGTCATTTGCAAAATCAACCCCCATCAGATACTTCTTTCTCTTCCCAAATAGTACTATGTTATATTACTATGCTACAGCAGGGCACTGATTCCTGTAGCAAGCACGTTGTGAAAAAATATTGAAGTATAAAAGCCTCAGGCTTGGGTGCATTCAAAATTCATATAGATGGATGTGTTTATACAGTATGCCGTATTTCCACTTCTTTTTTCATATGTAATGACCACATCAAAGAACAATCTTACGAAGTGTAAGAACAGAGAAAAGGTCTCTTCCTTAATTCGAGGAAATATTTGATTCTCTGGTCAACTTGATCCTTTTAGCTTCTACTCTGGGCCCTGTGCTTTTTCTTTTTTTCCTCCTGTTTTACCTTACTTTGTATCATTTGTCCTTTTCATGTTATAAAACAGATTTACTTAGAATGGTTGTATTCTATAGCTACTACAGACTGCTGAAGTAAGCGTGAGGCAATGAAGATGTGTGTATGTATGCATATATATGTAATCTTAACATAGCAAAGAGTCAACAGCCTTTGATAATATGGGCAATTAAGAGTGGCTAGTCATTAAGCAGGTATTTACTGCTTCAAGGGCTGTATACTGCTTCAGGTAATAGTCTTAGTATATGCCCTCAATCTCCTGATCAATCTCTCACTGATCAAATGCCCTCATTGCATATCTTGTAGAAATTACATTGAAGATGATTCTCTGTTAGCAACAATGTCTAAAAAAAAATTGTATTAAATATCTTTATAAGTTACCAAGAGAGTTGATCAGAATATCTGTAGTCTGTGATATTTATAGATGTGTCCCAGTTTCCTAGCTATCAGGATCATATTGGAATTCACTGGTTAGTCCAAAGGTTGTTTTTGTTTTGTTTTGTTTTGTTTTTCCTCCCTCCATGCTGAACAGCTTATATAGAATCAAAGCCATCTAGGTTGGAAAAGACCTTGAAGATCATTAAGTCCAGCTGTCAACCTGACATTAACAATTCCCCTCACTACACCATGTCCCTTAGTGCCATGTCCACACATCTCTTAAATACTGCCAGGGATGGTGACTTCTCCACTTCCCTGGGCAGTCCATTCTGATGTCTGGCCGCTTCTCCAGGTAAACACATTTATATGAACATATGAGCACAGTTTAAGGCTCAGGATCATATTTTCCTTGACTGAAAAACGGAGAGGCATCATATTGGAATTGGTTTCTACCAGGTCCTCCACGTTCTGCCGAAACCCTTTTTCCAACTCATGGGTGCTTACTCAGCCCCAGTACTAATTCTAGAAGTTTGATTAATGTGCTTTGTATATCCTTTTTATTCCCCAGGGCTTTGCACAGTGTGCATAAGTGATGCTCAGTAGGCTTGATGGGGTTACATGCAACATGCTTTAAGAAACTGTCTTGAATATTGGTGTAACTTCAGCCTTCCGGCAAACATTCCCCTCCCTTATGAGGCTGAATACCAGTGTACTTGGTCAGCTGACAATGTTTCATGCTCTTAGTTATAACTTACTTCAAGATAAATAACAGTATTTCCTTGTAGTTTAAGATGCTATTAAAATACAGGAGTCCTCAGTGCATTTACAGATTATGACCTTTCTACAGTGCTGATGCAGGTGTAAAAATAATATCATTCTTTGTTTCAGACATTGTTTCCAAGGCTACATACAAAACACTCTGTTGCCCCTATTCTTAAGGCTGTTTTTAGGTTCTCAGGAGATCAGCACCCTTCACTGAGTTTCCTTTCAGTACTGGAAACCAAATAAATCTATTCTTTTGCAAACTAAATTACCCAACTCTTCCTATCCTGTTCAGTACTGAAGCTTTATTACACAAAGAGCACATATCAAATCTATTCAATTTAACATTCAACTCAACATTAGAGACATCAAACAAATCCCCTCAATAACTATCTCATGGCCACAAGAGTTAAAAATCATTTCACAAATAGCTTTTCAGAATCTTAAATCTTTATTTATGAATGCAACAGTCTAAAGACCATGTTCAAATTAAAAATCTGATCATCTCTCCTCCCATCCACTAAAGCATCCCTCCAACCCACATTTGTACTGATCTATCATCAGATTCTGGAGGCAATGTTAAAGTAAATTGATCAACAACTCCTCCAACACACATTGAAATTCAGATCCACTTCTCCTGTTGAGTATTACCAGATGTGAAAATGCTTGATAGAACTCATTTCAGCACCTCAAGGTATTTTCAAAAACAAGAGTTGCATTCAGCTTCAGTTTTAGAACGAGGAAAGGAAGAACATCAGACTTTCACTAAAAGTTGAAAAGGATTGATCTTTTTGACTGCTAATAATAAAGCCACATGGCTGAACACTGCTAGATAAACTCAATGGAAGGTCTGCAGGATTCCCTCTTCTCTTCTTGACTCTGCCCCATTTAAGTATTCCTTTTCCCCAAATGTACTTTTGCTCTTAAATTCAACCAGCTACAGATCCCAATAAAGAAATTCTTTGCACATGTGAACCTGTGTCAGCATTCTTTGTGCAGCTCCAGATTGACAGATTTGCTGTATAAACTAAAACAAAATGCTCAGCTTTCTACTAAAAATTTTTGTAAGTTAAGCTCAGATATAGTTAAGAGCTTCAAATTATAGCTGTACACATGTATATTCTCTTTACCAGCTGAAAGAAGAAAGCATTCTCATCCTTTTTGCCTAGAATGGGTCCCTCTCCCCCCTTTCAAATAGAACATTTTGCATGGTTTGAGGCTGAAATGCAGACCTTCTCCAGCAATAGCAATTTTCTCTTATATATTAAAATTTACTCATGTTCTTAACTTGAGAAATCAGGAAATTAACTAATAACACACACACACAAATCAAGACACCCCACTGAACAGCTTCTCTACACCACAGTTTCTTCTTTGTTGCACTTGATTTGGTTAATTGGTTTTTCTTTGTTGGTTTTAAAATCACTCCGGGAGTGCACAACTCCTGTAAGATCTTCAAGTGATCTAAAAGAACGGCAGCAATTAACAGCTCTCAACCATATTCCCCATGAAGAAGCTGGGATTGGGCTAGAGTTGCTAGCAGATATTCAGTGAAGCCTGAGACTTCATTTTTATTAGGATACTAGTCAGGATAGTCCCCACTAATGTTCTTCATGATATTGTCTGAGCTCTATTATTCCACATCTTTGTTAATACACTCCCTGACATGCTTTCATTCAGTATTTTACTTGAACTAACCATGCCAGGATTCCTCTCCTCCCTGATCTGCTTGCATGTATAGCACCCAGCGCAATAGTTTTCCAACTGTGCGATATGGGAACATTGCTATAACATAATGGAAACAGACTAGAGAAAGCCTGGAGCTAGCACACAGGCTCCAGATTGAAAACACCATCTCAATACATCAGAGCACAGGGACTTGAGTTCCAAACAGTATGTTTTTGGACTAGTAACAAAACAGTAGAGGAAAACCTAACCATCATTAAAGGGAAGAAAAATGGGAGACAAAAGAGGAGTAGGAAAAAGTGAACAAACCAGACAAGTTCTCAGACGCAGGTCCAGCTCACCTCTGACAACATGGGCTCCATACACTCAATAAACTTAAATACTGGTTATTCCCAAAAGTCCTACTGAGTAGACATGCATTTGTCAGTCAGGGCAAAATTCTTCACAGCAGACTCATTTCACCACATCCTACATAAACAGGTTAGGTGATTCAAAACCACAAGGACAAAAGAGGAGTTTAAATTTGTTCCACAGGCAACTTTTTGAAGTATTTATTACTCTACAGCTTTTAGACTTAGTAAGTATAAGCTTGTCTCTCTCTAGTTGCTGCAGACACCCTTATGTCAGTGTTGGTTTCTTTAGCACAAGCACTATGCTTCTCATGCCAAGTATCCAAACTCTGCTGATCAGTAAAGCACATACTTATCTGGGCAAGGACAACCTGTAATGTTATCGGGAACAGTAAGTATATAAAGGTCATACAGGTAAAGCATCCTACACTAGACGAAGTTGGCCATAAATAAGTTAATACTGGAAAGCAGAGAAAAAATTAAAACTCACAGCACTGTAACTCTAGAAAAGTCTCCCAGTAGTAAAGGCAAAGACAGAATCACAGAATCACAGAATTTCTAGGTTGGAAGAGACCTCAAGATCATCGAGTCCAACCTCTACCTAACGCTAACAATCCCCACTAAACCATATCCCTAAGCTCTACATCTAAACGTCTTTTAAAGACTTCCAGGGATGGTGACTCCACCACTTCCCTGGGCAGCCTGTTCCAGTGTCCAACAACCCTTTCGGTAAAGAAGTTCTTCCTAACATCTAACCTAAAACTCCCCTGGCGCAACTTTAGCCCATTCCCCCTCGTCCTGTCACCAGGCACGTGGAAGAACAGACCAACCCACACCTCACTACAGCCTCCTTTAAGGTATCTGTAAAGAGCAATAAGATCGCCCCTGAGCCTCCTTTTCTCCAGGCTGAACAAGCCCAGCTCCGTCAGCCGCTCCTCATAGGACTTGTTCTCCAGGCCCCTCACCAGCTTTGTCGCCCTTCTCTGGACCTGCTCAAACACCTCGATGTCCTTCTTGTAGCGAGGGGCCCAAAACTGAACACAGTACTCGAGGTGAGGCCTCACCACAGCCAAGTACAGGGGGACAATCACCTCCCTAGCCCTGCTGGTCACACTGTTCCTGATACAAGCCAGGATGCTGTTGGCCTTCTTGGCCACCTGAGCACACTGCTGGCTCATATTCAGCTGACTATCCACCATCACTCCCAGGTCCTTCTCTGCCTGGCAGCTCTCCAACCACTCATCTCCCAGCATGTAGCTCTACTTGGGGTTATTGCGCCCCAGGTGCAGGACCCGGCACTTGGCCTTGTTAAACTTCATGCAGTTGACCTCAGCCCATCGGTGCAGCCTATCCAGATCCTCCTGCAGAGCTTTCCTACCCTCGAGCAGATCGACACATGCGCCTAGCTTGGTGTCATCTGCAAACTTACTGAGGGTGCACTCAATGCCCTCGTCCAGATCATCGATGAAGATATTAAAGAGGACCAGCCGCAGCACCGAGCCCTGGGGGACGCCACTAGTGACTGGCCTCCAACTGGACTTGGCTCCATTCACCACGACTCTTTGGGCCCGGCTATCCAGCCAGTTTCTAACCCAACGAAGCGTGAGCCAATCCAAGCCAAGAGCAGCCAGTTTCTTGAGGAGAATGCTGTGGGAAACAGTGTCAAAAGCCTTGCTGAAGTCAAGGTAGACCACATCCACAGCCTTTCCCTCATCCACCAAGCGCATCACTTTGTCATAGAAGGAGATCAGGCTCGTCAAGCAGGACCTGCCTTTCATAAACCCATGCTGACTGGGCCTGATCGCCTGCTTGCCCTGCAAGTGCTGCATGATGACTGTCAAGAGGATCTGCTCCATGAGCTTCCCTGGCACTGAGGTCAAACTGACAGGCCTGTAGTTTCCCGGGTCTGCCCTCCGGCCCTTCTTGTAGATGGGCGCCACGTTTGCTAGCTGCCAGTCAACTGGGACCTCCCCCGATAGCCAGGGCTGCTGATAAATGATGGATAGTGGCTTGGCCAGCTCCTCTGCCAGTTCTCTCAGTACCCTCGGGTGGATCCCATCTGGTCCCACCGACCTGTGCACATCCAAGTGCCGTAGCAGGTCACCAAACAGTTCTTCGTGGATGGTGAGGGCCACATCCTGCTCCCCATCCCCTTCCACCAGCTCTGGGTACTGGGTATCCAGAGAACAACCGAGACACCTCATCATCTTCTTATTTTTAAAATGGAGTTTGATCAGTTTATGAACAGCACACTGTATATAACGAGAAGAGATTGGACTTGAAAACCCAGCAAACATTTTCCAGTCCTGTATTCCCCTGAGATTATAGAAGTGTTTTGTTAGCGTAACAACTCATGGGGTTTCAAAGTCTCATGCTTCTAGTCCACTTTCTAGACATTTCCAATTTCTTTAGCTTTTTTATTCTATCTGGAGCAAAAAAAATTAAACCCTTCAATTTTTCCTCTGTCTCAGCAGATTTTCATGTTTCCCTTTAAAGTTAAGGCATAGAAACTACCAGCTTGGTCTCCTAAAATAAATAAATAAATAAAATAAAGGAAAAATAATCATAGTTATTTGTATATTTCATAATTGAGGAGAACACCTGAAAGCTTGGTTTGAACAGTGCTAGTTCACTTACATACATCTAAGTCTCTGAAGAGACTGGTATCATCATGTTATGCCAGCTTTCCATTTCTGCTGCTACATTTCCTAAACCTAGATCCACACCATCCCACAAAAGGGCTGTGTACAGGGGACACTTTCACCCTAGTAGTAGTGAGAATGAGGGAGGAAAGATGACAGGAGCCTCCCACACAAAAGCCTCTGCTTGAAGGTTGCTTCTCCCTCCCTACACTAACTAGGCCATAAAGGACATCCTTCAACAGTGGTATGGACCCTGCACAATTGCTTCTGCTGGCAGAGCAAGTGCTTTATCCTTTTTCTCCCAAAGCTCCTAGTCTTTGCTGATCATTACTTCCAGTTACCCCCTCCTAATCTCATTTCTAAGTGGTAAAGCCTCTAAAAACATAAAATGAACTGCATATGCAGGGCCACTAGGACAAATATACTAGTTTATATCTAGGAAATATGCACAGCTATTTCCCACACTTGCCATTCAAAATATACATAAATTGTGGTTATCCACAACAGATCATTAGCTGTTTGGGCTATTACACTTTTTCTATAGGGTCACAGGTTTTGCATAACTGCTAAAAACACAACACTATACGAACAGACACTTTTCAGTCCCTACTCCCTCTGTCCTATAGGAAGTATATTATGAAGTGCCTGAAAGAAATACCCAGCCTTACTCTGCTCATGTGACCAGGAGACACAGGAAGTACTTCTCTCTCATGTCAGCTGGGCAGGCAGGTGGACACACTCCCAACTGGGAAATACGATATCCAATCTGCCATCTTGTGGCTGTTCTGTGACTACACCCTCTGGTTTGCACAGTGTAAAGGCCTGTGTCCTACAGCGCTCAACTAGTTTCTCACACAATGCTCTGGCAAAAGCAAAGCAAAGCAAAAAACACAAACGCAATCCTATGATGAAGTTAAAAAAAAAAAAAAAAAAAAAAAAAAAAAAAAAAAAGTACAAGTAGAAATGGGCTTATCCTGTAGCATGAAAGCCAGGCTGCTCACTAATGGCAGCTTCCTGAATTCAGGTAGCAGAGCACTGCAATTAGCTCTCTGGGAAAGGTGTTGGCAGCTCTGTCACTGGATGCTTTTAGGAAGACAGACAGTACCGTATTGGAACAAGAAACCCCTGTAGACAGATGCATCCACTCCCCATGGCCTGGTGGGAAAGAGCTAGAAAATAATACTAATCAAGATGATCAGCCTCCTGTGAGGAAAAAAAAAAAAAAAAAAAAAACAACAACAACAACAAACAAACAACACTTCAGCAGACCTTCACCTGGCATTAAAACGTAACAGTTGCCTAGACTACTTAATAGTTTTGGTCATGATTTGATATTAAAGCAATATGATGGAATGTGCTTGGTTAAGAAGAAGAAAGAGCTATTTCCCACACACTGTTTATGAACATTTTCAGAAATTGTACAGGTTTTCTTTCCCCACAGAGAAGGCATGCTGTGATTTATGGACTGTAATAGTGAGCTTAATTGGGAAGGAGATATCATTGTTGACAGCTTTGTCTTCGCCTGGTAAATAATGGAATAAATCGTCAGGGAGCACTTACTCCCCATCAGGGTTTCGGACAGTGAATTTTGGAGGCCACATGCTTCCTGTTGTATTTGCAGTATTAGCTTGCATCCTGTTGTGGTTTTACTTGGCAGCCAGCTAGGTACGACACAGCCATTCGCTAACCTCGCTCCCCCCTTCTGTCCCCCCACCTCCCTAAGTTGGATGGGGGAAAGAATTGGAAAAAGGTAACTCATGGGTTGAGAGAAAGACAGTTAAATAGGACAGAAAAGGGAGGGAAAATAATAATGATGTGTATACACATGTACACACGATGCAATTACTCACCACATGCAGACTGATGCCCAGCCACAGCCAGTCCCTGAGTATTCTTAAATGGGTCTGGCATTTGTTGTTTATTTAGTAACAAAACATTACTTTAGAAAAAAAGCCATTTGAGCTTTTTCTTGAGCACATTTTCTTTGCCCACACCCATTATCAGTTTCAGGACAGAGTTTACAGAACCAAGAGACCTAAATCATATGCATACATATTGCCTATAAGAATGGATCTCAAACACATAACACCTCATTCTCCCCATCCCAAGAGACAGTTAGCTCACACCAGGCTGGGGCCTGCCAGATTAGGTAAGGTAACAGACAAGATATCTCAAATCAGATTTCAGAGTTCATAGGGAAGGCCTGCAGAGCATTAGATTTATATATATATATATATATATATATATATATATATTCATTAAACTAAGGGACAACTCAAGATTGAACAACTACACTATTGTTTGCACAATATAAGCCATATGCTTCTCAATACTAGCATGTCTTTCTTATATTGACAAGTGCCACATAAATAGCATGAACTGTGGCAGAAGCTGCTGAATGCCACTGTCATTCTGGGTAATATAGTCCTCCTGCCAGTATAAGGGACAGTTTACTGTTCTTAGCTGCAGTTCCACTTCAGAGAAATTTTTAAGATCATAACAGGTTCTCCATGCCACGTTCTATTGTTTCTTAGCTGCTAGTTTCCATTTGTTTCTCCAAGACTATTCAGCTTGCATTGTAAGAGTAGTCAGACTGGCATTTTGCAGGGCAAGGGGGGGAAGACAGAGATTACAGAAAGTGTTGGCCTTTTTAGTTGAGATAATGGTATTAGAGCAATCTGTTGCCCTAGTAGGATACTACTCTCAAGGCTCTGCACTAGTCTTCAGAACTCTATGGACAATGAGGCAAAGTAGTTTCACAGAGGTCAAGATGAAGTATCATGGAAGAAATAGGGGAAAAAAATGAATGATTTCTAGCTTTGAAGAGCAGCAGACTGAGGAATGACATAGCATGTGTTTCACAGAGACTCTACACCCTAGTGACCACCTGTAGGTGTTCTGCTTCCCACTCCATTGCCCGTGGGGAAGCCAACACTTCAACATATTTGTGCTTTCAGTGACCAGATGCATGCTTTTCCTTCTTAGCGGAAGACAGCAGAATGCATCTAGTCCAAACTGTTGTATTCTAAATCTAAAACAAACAAAACAAACAACTATTTTTGTTACTCTTAAACACCTATTCTGAATGTCACAAACTGTCCACTTCTCTTTCCTTATGCCATTTTTTACCTGAAGAATATGCTAATATGAGGTCTTTAGTATTGTGTCAAGATGCCAACCTTTTCTCCTCAGAAGAATGATTCCCCAACAACAACAATTTTATGTGGGAAAACCCAAAACACTTTTCTTGTTTATTGTCTTTTGTGCTATCCCATTGACCTCCTGAGAAGTGGGCACCCTCACACATATCAAGATTTCATGCTGAAATTCTTTGCTCCCTTTTCACACCCTAATAGGCATGAACTTGCAGCTCAAACTCACTAACTAATCATTCTGGCCTTGGGTTTAAATTTCTTTTCCTTTCTTCCAGCAGAGACTCTCCACCTATTTAAAGTCATGAGAGCACAACACTACACTGAAATAAATACATTTCAATATATATTTTATATTTTCCCTAACAGTTTTCCAAGGTTGCTTTACTCTACAGTTAGAACAAGACAACAAAAGAAAACCTCTTCAAACTGTTTAGGGAAACTAGAAGTAGTTTCTGTGAAAAGACTGCATTCACATAACAAACAGTCAGGTGTTGAGTTTGCCATTAGCTGTTGACTAGACTGAAGCAGTTTTGAACAGTTTTTAATTTGCAACATCTGTGGAGACTATCACTTTGCAAACTTAACATTACTCTCAACAGGCTTGTCTTGGTTTGTTAGCATTCACAGACCCCTAGAAAGAGCCATTGGGTCCCAGGAAGAAAGCAACAGCACACAGCAGCACTATATTTCTCGTAATACTAAATCTGAGATTTGAGCTTACATGAAACTACAGGGTTTAGAGAGGTCAGTGTTGTGGGGAAAGCAGGTTACCTCATCTTGCTACCAGTAAAAAAACTAGCCAAAGGTTGGCCAAAGGTTTGATGCCAGAGCTCAGGTGAAATAGGTCAGGTATGACACGGTAATTCATAGTGAGGTTTGTAGCAAATACTGACACTTCTGAGATCATTCTGACCTCACAAATCATTGGCTGTGCTCATTGTACCAAATCACCCACAGTTACTCATTATTACATGGTATACACGAGCTGGTATCACGTGTATACATAACCCTTCAAGCTTTGACAGCAACTGCAGAGCCCAAAACTACTCAGAGACTAAAATTATAGGCAATTGTTGAGTATGCATCATATCAGTTGAAATCAATCCCAGAACAGGAATCCAACTCTACCTAATTTGCCATCCTTCAGAAGTAGAAGATCTCACCAGAATAGCCCTACTAAAGGGGTTTGCACACTTTCTTAGAAGTACAGAGCTAGGAGTTGCTTATGTCAATTTACTCAAACTTTTCTCACTGCAGATGATCCTACCATGCAATCCTTTTATGAATTGAAGTTCTGTGAACTTTTTTTGTCGTTGTTGGAATGATATTTCATTAATTTGTCCTTTACTTTTAAGCAAGAAGTCCTAAAATTAACACATAGTAAAGTGAGCAAGGTTTAAGTAAACTTTTCAGGAAGAGTGAGTTCTAATTGGATGTGTGTTTTTTTTTTTTTTTTTTTTTTTTCAGGGAAAAAGATTATCAGAAATACATTAACCATATGCATGGACACCGAGGTGCTGAATTACCCCTCTTAACTGTTCAGATCTTTTCCCCTCCACATCCATTCAATATAGCCTTGCCTTCTTTTCTCCTTGCCTTTATTCATGACATTCTAACTTCACTCAATGTTATTTAAAAAAAAAAATAAAAATAAAAATGAAAGAATAGTCAGTTACACAGACTTAAATTTGGAATCCTATCCTTTTTTTCCTCATAATATGAAGGCGGTCAGGGTGCTTGAAATGCAGTTAAAGATTTCCACAGGGCTGTAGACCTCATTGCCATGGAAAATCAGTGAGGAAAAGATGTTGGAAAGATTCCTGGAGTGACTACATATTCACAGACACAAGAGTGTGTGAGATTTTAATCATTAACGGCCAAAGGTAAAACATTTTAGGAGAGAGGGAAAATATGAGAAGTGTTGATCTAGGTAAACAGAGTCTGATTTTAAGTGGGAGTTTTGATAGGCACATGAGAAATATTAATGATGAAAATTCTTATGCCTTCTGAAACTGATGATGCCCACCACCACCATAGAACATGAATGATATCTTGGGTCTGTTTTAGTCAGACAGTACCCAACTACACCTACCCCTATGGACACCATATGGACCAGGAACCTAATAACTATAAACAGAACAGGAGACACAAAGGACAGTTCAATGACCTTAACGGATATTATCAAGGTAATTAGTGTGAATAACGATTGCCAAGTTTTTAAAATATGAAAACTTTGGAAAGAATAACATGAGCAGTGATTAATAAATGTGATTGTTACTTTCCTCTGTACTGTTTAAGAAAAACATCCCTAATGTCCAGAAAGTTTCTGCAGCCAGAATACAGACACAGATTAACCAGGCTATAACACAATCTTTTTCTCCTCTAGAAATGAAGATTATCACAAAAGCCTCCAACAAAATGCAGGGAGACCAAGGACATCCTATTGAAGTTATGTGTCTCAGTGAGGAATCAGAAAATTTCCTAGATAAATTATATCAGCAGAGTGAAGCCTTCAGCAGATTTCAGATTTATCTTGTCCACATATCTGCATATTCTTATGCAGAGTCGCTGTTAGAAAGTGTACATCTGTCTATCAGAAGGTAAATAGGCAGGGATATTAACATTCCTTGCATTCATATCAATAATGTGAAAGATCATCAATGATGATTCAGACCCCATGGCATGTCTTCTTATAAGCTAGTTTATACACCTAATTACTTACAGATACTCATATGTTGCAAGAAGGATGATAAATTACTTCTTTGACTAGCACTTTTCTTGGATTCACAAATAATCCTCTTAGAGTTGTCATTTTCTCCACTGCCTTGTTTCCCACTCCTTCCCACCCCCACCCCCTTAATCTTTATTTCAGTAACCTTAACTCATAGAAAGGTAAGTGACAGGAGCAAGTGGCAATATTGCTTTCACCAGCTTCACAATAGGTAATTTCTTGCAATATCAGTTTAGCAACAGGAGGACAATAAAGTGTCATCTGAGAAAAGCAGGAGAGAAGAGAAAAATACGTAAACAATTTATTCTTCCTAATAGCTAAAAAGTGTGTGTGTGGGGGGGGCACCTCACTCATTTCTCCTTTTTTTCCTGTGTCCATCGACCTGGTAGCATAACAGTGACATGCGGAAATACTGCTTTCTCTTAGGTCCCACAGTTTAAAGTTCAATAATGAGCATTTATCTAGAAAATGGGAGCATCCAGAATGTCTCTGTCTCAATATGTTATAGGGAACATGAGCATTTCTTATCAACATTTCAGTGAGATATGGGACTTTCAGTCTGGTGTGAGCAAAGCACACTTAAATATTAGAAGCACCATTTCCCAAATTGCCTGCCAATTTTCAAATGACAGTGCATAAATTCAGGATGGTTGACCCACTAACGGTTTCCACACCTATTGCCCACCATGTAAAAGCCAACTTTCTACAGACTGAACAGTTACACAGCATATGTACCTCCAAGTATCTGAGAAGTTGGTATGCCAGATTTATATTCAGTTTAATATAGAGGTAGAATTCAGGATCTTAAATCAGGAAAGTACTTAAGCTTCTACCACCCTTTACAAACAGGGAAGTTTTCTTTTATAGATGTAGAGGATTTGTTTGTCCTAAAGGGCATTTTAAGGGTTTATGATCTCTCATCTTTCAGTTCAATGTGATCTTAAGACCATCCTCATGCATTCCATATAGCTGTTTCTCCCAGCAAGACCGTATTATTCCCTAAGCACCCCATCATCTACTACATTTAAATATAACAGAGGAAACTCTTTGGTGAAAATTTACTCAGTTTGAACTTTTCGTTGATTTAAATTGTCTTTGTTATGCCTTTATTTGAAGGTGGACATGCATTGTAAACTCCCCACACATCCACCAGTAACTAACAAGTTAATTCCTGTTAATTATGCCTTTACTATTTAAGTATCAGTAGATGTTTCCCCAGTTTAGAGTGTTATGTTGAGTGCCTGCATTTAATGGGTATTTAATCCAGAGTTTTCAAGGCAGAAATTAAGTGCTGTTTAAATACCACCTTGACTTTGAAAGATATGTCTGAGTCAGTGACCTCACTGGACTGACTCCAAAGAGCAAAAGAAACACATATGATTACAATCTAAAGAATATCTTAACATTTAGAGGAGACATTCACATCATCTTACTGACATTCAGACAGAATTACTATAACACTGCATGCAGATTCCCAATTAATCAATCAATTAGTCCAAGGTAGATACAGCACCTGCATCCCCCTGAGGGAAGCCTGATGGTGACAGACGCCTGTCACATTCTTGCCCACTCTGGCTGCCAGCAGTGCAGAGTGAGGCCAAGCAGGGTCAGAACTCTCCCTGCAGCATTTTCCAAATTTATTTTGTACCTGCCTGCCTGCCACACACCCCAGGGTCCTCAGCATATTTCTCTTCTGCATTACATCACCCATCCTCACCATGCCGTGTCTTCTATTTCCTTATCCTCTTCTCCACTCTTCCGGATGCTCCCCACAGCATTTGCCTTCATCTCCCACTTCGACCCACCCTCTCCTCTCTCTTCACAGACCCCATGTGACACTCATCATCACTCTTGCTGCAGCAACTTCTAACAGGTCAGCTTGTCTCTTTCCCTGTTCCTTGTTGATTCTGACTCCTCTTCCACACTTGATAATAGCAACCCAGACTTCCTCACCTGTAACACATCACACCATTTACCTGCATATTCCTCACCCGTACAGTCTTGTCTGATGCACAGTTCAGGTTTATGTATATTATGCAAGGTGTTTCCTTTCACTGTATACACAAGCCTAGAAGAGAGGTGCTTGCCAACAACTTATAGACAGTTCTGAAAACTAACCAGATATAACTGCCTGCTTCCTGGGGACTAACAGAAAAGGCTCTAGATAGGAAATTTAAGGGGGAAAATAGCATCCCTTGTGACTTACCCTGCAGTCAAATTATATCACAAAATGAAAACTAATGTAGCTACATCCTTAGCAGTGCTTGTGTACTTAGAAAAGATGTACAAAGTGTGTGCAATAACTCCACCTGGCGATTCTCAACGTGATCTAGTTGGCTTAAAGTTGTCTCTTATGAGTAAGAGCGAAATACCACTGCTATGCAAAGTAAAAGCCTAATTCATAATGTAAGCAGCATATAAGCTCTGCACTTTGTTCTTATCCATTCTTTGATTTGACCTGTAGATCTCATTTCAGACTCAAAACATTTATAAACTGGAAAATAGTATCTATCTTGCTCTCAGAATACATATTAAATACTTGGTATGATAGTAAGAGCTGTGTACATCCTACAGAAGACAGTTAAACAACTATTAAAGTATCCTCTAAATTTAAATATCACATTCAAAGGCAGAATATAAAAAGCATCACCACCCTCCTTCATAACTCATTCTTCATTTTTCTAGAAAAACAGTGCATCTGACATTCAAAACACAAAACTGAAAATCAAATAGACCATCTTCCCTCTCACCTTTAAAGCACCAAGATACCAAGAACTGTCCAAACCTATCCATCAGAGGAAATTGATTTTTGATACTAGAGCTACAGACTATTGTGGATTGAAAGGAAGTGTATTGTTATCCTATAGCTGTAACAATAACATTTCTCATGTCTTTCAGTTCAAAATGAGGGGTGCTGAGCTACATCTCCTTGCCTCTCACACAATATCCTTAACGCAAAAATTTTTCCAAACACTACACAGAGCCTCTCAGGCACACAGATACAGATTTAATTCTCTGCAGTATATTGTCAAAGCTTCCTGCTTTAAATGGAACCAACCAAAAGTTGTGTGTGCATACACATCTGCAAGCATGTATTTGAGGTTTTGCTACAGGTTCTGCACATGAAATTTCTCAGCCTTTTGGTAACTGATACTGTCATATACTTACAAGCAATTATAACAAGCCCTGATATAGCACGTAGAAAAATCTCAGCTATTTGCATGTCATAAAATAAACATTCTAAAGGTAAAAAAAGAAACAACTCACTTGACATTGTTTTTAAAATATTTCTTTCAGTTCAGACAGTACATTTTTCATGTTTTTATAGATGTAGAAAAAAATTTTAGTGTTATCAACTCTTATTGATTTGTAGGAAACAAAAGTAAGACTCTTCCCCCCCCCCCTTTTTTTTTTTTATGAGTAGGAAACTCATCTGATATGAAAAGCATCTCAAACATCTTTTTCTAATTCGATTGCACTTCAGAGAGCGGTGGTGTAGAAAAAGTGTAAATCACCACGGTGAAAGACCACCAGGTAAATACTCCAAGCACGAGTGTATGGATGAGCCTTCTGGTTTCTCCTTCAGTATTGTTAACAGTGCCACAAGTCACTACTTCTTCTGAAGCTGATGCTAGTGCAACAGTTGCATCCTCTTTAGAGCTATACTTTGACTGCCACAAAGTAAAATGAAAGTAAAGCCATTTGAAATAGTTCCTGCATATAACTGTTTCTCCATTATACCTTACATGAATCAGGAAGCAACAGCATGCTTCATCCCAAGACACCCAGAAGTCAGGGGAGTAGAAAAAGAGCTCTTTGCAATACAGAGGTGTACAGACACCCCAAGTTATGAATATTTATGCAGCAGCACTGCCCTTGCTCATTCACTAATTTGGTTATGCTGTTTCCAAGCTACATGCAGCATTCCCCTATTTCTGTAAAAAGCCATGATCAGATACTAACACCCAGTGACACTGCACACAGTAATAACCCTGCAGGACTCTGAATGGGTATGCACACGTATGTTTACTTTGTAAGTTGTTTATGAACTGAGTTGGGGATAAAGGGCCCTGTGGCTTCAGTAACTCCTTATTGACAAGTATTCTCCACTTTAGTCATCTGATGCACTATTTTCCTGCAGTGATTCACTTTACTATTCACACCAAGCAAGGCTTATTACACGCACACACATACCATCCTCTCCATCAAAACCACTTGTTAATACTTCTGGTCCTTCACCAGAGGCTGGATTTGTCTCAGCTAAATTTAGCTGTCTAAAGAAAGCATAGCTGTTCACAATCAACAAAAAGAGCCTCTAGAGACCAATTCACGTCAGAGACATTTCTTAGTGCAGGCTGATTCTGAAAACACTTCTCTCCACCTATGACACATGAAGACTGATCAGACAGTTTTGACTACAGAGCAGATGATCCATGTATTTAAAACAAACAAAGAATGGCTACTAACAGATATCACAACTTCAGCATAACTCTTTGGAGAGCATAACCTCTCAAATTGGAGATATTTTCCCCATGAAAATGGCAGTTGCCAAGATACAATGCAATGAATAACATGGCTCCACTGAATAACAGTAAACATGTCCTGTTCATTCACAAAATGATTTCTGAATTACTTTGCAAGTCCCATCCATCAGAACCATACGGTAAAGAATTCAGCAACAGCAGTCCTGAGTATAGTGACACTTTTCGAGGCTGTAGCTACTGAAGCCATTACAGTAGAAATATCATAGCCATATATAAAGGCAGATGTAAGCACATTTGTTTTTATTCCTTGCAACAAGTCCAGAACGAGTTCATAAAAAAGATGGAAATTGCATGCAATGCCATTATATCAAGCACAAAAGTCTGACATTTTCTGTAGTTAACAATAAATTATTCCCAATGTTTGCCTGTTTTTTAAAAAGTTATCCAAAAGCAACCTCACAACATCCTTAAGTTGTTTCAGATATAACAGCCCATGGAAAGCATTCAATGACAAGTATGCATACTGGAAAAACTTTGTGTTCCAAGATAGAGAGTGACATAGTATTCTTGGAGATAAGAAAACCTACACACAAGGAGCACATAACATGATCTCCTTTACAGTTGAACTACCCTTCTTTGCTCCCACACTTCTGTCAGTCCAATAGGAAGAAATGGGGAACTCCAAGTCCTGAATGGGTGTTATCACTCATTATCACTAAAAGCTGTATTGAACCTGATATTGTTAGCAATTAGTTACTAACAGATCTGCAAATGTCCATGATATCAGAGGAACTGCCATCGCCTACCTAAGTCAGACCCATGGTCACAGTCCTGCAGCTTTTTCACTGGGATCAGCACCAAGGGCTTTACATTAGCTTGTAAACCTTGGGAAATAAAGGATGGCTTAATGTTGCAACTCCTACTGTGAAATATCTTTCTATATACAAAAATATAGAAACTCGTCATCCACTATTGGGCAGCTATTACACCACATAGATTTCTCAATCCTTTATAAATAAGAAAATAATAATGATAATAATAAAAAAAACTGTTTCTCTTGGCATAGGTAATGTCAGTGGGGCAAAAAAGTTCCACTGGTGAGCTGTGCATGCTGTAAGAACACATTTCTCTCAGAATTTAAATATATATATATATATATATATATATATTTATAAATATATACTACTAAAGAAATAAGGTTATGGAACAACTGACTACAACTGCGTTTGAGTAGATTTTCAGCACCACAGAGGACTAATTGATTGAGGGTTGAATAATGAGGGTCCCAGTTCCTGTTTATGTCATGAAGTTGGAAAGGGATGATACCATTGTCCTTTCTGAGAGCCTTGTCCTACCCAAGTTTATAACACCTAATTTAAACTTTCTTTTCTAAAAGAAAAACAGTCTGACAGATCAACGTGGGAGCTTGCCCAAAACTGTGGTATTCTTTATCATAATCAAGCTTGAAATGGCACTGTTCTTCTTATTTATATGTTGTCATAGACATGCTTAGCCAAGGAAGAAGTCAGAATCACAAGAGCATTTTCTTTAACTTGGTGCATTCGGTCAGCATTTCAAACATGATTGAATCCTAGGCGGCTTCACCATCAGGATAAATGACACTAACTTATATTAGCATTTTAATTCTCTTCCCTCTTTGTGGCTTGATTGTGTATAGACAGATGTAAAGCAAGATGTATGATGCTTTATGGAACAACTAAGTTAAAAAGCCAAATTCAGAACTTCCTTGTGTTTTATAAAACTTCTGGGAAAGTCTCCCAAATTCAGTATAGAAACAAATTCATCCTAGTCTCTCGAGATTAAAATCCCTGTACACAACCTCAAGTTCTAAAACCAATTTTATTTTTATTTTTTTTAAATCTGGATCCTTGAGGAGTTACAGTCATATATAAGCTTCTGTGGTCCCTTTGTACACCTTTGTCTGTTGTGTATTGCACCCAGGATGCACAGCCTGGGGTGGAGCATCCTTGCCCTCTTCCATATTGTTTGCTGAGGGAAGAGCAGCCAGACCAATGACTTACAGAAAACACTTAAAACCTGTAAGCCAAACAAACAAGGACTGAAATGGAGCAGGTGGATATAACACCAATTTGGCATCCAACATTATTTAATTGGGACAAGCGTCTTCATCAATGGCTATTTGGAGGGAGAACAAAAGGAGGCTGAACTGGCTACTGTCTCCAACAACTGCTAATTTGTGCTGCAAGATGGAGAAATATCAACAGCACTGTTAATTTCTATATTACAGAAATTAATCCTCTCATTTACACAGCAGGAAGCCAAATTACACCATCACATGCACAAATAAATCTGACATTTTGAGGATTTGACACTGCACCACAAAGAGCTGGTTCCAACATTACCTCCCACCTCACAGAGATAGCATAAAGGCATCTTTCCTGTACAAAGACAACAACAGAAAAGCAGCCAGTTCCTCAGCTGATGAAATTTGGCAGAGGTCTCCCAGTTTGAAGAGAACAGCTGCCATCCACCTCACAGAGATGCAGAATATAAGGAAAGGTGCATTTGTATGATTTGGAGGAGATATCTTTCTAAACTAGAAAGAGATCTTGTACCTGGACCTACAGCACCTTCAAGTTCCAGCTATAGCAGATGCCTCATGTGTGCATCCCATAGCTACCACAGGGAACTTTTGTCCTAAAAACAGAATATTGCAACAGACAGCACACAGCTAAAATAGGACAGATGAAAAAAGTCTACCTGCAGTGATACAGAACAGAGTTCCATCCTCTGTAAAAAGCACATTGCCTGTCACTTGACTTGACTAACAACTACAAAATGCCTGAGGAAAGGCAAGGTTTGTGGGGTAAAGTGTTTTAATCATTTTTAGTTAGTTTGGTTTTATTTAGTTTAATTTAATTATTACTCAGAATTTGAATGTCAAAGACTTTCATATAGATCACAGATTCACCAGTGGGGAATCTCATCCACCTGCTGATTTTCTCTCATTCATTCCTCTCTCCTTTGTGGATCCGGTCCTCTCAGTTCTCATTTATAAACGTCAATTTCAAGAAAAAGTTAAAGACACGCAACTTCATTTATTAAATAGCCAACTTCATTTATTAAACAGCCATAAGAGCAATCACACTTTACTAAGTCATTGATTAGTGAGGGATACTTAAAAATTAGTATGCATCTGTGCAGTTAGTATAATCTAAATTGTTGATTATGAAAACCCTGATTATAATCATCCAACACATGCTGCTTATATACAAAGCACACCAATATATCTTTTCAAACTCCTGTAAACCATTTAAAATTGAACCTTCACTTAGGAAGTGTAATTACAAAAAATACAAAGATCTTCCACAGAAAACAGAAAATGCATCTGCCAGTTCAAATCTGGCAAGGTGATGCTCATAGCATTAACAGGTGCTGTTTGTGAAGTTTCTGAAGGTATTTGTTTCTCCCTGCTTAGCCCTGGCACAACCACCTCTTCCTGCCTGTCACTCAGGATGGTGACAACCTGGGAAAACAAGCTTCAAGCCACTGCAATGATGAAAGTTTTACACCCCCTGCTTCCCCCCTCCCAAATTAAGCAGAGAAAGGTCAAGATATATCAGCTTTTACACATCACACAGCTCTAAAGTTTTCTCACATAACCCCAGGATCTATCCTCTATTCTTAGAAATAGAAACATATAGGTTCTCACCTAACTCCAGGAGCTTTGGCCTTAGGAAAGCAAGCACACAGTCTGAAAGCAATAACAAAAAGAGAATTAACATCATGACCTAAAATTCTATTAAAAAGAGGATATTTGCTTGCAGGAATTTCTCCCTCCCTTTATTTCCCCCCATAGGAATCAGTTAAGCATAACCTTGTTGGTAGTTTGTTCTTTCATACAAAAACATAATTAAGATCTGATCTGCAACCACATGCCTTAAATAAAAGGCAGCTGCTTATATGATCTGCTCATTAAGTGTTGTATTCTAAATACATACAAAAATGCCAAGGTAATTAACAAGGCACAAAAGCTTCTGGGAGTTAAAGATACAATAAGAGCTGGGTTGAGACTCCTCTTTACATTTACAGGAAAATAGCAAGAAATCTATGACTGTAGATTTCATTTTAAAATCACTTTGCTCCTCAAGATGACATTGCAGAATTATTCTCTTTGAAAAGATACAATTTATTTCCTGCTGTTATAGATGCTTAAAAAAGGAGTTTTAGTATTTCCAGGATTTCTTCTTTCTGCTTTCCCTTAAGCTTTAAGACTTCTTCATAATGTCTCATGGAATGATTTAAACATTTTTGGAAATATGAAACCTTACCACTTAATGAGTCATTTTTACACCAGCTACCACCTCCAAATGTCTGTTTTCCACCTTCTCCCCCCCTCATAGATCCTTTTACTGTTTTACATTACACTGCAGTCCTAACTTCTCCAAATATCTACGCCACTTCCTTGCATAGAACAAATCTCCTTCTCAAAGTTATTTCACTCTAAAATCCTTGCTTCCTCTTTAGGCACCAAGGCAATTGTAAAGCTAAACCACCTATGTTAAGAATCCACTTACTATTTTCTGTAAACTACACTTAGAGAAATGGAGAAAATTTGTTTTAGCTAGCAAGATACACAAAGTCTTTCCTAGTACCACTACCACCTTTCCTTCCTGTGAACTTCATTTGAAAAGGTAAGAAGTATGGTGAAGAGAGTTTAAAAGCCACACCTGTGCTAAAAGGAAATAGATTTCTTCTCAGAGATGCAAGTGTTTATGCTTTAAAAAGAAAGAGAAGAGGGTTTTTTACCACCTAGTTAATTAAGCATGCCTCACAGCTCTCCTGGTGTTTATTTCTCAGTATGGCCAAATTGAAATCCCTGGGGTACTGCTGTCTTCTCAGTAGCAGGTATATACTTCCCAATTTTTCTCCCATGAAACGCTGAGATTTAGCAATACAGCCAAAGACTGAGTACCTCAGCAAAAAGCAGTAGGAGTCAAATCTCAGAAAATAATCATTGTGCTGGCAAATAAAATGTCCTTTGCTTAATAATACAAAACCAAAAAATAAAATCAAAATTAAACCAAAGTTTAGAACTAGGTTTACCTTTTTTTTTGCCCTGACCTGCACAGGAAAACAATTCTGTCTCCCCACTGGCTGAAAGGCCTATATTAGACAATCCCCCTGCCAAATATTTGGGGTCAGGGTGTACTAGACTTGGGTATTTAGTCTTCAGGTCAGAGCAAGGTTTTGTAAAACATCCAGCTAAAGTGGCCCATTTCTCTAAGTGATCGCACAGGCTTGATAATGGAGGGACTATATAAAATTGACAATTAGGACTTTTGCTGGAATACAGAAAATATGTTTGGAGTGAGCTTAAAATCTTTTCAGGACTATACTGAAACACAACATTTCCACAGTATAGCAAAGCCCATTTTTATTTTTATTATTTTTACTCTTTTTTTTTTTTTTTTTTTTTTGGGGGGGGGGGGGGAGGAATAATTGTGGGCATTTAAGTCCTCCTGAAATCTAGCTGTATTCCTATTAGCCAGGAGCAATAATTAACAGCTCTCTTTCTCTGGAGTCAGGAAGAGAGAATCATGTGGAGATGAAAGAATTTTATAATAGGCCTAAACTCTGGGATTTCTTATTATCTTTTAGAATGTCTGATCCTGAAGGCCCTTCAAAAACTGAAATATAGTTCACAGATGCTGACATTGCAAAGCTTTCTAACGGGGAAAAATGAGAGAAGGAAAAAAAATACCTATCAGATACATCTGCTACATGGAGAAATAATAAATACCAGATATAGATTTTTATTTCAAACAAAACAAAAGACACTGAAAAAACATAAGTTATCTCTTTTCAAAATTGAACAAAATTAGCTGAACCACAGCAATAATAATATTATTAATAATGATCATGGTAATGATGATGAAAAGATATGCACTACTTTAACAAAGGCTGAAAACAAACTATACTCTTGAACCTGAAAAATGTGAAACTCGAGGAAAAAGAAAACAAATGGGCATTTCAAAAAGAACAACAAACATAGGAGATAAGTAATCCCAGAGATTACTGAAGTAAGAAAGAACAATGAATTTACAAAGCAGATGGATTTCCAAGTCAAGTGTAGAGAAGCCTGAATGAATCTGCAGAGTTGAAGCAACGGCAGTGAGATGATCATAAAAATGTTTAGCAGCCTTTCTGGAGATGTGAAAAGCTCAGTGATTTGTGATACATTTTTTCAATGCCTGGCCATGGCTTTACTGCAGTTATCCGCTGGGGCTCTGGCTGCACAGCAGCTGGATGCAGCCGAGGGCAGAGGGCACAGGTTGGTGCTGTCAAACAGCAGTATGCAATGGGATCCAAGCGGCTAGACTTATCCAACACTGATCTCACAGGCTATACATATTTATGCATTAGTGAACAATGTTGCAAGTGGAGCTGCTAACCTCCTCAAATGATAATTACTTGTCCAGAAGTACTTCAGCCAAAAAGTACTGCCTGGCTTGTCTAATAGCTGATAGAAGTATCATTGACATTATCCCATTTCAGCCATGTTATATATTTGTTTGTAGTCATCACTACAGTGTTTGGTCCTTACCTCTGGGACTCATCCTCTGCATTATATATGAGGAGTTTATACATGAGGAATTTGAGAGAATGTAATCCCCTGTGTCAACCACCTTTTGTCCCCAGTGGCCTCATTAAAGAAAGAAATATTATCCTTAAGCAAGCACATTAAAAAATGGAAATGTATGAAGAAAATAGCTGAATTATTCAAACTGCTCCTTAGTCATCATGATCATTTTAATGCACATAACCCTGATTTGGTTTACATAGTTTTTTGAAGTTGCACTTGATTATTTCTTTTTCCACAACAATTCCCAGATAAAGCACAGAATTAACTGTTCATTTTACTAAAATAGATGCTCCAAGGCTTTCTGAATGCAGCTTTCCTAATCTTCTAAAAACCTCATCTGGGAATCCAATTCTGATGCATCAGAGTTTCTGCAAATGGTGCAAGCTGCAATGTTGCTTTTGTTAAGGGGGCAATCCCTTTCCTAATATGTAGAAAATAGACTGAGAATACTCAGGACATCTCCCCTAAGCAACTAAAACTTCACTAATAATTTTCTGTCCCTTCCAAGGTACAACAGAATCAATAGATGGGTGACATCTCACTAAACCATTATGACTGTACATCTCTCTTACACTGCTTTATACTCTCATCATTTGGTCATTCACTTTCGCACATCCTCCTGAGCCTGGTAGATATTTAAGAGCAATCAGAAAAAAAAAAAAAAAAAAAATCATAATAAAACTGCTGATTGCAAAAGAAATATAATGTGCTCGCTGATGGGGGTCTAAGACATTTCTGGAGCACTGGGTCACCTCCTCCATTAAACTACTTTGTCTCCTGAAGGGGATAAAATATGACCAAGTTTTCATGAGGTTACTACCCCTACAGTAATGAGAGTCCCATTTGCTGGTATAGTCCCATGCCTCATCTTTGCATTGGCAGAAAATCTCATTTCTCACTTCTGTACGTCATTCACTTTCATGAACATAGAGATCACACAGTTTAAATGTGACAGATTTTTTGCCTGTTCTATCAGAATATCCAGTGGTGTTGATTTAGTGCTTGGAAACAGCTCTGAGAACCTCTCTGCATGCCTTTTGGGTGGGCTGGAAAAATATCTGTGAGAAGAGACTTGCAAAGATAAATCAAAGTGTGAGAGACTTTACTAAACTAGAAAATTTTTTATAGCATTTAGATGATACCACAACACTGTTAACCACAGTGTAAATGATTGAACAAGTGATGAATCCCTTAGAGGAAAAGCCATTAGGTGGTTTTAAATCCATTAAAAAAAAAAAAAAAAAAAAGTATTATGTGCTATAAAGAACAAAAAGATGTCCTTTTCTTTCCTTTCTAATACAATCCTCAACAGAGTACTCCTATGCAGTCTTCCCAAGGCATTTTATCAACGCATGCCAAACAACTCTTGTGTTGAGTTTCAATATGATTTACTAATTAGCATTTGACAGGAAATGCTGCTGATAGGCACCATTTTCATCCACATGAGAATCTCATCTTAACCTACCAAGATGATGCAGAATTTAGTTATTGGTAACTGTGTTTGTTATAGCTCTCACCTCCCAGCAAAATTGTCCAAGCAGATTTGATTTCATAAATCCAGTGAAATCCTTTTCTCACAAGTTATGTCTCTATAAAAATAACAGTGGTTAGGAAATTATTTTTCAAAGGACCCACCCTCTGTCCTCTGGCTGCTTAGTATGGACAAGAGACTCCAACACAGGTTGGAGTCTGCTGTCTTTCCAGCACGGTATCTGAGTCAACAAGCTTATTAGATCTCCTCAGCTGTGGCTGCTGAAAATGTCCAACTTTGTTTAACTAATTAAATAACCACTGGAGCAGTAACCTGACTTTCCTCTCTCTCGCATGACTTCCCTAACCTCTTTCTTGTCCAATGAATGTTTAATTACTGAGGTGAAGTGAAACATATGCAACTGAAGAGGTGAGTAGATCTTGCCTACAGCATGCTTGATAGCTTAGTTATTCAGGCAGTCTGATGAACGAATGGGTAAGATAGGGTTAAGTGTCAACTTTAAATCTTCTGAGCTCAAACTTCTCCAAAATTAGGAACCCATTCTCCAAAGTGGCCTGTGGCTAATTGAGACATGTGGTCTGGTTAGCTCACACATTTGAAACTTACTTAAGAATCTAAGCTAATAATTTTTGCTACCACCTTCCACACCTGCAATGCCCCTGAATAAAACTTTGGGAGGGCACCCAATATTTTTAGCTCAAAGCTCTATAAGTGAACATCTAGGGTTAAGAGATTCATTTCTTCAGACCTCTGTGACAATTGGTAAAACTCCCTCCATGAGAATATTTTCATAGCATGCCTGATGGACAGTCACTTGTGCAAAAATTTCTTTCCCTTGCTCTTTCAGTAAATGAAAGTATTGTATACTCAGTAGAACAACTAATGAATAAAAACATAATCTGGGTATAAACTCCCATAGGTTATAGACATATAGGGAAGAGACAATACTTTCTAGAAACAAATACAGATTACAGAAGGAAAAATTGATTTCTTCTCACTGACTGCAGGTGTTTGGGGCTGTAGTTTTCCACTGCCAGGACTCCTAGAATGAATTCAGATCATGAATCAAAACCCCACTCAGAAGAAAGAAATCAAACATCACTCCTGGTCCTTAAATCTGTGATGGATTAAAGTGTAAGGAACATTGTGAAACTCTGGGTCAGCTCATATTAGACATTTTCTGTTAGCAGCTCCCCGTGGGAAATGAAATCATCCTAGGGCTCAAACCTGCAGAGGCCAGGCCCCAGCAGAATGCAGGCTGAAGTGAGCAGATAGCTGCAGCCGTGCCTGCTACTGCCTTGACTCCAGCAGGCATTGTTCTAGACTGCTGGTTTAGGCAGTCCTTCAACACAAAGAGGAAAAATGTGCTGACCTCCACCAGCTCTGACAGAGTGTGAATTTTGACAAAGTGTAACTAGGATCCCAGAAGACCGCAGTGTTTTTTAACAACCCCTTACCATGGTATTTTTCCTATATCCATTAAGGTTTCAGAACAATCAGTATTGGATCCTCCTTCACAAAAGACGGTAAAAAGAGAAGTATTCCTGTGCCTACAACCTGACAGGGTGACCCCTGAACAAGCATATTTCAACTTCCATGCTTCAGATTCTGCTTCTCTCCTTCTCTCGGCAACTGCCTCTTCTCTTTTGTTAGCAAAGTAACTAGCTGTCTGCAATTTAATTGGGGCAGTGAGAACTACTCTAAGACTCGACTACTTCAAGCAAGCAAGCAAAACTTACCCTCTTAGCACCCTGCTGAGGCTGCTGCTTCTTGGGCTTAAGGTTTTTGTTTGTTTGTTTTCTTTTCAGCCCACTGCTTCCCAGCAGATTTTCTCCTGTATGAATTCTGTGTGTGTGCCCTTTATAGTCTGGGAGGTGAGCTGAGTTTTCATTTACTCACAAATCTCACAAGTGTTCTCTAAAATAATGCAGGTCAAGGAATGAGAAGCATCCCTATTCTGTACTTGAATTTGAGAAGCAAAGACTGTTTTAACCTAACCTGCCTGTCACAAATGGAAGTTGTCACAGATCTTTCTAAAGGAAAGGAAAACTGTATATCAGGTCAGTATTTTCCTTGTCTGTTATCTTAGTTGTCAAACAGAAGGAAAAGGGCCTAGTAGAAAGGTGACAGCAAAATAATGATGTTACTATCAGCTTGCTGGATTAGGAACAATCTTTCCTATGGACTGTGAAATCTATTGTTGATGCTAATTATTGTAGGTTTTAGAGGCAACGTCATCTTCTCTCCAAAATATCATAAGCCACGCTTTGTCACACACCGTCCTTTTTTGGGATCCTGTTAAGCAAACACTGAAACAGAAAGATTGACTTCAGTGACGACAACAGGACTATTCTCACACTTAGAGTGATGCATCTGATTAAGAATTTAGCTGAAAAAAAAAAAAAAAGAAAAAAAAAGAGTTAAAATTCTCTTTCTTATTCTTTAATGTTGCTAATAATGTTATGTCCCACTATTTTCTTTAATTCTTCTCTATTTTCTAATGATAACAGTTCTTCATCTCTGAGTTTCTAGTGTGTCCATTGCAGTGAAACAGGAGTAATAAATTAATTCACCTGTACATTCTTCATTCTTGCCTTTGCCTGATGAAAGAGGAAATAATCCATGCAAGTAGATCAGGTTACTTCTCTTAGTGAAATATTCTGTTTCTGTGTACTGTATTTTTACCCAGTTTGTACATAAGCTGCAAACCTTATGTATAAAAGTACCAGGCTGCGAAATGAAATCCCAGCACACACACTTTTTCTCTTGCTACTAAGAGATATTATATTCACTGTCCCATAATGCCACCCCATAGTCATAGCAAACCTACTGTAAACCTGCCATTTTGGAGAACCTGTAAGCTGTGTACCCAAGCAGGACTTATAAGCAATTGCTTCAGAAGGTACCTTCTCCCTGTAAGAAAGGGAAACTGAAACATGTTCCTGGTGAAGAATGGGTCAAGAACTGGCTGCAAAGGTGAACACAAGTTCTGAGACTCCCCTGTGAGAATTAGTGCTAGACAGCATGCACATACTGTAGCAGCTAGGACTGAATGTTGCTGCCCACAAAGGGAAGGAATTAAGCAGAAATGTTGCCTCCAAAATATGAGATTTTCTCCAAAATCCTTAATACAGACAACAGGCATAGCCATTGGGTAGCAATGTCCTTGGCTGAAACTCCCAAACAGTTTTGATGCTGTTTCTTCATCATCATCATCGATGGCAAGATAATTAAAATTCCTTTCTGCTACAGGAAGGCAGACATCAGGGCCAGAGGCCACAGGCACAGAGGGGCCTTGAGCAACATTTCCATATCCACCTTCCCCAGTGCTTCCCACAACACAACTCTAGAGAGCTGCCCTTAATTATTACCAACCCAGCAGATTACATGTCTTGTGGCTCTCATCTTCCAAAGATGCTGTCATGAAGCTTAGCAAGTCAGAAACTAGATCATCTCTGATGTACAGGCAGGTCTGGAACAGCAAAAAGGGTTTTTTTGTTTGTTTGTTTGTTTGTTTTTCTCCCACCTCAAATATTGGCCTCCTGCTCCTGGACAGTGAGGCTCCTCCCTTCCAGAAGGCAGGCTTCATCTGTGCTCCCTTCCCTGATGTGGGGAAACCCTATCTTTTCCTTCACTGATGTTCTCTCTTTTGCTTTCTTATTCTAAACATATCTCTGAATATGTGCTCTTTCTGAGAGCACAATAGGAATATTATAAAAGGATAAAAGTATGTATGTATCATGTTCCATTGAGAAGCCTACAGCAGACCAGCCTATCTGCCATTGCTGATGTGGCAGTGCAACTGCTTGGAAACAGGGAACAAACCAAGTTCTGAGGAATGTTTTGTTTGTGTGTACTAATCCTTTCTACCCATGTGTTCTGTGATTTTGAGCTAAAACAGTAGGGACAGAAAGATGATAGTACTGCCATCTCTTCCAATGTCCACTCTCCAAAAATACAAAAAAGAAAATCTCTTGAGAGAGGATGTTTAATGGGGCAATGGGCTAAGCAAATATCTATCATTCAGAAAGTTCTCTTTTTTTTTTTTTTTGAATGAGAAACATTTTCAGTTCCCAAGAGAATGAGTATTGCTATCCTTTTCAGTCATTTCTATATCTATGGCTGTCTGTGTGTTACAATCTCTGTAATGGATAACATAGGATCATGATGGGCAAAAATGCAGTATTATATTGAGAAAAAATAGCTTATTCAGAAATCTCTGTTTGAAGACACTGTCCTGTGTTACATATGAGGTCAGTTTAGGAGTGTAGTGTACTCCAGACTTTTTTTCTGTAGTTTAGTTAGATGAACTGCAGACAGTAATGACTTGCATCCTACATAGGACTGCAGAGAAAAATAAAATAATAATAATAATAAATTTTTAAAAAGGTTGGGGGGGGGGAGGGAAGGGTCCCCAATTCTAAGCCAATGTCACCTATATCTTTAACGTAAAATTATTCTCTAATAATATGACTACTGATCTCATATCACACACATATTGATTCACATTTGTCACAAACGGCATTTGTCACAAACTTGGCATTTCATGATCACCTAGTTCATTCTGAATGATCTGTTGCTACTGAATGAAACAGCACCTACATGTATGATCATTATATTCTGAAAGCATCAGTGCAAGAAGCAATGTTTTTGCTAGGAAGGAGACATTGGCTTTTTCACTCATTTTTTTTAAATTCCAAACCCTGTTGCTTTGCCTAGATTATATATTTTTTTTTTTTTCTCTATTCTGATATAAGTTTCCCTGCAACTTCAAAAGTAGTCTTTTTTGGTGGTGGTGGTGTGTTTTTTGTTGGTGGTGTTTTTTTGTTTTTGTTTTTGTTTTTGTTTTTTTTGTTTTGTTTTTTTTTCATTTCCTTATCTTGTCATTAACTTACATGTCACTCTGGCTTTCGTGTTTCTCTGCCATTCCAAGATTAAAATGTTAACTAGAATGAATGTGTTTAATAACACTGCTGCCATCTAATAACCAATTGTAATAAATCTTCATCTGTTTTTTCTTTTTTCTTTTTTCTTTTTTTTTAACATTTTGAAACTTCATCAAGAAATAGTGCTAAAAGAATTAAACTCAAAATAAAGGAAATTAGACAATAGGGATACTTTTGTTGTTACTGTTATGTTTATCATTTGGTTGTTTGCTCTGGGATTATGTTGTTATTTTTTTCTAGGTCTTTATCTTTGCCCTGTAGGCAAATAGCTTTATGAAAGTATTCAAAGTGGCCTTTTGACAGCTAAATAGGATAGAAGCAAAATTTCCATTTTATTCAAAGCCTCCTTCACAAACCATGCAATTTTCCTTATCCACCCAGTTTAAATTCAAGGCTTCTCTAGTGATATCACACTCAGTCAAATCTGACAGGTTATTTCTATTAAAGTTTGGGGTTGAATGGAGACTAACTAGAATGTCGATTCTATTGCTAATATTTCATTCCAGTGGCAGAATGCAGTAGCTTGGATGAATTTAAGATGATAAAATTTATAACATTGCTGGAATTGAAAAACTGTTTGTTGATATGGTTCAATTTGTTTAAATAAAATAATAGTCCTCCTGATGCCTTTAAGTGATATTTTCTCTGTAATTGCTTTTAATTATTTTTGCTGGCATGGCCTTAATAATTTGGCACTGTAATAATTTGTTATTTAAAGGATTTTGTTGTATCATTATATCCTGAACCATATAATAAATGATCAACGCTATTAACTTACCATTTTCTGTTATCTTACTAAAGGAAAACACACTTTAGCGTTTAAACTCATGGGGAAAATATTGTGTATTTAAAAGCTCCCTAGCATCAATTGCACTTTAGAACTTATTTTGTTTAGCTTAATGTAGTGGAAGCTCATTCATTGCTTTTCTGTTTCTTTCCCTTCAACTGATATTCTCTGGCAGGTTCAGCTTGCTATTAAAGGAGGGATGAGAAAATACAAATTATTGCATGTCAATTGCAATTATTGAAGAAAGACAATGACATAAATGACAAGAGTACTTGTGGGAACCAATGTGTATTTCAATGGGAAGGAATGGGGTTATCCTCCAATAGAACCTATATTTTCTGCAGTGACAGTATAGCATGAAAATGTACAAATGTAATATTATAAAATGACAAGCAATAGGCAGACCTTTTTATCTATACAGTACTTAATTTCTCATGTATTGTTTAGGCTTACCATGCTGGCAGCTAACCAATTAGAGTTTAAGTAGCTAACAATCTAACTTTATTTGAAAAAATGCTATAATATGTATAACATATTTTTGAGAGCTGGATTGAAGTACTAGCATGCAAAGGGCAAGTTAAAATTCTCACAAAACTAGTGTCACATGTTAGGCTTTTCATAAACTCTTCATAAAGCAGATCTCAGGTATAGGCTGAGATTGCACTGGACTGAAGCTTGAAAAATTAAGTCACATTTCTTGACTGTTTCTGTGTTAATCTCTGTGTACGGATCAATCATTTTTATTAATTTCCTAGCTGATGGACCCTTACTGAGTTCCATTCATCCAATTGTCTGACAAGTTTTATAGTGTTAGTGCTATCTTTTACACCAGTCTTTTGTCTCAGAAAATCTGTATGCTATTACAAAATTAGCAGCAAAAGAACAGTTTTTCAAAGCAGAGTACAAAAGATATATCTATAATGATACAGTAACGGTGTGTACACATGAATTTGAACAGACAAATTGTGCATACTGACTACTCAGGTAAAACTGTATTTGTAAACAAGTTTCTTGTTTTCTGTATATTTTCACTCCAAGTCACTATTCTTGGATTTTGATCATTTAGTGAATGATGCATTGCAGTGTGAGTTTTGGTATAGTATCGGTCTATTTCAATTCTCTTACCACTGACTCCTGCCCTTTTGGGCTGATTTACACAGTGTACTGCTAGAGAAGGAACTGCCAATGACAAAATAGAACAGACAACCTGGAACTTGTCTTCAGGGAATATTCCAGCATTTGAGCTTAATATTTGCTATTCATGGGTATTTCTCTCCAGCTATGCTCTGCTGCTCAAGTGTTCCCAGACAGAAAATGCATCACCGTTTAAACAAAAGCAAGATGAAATATGACATCATCTCCCTATTTTAT
This sequence comes from Aythya ferina, assembly GCF_964211825.1. Taxonomy (NCBI): domain Eukaryota; kingdom Metazoa; phylum Chordata; class Aves; order Anseriformes; family Anatidae; genus Aythya; species Aythya ferina. The sequence continues at coordinate 30,100,344 of NC_140303.1, forward strand.
TACCTGATCATCTTCCAAATTCAAACAGATATTAATGCATTTCATTTCACCTGTTATTTAGTTATGATCTTAAATAAGTTCTCAACCATAAAGTTAGGTCTATGAATATCAAACTTTGAATGCAATGATTATCCCAGAAAATCTCTGAAATTCTGTTCACCAGGTGGGGAGAAGGATAAGACACAGGGCTACATAGCCAGGGAAATAATTATACTACACTGTAGTACAGTGTAGTATAATTATTATACTACATAATTATATATTATACTATACTATACTACAATGCTCAAGCATTGCTAAGGATCCCAAATTGGCCATGTGAAGGGTAGTGTGTTAGGCCAAACGTCTAACAGTCCGTCAGTACTCTTGATCTGAGAACTACCACAATTCTGTTCTCATTTACTTGCAGTTACCCAGTTGCTTCTGATTTAAAAAAAAAAAAAAAAAAAAAAAAAAAACGGGAGAGAGAGAGAGATATTTATAAAGAAAATCACCTCTATATCTAGTTTATTTGCTAGAGTCCAGATCAAATTATAGAAATACTGAAGTCATTTTCAGACAATAATTTTGAACAACACTTGTGAAATGCATCAGTGTCTCTCAGGCAAGTTTGAGTCTGAAGTGGATGGGTTTTATGGTTTTCTCTTTAGCATCTGCAGCAAAGAAGATGCGTATGCCTCTCTCTTGGCTTTTTCAAGACCAAATAGGCTTCTCTCTAGTGATAGACACCTGAGGTGTCACCTCTGACACCTCTAAGCTGTCAGAAGCTGCTTCAAATAAGATTCAGCTGTCATCTCCTAGCAGGACTTTAGATGCCCTTCAGACATCCTGCATGGCATCCATCTGTAACTACAATAGGACACAGATCTTCTTGGTTTATATCTGCCTTAATTCTGTGTTAATGCAACTCTGGGTAACCATGATAAGATAAAGCACAGGACATACAGGGAAAGACATATACCTAAGATGTTTTAATAACCTTCAGGATGTCAGCTACATCTTTATCCATTCATGTTTAGGTGTGGTGGATCCAGATTCTACATCAGTGAGTCCCCACAAATAAATTGCAAAAATGGCTGATTTCAGACAGGCAATCCAATCAATTTCTCCTGTAGTGGAATTTTCTAACTTAATTTCATAGCCCTGGGAGCACAGCTATCTATCTAGGTCTATTGACTGGGCTGGATGTACACAGGTCATTTAAAAGATAAAGGCCACATACATACCAGGCCTCTGTACCACATTTATTAGCAGCGGCATCCTGACTTTCAACATCATCAGTGTCATCTGGACCAATGCTGGAGTAAATGAAATGTGTCAGAACAAAAGACTGTTGCCAAGAGTATAGATATACATTAGTGATACACAGGGAGGTTCAGTCACAAAGATAATAACCAGCATAGTCTTTGCAGGAGACTGCCCAGCTTGGTGATTTTATAGCACTTTTAATCAAAGGGAGAATAAAAAGGAAATTGCTGACTTGAGTTTTGTGGAACAATATATAGAAGAAACAAGTTCAATAAAGGCATGTTTATTGCTATTTGATATTCACATTTCAGGAACATGCAAAACCCAAACAGAGGGTCTCCAGTGAGAACTATTGTTCATTATTGTTACTTTTGGAAATCACTCTGTATGACTAGTGACTTTCTTACAGTTGCCTGGAATCTGAATGTCTGACTGAATTGTCAGGGACTGAATAGCTGCATGCAGGAAATGTATGGCCCAGTGCAAATTCCTTCTGATTACAAAGTCATTATACTCTCTTTGAGACCTGTATTAAATAGGTTTCAGTACAGCCAATGCTTGTATTATAGCATGGGTTTCTCTTCAGCTTTTGTCAGATATGATGATGGCCAAAAAGAGATTTTGGTACAACTATACCAGTGCTCATGAGAAAACATTTTGGGAGCCATTTTTGTCACCATTAATTTTGTCCACTCTGTTCAAAAATAAATAAATGTATTCTTACCTTAAAAAAAAATAAATCCCAAAATGATATTTGAAAACTTGAAGATTTTGTATATTCTCTTTCATGATCTTGTGGAGAAATAGGCCAGGTCTATCTTGCAGGTTGGTCACTACCCCTAAGCAAACACCAACCCATTTTGGTGTTTAAGCTGCACAGAAAAAATCCTTAAGGAGCAGGTAACTTGGTCTTCCTGCACTAGGAAAATGTATTAGCCAGGTTTATTTTATTTTATTTTATTTTATTTATTTATTTTTCTAGCTGAGTGCTACACTGATACAACACCTCCAGATCCATAGCCCCATGAAATTTTTTTCACCCTATAACATTCAATTCACAGCAGAAATGCTTTGTTGCTTTGAGGTCTCATTTTCCCAGACTGCTCTCTGAATTTATATTTTCCATTAGTCACCACCATTTTCTCTGTTGCTCACTTGCCATATGTACAATGGGAGTCCTGGCATACAAAACAACACAGAAGAAATAATCCAGGTTGGAAGCCCTGGCAATAAAGATGAAAGGAAAATGCAGCATACTCAAACTTTAACTTCCACAAAGTACTGTCACAATTCTTTAAGACTGAGACTTTCAAGAAAACAGAGATTTCCAAGGGGAACATAAACAAATAAATAAGATTTTAAACACTTAAAAAAATAAAATCCAGAGGAAACTTTCCAGCAAAACTTCCTTCACTTTGGAAAATATAATGCTATCCATTTATATATTCCAGACATGGAGCACTGAAGAGAAGACCTCCTAGAGAGAATAAACACATGCCAGTACAGAAAACTATGCAAAAAAGAATTTGATTTTTTTATTGTTAGGCTTCTTCGGATCGCAGTTTTCACAGTACCCATTCAGATGCACCTTCTCGCTGAGAGCTTTGTTTCAAAAAGCTGAGAGCATGCTTCAAAAAGCAGCTTTTAATGCACTTCTTGAAAATAAGATTCTTGCAGGACTTGGAAAAGCTTATTCCTTGCCACTGAAGGATTAGTGTTAGGTTCAGTTCTCATAGACAGACAAGACTTAAAGTCTCTTATGCATCACCACAGTTACTGCACGTCTGCTCTAACTGCATAACCCATATGGGGACTGGGCCTCATCTCAAACTCTTACTTGCAATGCTAGAAGACATTATCCACCCAGAGGTGAGCTGAGGACATATTCTCCTGCTTTCATTGCACATTTTCTATCCTTTCAATAATATCCTTATGAAATGAGGATATGGAAATTATGTGGAATAAAATGCTGCACCAGAGAAAATTTAGATCAAAAAATAGCATTGGCAGTTTCCTTTGGTAGTTGTCTAATCCCTTCTCTTGTCCCAGGGCAGGATGGGCAATCTTAAGACATTTCTGGCAAGGAAAAATGGAGACTCCAGAGCCTTATGGACAAAACAACTCCCATGAGTCAGTCTCCTTTCTCTTACAAAGTTTTTTTTTGTTGTTTTGTTTTGTTTTTGTTTTTTTGTTTGTTTGTTTTTTCCCAGATATTTTTTTCCAAATTTTATTATATATATATATATATATCCAGATCTTTATTTTTCCAGATATATAAACCAAATCTTCCTTTTGAAATTTAAACTCAGTATGTTTCCTGAGCAGGCACTGTACAGAAAAAAATATTACATTTTTGCTGACAGCTGTTTCTTGCGTATTTGAAGACTCCTCTCATGTCTTCCTTTCTCCTAGATTAGATAGATCAATAGATCACAAATACATTTGCGCTTTCATAGTGTATTTCAGTGGTTACTGAAATCCAGGAATCAACTACATAGTTTACAGGAGACTTGAATGGCAGCACAACAGGATACAAAACCCAGTGTTGTGTATGAATGAAGAGTGTGTGAACGCTTATTTAACATCAGTATTTGCTTATGGTGCATTATGGCTTTTTCTAATTAATTGCTTTGTGAAGTGCTTGATTATGATAGCAGTGAATGTCTTACCTGTCTCTTCTTATCATTTACTTAGAACTATTCTTTTCAGCTGAAATATACATGTATCTGAGAGCTCATTGAGATACGAGGTAGCAAACAGTAGATTCTCATTCCAAAAACTTGTTATCTGATTATCATAGCTACTAAATAAGGCCTCTTAATACCTCCAGCAGATCAGAGTATTCAAAAGTCAAATGAGAAAAAAGAAACAACATGAAGTATTTAATTTCCCCATTTTTAAGATCTTTCTTATATTTTTCCCTCTTTGTGCCAAACTTTCAAGATGTAATTGGAAATGTTGGATACATTCCTTCAAAAATGTCCTCTGAACAAATTACCAAGTACCATTCTGTGAAATAAATGGATCAGAAAGAGCAGCCTTTCTTCAAAAGAAAGCAGGCAAGCTGATATTCAAGTATTCGGTCTTTTATAGGTTGTCACTCGTTTCCTCAGAACATTCTTGGGAACCAAATTATTTTATTTCTTAATTGTTTCCCAAGCAAGATTCTTTATGAGGCTTTCCTAATTTCACTGTCAATTTTAATTTAATGTTTTCATTCATTTCTTTGTAAAGTTTCACTTTAAAGACATTACCATTTGGGAGATGGCTTGATCTCTGCCAAATTCATTCCTGTATCTGCTGTTTTGTGAACCATTATTGCTTTAAGATTCTTTTTCATCGGTCGTACATGTATATGTATACCATCCTACATCTTTAAAATCTAAAGGTCAAAATTGCAATGAAGAAATAAAACAAAAACAACAAAATATACAAACAAACAAACAAACAAACAAAAACAACCAGCATATCTAAAAGGTCAATAAAGAAAAAGCTATCTTGTCAGAAATGAAGTACATCATTCACATGTCATTTCCTGGTCTCCTTAGTCATGCAGCAACAAATTGCTCATGTGTGAGCTGTATTACAGACTATTTATCCATAAACACATATGACAAGTTCAGTGGGAGTCTCAGAAAAGAGAGTTATCCTTATGCACTGAGCCTGCGAGCTCTCTCATAGTGCACAGCAGCATGGTCAGAGTTGCTGGGAGTAACAAACATGGGCACAAATAAGTTTAATAACTTCATTTACTGTTACTGTCCAGGGAGGGTAGTGAAAATGACATTATAAAGCATCCTGAATCTTTATATAAATGATGCTTTTACTGAGCCAGAATCAGAGGACAAAAGGCCTCAATCCACATCTGTCTGTGTCTGATATCTGAGGGTTTTCACAGCAGAAAAATTACAAGGCATCACCAAAAAATATTCTTGCTTGTACTTAGACCCAGAAGCAACAGCCAGAACATCCTGAATGAGTTTTGATTGTGGGAAATGATGAATACAGTGTGACTTGAGAAGAATGCCAATTGTCTATAAAAGGTTTACTGTAAGGCTAAAACAGACAATGGACTGCATAAGATCTTCAAAAGTGTTTAGCGTTTTCATTTCAGCATTTTCATTTACCATCTTTAGTGGACACTGTGTGGATGTAAGACAAATCTTCTCATGACAAATCTTCAGGGAAACGGCTGCAATGGGAAGATGCATAGAGAAGCAGAGAGATGAAGGTAGTTCCTGAAGGATCCATCTACAGAAAATCAGGGCAACATTTTCTTTTGTAGGCTGTGAATTTTGTAGGCTGTGAACTTACTTGATGCATTGGTTCATAACTCTGAGACCAAACTGATGTTTTTTTCTAAAGACAGCACTCCTTGGATGATAAAGGAGTAGGAGTGCTCCAGGTGTCTCTGTCCACCATAAATGACAGAATATTGACTGACTCATTTAAGCAGAATAAACAGTAGTATATGAACCCAAAATAGTCTGTGCAAGGGTCATCATCCTTCTACTGCTGGTAACAAAAGAAAAAAAAATGCAGAGAAAGACTCATAGTCCTCTTATATAAAACAGTGACTATGATGCGATTTCTCCTCTTCTTACAGTGGTTATACATGGCTTAAACATGTAAGTGACTGCTACAGTTTTTACTATTATTTTCCAGATTCCAATGAATAGTGAGGCTGAGTATGGAAGAATAATTAAATGCAATAATAATCAGATTGATTAATACTGGGATCATGTCTGACATTTGTAATACAAACTGAAGGACAACCCATAACATGGATATGTGATGTCTGGTTATGACATTTCTTAAAGTGCATTCAGAGATTAAAATCATTAGATAAATGTGAATCATTACACAGTTATCTTGGTGTTTTCACCTTTTGAGATCCTCTCCTGCAGTGACTTGAGAAATAATAGAATAATAGGAAGAGATGATGTTTGGAAGCTTTTATGAAAAGTCTGTTTGTTTGTTTTTGTTTTTTTGTTTTTTGTTTTTTGTTTTTTGTTTGTTTGTTTTGTTTTGTTTTGTTTTTGTTTTGTTTTGTTTTGTTTTGTTTTTTGTTTTTTTCCCTGGCTGCTTCAACAGCTAACCAAAGAGCTTCTGAAAGGCAAATTAAAACCTTCTTATTTATTGCAATCAGGACAGTGCACACAGCCGAGGAATATATTTCTCTGTTCACTGAAAGGTGGACACATTGTCATCTTGCAACATTCAGCCCTGTGGACCAGCTTTTGGCAACTCAAGGCTTAATTTGGTTCAGCACAGCTGTGTGACCCTGGATGTTTCACAGAGAAAATTGTTAAAGTCTGAGAAAGTCCATGAACTCAAGTAGCACAAGATAAGCAAAAGCACAGAGAGAATTGTAATTGTTGAGATGGTGACAGAAGCTCAAGGATTCAAGAGGAAAACTACTGCCAAGAAAAACTGAAGCTCCCAAAGGAAAAGATAAATAGGAGAAAGGAAGGAATCAGAAGGCTGTCTTCTCCCTAAAGATCAAACATAGGCAGTTAAATGAAACCATCTGATTTTTAATATCATTTATTTTCAAAGATTGTTAAAATAAGTATGAGTCTTTCCCAGAATTTCTAGATCTTCTTGAAATAGAAAATCCCCAGAACACTGGTGTTTTCTGTGAAAAGCAACTGGAAATATTATGTCACACTGTAGTTCTGATAGTAAAGACATAAGCAAGGAAAATTTTGAAGGGAAAGAAACATATATTATTAGCAGGTAATAATCAGTAATAGCAATTTATAACTCTGGCCAATTCTGTTTCTGATCTGAAGAACAGTTTATATGTTTGATATCTTGTCTGTGTTCTTTTTCCACCCAGTTATGTCAACTGATTTAATAAAATATATTAACATTTGCCAACAAAATTTTGTTGTGATAGTATAACCCTTTCACGTCCTTTCCTATTTGTATTCTGTGCTCAAGGTCAGGAGCAAAAGACAAGACCACACTGAGGAAGCAGCAGAAAAACTACTGCCATCTAATTTTCTCATTTCTCATTTTATGTTGATTTTTACTTTTAAAACAAAAGAAAAAGAAGTTATGAAACATTAGAACATTCCAGCGTTCATTACTCTAGGACTTAAACTTTGGGATCTTTCAGTATTAAAATGGCTTCGTATGTCTCATATGTCAAGAGACTTTTCTATTTTATAAAAGCATGTGTCTTAAAATCAAAACATAGGTTACTTTTCTTTAGGAGCTTCTCAGTTCATCTAGGATTCTTATGCATAAAAATAAATAAATAAATAAATAAATAAATAAATTGATCCATCCAAACCATTTTTTATATTTCTGCATGTATTTATCAGAACTAAAAAATCACTGAAAGATCAATTATTCCAATAGCTCATTTTCTGCTCTATATGGGCAGGATGATATTTCTGACTGTAACATTTTTTCTGTATGGGCCTGCCTCAGCTGATCCCCTCCCGAGAACATATCATGAGATACGCACCATTTACTTATGAAAGCACTTCATTGTTCTCATGCTGTCAGACAGCAGTTTTGTTACACCATACATTTTCTCCAGTAATTTACTTCCTTCTGAATTGATGTGCAAATTCTCTTACAGAAGCCAAGAAATTCTGGACCATTATCAAAGTGTAAAGCATGTTAACATTATGCACACCAGGATAAGGGGATAAATCTGTGCATATTTGGTCTGGTGCGTATTTATACAGGTTTCTGAAAACTTGGGACAGAAGCATTGTTAAATAAGTGTCTACTTCAAAAAGAATATTTTATTATTTGCTCATTAGGTTAAACAGGATATCTAGAGCTCCTCGTGATAAATATTATACTTAGTAATTAATTTTTCATATTTACAAGTGCATATAGTTAAGGTTCTAAAGTAACTAATCTTCGTTTGCATATATTTCAGTCCAAAGGGCATCATTAGAAGATAGGATCTCCAAGACAATAATGAGCTGTTTTTATTAAGTATGCCCTAATGATTACAGCAAGCTTGTACTTCAAGAGTGGTGAGATAGTTTCCTGGGTAAGACCAAAGAAATAATTATGCATCATTGTCTATTTCCCCTTCCATGTAAGTCACTCAGCTACAAAGTTGTTTCCTGCTCCTAGGTTGATGTACTGAGGAACATCTTGAAAAATATTTAATTGAACTTGGCTACAGTGTGGAAAAAGGATCAGGATATGAAGTCTGATCTCTAGAGTCTATAGCTCTGGAAATCCAGAATAATGCAAATGATGTATTATAGGAAGGAGGAGACTTTTTTTCTGCCTCTACAGTTCTGAGCATGAACAGATACTCTAATCTGCTTGTTTCCTATTATTATTGTCAAATAAAATGATATGTTAAAAAAGGTTAGCAGGGAATTGATAGGATTTTTCCTAACCTTGCAATTGTTTGTTTATTTTTCAAACACAATCTTTCCATGGATTTGTAATCCCAGTGTAAGAACTCTTTAAGTTTTAATTTAGAGAACTTGTTATTCAGAAGTGACTGGTCTTCCAGATTATTTGATTTATTTTCATATTTTCCATCCAAAAATAAAATGATTTTTTTTTTTTTTTTTGCTGCTCTCAGGTGTTTCTGGTTTGTATTTGATGAACATATGTTATTCCCCATAGTGCTAAGCAATTATCACTGAAGAGAAGAAAACGGATCTATACAGGCTTTCAGTCGATCACATTGTTCATCTTTTGCCCACCATAGATCAAGTAGATCTTTATTATTCCAAATGAGTGTTTGTCCAGCCTGCTCTTTAAAGGCTTTAATGATGATAGAGCTTCTGTAGCCTCCCCAGGCAATCTATTCCAGTACCTAATTATCCTTACTGTTGGAAAGTGGATTTTTTTTCTTTATTTTTTTATTATTATTTTTTTTTAACATCCAAGTTAAATTTCTCTTGCCACTATTAAAAAGGCCATTGCTTTTTGTACTATCCACAGTGGACATGAAGAAAAAACTATTCATTTATTTTTTGTGACAACTTTTTATGTTTGATGATCACTATCATGTTCCTTATCAGTTTGTTTTGTTTTGTTTTGTTTTGTTTTTATTAAAGAATCCCAATGACTTCATAGTGTATTTATCAGACACATTTTCAGCCCTTTCTTATTGATCATACTTCCAGTATATTACAACATTTTCATTGCACTCTGGATATTTTGAAATGGTCCGTTATCTTTTGTCTAAGTGCAGAGCTTAAACTTGGACACAACATTACAGTTAGTGTCTTAGCATTTGCACAAGAAATGTTGTCATTATTTGGACAGCTGTAAAAATAAATATTCTGAGTCTACATGTTTCTTTCTCAATTTATAGCTAATCTCCATTTATAGCAGATCCTCACTGTGACATGTTTTGATGCTGTAGAAATCAGGGATACTTCTCAGTCTTCTTTTATGCCAGATCAGGATCTCCTTTACCAGTCTCAAGCCATCCAGACGTCCACCACATGTTCATTCACTTATGGATTCTGCTGGTTTAAGTAAGGACATTTTTGTTACAAATTGTTGGTCAAGTGCATAGTCAGTTATTAAGGCTCCAGAGTTGAAAGGTAACTGAAGCCCAATTCACATAATTTTATTCTGTCACTTAACATCTCTGAATGTTATCCAAAATTTGGATCAATCACTAATGTAGCCGAGTAAGTATGTTATTTTATATAATATTCATTAACCTACAGCATCTCATCTAAGAGAGGCTGTCATGTACCATGAATGATCTGGGTTCCTAGGTTCAGCTGTATGAATCTTAAATTCCATCACACCTTCTGTGCATATATTTTCACCTACTACTTCGTAGAACTGTAGAGTGTGGGCAGGAGAAGACCTTCAGAGTGCCTCTGGTCTAAGCTCTCCCTTGAAGGAGAACCATCACCAGCCTGGTCTTATCAGTCATGCCTCTTTGCAGTTATTTTTCTTCTGTACTGATGTAAACACAGTGAGAGCCCTGATTCAATAATTTAATGAAACATATGGTTAATGCCATTCTGCAAACTTCAATAAAGCTGCTCATGTACTTAAACTCGAACTCATGAATAAAAACCCAGAAACTGAAAGCACAAAAAAAGCTGAATTTATACCAAGGTTGAGACTATACTGGGAGAATCACCTGCAGAGGAAAAAACAAATTGTTCTTTGGGGAATACTGCAAAAATTGAAATAAGCCGGTTGACGTGTTTTGTGATGAACTTCATTATTCTGTGTACAATCTTTCTAGATGTTTTCTGGCTTCCTAAAATGCTTGTACTGATTAAAATCCAGTCCCCAGGTTCCTGGGTAGTCAGGTTACATGAAGGAAGGTGCCAGTTTTAAGTGTGAGCCATCAGTTTTGCTCCAAACATCAGACATTAGCTGGAGAACTTGAGCCCAGTCTCAAACCTGTCTTAACCTCAGTCCTCATCAAAGGCCTGTGAAGCCTACTGTGACAGACATTAATTGATCATTATAGGAAAGACTAGCCAAAGACTGGAGAAGTCACAGAGCTACATACGAATAATGTTAAGTCATGGTGGAGCTGGCTGGACCTCACTATGACTGAGTCTCCTGAGTCCTGGCAGACCCTGTATCTGCTCCCTGAGGACAGAGCCTATAGTCATACAATTAATTCTCGTTCAAAATCCTGAACAGTAAGTAAATAGGTAAAAATAACAAGATGGTGGTTGGTTTGAAGAGTATATGCCCTCACTCATGATGTCTCTCTCTTCCTCACTATATTTTAGGCCCTAATCCAGTTTCAGGAATCCTCCATGCAGGTGCACATATGCACAAATCGCAGCCTTTTCTTGCCAGGTTTAGGATATTTCAACCTTCTAGGCGTTTGGTGCTTTTCTCCTGTAACTATCCTGCTCGCACCAAGGCACCAAAGTATGAGAAACTTCCCAGAAATCTGCTGGCCTCCCACAGTCTCTGAGGAAGTTCACTGGGACAGAGCAGTATAGTCAATAAAAGCAGGTCTTCTTGCTGCTGTTTCAAAGCTGGGTACAGTTTTCAGATGCCATGAGGAGTTCGTGGATTTGTGCAGAGCTGGAGAATGTCAGGAGTTTGCCTTGCAAACCAGATATTATAAAAATACATGTTCTTGTCTAGTGTCTTTTTTTTTTTTTTTTTTTTTTTCAATGAGAGAGTTTGAGCTTGATCTCCAAAACGTGTCAAGAAAAACTACAATAAGGGGAATTAGATAGTCCATAGGTAAACAAAACTATAGATGTTAACATAATCCTAAAATAGTACTTGGCTTTAAAACAAATAGTTGTTGTCAACTAGGTAACTCAGAAGTTTGTATGCCTCCTCTGAAGTATAAGCAATTGGAATGTTACTCCCTAAGTTCCAGATAAGACAATAATTAAAGTACCTGTCTGGCACCAGATATGTGACGAAAGAAGATATGTGTCTGTTTAAATACAGAATAATTTTTCAATATTGAGTGTAAACATTCTATTAGAAAAGTACCAGAAAGAGAATGTGGGGAACTTATTTAAATGTATTTAAATGTTTACATACGTATATATGCATAAATATGCATAATATGTATAGATAATTATATGTATATTTTTGCATGTGTAAGTATGCATATAAATATATGTGTGTGTGAATATTTACATATAGTATGCATATGTACCTATTTGTATTTGCATTTCTTTTCTCCCATTAATCTTCAAGATTTTATATCAACAAATGCATTTGGTAAGGTAAATTTCAGTTTCGCTCAAATATTGTTTTGTTTCAGAAACAGTATTTGAACGAAGTGTAAATATTATATATGTACTTTGTAAACAAAATATAATGATTCTGTAATTTCCATAAAAATTACAGTTAATGTATCAAGAAAATAATAACAACATTTGCAATTAAAAAAAAAAAAAAAAAAAAAGGAGGAAAAATTTTTTAAATACAAAATTATGTCTACTTTTTCTTTTTTTCTCCTCTTTTTATTTCCATCCTTAATTATCTGTAGCTTTGGCTGAGTACTATGAAACTGTCCTCATATTTAAAATAAATATTCACGCATATCTAACTGACTCATATGCTCCTTCAGAACAGCTTTATTCTTTACTCTTCCCCATCTGCTTCAGGGCTGAAAGGAACATGAAGGCTGAGTCCATACAATGTTTTACAAAACATGTTTTTACTTTCTTTTGGCTTTGTCTTGTTCTACATCTGATGTCAATTCTTTAATATAAAGACTCAGGGAAATGAACAAACAAACAAACACATAAAGACAAGAATTTTTCTTCAGTACATGACATTCTCAATAGTGCTACACACTGCTACTGACTTTTATATTAAGAAATTATGCTTTCTTTTATTCAGATTGATTTGTTGTTGTTTTTTGTTTTTGCTTTGTTTTGTTTCAGAAAGAGGGTGGATGTTCCTATGTAAAACCAGACAAAACAATTACAATTGGTCAGGAATCATGATTCAGATGAACATGATATTGACAATAGTCTCTAATGTAAACAGATTAAAATATATTTCCATTCCACTATGGCCTAATGCTGAAAAAGTGTACAAATGGAAGTAGAATGGATATAATATTTACAGAAATATCAGAGTTGTGATACTCAATATATTGATCAGCAATTATATTTGTTTAATGAAGTAAAGAATAGGAACTATTCCATCAGAGGTGTTCTGGAAAACATGTCAGGCAGTTTCCTTTCATGACATTAATCCTAAATGGCCCACTGTCCATGTCAGAATGAATTGGAGTCTCAGCTACACTCCCTGGGTGCTTCTTTTGAATTTTAGAAATGACAAAGGTAAACGAAAAGCAGAGATCCTGTGGTGGGTCCACTGTGAATGTAAATCGGTACAGCCCTACTGAAATAGTGAGCTGTCTTGATTTACAGCTGGGAAGACAGTACCAACAAATTATGTATAGCAAAATAAATGAAAAGAAAATCAGGGAAAATAAGATAATTTGTTCTTAAAGACAAAAATATGTTAATTAGAAATATTTAAGTCTGACAGCTAAGATTTATGGAAGCCCTTTTGGGATTTGCATGGCAAACTGTGATTCAGAAAATAGCTGTTTTCCATCACCCTCTTCTCCTTAACTGCCTAGAAGTCTGGAGTGTCAATTACCCTTATCATTACCTCATGAAGGGCTGGATAAAGCACTCCATCATTCACTGATCATGCGTAGTGCATGGTCTGTAGACACCACTTAAAACACTCACTCACTTATGAGGATAAACTTGGTGAGGCTCATAAGGAAAAAATAATAATAAAAATCTACTGCATAAAAGCTAAATAAATGTCATTTCACACACTTAATCTAGTGCCAAGATAATAGCTCTGTGTGGAATCCACTGGCAAGTAAGTGTTTAGACTCCATATCCACTTCAGTGTCGGAAAGAAAGTTTTTTTTATTTACCACATTTTCATTTCTTTTCAGCAGATTTTCAACTAAGAAACAAACTATTGATTTACAGTTCAACTGTGCTTTGTAAATTAGATCCAACCATGTTTTACCTAAATGGTAAAAAACATAAGGAATAAAAGAGTATCAAATCCCAGGAATGGGATAATACGTTTTAAGTCACCACTACTATTGAACTAGGGGCCTGGGGAGTGTTGGGGGAAGAAGGGTCAGAATTTTGATATTTTCTTACAATTCAAAAAAGTTCTCTCTGTTGCCTCTCCTAAGTTTATACAGATTGTCAAACTGGCTAAAGAAATGATAAACTGAGTATCATGTCCAGTCTAGTGCCACCTGCCTTGTTGTGTCTCTGATCTATGGGTGTCTCTGATCAGCCACTTCTAAAATGGCCAAACAGCCTTCTGCCACTAACCATCTTTCATCAATTTAGTGGTTTTTTTTGTTGTTGTTGTTTTTGTTTTTCCCATGAAGTAACACTTTTGGTTAGTTTGTAGAAACAGGTGCAAGATTTAAATGTCATTGGTCTTAAAGCTAATATCAGGAATCCCCACACCTGTCTGTAGTACTGATGTCGGCAGGCCATGTTTCACGATGGCAGCTTTGCACAGGAGGGTGCCATGTTGTAGGTAAGCATGATGACTTCTTCAGGTGAGTGAGAGGAAGATGCAGACTTGATTCAGACTTGTCTCTTTGCACACAATTTCATTAAAAACAAACAAACAAACAAACAAACAAAATCAGATATTGTTTCCATTCAAAGGCAGAATAAGAATAAATTTAAAGTTTGTCACAAAGTGGACCTGTCAGATACTTGCCAGCTCTCCTCCTTACAGCCTTTTACTGTATGTGAGCTGAAATGACTCCTCAATGAAAAGGTGGATCTTCCTGTTTCTGTCAAGGATGTCAAATTTAGACAATACCCACACTGTCTTAAATGATAAGGATTAAAAAATAAACCAAACCAAACCATACAAACAAACAAAAAACAACAACAAAAAGCAGATAATTTCCTAATCTCTCATTGTTGCTGTAAAACAAAAGTGATGTTTTATTAAATTACTTTTCAAGCTGACTCTTTTAGAGTAGGTAATACACATTCTAGAATCTTCTTTCAGAAATTAAAACTTATGAGAGGCTGTCAGAGGTCAGGAAACAGACATTGCTTTAGAAACTTAGGCATTAAAAAAGCACTTAATTGTCAATTATACAGAAAGACAGATCCTAAATGATCTTTAAAACCATGAAAAATTAAAATAATTCATAAAATAAGTTAAAGATACATGCCTTCAGCACTGTTTATTGTAAGGCTTAAACATATTTCACCTCTTACTTAGTCCCACATAAGGCTGTTCTCTAAATTTCTAACACAGGCTTATAATATGGAGGAAAAGCTCTAAAAGGGACTTTACCTCACATAAATTGTGATTTTTTTTAAGGACTATTCTATTTGAGAAGCATAAGCACAAACATACAAATCACTTTTCTTCTATATTTTAGCAACTAATGGTATCCAAAAATTTGCTGAAATCTCAACTGCCTTTTATCAAGAATCAATATCAAAGATCAAATTTATCATCTTTTATATCTTTTTAAGTTTCTCAGAATTCAATCAGGTTGCAGTTTTTAGTGAAAATTGGAATTGCCTCTATCTTGCACTGAAATTGGGATGTTGGGAACAAACAGCAAGAACAAGGAAGTGCAGAGACTCACTGTTTCTAGCTGAGTTGCTGGTTTGAAAAGTGGGTTGTAATCATCCTGGTCTTGCGGTCTGATGGTAGGCATTAGATAACTGCTTAGATAACAGATACTTGAAAAAGGGTTCTGGGTACTGAACAGAAATGTATTGGGAAGGAAGAACTTTTAATGGGTTTAGATCAGGTCCCTTTTTTTGCCTTGCCTATAGCACATAATGTTTCCTGAGAATTATTGGGGGATTTGGTATACGGTATTTTGGTATGGGGTTAGAGTAAGTGTGAGTTTCTAGAATAGTTCTCATAACTTACTCAAGAGGATTGCAAAGTAAATGCTAATTTAAAGTTTGCAATAATAATAATAATAAAAATCAATGTAAATAACTTGATTTTACTAAATCTTTTAATTTAATTAGATTTGCAATCTGATAAATCAAAGAGAAATGTCTTTTCTGCTCTGCTTTTAGTTGGCTGGAAGGGGCACTATGATGACAGAAGAAGCCTTTTGGTAAGTATCTAGGAAAAAAGAGGACATAGACTTGAATCTGGCTACAGCTGACCAATTATTAAGATGCAACAGCATTTATTAAAGGCTGAGAAGGCTCCAATAGGTCTCCCATACAGATTTATTTCAATAAGTAACTAAATAAATAAATAGAGTTAATTTTTTATTATGTGATAGATAAAAGGAGAAAATAGAGCTATATCTACAGCAATTCATATTGTTCTATGCTATGCAGGACCTATTGCCCAGTAAGGACAGCTTCAATGAGCAAAACCTTGTTTCTACCCTCAATTTGCTGTTAAGGCAAGCTTCTGTCCTTATCACTCACCTTTCTGAACAGTACACTTGCTTACACATGGTGATTTTCTGTCATAATACGTACTATGTAAGTCTCTGTCTTCACCTAGTCCTCTAAATATTATTGTACAACATTTAAGTCATTAATAGTGAGAGTAAACCTATGTTAAACAGCAGAGATGCCGACCTATGCAGGTAGAAGTGCTAGCAAGGCAATGTAGGCAGTAGGTTTGCAAGGATGTCATGAAGCCTGGAGGGGACAGATGAAATTTTGTGGCATAAAATGGACTTGCCTTCCTGTCTACAATATGGTCCAGCCTAACAATGGCTGAACATTAAACAAGCATAAAGGACAGACTGAACACTTAATACAGAGCCTATTCTAGGAGAAGGAAAAAAAAATATTAATTTATTCATTTGCCACTAGCCCACTCTTGTCAAAGGAGATAACACTTACCTTGAACAGGGAATGGAATTTGCCTGCTGGTTTGTAGGTTATTTAATTGACCTCTGATTTTCAGGGATACATTCAGAAAGTTTACTTCTTAAATAGTATTTCTATAAAAGATATAAGAAATCACTCCAAGGGTATTTACAGTGACTGGTTATCTGGTGTTGACATTAATTGTGCTAGCATATTTTGCAGAACAGCCTCAAGTGTAACATTAGCTGAACTGTAAGACCCTTCCATATATAACAGTCTAGCTTAATATACTCCATCAATATATCCCCTGCTTTGTGCCTATTGCTTAGCTGAAAGAATGTGGACAATTTTATGCAGATGTCCCTTGGGCTGAGCCTGTAGGTGCATTCACAGTGTTTAAGGATGTTCTTTTTTTTGCTGCATATCTGTACAGGCTTTTTTTCAAATCTGTTCAGAGATAAGAAATAACCGTTCTGAGAAAAAAATCTCAAAATCAAACTAACCAAAATTCCATAGCAGAGCTCAAAACTTTTCATAATTCAGATAATATTCTTCAAACATATATAGCCTTTCATCATCTCATAGTATCATTTATCACAGAATCACAGAATGGTTGAGGTTGAAAAGGACATCTGGAGGCCATCTGGTCCAACCCTCCTGCACAAATAGGGACACCCAGAGCAGGTTGGCCAGGACCATGTTGAGATGACTTTTGAAGATCTCTAAGGAGGGAGACTCCACAAACTCTCAGGGCAACCTGTGCCTGTCTCCAACATCGACACACCTGATGTGAGGGATCCTGGCACTGGGTACCAGTGAAAATAGGATGTCTCTGCTTTCATTGTATCCTTCCCTCGGGTATTTATACATATTAATACATGTAAGGTCCTCCCTGAGCCTCCTCTTCTCTGTTTTTGTTACCTATCTCCTTTGTTCATACTCCCAACCATACTTAAAAGGTTAAACATGTCACATTGAATATCTCAATGGAAGCGATTAGAATGATTAAGCTAGAGCTGGGGTGAGAACAGGGGAACACAACTTTCTAAACAGAACCACAGAGCTTGACTACCTACCATGTGTTATACCTGTAAGCAGCATGGGTGAGCTGCAAATGCAGACTTTCCTAAGCAATCCCTTCCCTATTGTTGCTGATATTGAGTGTCAGGTCTCATGACATACTTGACTACACTCTATTTTTCTTTATCCATCACCAGTTTAAAAAGCTCTTGTTAAAGCTATCAAGTGGAAGATAGTTCAAGACACAATAGACTCTATCAGGAGGCAGGTATTTTAATGAACCAGTCTGAAATCCATAGGATTTCAAAAACTCTTTTCATGTGGTGGCAGGCAGGCAGTTTTGTATTCACAAAGTGAACTCAGCTAACAAATTCCATCCAGGAGGACAGTAAGTCACTAGGAATGCCTAAAGCTCTGGCTTTTTTTTTTTTTTTTTTTTTTCTGTTTGAAATTCTGAAGCCCACTGGTTCTTATATGGACACTGAATATTTGAAGGCCAGCAAGGGAAGTGAAGAAATACACTCTGTCCAGCTGGAAACAGTACATATCCAAGCCCTATACATTCAGCATTACAGTAACCTTGGTGGACATATTTTGTGTCTCCCTGTCTCACACTGGAGTGGGATGAGGAAATGAATGGTCTCCTTCAAGAGCAGACACCCTCTCAAGTGGGTAGTGCACTCCAGACACCTACCACATACCCTGCAAGTCCTACTGGTCTGTTCTCAGTGTTTTACCATCCAACTCTCTGCTCTCCCAAGGTGCCTAGCTGTCCCAGGCTTGGCATGAGAGCTCAGACACCAGGTTGCCACCTTGGGTGCCATCATAGCAGCTCCAGCCATTGTCATTCAGTCTTTCAGCCTGGGCTCTGATGTGTTCAGGCCTTCTGGGATGAGATATTGTTCTGCCAAACATGCTCTCAGTGCTAAAGTGTTTCCATCACATTGCTAGCCGTGGATCAATCCTAGTGACAATGATTAAAAGACCTTAGTGTGTTAAGGCTCCTGTTGAATGATTACAGAAGACTCTGTTTTTTCCCCTCTGTTTCAGAGGGAATTCACATAGTGATGACAGAATTAAATATGATGAATAGAGTGTTTGCAATCAACAGCTACTGCTATCAGGAAAAAGGGATCCTCCAGCTTAATAGGAGGACACTGGTTTCCCAGCTTCTTGTGTTCTTTTCCTAAGCATTCACTACGGGTCCTGTCAGAGTTACACTAGTACTGCTGATGGTACCTGGGTTTTACACTAGATAAAACCATTTTCTGCATTTCTTACTAACAGGGAGTAGAGAACAGGACCCAACTGACACCAAACATTCTCTGCTGCAATCTGTCACTTAAAAAAAATAAAAGCCACAGATCAAACAAGGAGGTATGAGTGTGGCAGGTCATTAATATTATCTACCAAGCAGCAAATTGCTTGTCATGCTTCTTTTATACTCTTTTCTGACTAAAGAAGACTGTTTGAAATGAGAGGCAATAAATATTTTTCACACAGCCTCATTTGTTAAGAAAGATGAATTCCTAAGTTTCCCAAAGAAACAAGAAAGATACACAAATTTCTGATCAGAGGAACTTCATGGACATGTAAATAATTGATGTAAGTAGTATTATAAATCTTACAGATCTTATTTCTATTTGGAATAGGATAACATCATAATTGAAAATAATCATTATCATCAATATTGTTTTTCTCTATACCAGAAAATAGCATATGTTTATTGGAGACTGGTTGGGAGGTAGTCATTAATATTTTTGCAACTTCAAAAGCATGAAATCATTATGAAAACATCAGTGAGATGTGCAACTCTATTTCATCCAAGATAATCAATTTTCTTGGTGGAGGTGTTGCTATTTACATCATCAGTGACTTCAAAATGTACCTTAGGTAGTCTTTTGATAGCTGAAAGCCAAGGAGCAAATCCTGAAAAAATGGAAGAGCAAGGGAGATATTTCCAGTAGACTTATCATTCCTAAATCAGATCTGGATGAGCAGCTCTCTCAGAGCTCATAGCATTACATATACAGATTAGTAGTAAACTCTAGATTTCATGGAAAAATGGTCAAGGAAATCTAAACTGATTAAGAAGTCAGTGAAAACAGTCTGATACTCTGATTAATGTCTTTAACTTCCAACACCTTTCTGCTCTCATCTGGAAGCCTATTCTGGAACAACTTCACATTTTTGTCACTGAGAAACTGAGAATCACATCTCACTTATTGTCTTAGGACATTTCCACTTCTGAGTTGAGAATTCATGGATGGGATTAGGATCACTCATGCTCATTTTTCTTTGGTAATTTTTGGTTTTCCTTGTCCTGCCATTATTATTTTTTAATTATTATTTTGATGGTGGTGATGAACCTTTTACTTATTACCTGCTTTTGCAGGAAAGAATTTAGGCTAGAGAGTCAAGCTTGGCTATTCTGCTGCTGAAAACAGATATGTAATGACAACACTGCAGGTATTCTACAATGTATTAAATAATTGAAATAAAGGCAGAGAACTCAGAATACACTGAGAATAGATGAAATTATTGATGGATAAGATCATGATGATCTTCATGCTTACTGAAGTAAAAATAGAGCCAGTGTTATGAGAATGTGCTGAGTAGGTGAAAACATTCATGTTGCTTTTAACAAAGGGTTCTGAGAGTTTCTAGCTAATTAAAAAAAAAAATAAGATAGAAAGTATCTAAAAGAGAAAAATGAGTTAAATATTAGAATCAATGAAAATGGGATTAAAATTTGTTGCATGATAGTGTGCTGGGTGCTTGTGGTGGTCTTCTGCGATATGAGTGCTTTCAAAGACATCCTTAATGGAAGGTCTTAATGCTCCAATCTAAGGAGGAATTATTTCCTTCTTCCTGTCCTTCTGAGACACACAGAGCTGGCTAGCCATCTCTCTAATATGAAAATATACTGAAAACTAGAGATAAGTAGTGATCTTTCAATACCTGCTAACTCACAGGGAGAGGAGAATGTACCTCATTAACTAACTCCAAATTTTTAATCCTTATTCTCAAAAAGTTTCAACCCTTTCCAAGTTACACGTTTTACATGCAAGGCTAGCAAAGCTGAAATCATCATTGAGTTCAAAGGGAGCATCATCAATGTGAAAAGTTGTAAAACATCCCAAAAGTAATGTATCAGATTCTCTGCTGATGCAAACTGATTTTGATTCATTGATTTCATTGTTACTGTTCTAGTTTAGCACAAAGAAAAACAGATATACAGTGATATGTTATGTTAGCTTATACTCCCCAAAGGATAGGTTTCTATCAATGCTATTGGAATTGGGGAGGAAGAACATCAATAATCTAATTAACAGAATTGAGATAAATGATATTCTGTGGTCCTAGTTCTACGTTACTGAACTTATATAAATAACAGCTCACTTCTTATATATATATATTCCACTAACATTCTGTTGTTTTAAGTTGTTAAGCCATTTGATGCTCCCTTGACCTTAGTAAATCACAGACCTAAAACAAAATTCATACTTGCTTAGAGAACTCTTTTAAAAATGTAGATTCTTTGACTGGGTTATCACTCATATAGTAACATATGAACATGATGTCTAGACTGAGCAAGGGGTGCTGGAGATTATGTCAGATTACCTCCAGCAATCTCTTCCTTAGTAAATGTGATTGTATGATTCTTAGTTTCCCAAAAAACTCATTATTATTAGACAACTCATATGACTGTTATGCTATATTCCATTCAAAAACATCATGCATCATGTATAGGAACTTCAGAAGGGTAGAGACCTCAAAATCTAAAATATTTAACATAGAAGTGCCAGTGAGGTACTCTTACACTTTATACCAACTTCACTTGGTGTTAATATATGAGCAGAAGATAAGAACCACAAGTGGCATTAAGTATACCTTTTACTCAAAGTGACAATGTTTGATGGAGCATAGACTATTCTTATCCACTGAGAATAGTTACTTTCTGAGGCATGAACACAGTGGCAGGACAGTTCAGCATACCATTCACCCTGACATCCACGGAGGAGGCATGATTTCACAGTCACTAATTGCTTGAGATGCATCTCCATGGCTCAGTGCAATTCTTGTAAGAAGGGTACAATCTAGCCCTGGGTGACCTTGGCATGGTCACACACCATAATGCTACACCATACAGGGATAATAACTTATTATAGGACTAATTAACTTACACTGGAGGTAATTCTTCTCAGCAGGTACATTTAGGACAAGCATAGCACTGCAGTGATTCATCTGTACTTCTTCCAGTCCTTAAATTATCTCATCAAGCTCTGACAAGGTTTCACTGATAGACATAATTCCAAGGAAAAAAGAAGTCACTTCCAGTATGCATGCATGTAGATATCTATAGTTACACAGAAAAAATATACAAATATAAATACATTTTTATTCAGACCTTTCCTAAATTGGCATTGAAATATACTTAGGAAGAACAAACTACTAGCATAAAATATTTAATGAACAATCCTTTTATTTATCATCAATAGCCTTTTGCTTATATGTCAATAAGATCCTCTGGAAAATAAAAGAACAAGAAGAAGAAGAACAAGATGAAGAACAAGAGGAGGTGAAGGGAGGGAGAGAGAGAGAGAAAGAGAAAATCCAGCAAGAATTATATTTACCATCTGCTCAGCTCACCACAGTACAGTAGTCTAAATTGTTTAGAGTCAAACTTTCTGTTTGGTGAAGGCATAAACTCTTCCTGATTTATCTCTGTGAAGCCGATTAAGTGTGGTGTTTTGGAGAAGGGTGGTGGGATATACCTATGAGTCTGTAGCTTGGAAAAGAGGATTCTCAGGTTTTACTGATCCCATTTATTTATTTATTTATTACTAAGAAAATTCTATGAAAATCAAGGGCAGAACAAAAGAGGCTCTACACTGGGCTTTTCTATTTAAAGCTATAGCTTTTGAAAAGGTTTCTACATCCAATTTCTACATCCAATGGAGCTCTAGTAAATCATCATGGTCTGTCACCACCAAGACATCATTTGCCTTATATTTTTTCCCATTGATCATGGAATACCATTGTCCAACTATTTTATTCCAAGAAAATATGGATAATCTGATCCTGAGGAAAAAAATATTTTTCTGTATTCATCGATAGGAGAATCAAACAGACGACTCTTTCTGATTTACAGAATGATAGAGTAAAATACTAAAAAACTCACGAGCAATAAAAGTAAATATAAGAACACATAAAACTTTAAAATTAACAAGGTGGACACGCTAAGCCAAGATGATTTTGCTACCAACAAAAAAGAGACCCTCTTCTTTGTGCCTTTGCCCTTCATCAAGACAAAAATATTTCTCTCCAGATAAAAGTTTTATATGCAATCCTGCTTCTTTTGGGATTTATTCTTTGGGTCATTGTTCCACATGCTGCAGGTCTATTAAGACAGCACAGAGTCATAGAAGACAACATTTTCATCTTGTGCCAAGTAGGCAAAGCTCACTTTACGTGAACAAGAATTAAAACAAAAGGGCTGAACTTAAAATGGCAGCATAAGCAGATAAATATCTTAACCTAGATTTACTGAGATAATCAGTTAGAGTTCTGATGTTCCCTCTTCCTCATTCATTTCATCTTCTGTTCACTAGTCTGCCCTTCCCCTGGTAGATGATTTCCTACTTCAGAATTAAACCCTTAGATTATGATGCTGGCAGCTGCTTTATGTCACTGATTCTATTATAATTAAGAAGTCAGGTTTCTGACCAGGGAGGATATCATAAGAACTTATAAGGGAAAGAAATAATTGATTGCTGTAAAGGTAGCAGCCAGACCTTTAATAAACTTCACAGTATATTTAGGAATCTTCAGACATGAAAATTAAAGGCAATGAAAATGAGGATAGTTTTTATTTGGCAGGTGCTGATTTGGAACAAGAAATGTTGCATAGCAGGATAATAGATTTTGACTCAATGAAAAGGATAATTATAGCATACAAGAAAACAGACTGTGGATATCACTAAATAGAGGTCTTCAAAGGACAGGTAAAGTATCTGTTTGGTTTAATTTTATTTCTTCCACTTATTAATTGTTCCACTATTTTACCCACTCACAAAGTCATATTTATAGCTTAACTGATCTTCAGTTTTTTGTTGCTGAAGAGCCAGTTGCCTTGTCTAAATTGATCATCTAGTCTCTGTATAGTCTAAGCCACTTGAATGGGGTGTTTTTGGGCCATCCTAAAGATGGGATCCCACAAGAGCGGATTAGATCACACTTTAAAGGTACTTCTGTTTATTCTTTAACAAAACAGAGAACCTTTAGACTGGATGTCTTGTTCTTACATGGTTAAATTGATGTCAGATGTGTGCTATTCCCAATCCTTATTCATAAGCACTATCTTCTTTTCAATATGACATAATCTGTCCCTCAGATGGAAAGTCTGACAATCAGAAGTGCTAACCTTCCCAGATTTGGATTAGTTATCATTAAATATAGCTTTCAAATATAAAGTGGGTTTCTTGAATGGAGAGCAGCCATATACCTGACTTTGAAAGAAGGATCCTCCTTGAATATGAAGCTAGTGTTTAATAAGAGTCATCATTATAAATCACTTTACGGATGCTGGTGAAAATCCATTCCTGAAACTGGTAAACTACATGTACATTCTTCTGAATGTTTAAAACAACAACAAAAAAAAAAAACATCCTGTTTTTTACTCACACAGACACTTAGAAGTGACAACTTTCCCCTCCCTTTGCCATGAGTTTCTGGAAATCAAAACTGGCTTTAATGGTATTGGAAATGCACAAAGGCTGTGTCTCCCATATAATCTGAAGATTGGAAATCATTTGCAGAAAGTTACGTGTACAACGCTGAGAAAGTCTAGATTTCTCTTTGGATAATTTACAGACAGAAAGAGGAATGAAATTCATTAAATAAATTAATATGTTAAGATTTCTATTTTCCTAAAGAAACTCAGTTAAGTTCCTGGCTATTGAAAGCTCTTATGTATGATGACATGTTGCTACGCAGCTTTCAAGAGGTTATTTATTAGCTGATTTTCTTTGGGGAGAGTTTGAAGAGAATAACTGACAGCCCTAGCTCATGTAAATGTGTGACCAGCCCTAAGGGAGTACAGGCTTATTTCTGTTCCCTTTAGCACATAGATGGCAAGTAAAGTGATTGCCATAGATGGCATAAAATTTTAAACTTTCCACTTAACCAAACTAATTTAATCAGAAGCATGGTATGTAAGTAAAGAAAACCATGAGCCCAGTCCCCACAACAGTGTGGCAGTACCAGGAGTACACTATGCTCATGGGTTATTCTTTCTTTAGCTCTTGAGCCAGGTAGGTGTCTGCTGCCTTAAATGACCCTTCATCAAACTCCGCTGTGTAATGTCAACTACTCCACACAGATTTCCAAGTCCTACACTCTTAATGAATACTAGTCTTGGAAGGTAGGACCTCTGGGTCTGTGTTAAATTACACTGATTTTTTTTTTTGGGGGGGGGGAAGGTGGTCAAGGTTAACACTATAGACACTCCAGATCAATTGTTCAAGAGCACACCAACTCATTTTACGCTGCAAATGAGGTTTCTGGTAAAGAGACCACACATTTTTAGTTTTTTGTTTTGTTGTGTTTTTTCCCACAGTGTCGATGAAGTACTTCATGTTAAACTGGAGACATTGTCTGCATTTTTTTCCAGAAAATTCAGATCAAGTACATACTAAGAGAAGAGATTAATGTTGTTTTTCTTATATGCTTTCTTTCTCCTACCACTAGTAGCTATCAGAATAAATAACAAACCAACAAAAACCTGAAGAGTTAGGGGGTGGTAAATAATGAGGTTACTGTTATGTAAGCTATAAAAGGTTAAAACAAAACAAAACAAATACAACAACAACAACAACAACAACAACAAGAAAAGCAAACACACACACACACACAAAGATACTTTGCACAACTGAATGGAACATCACGTTTCCACCACAGATAAATCTTGCAAAGGTAAAAGACTGACAGGCTGTGGAGACAGAAGTCATTCACTGGAATCTGAGGTCTCAGCAGAAGCTGTGCAAATTTATCCATGTTGCTTTGTCTTTGTACTACCATCCAGAAGCAAAGGAATAAAACTCTCTGCATAGACTACAGCAGGTCCAACTGCCAATGCAGGATAAATAGAAGAGATTTCACAGTGGGAATTGTGACTGTGAAGTGCTTTTGATGGCTGTTGGAAATAGGGCAGGGGGCATTTCCAATGCAGAAAATCCAGTATATTTTGAGTGAGATGGGCACAAGCAATCATTTATTCTGTCCAAGAGTAGTGGGTAGGAAGCTTTTGGAAGAGAATGTCCGTCTTCTCTGACTACAGAAATTGAATAGCTTAAATTAAATACCTAATCTTTGGAAGGCTAGAATTGGCTGGAATTAAACCAACGTGTCTATGCATCCATCCCTAAGACACTAGAGGTTAGTGTTGATAGTGATGAGATCAAATGAGGAGGAAAAGGGCATGGTACTTCATTAAAAAATGTTTCCATGATAGATTTCAGTTTATAGAAGTCCAGTTCATTACATTTATGTTAAAGCTTGAGCTTTATGACAGCGCTACTGTGACTCCCCACAATGTCAATGGCATTTAAACTCTCCACTCTCATTGATCTGCCCAACAGTACCCTTCAAGCACACACAAAAAATGACTGAATCATTATCTTGCCATCAAAAGAAGTATTTCAATGACTTTCCTTCAGGCATGAGCTGCCGTTTGTGAAAGGAGTTGTCAAAAGGCCAAGGCCAAATGGCACAATTTGTAAATAAAGCTGTCAATCAGTCCATGGGGTCACAAGAGAATTGCTGCAAACAATTTTTTCTCTTTCTGCTCGGTTGTGGCAGCAGTGTTATCTTAAAGGATCCTCAAGACTCAGGCCAGGCACATGTGCCACCTATGAATCCAAGGAACCCAGTTTTCTCCTGTCTCCCTTTTTTTCTTTCACAAATTTAAACACCATTCCTCGGCCAACATCCTTTCTGGTTATGAAAAGTGCTGTCGCATACCTTCTGTATCTGCCACCCGGTTGCTGAAAAAAAAAAACAAGGCTCAAAGAGTATTATCTTCAGGGACAACTGAATTTCACCAAATTTTCTCTTTCTTTGACTTTATTAACTATGGAGGCTGGTGGGTTGAGTCCTAGCTGAAGGGTGTATTTTTTAAAGGCCTTCAAATAGAGAAGGTTTTACTGTTACTTGTCCTCCAAATAACCCATGAGAAAACATGCCCATGTGATTTTTTTTTTTTTTTACACTCATTTGTTGTTATTCTGCTTAAATTTCTTTGGTACTTTGGGGTACCAAAGATGGTACTTTGGGGTTCATCACAACAAAAATATATGAGTGAGGGAAGCTGGGAGCTGGAGAACATAAGCAAGACATAATCAACGAAGAAGAAGCAGGTTTAAACTGGTTCATTGAGGGGCAAAACAGATAATTGCTTTATTCTTTCCTAAGCTGCTGTCTCCTGCCTTTACTTTTTGACTAAACTGAACTCCGATTTTTCATGTTTGTAGCTATTTATCAAAATGCTTCTCCATGACCAGGATACATACTGAACTCCCAGTGAGGAGTAACTGATTGTGATGAGCAACTGGAACAGCTCATGAATTTTGACATCCAAAATCATAACGTGAGATTTCCATTTCCGCAAAGTGGTGGGACTGAGCTCTATATTTGACATCAATAGTCCTATGATTATTTTTTCTTAATGGTTGTCTGGGCACGTCTGAGGAACATGAACCATCCTACAGGAAAGAAATGTTAGACACAGGAACTGAGGTGAAATTTAGATTCTTTAACCTAGACTAGTCCCTTAACCTGGACTTGGCTTCCCATAATATGACTTTCAATTCAAAGCAAAGCCTTCATGGACAATGTTAAAGTGTTAAACGGCACAGTAGTTTGAGCTTCTCTCTGACCATATTAAGATGGAAAGCACAGTCCTATTGGTGAGAAGTAAATCCTGTATTTCTCAAATTCCAGGGATCTTATACTTTGAGGTCTGGGATCTTTTCCTCCCAACAACAACATATTTGGAACTGTCATAATTTTACAACAGTTAAAATGTAAGATAACATGGAAAGATTGACAATTTTTGGAAACCTGAAATTGTATTTTCTGATTTCTTAGTAACAACAATAAGATTATCAGTTGTTCTAAACTAATATTGAGTCCTTGATTCATGATGATTTTGAACTAATTTGATAACTTTATCTGATGTTGAAATCCAAGGTAACAAGACCAAAGATATATCTGTTTGATTTGATTTGATCATTTTAAAGTCTATGACTGTATTTTCTCTTCAGCTTGAAAGTTAACTTTGTTACCTGAGAGAAAGGTGAATAATCCATTAGAAATCCCATTTAGAGTGTGTACACTCTAAGTATAGAAGCAGGAGTAGAATTATCAAAAGACTATATATAATAAATGGAAATTATTGCTACAGGCAAATTTGTATACAGCTAAGAGCACAGTATACATAATCCAGTTACAAATATAAATATTATTTTCTGCTTTATGGTTAAAAAAGTAATGTTGGTATCAATTTTGAAGCATCTTTCTTATGCTCATAAAAAATATAGCATGTCTTAAGTAGGATTTAATAAATAATAAAAAGACAGCAGTCTAGTGGATGGAGGTGATGAATAACCAAAAGGAAGAGACTAAATACAATATTTGTGTATAATTAAAACACTGAGCTACTGCTGGTTGATTTGATTAATGGCACCTTCTTAATTATAAAATGTCTTTACTTATAATTTAAGACAGTGACAGAATGTCTTTTGCTCATCCAGAAGCATGAGACAGTGGAGAGATGAAGTATTTTATTATCTTTCTTGAATAAAGATGAGTTCTAATGTAAGGGGAGCACTGCAGAGCCAAAGTGCATGGGAGGTAAGGGAGCTAGAGGTTAGGACTCACAACCAGCAGATGGCACTCATTTTATTTAATTCCATTCTACGAACTAGAGCAACTTCCTTCCTTTATTTATTTATTTATTTTAATAAGGAAAATAAAATTGTGGAAGTAAATGTTTAAAATTTTGTTCTCATAATGCTCTTTAAAAAGGAAGAAAAGAGAGAATTCCAGTTTGCTTTAAAATTTCCAAAACTAAATTTTAATTACAAAAACAAACAAACAAACAGGACTACAAGTTTAAAAGGAAGCTAAAAATGGCACAGAACCTTATCTCAATCTAAATTATATGTTTCTGGTAAACCCACAAATAAATATAATTTCTGTTTTGCCAAAAATCACATCCTAAAGATTTATTTAATTAATGCAAGCCATTTCCCTCCTCACCACCTTTTCAAACAAATGATCTATTGTAAAACAGTATCACTGCTTGAACTACAGAAATGTCACTTCTCAGTTTAGACTGGAAGCTCTTCACCATTGCTCTCCATATCAATTTGTGCAGATAGCCTTAATCACAGTCAGGCTTTCCTTTAATGGAGGTGAAATTCATTTGTCCCACATCTCAAGTTCAGGCAGACCTGCCACAAGAGCAGCCCTCACCACCACATCTGTAGGGGGATAATTGCAATTCTGATTTCTATTCTAGAACACAACTAGACAAGGATTTTCATATGGTCATCAACAAGCATGGGACTTTCAGGTCAAAACCTACAGACATCTCTACAATTACTTGTGCAACTATTCACAGATTCTATAGAGTTTACCACTAAAACAGCGTGTCCTATTTGCTTATACTCATAAGTGCGTTAGCACAGAGTTGGTACCATTAGATCTGTGAGGGTTATTTGCAGGGTATGCACAATTACAATCTAAGCAGGAAGACAGGAAGAAGAGAGCATAACCTAGTTTTATGTTTCATGGTCCTGTGCTGGTTTCATGTTTTCTGGAAAGGGAGTAAGCTGGTAGCATGGCAGATATGGAAATCACCCAGGAACAATGAGCAGAACTAATACAGACAACTGCCAGTTACTCACACCACTTTCTACAGCATGCTGGCCTTTCCCTAAATTTAATGAAATTATTAAATAGATCTATCTCTATTTACAAAAATTCTTGGTTAGGAAAAAGAAATAAGGAAAGATTAAAAAAAAAAAAAAAAAAAAAAAAAAAAGAACTAAAATCTCCCTTAGAGACTTGATAATACAATCACTCCCAATGTTAGAACAATGCTTTTGCCAAGCAAACTGGATGAATGAAATAACCTATTCTACCGATAAGATATTGGCTGGTCTGTAATTTCTTCTGCCTGGATAAACCGATCGGTGCCTTTTTAGTGTAGTTCTAATACCGAATACCACTTCACAAAAGGAGACTGTGAAATAAGATTCTTGAAATGCAGCCAAAAAGGTCTGGATTTTTATTGAGTGATCAAATTTACTCTGTCTGCCTCTGGTACAAAAGTGACCTCTAATAAAACTGAGTTTATGTCCCAGCTGCATAGTTGTTGAGGATGCTATCATATTACCTTTTTCCCCCAACCTCTAGCAGCATATGTATTGGATTAAGAATTGAGGAAGTCCCAGAGACTTCACCTTGCTATATTGGAAAGCATTTTCAAGAAACGTATGTGTAAGATTTAGAATAAATGTACCCAGATGAAAGCTAGATTCAAAGGCACGTGAGCTCTGAGGCTTGGACAGCAGTACTTTTACATTTGTGTGTTATATTTGCACTGCAGTAAAGGAGAAACTAACACTTCACCTCATTCAGTTACCTCCTGGCCTAGAGAGGCAATATGCAATGTTGAATACAGTAAATAATGCTGAAATAGACTGTAAAAAGCCAAGGCTGTGTTGAGCAATACAGAGCCAAAGAAAGCAAACCCTCCACCTTTCTTACCCTAACCAAACACTGGAGATGACAGTGAGTACTGTGGCCAGCCACCCAGAAGTTTATATGTGGCCTGTCTAGGCATGTAAACTTTTTTTTTTTTTTCCTTTATCCACAGCTGTGTATGCTCCTGCTTTCCCTTCTACATGAAATCTAATGGAAACACAGAGCAATAACATCTGAACTATTACAGTTCTCAACAAGCTGAGAGATGTTGTTTACTGGAAATACACAAAGGTCTAGAATGAAATGAATAAGGTCATCGTGAGTTTGTTGCTGATGTATAACACCCAGCTAGGCATGCACCTAGCTGGGCAGTCCAGACATTCTCATCATGGAGTGCATCAACAACTTCAGCTTAGTGATGGTGCAGTAGGACTCAGATTCATTAGATGTTGCATTGCTCTTTAGCAAAGTCAGACTTGCTGGTCTGGGAAGTTAAGACCTTTCCTTAAAAAGAACATTGTCCCAAACTAGAAGTCAACAAGGACTCAGACTGGCTTGTCATGGAGTACAGGACCACTTGAAATGAACAATTCTTAACAGATATATTGGAGATCGACTGGAAATCTTTAACCTACAGGTTTCTACAGGAACCCAATAGCCTCCCTGATGCAAATGCTTATCAGGTAACCAACTAGAACAGGATCAAAGGGCACTTAGAGAAGTCATTCGTTGTTTAGATCCTCCTTCCACTTTTACTTTGATGTATGTGTAATGCATCGACAAAATGGAGATTATCAGTTCTTTACTGCATGGGAACATGCACATATATTTGGGGAAAAAGTTTTTTTTCCTTTTTAATTTTCTACCTTGTAATCTTATATTTCCAAGAACTGTTTTGACTGTTTATACTAATATTTAAGTATTCCATTTTATTTGTATTTTGTTCTTTTATTTTTCAGATATTTACAAAAATCAAGAAGAAGTAAGCTACTGAAGTAAGCTACTGAAGACAGAATGAACTATTTGATCACAGAAGTGACCTAGGTTTGAAGTAGTGTGTGGAAATCACCTTTACTGTTATTGCTGCCCATCACTTTTTGTACTTGACAGAGGACTGCACTATTATGGTGCCCCTCTTACGGAACTGAGTCATTTGTTTCTATCTTTCACAATGCCGAGATATTTAAGGTACCTGTGAAAGCTATTTCCTAGATGATTTGCCCCATATTACTCTGTGTTACCATTACTAAATTGCCCTGAGTAAGCTAGCTTGACTATCTTCTAACAACACTCCTAAATATAGAGTGCAAACAGTCACAGATACTCAGTCTTCATATTGCATGGCTTTTGATAGAGGAGTGCAAAAACCCAGGCAGGGCTTTACTATGAAAGCATTAGAAAAGAGTTGTCATGGCAATTTTTATTTATTTATTTTTATTTATTTTGGTGGTAGTGTCACATGAGCTACAACTATTGATTACTGAACGTTTTGTAAACAAACCCACATATTGTCACTGTGGGTGGCATATTAATTATTAAGTAAATAAGAGAAAATAAATGTGTGCAAAGTATTGTTATTACAAGCAGTAGGAACCATTTATCACAGTGCCATATGAATTCAAACTGAACAGAAGTGATAATTGAATCCCTTAGTATTATTACTCTGGCAGAGGATCTCTGGGAAGCGTGATTGTTAATTGATTGTCTTGTATGATTAAAAATGCAGAAATAAATCTCTGCAATAGTTTACATATTTCAGTTTATGTGTCAATGGCTTTACAGCAGGTATGGCTTTTGGTCCAGGTTAATAAAATAGAAGACAGATTTAATTTTTTTATCCTTATGTTTTCATAAACATTTCAGTATTTTTTTATATTGTTCTAGACACTCTATCAATATACAAGACAAGATGCTCTCACAGTTGTCATCTCCCCTGATTTTTATTATGGGATTTGCAACCTAAAATGATTTATATAGAGATCATTTGTAGGAATTTTATTGTTATCAGAGAACCTCAACTTTTATTAAAAAGAGAAAATTCATTCTATTCTTCATAGTTTTTTCTACCTGTAAAATGTTAACCTGAAACATTTGGTAGCAAAGAAAAAGATAAGAGATGATGTTTTAGGATTTAAGAATGGTGAAGTCAAGTCATGATTGCTGAACGCTTATGTCAATGTGCTTTTACTTTCCACTGTCATGATGCTATAAATTAAATATAAAAATCACAATGGAAATAGAGTAATAATGTCTCTCTATTTCCTCTAATAAATCAAGACTCAGACAAATTAAGTAATTTATCCAATGACTGACAGACAGTCTATATCACAGACCAGTTATAAGCACAACTTTGTCACAAGACTACTGTCATTTTTAGATCATCATTACCCAGAAATTACCATTGCTGAGAAATGTAAACTAATAAAGTTTGTCAGACAGGTTAGGAATCCAGCACCCAAAGAAAGGCTCAGACCAGATCCACTCAAACAATATTGCCAACAGCAAAAAACAAGTACAGAGATGTAATGGTTGCTGTTCAATAATTTAATCTCAGACTGTTTTGCCATTAGTGAAATAACATTTCATGATCACATTCAAATATAAAAAATGAATCAATAAAAGCAAACCACATTAAAACTTTAAAAACTGAACTTGTATTTGCAGACATTAGAATGAGATTATCTTAATGGCTCAATGGCCCTCCATCAACGTAGATGATTACTGATATAGAAATCTTAATGAGTCAGCTAACATGCAATGACAAACTGTCTACTTGACAATGTTTAAAAAGGTTCTATTTATTCTTCAGGCTCAGTGGGAGGATGTGTTTTATGGAGAAAAAAATAATATAAAGGAACTGTATCTAATCTTGTCTTAGTTGCCCTGTGCAGTTGTAAACACATTTTCAGGGTGCCTAACTACAATTCATCATAGTTTTTGAGAACAAACGTTAAAGATGCTTTTTTCTTCAAAGGTGCAGGGATGAATATTAAAGAAAACTTGATTCCAGGAATCTTGTGAAGCTCAACATATCAGGAAACATGAATAATGTCACGGGACTTTTCAGAGAAATTCCACATAATAAAGTAAAATATTTTTGTTGTTTTTTGTTTGTTTGTTTGTTTGTTTGTTTTTGTTTTTTTTTTACTGTTTAAATAGATCTTTATTCTTAAACCAAAGTGTAAACCACACTATTGGTGTTCTGTAGGGAAATAAATCTTCCCTGTCTCTTTCCCATTGGGAGTTATTTCAAAATTCCCTATTGGGAGTTATTTCAAAAGCTGCTATGGCGTTTCCTTTCAGATTCCCATCTAATCCTTTGGACATAACAACTACATTTTGACCAATGTCATATCACCATCTTACTCTGTTTCTAAGTAATTTTCTCTTGTAGTTCTTTGTTTTTCTTACTAACCTCAGAGCAACTAACCCCCTGTCCAACAGATAAAATCTGAGCAGGCAAACAGGTGTCCACTCAAGGAGAAACTGTTCCCTCCACTCTTATTTATAATGACTACATTGGATTACTACTCTTTCGGCCTCGCTTTACCTGTTTCTTGTTCAAAATGCCATTACAGCTTATCTCACTAAGACTTTTCTACTAGAAATTATTCTTTCCTGGCTTCTCTTGAAGACCTCTTCTTGCTTTTTCAGAGAAAAAAAAATAATCAAAAAAAAAAAAAAAATCATTATTATTGACCAAGTTTTCTTTTTCTCTTTGGGCTTCTAGACTTTCTTCCTGCTTTAAAATCATTCCTTTTTGGGTTACCTTCCCTGATAGTTTATTTTGAATTGCCTGGACTCAAGAAAGCATGTGCCTTAATTATTTTCTTGTCCCAGTTAATTTTCTCAGCTGAAAAAATTATATATTTCAGAGTTACTTCATACTTTTGAGATGCTTAGAAATGACAAGAATTCCATAAGCAGAAAAGGAAGAAAATTCTCTAGATGATTAAAATTGCTTAAAAAGTGATTTATTGCATGTCTGTGAAATTTCTATAAAGTGGATTCTGGAAAATTATTTATGTGCATAGATGTTTAAATGCTTTACTGGACTGCAGGCATAACATAGCATATACATTCCTGTGGCAAATTAGTCCTGAAGTGCCAGTTACAATCTTAGAAAAACACCAACATCCATGTTTTCAGCAGAGTTCTCCTTGCTGATAAACCAGTGAAAGTTTCAGCTGAATGGGGAAAGATATATTCTTTGGGTGAAAAACAAAGAATTCTAGGCTATCAACTTTTTTTTTTTTTTTCCCTCAAAATAAATATATGTTGGACCTTTCTGCTGATTATTCTTTGAAAGCTTTGAATCTGGAACTCAGATT
This sequence comes from Aythya ferina, assembly GCF_964211825.1. Taxonomy (NCBI): domain Eukaryota; kingdom Metazoa; phylum Chordata; class Aves; order Anseriformes; family Anatidae; genus Aythya; species Aythya ferina. The sequence continues at coordinate 30,135,013 of NC_140303.1, forward strand.
TGAGACAAGAGGAGCATGAGGTGCATTGAACAAAGGGAAAAGGTTTGAATAAACAGACAAACACTTCAGAAGACCATTTGGAGAACATGGATTGCATTCCCCACCCGAAAGACCTTCATGGAATAAGAACAAACCATTCTAACAGTGTTCTTTTTCTTTATCCCTGTCCAAAATCTGGCCAGAATTCTTTGAAAACAAACTCACTTCAAGATAAATTAAGTCTATTAAAGGAATCCAAAGTGGTCATCAATACACTTATTACAAAAGTTCAGCCAAGTTTTACAACCTCGTATGTCAAATTTACCCTATAGCAAACTTCAAATCTTTTTTAGGTTGATACAAAGAGAATGAATTACTGGCAATTTCCCAAAATGAAGTGAGAAATACTCACTTCCTCCATCATTTTAATACTTGTAGTTTATTGCTGGTGTAAATAGGTTTATAACCTTCCGGTATGAAGCACAGACATCTGCTCAGCTCAGCACTAAACATCTGGTTATTCCAACAAAGCATATAATTATATTTAGTGGATGAGAAGTGTTTGATGGATTACATCCAAGTATCTGAATAAGACAGTTATGCATAAAGACTATTTGCATGGATTATCCTGACAGGATAACAAGACAGTGGAACATTATTTTATCTGATAGTTATATTGATATCGATTGATGTTTAGCATTGCAGAGGCTGCAGACATTTATTTTGGTTGCAATCACAAATTCTCCCTTTTTTTTTTTTTTTCCTTCCCTTAGGCTAGACAGCCACAAAATGTAGAAATTTTGATTTGCTAGGCCACCAAATCCATCCTACTAACACTGTAAGATTCCACTGTACTTTGCCAGTGGGTCATGCCTTTCAAGCTTAATATTAAATGTTGAAAGAGAGAATTCCTCTAATACTTGCCCCCATAACCTATTGTCATCAGCTAAAATGTAGTTCTGTCAAGAAACTTTCCTTATGCAAAAAAAAATGGAAATTCACATTCCTAAAGGCTACTAGCAATCTATAGCCCCTGAGCTCAGAAACTAGAAATGACAGAAAATAAGGCAGACTTATGTGTGGTGGACAAGACTTTGAACTACACCAAAACCTCAGACATAAACTATTTCTGTTGTGGAAATATTAGCAGTGTGGTATAGGGAGTTTGTCTGGAAGACAGTCTGCTGTTCTGGCCACACGTATTCGAGTAAGATAAAATAAAACTGAGCAGTTATGGAAAACACTGATAGGCTGCTTGGAGAGCTTATCTTATCACATGTATATAAAAGAGTTTGTCCTTTTTGTTCTAAAATAATCTGGGAGATTATAGAACTGATCCCTATAAGTACATCACAGGAAGAAAATAAACCTCCGAGGAGAAAGAAGAGCTAAAGGAGCTATTAGAAATTAAATGATAATTTGGAACCATTATTACATTGACATAAGCTTGCTTTGAATAAATTAAACTTGTAAATTAGTAGACATTTCCTACCCACTTGGTTAGTAACACTGTAGAACTGGCTTCCAAGAGTATCAGTGAGTAAAGTTCTAAGGCAGATTCTAATAAATTTATTGAAGTAATCATTTGATATTGCTCCCTATAGCAGCATAGACTGAGTTCAGACAATGTATTTTCCAGTTGTATGTCTGTGTTCCTGTGAAAGCAATAATAATTATAACTGCATTACTACAGAATCACCATGGCACAACTATACCAACCACTACCTGGTTCTTAATACTGTAGAGATCTAGTGAGTAATTTAATGCAGGAATTTGGCAAACATCTGTTGAAAATAGAATGTCCCTCTTTGATAATATAATGCTTAACATATTACTTACTTCTGTACTGGCTATAAGTAGACTGTTTTCTAGAGGGTAGAATTATTGATATAATTTGCATTGTGAGATCAACTGTGTAACTGACTGACTTATATGCTGAGAGGAATTTCTTAAAAACAAAAGCAAACTAAACAATTGAACAAAAATAAAAACAAATTAAACTCCTCCCAAAGCCTAATGTACTTTTTCTTTGTGATAGTCAGTTTTGTCAGTCACTCACTTGGTATAAGAAAGAAGAGCTTCTCAATAACTGATCTAAGAAAATATCAATGTTTTAATACTGATAAAGATACATAACCTACTTATATGCTGCACATAATGATATGTATATATTTGAGCACCAGCTACCCAAATAGCCAGGCAACCTTCTTCTACCAGCTCTTGCATCAATGCATTTTTAACTACCCATCTGTCCTTTCACTGTCTTTCTAATAACTTTGTATGCCAAGACAGCACTGAAGGTAATGGTAACAAATCATACAAGAAAGCAAGCTGAATGGATTGCCTGTGCTACAGTCCTATTGGAAATGAAAATAAAATTATCTTCATGGGTGATATTTTAGTAGCTGTTCAGGAATTTTATTCTGATTATGGCATGGCTTTTGGCAAGTGTTTTCAGTTTAGGCAATTCAGCAAACGTGTTATATCACTGCTTCCCCAGTCCCATTTTCATACAAGTTTACTATAATGTAAGATTTGGCAGTTGCTAAAACCACATATGAATGCAGAAGGTCTAACACTTTAGATCCAACAGACTAGACTAACACACTTTACCAACATTTATTCACTGTTAATACAAGGTGTATAGAGATAAAGATGGAGCTATCAGTCTCTTTACTAGGAGCACCACAGCAAAAAACATCTACCCTAAGTTCTGAGTAGTGAATAGGAGTACAAATCTAACTTAATAACAAGATGTGCTGATATGAAGATCCCTGCATTCTTCTGGTATTAGATACAGCAATTGAGATCAGAAGAAAATAGGGGCCCTACTGAATCACAACAGTAGCATATCCTCCAGAAGAAAAGGAAAGAAAAAAAAAATCTTAGGAGAAATTCTTCATCACTCTAATGAACAGTCACTGTAGAAAGGACATAAGAACAGTCATATTGATTCACCCCTATGCAACCCTAGCTAGAATCCATTAGTGAACTCAAGTGAACACCTCAGAAAGAATAAAAACAATGCAAGGATATATGATACTTTTTTCCCACTGAACCTGCAGATATTTTAGGGGATTTTCTAAGCCTATTCCGGAATGCCTACTTCCCAGATTATCACTTCCAAGCTCTTCTTAAGTTTTGGACTCAAATTTTTTGCATGTGCAGAATTCCTTGGTAATAGTGTTGAAGGAGAATAGTTGTTAAGTTTAGAAAGAACAAGAGACAAAAAGAAAATGTCATCAATTATAACTTCTGTTCAAGACTTTCAAGAACTATCCCAAAATATGACAATTTCCAGTACTGCTCCATCAGAGACATCTTTCATATGACACTAATTCTCCAACCCAGTGAAATCAAACAAGTCTAAATGTCAAATATATATGTATATATACACACACACACACACGCTGTTCCGTAGACACTGGTATGAGTTCAGGATACTGTGATATGTATTTCAGTAACAGTAAAGGGAACAGAATCTAAGAAATATAGCGTGCTTTATTTGGTAAAGTAGAGGTCCTCTTGAGAGTAACTGACCCTTGCAATGCTCTACTAATGACTGAAGATTTCTAGTAACTAGGCTTTCTAAATTCAAGGGATGTTGTTGTTCTCAGCATCTCAAAAGGACTTAATTCCAGGCATTTCAAAGGTCTATGTCATAGCAAAGGTCATACTACACAATGGGTCCTTCTACAGGCATGTAACTTTTTCAGATGCAGCCCTTCTGTATTTACTGAGAATACAGGAGTTCTTTTTTTTTTAAACAGAACAGGGTGTTGTTCAGTGGGACTGACCTGGCTTAGTGGATGTTAAAGACCCCTTCTTATAAAAAGAAATAATTGAAAACAGTTTCTTTTCAGCCAAATATTTCTCTGCTTCTGAATAAAATAAATGGGTGTAAGGAAAGAGGAAAGAGTATCTATGTCCCTCTGTGTGTAGGTCTATGCTGTGAAAGGGTTTCCTTTCAGAACAGTAAAGATATTAGTTTTTGTCTACTGGAATAGGTAGATTTGTATTTACTTTTACAAACTCAGTAAAAGCTAGAAACAAACTGGGCTGTGATATTGTGTAGCACATGGATACTGTCATGAAACCTTTAAGAACTTCACAAAGAGAACTATGAAGCATGCTTGACAGAGTGTGTCCTTCCTTCACCAAGGCAGACCAAATAATCATGTTAACTGCAGGACTGGGTGTTTGGGTAAAGGCAACAACAATCCTCATTTCCCTTCAGAGGCAGAAGGAGCTTTCAGTATAATTCAGTTAAACGCAAGAGAGAGATGAACCATACATAACTACTGAGCTGAACACCCTGAGTACACAGAAGAGGTGTGCTCTTCTTCTCCTAAACCGGAAAGGGTATTCAAACTTTGCAAACAGATTTATCACAGTTGTCCAGTAAATTCAGTGCCCAGACAAAAGTCATGCCTTACTTGACAGATCAAAAGCCAGCCTGATGTAATCCTTGATCCAGTTCTGCCTAAGAGATGTGAGGCAGTGCATCTTATCAGTACACAAAGCAATTTAAGATCCAGGTGTCTTACACTTCATTTGCTCTTATAGCATGTTTTATGAAGTTCTGTCTGGAACGCACCACAGAGCTGATTGAACTGCTTGGCATTGGTGAAGTTCTCACATTGCAAAAGCAGATGGGATACATGATGGTAGACATATGTTGGAAGAAAACACAGGATTTATACTTTTATGTTCACATTGCAGGTAGAACTGTTCTTAGGTCTGTGTTCATTTGCCCCAAGACAATAATCAAGCCTGTATCTGAACAGAAATTTGCACCTTCACAGTGTGATAAGTTTATTTTTGGAGGGAGGGGAGCAGTCGAACAGTGTCTAACACAAAGCACAATAAAGTAATAGGGGAAAATGTAACTAAGGATTCAGAAGCAAAACCGTATGTTCTGTGAAAGACCAATTCTTGCACACATCAGACAAAAAAGTTGGAAATTCCCCTTTATTGAGAAAATAAAATTAAAAATAAATTAAATTAATAAAATTAAATTACATGTCCTTACAGTCAGGGTATGAATCAGTTTCTCAGTGAGACACAGATATCCCATTCCTGAATCTCATGCAGCTGCCACTTCTTTATCCATGTGAACTGGTCTGTAGACACATGCATCGTTCCACACCAGTAACTGCACAGCTCCTTTCATCCCTCTGCTGTCTTCTAGCTTTTTTTAATTGAGAAAGTATCTTCCAAAATCATCAGAGCAGCACAAGAAGAATCACATCTAAGCTGTGGAATCCTGAAATCAAGTTCAGAAGGAAGGAATGTGTGTCAGTGTGTGTATGTAGGGGAGAACAGAAGACTCACATTATAGAAAATGCAAAGATTTAAAAATGTAACAACCTATATGCAATGTGACTTGTCTGCATAAGTTGCCCACCTCTCCTAGTGTCTTAGCTCCAGTAACAAGCAGTTTTCCCATTATTATAAAGCAAGACCACCTTGAGAAACTCCATTCTATACAGAAACAGAATGAACTGAAATTTGCTTCCTGCCTTTGTGTGTGGTAAAGCAAACATCCAGTCCTGTTGCAAAGGCTTTTTACAGTAAGTGGACATGCACGTGTTTATACACGTGAAGAATAATGAGCGAATGTTCAGCACTGATTTGCTACCTAAATAGAAATATTTAATGCTAACAGTTGGAGCCCTTTGGTTGACTGCAAGCTAAAAGTGGTTGGGGGTTACCTTTGTCTCTCTGTGTGCTTTTACTGTTGAATTTCAGTAAATGAGTAGAAAATCAAACTATTTCAGAACAAGAACTTATCTACAATAAGACTACAGCTGGAAGATCTGCTTTTGGTGGTCACAGGGTCTCCATTCCCAAAATCTAGACAGAATGATGGAATAACTATGTCATCATCACTAAATTAATTCAATATTCTTCCCCAAACACTATTATCATTACACTTAGGTGTATTTCCGGGGAATCAGAATGATGAGTTCCCACCTTGAAAATCTCAGATGACAAGGATCAAGGAACATGTAGTGGGGGCAAAGAAGCCTCGGACCCAGATTCTCTGGAAGAGCACTTTGTGCAGGGGGAGATGCCTCATAAAAAAACTGAGGCATGAAGCATGCAACTTGCCCAGGAAAAAACAGTGTCTAGAAGAAACATGCATGGGGAAGACAAACAGTTTAAAGAGGTAGGGGCTGAAGAGTATGTCTTTGCCAAGGGAGATATTAATTATCCTAGTGTAAAGGAGAGGAGGTGCCTTTTCAGCTTAAAACTAGAACTGGACTTGACAGAGAAGTCAGTTTAAGAAATCACAACTATATACATATATATATATATATTTTTTTTTTCCCTAAGTTTTTTCCCTAAGAGATCGCATACCCATGGGGAAAGACCCTTGGCTTTTCCTGTATCACTTTTACCCAAATCATAGAAAGACTTAGAAAGAATAGAGGGTTGAAGCATAGACTTGAGCTCTGATCTGAGTAGACTAGAAATTTCACATCATTTGAGTTAAACAACAGCCTCTAGCTATACTATTGCACTCAGAAGGCCAAAGAACTCTCTTTGCTGTGTGGTTTGATGTACTAACTTCAGTCTGATGCTGCCAAAATGTGCTAGGAGATTTGAGCTAGGTCATGTGCCACCAGCAGCCCGAGAAATGTGAGTTGACCCCATATTAATTCACATAGACAAAACGCAAAATATATTAGGACATGTAAACTGCTATTATTTTTTTCATCTCTCCAATAATATTATACTAACATGGAGAATGCATGGCTGAGAATGAGGGTTTTGTTTGCTCTGAAAATTATTTGATTTTTTCTGTTTCACTAAAGGAGAAAACAGGAGATTTGCCTATTTTATGGGAGAATAAGAATTGTATTTGCAGAAAGCCATAATCTTGGTTCTTGAATAAGGAAGGACAATTATTCTAAATATTTGCATATAAAACTGTATTAGGAAGCATATTCATGTCAAAGGGGAAAATGCTACCAGTGTACATTTTACTATAGTCATGTAATTTTTTTTCTAGAGCTAACATTTCACAATAAGATACATGACCAACAGATGAAAAAGAACTGACAATATTTTGTTCCTTTTTCTATAGAAGAAGGAAAATGTGGACCCATTGGTTAAAATGTGTTTGTCCATTTATAGAACAATTTTTGATGAAAGTAGGGTTTCTGCTTCTTTTTGTTAAGCCTGTTTTTAAAATGAGTCTTTTGTAAGTCACCCTTAAGGGTGATTTCCTTCAAATTAGAGAGATTACAGGTAGAGATTACATTGCTTACAGGTTTTATGAGTGCAGAGGAAAATTTTAGTTGCCTGGATAGACTTTCCAGGATTTGTTTTTGTTCTTTTTTTTTTTTTTTTTCTTCTTCTCTCCTTTTCCTGAACACAAGGCTTTCATTTTTTTATTTTTTCTTTTTATTTTTTTTTAAACTCAATATCACAATTTAAGTCCTTGAATAAGGGCAACTGAGCTGGATGCTTGATGCATGGCTTTGTATCCTCCTGCCTATGTAGGATGATGTGTTTCATCCCCTGGATTCCTCTGGGAACATATCCCAACATAGGCAGAGAGGAAACCTAGCAGTGCAAGTCTAAATGATCAGGGGACCCGGACTACCTGCACTGCAGTGTGAACATAGCCATGGTGATAAGGTGATCACATAACTGCTCTTTTGATTACATTATGAGTCCCAGCACCACTGAAACATTGCCACATGGCTCCAGGTGAGAAGGTGGTGTTCATCCTCACCATTGTGAAACAGTCTAGTAACACTCATGAATATAAACATGCCAAAATAGCTATGACTTTGGGAGGAAGTTCTTGTGGGCAAGATCTTTTCCTCCATGACTTTATACTTTACAAAAGATACATGTTTGGTTCTGTAAACTTTATGTCACTTAATACAGAGTCCAAATGTTCAGCTCTTGCCAGGAATGCTCTTTGCAAACAGCTCTCAAGCCTTCACATTGCAACTTTCTGAACTTCTGTGATTCTCTTAGTTTTTCTTTGAAGCACAATTTACATCACAGGCAGCAGTGGGAAGCTGAGAATTCACAGATCCCACAGACTTAAAATTAGTTTGCTTGGGAAAAGGATGAAGAAAAAAATTGCCTAAAAACTAAATAAGCACTTTCACATTAATAAATATTAAAAGCAAAGCTTTGCACTTATATAGCAGCTTCTATCTGGAGGTTTTGCCTGGCTTCATAAATATTAACAATCCAGTTCCATCAAAATCTATCAGAATATTTCCACTGGGAGTCCTTGAAAATGGATCTTGTTTTTTGTTGTTGGTTGGTTGATGATTATTTTTTATGCTTTCTTCTGACCCATAGCAATCCTGTTCTTCCCTGGACCTTTTCAAGCACTGGAGCACACTCTCTCTAAACATGCTTCCATATGAACACCTCTCCATGATTTGAGAACTTTGGTATCCTTGAATGGATTATTTTTTCAAGAGATGGTGACTCCCTATGTTTGTTTTTTTTCCTATTATACAAACACCAAGGGAGGGCTGGTCAGAAAAACATTATCATCAGAAACAGGCATATTTACCTCACCAGGAAATAAAGCAGGATTCAAAGCCCTCATCTTATTTCATGCACCCTTTTACCTGTTAAGTATTTTACTGATGCCAGCAATCCCATATGTTGTGAAAGGGCTCTGGACAGAAGCAGCATTAACATGAATATTATGAATATCTTCCATGAATATCTTCATGGAAAGAGGGCTCAAAATGAGGTGCTGGGAGGTGGGATAACAACATAAATGACATCATATTTGTCAATATTGTAGGTTTTTTTTTTTTTTTTTTTTTAAAAAAAAAAAAAGTCTGCCCAATGGCAGTAATTCTATGAAGAGTTCCTGTACTGCAGGATGGTTGGATGCATGCCTCTGGAAGACCCAAAAACTCCTGGGCCCTTCCAAGGCCTCACTGGAGGCAGAGTTGCTGTTTCCCATGACAAAAGGTTACATTTGAATTGTGAAGTCAACAGGAGTCTGGAGCTGCTAACTCAAAGAAGCCAAATTTGGTCAGCTGAATAAAATTCATTTTCCCATTAGGATACTTCTTTGTTCGTTCATGTAGGTTATTTGCTTGTTTTATTCTCACTTGGCTTTTTCTCCCTTCCTCAAATATTAATTCATTGAATAATTTCTCTCAGAGTATCCACAGTGCAAGTAGAAAGAATAGCATAACTCCATGGATAGGGAATTTTCTGCGATGTGGTTTTCTGTTGATGAAGAGTTTGCTTTGTTTAAGTTTCATGATGCAATCCCTGCTATAGACTGTGACATACTACTGGACACTTACTGTTTTGTAGAGTTTCCAATTGAAAGCAACAGATTTAAGAATACTTTTTTTTTTTAACAAAGGTTTTTTGGGATATTATTTTTAAACAACTGTCTTTTCACATTAAATTTTATAGGAAAATAAATATTTGAGATTGGATTTGCACAGGAAAGACTATTTTCCCTTCTTCCATCTTCCTCATCTCTCAGTGATGAAACATATTCAAGTAATGAGTTCATAAGATTATTTGACAGTTATTTTGGAAAAGAGGAGAATAGTGAAGAAAGGAATATGCTTTTTTAAAAAAGTCAAACAAATCATGACTAAGACAATTCTGATTTAAAATAACACATGCAAAACAACATTGTGGTCTGATTCATCATACTTTCAAAACGAAAAAAAAAAATCAAAGAAATTTAATAAGTCTTAAAAAAATCAATTCTGCTCTGCAAAAGCCAGAATACTAACACTGTAAGGAATACAAGCCTTTAACATGTATCAGAAGCCAATATCCTTGCTAACAAGGAGAGAGTGGGAGGTTCCTTTCAGGTGCCTTCTCCTTGGTGTTTTGTGTTATGGTTTTGTCCTGAATAAATGGTTTCATAAGTGAGCAGTTGAAGTAAATTGCCTTTAAATTACATTATGAATAAACTGTAAATAACAGAATCTTCACAGTGTATAGGAGAAATGTTATGTTCAGTTTTATTCCTTCTTGTATCTGAAAGACCTGAATATGTTGTAGAACAACATGCATATAACACAAATGCTACAGCATATTTATTTGCTTAGAGAAACTGCAGATCATCGACTCCATAAAAAGCCAATCCGTCCTCAACTGATATTCCAAAGAGTCCAGATAGGGAAGTTATGTGGTAATTTTCTGCAGTACCTTCCAGGTAAATCTGAGGTTTACTTTCAAAATCTAAGAAAGTTACCATCAATCAACTTTCAAAATTGATTTCTTGTGCATAATGAGATAAAGCTAAGCCACTTGTGGCTACCGAAACTATCAGCACACCTACAGAACACAACATACAAAGAGAGACTGAAGGATCTGTACTTATTTAGACTAGCAATAAGGACATTAAGAGGTTTGCTGGTAGTGGCTACTATCTGCTCTTACTATGATAAGCACCTTTTTCTGAACCAGGGGAACAGCAGCACAAACACCCTGGGACCAGTAGCTAACGTAGGTGTTGGGGATGCAGAGTCATGGGCAACATAACTCGACCAACTTGGCCTACACATTCCTTCTGCTGGCTGAGACTGTCAACATTAATTCACACAAGAGAGCAGCCAGAGCAAGGAAGTCATAGCCCATAGACCAGACAGCAGCTGTCAGATAGTGATGATGTTTGATTTCTACCTGACCTGTCTCATTTCTTAGATACGAAAGGGTTTGCACTTCACTGATTCTTCTGCGAGCTAGCCAAACCTGCCTTGCCATCCCACCTAGAAATACAAATTGCTTAAAAAAAAAATAAATTCCTGACTGCTCAGGAATTGACCTCTGACAACGATAACATGAGAAGAGAAACATTATGTGAAAGTAAATAGCCTACACCTGAAAAAGGAATTCACTGCTTGAAATTTCACCATTAAAAATAAAACCACAAAACCCACTTTATTTACCTTTCTCTGCTCACAGAAAAACATTCTACTTACCCTTTCCAAATGCCCTGGGGATTTTATGGGGATTCCTCCACAATAGCCATATATTTTTTGTTATTTTTTGGTGGGAAAAAGAAAAAGAAAACAAAGCAGATGAATATCATTCAGACTCTAGGACCTCTCCCTTAGTCCCCCACTGGGATATTTATGCTCACATTCCTGCCAGAGCTTCCTTTTCCTCCACCTCTGCAGGCTTTTGTAGCCACAACCACCAGCTTATGCCACAAAGTGAAGATCTTCAGCTCTTTTGCTAAAGCAGTGTTAGCATCAGCTGCTGGGACTTGGGACACCCCTCCTTCTGACTGGCAGGGGTGCTGTGGCCTTTATTACTTATGACAGAAAACACCCCCAAGCAAAGGAAACAGAGAGAGGGATCCCGCATCAGGCTTTTGCTGGAATGTGTTTTCCTTCCTGTAAGGCAATCCCTTGAGACCAGGACTCGTGGGTGTGCAACATATGGCATCCTCTTCCTGCACTGTGTTTTTGCAGGGCTCATTGAGCCACGTGGACATTTAAAATAAGAACTCCTCTCACAACATCCCCCCACCCCTACATAGATGTGTGTTATGGGCTATCCAAAACTCTCTCAGGTAAGAGAGAGGCCAGGTTATTTTTCAGTTCTGGTCTTTCAGGTCCTGAGAGGTATCTTGTGCTGCAGTGCTGTGTCAGAGGGATGTACTTCTCCCAGCACACTTTTGATTCATGAGAGGACAGCCTTTGTAAGAGAAGCTGAGAACTTAAGCCATCTCTCTTTCCCTACTGGCGACCAGAGCTCTTGTTCTTAATGCTGCTTACAGATATTTATCTCCTGCACAAAACTATCTTATCTTGCTCCCATAAAGAACACTGTATGAGATGCATCTGGGAGCACTGGAGATGAATGCATGTTTATCTGAGCCAGCCACTTTCAGGATGCCTTAGCTTAGAGATAGGGGAAAGGATGCTAGACCTTTTGTTTTCTACTGTGAAGAAAAAAAAAAAATCCATGCTCTGGGGGCTGCTGAGAGACTTGAAATGAGAAATAAGGAGTCCTGAGGGGGGTGCAAAAAGAGTTCTCACAGAGATGAGGGTAAGAAAAAAATAGAAAGAAACAGAACTAGATGAAAGGGAAAGGGGTAAACAGGTATGAAGGGCAATGGAGAGAGCTAGTGAAACAGAGCTAGGAATGGAGAAAGGGAAGAAAAAGAAGACTGTTTTCTGGAGAGAAAGCACAGATCTAAATTCTGCAGGCCATTATCTATTTCTAAAGGAAAATGTCCAAACAGCAAGCAAAAAAAAAAAAAAAAAAAAAAAAAAAAAGACCACATGACATCTCCCTCAGGACATGATCTTGTGGAAAGCCATGTGGGATGGCATCACTAACAGGTTGCTTTCCTGTGCAGGCAGGGATCTGGTTGTGCAGGGAGCCCAGTGCATCCCTAGAGAGATGAGAAGACCGCATATCTGCTCATCCTGGCCCTGTTATTGGTTGGGGTCTGAGAGATGCACAGGGAAGAAACTGGGGCATTTTTGGCTGTCTATCTGGTTATCCAGGCACTGTTGTCTCCTTCCTCATGCTCTTCCTGGAAATCAGGAGCAAGTAATCTCCTTCCTTCCTCAGGCATTGCAAAGCTCCTCTGGATATAGTTCAAGAGGAAGAAGCCAGTGCAAGTTTTTGGGCTGCCAGGACATCACTTTGACCTTTGTGGTGCCCTCCTTTCCTTTCCCTTTCCCATGAAGATGATTCCAGCTGCTGTAGTTACTGTGTTTCTTTTGGGCTCCTTGTATGTAGGCATCACTGTGATAGAAGTTAGGGCTGACAGTTCAAGTACAGAGAAAAAGGGGCAATATTAATAACAATAATAATAGTATGAAAGATGTTATATATTACTTAATGAGACAGAGAGAAGAGAACAGGAGAGAAAGAAAGAGTAGGAAAGTATTCTGAGGTTCCAAGGCCTAAGATAGTCCAGCCTGTTCCCAGGAATTTTTTCTATCCTTCAGTATTGGTTGCATTGTGTTTTCCTTACAAATTTCTCACAAATCCAAAAGCCAGAGCTCCTACTGGCATGGAGAAATCCTTCAAAATAAATGCTAAAATAATTTACCTCACACCCCAGAGACACACTTTCATTTTGAACAGTTTGGCAGAGTTTCTGTTAGTTCCCAGTTTCATCCTCCAAATCCCAGAACAAACTAACACAAGCTACAGTCTGGAAAAAGAAACACCCATTTCTAAATTAAAGCTTTAAAATTCTTTCTACAAGTAGTTAGAAAAACTTTTTTTAATTGTTGTTATTATTACTTAGTAGATATCCAGGGAATCTAATCTAATGTGCCACCCTGCCTTGCAGTGTTGAAGTCCACCAAACTAAATTAATTAACTAAGTAGAATTAATTCCTTTGGGATCACCCAGTTGAGAACAGTGTTTTGTTGTTTTTAACCTTCAAAATGGTACCTGGGAGAAATGATTCTTTTTAAAGAAATATGTAAATGAAAAATTGTTCATGCTGAAAATAATGTATTTTCTATCTTGAACTAAGATTATTTAGGCTTCCTCCTCATAATGCCATTTCATACTGCCATTTTTCCTATTATTTTTTTGTCTGTCTACCATTCCAGATATTGAGGTAGAATATAAGATTTCAGGCCCAATTTAAGGCATAAAAGGCATAAGGCATAAATTAAGGCATAAAATATTTAGAACAGATCGAAAGAGCCTAAAGCACTGTTTTTTTCTCTCACTGTTTTATCACAGGTCATGTTTGCTAAAACAGTGATCATTCACTTGGTCTCCCCTGAACTCTCCTCTCCTCTAATACTTCACAAGTTTTCTGTAGAGGACTATAGGAAGATACACACAGTGGTTTATTTAAAGCCCTGTTTATCTAAAGCTCAGACAGCTTTCTATATTTTAATTGGTGACATTACCATTTATATCTTTATTTTCTCATGACATCATGCACATAACATGGCTTGTTCATCTGTTATGACCCTCCAACTGGAACAAATGATGTTATACTGCTACCTATTCCCCACCCTCTGTATGTGCTCTTAATTTCTCCTTTCTCACTCTGTCTCATTCTTCCTACTTCATATTTTGTCATTCCAGATTATTTCCAACCATGTTTACAACATACCAGAGTTAGTTTGAATCCTTACTTTCTTCACCAGTGTCCTTGTAAGTCCCTCTCTGGTTATCTTTTACAGTTTTCATACCCAATTTCTATTGCATCTGGCAAGTTGTTAATGAAAAAGTTAAAAGAAATTCAGGCTATAGCTCTGCAAAGTTACATGCAAAATATTATTCAGTTTGAAGCCTGAATCACCAATAACTACTTTTTAGATGAGTTGGCACCCATTGTACATCAATTTAATCAGTCTTCCTCCCTCAGTTTTCTTTTACTGTTTCAGATAGTCACTGTGTACCCCTTCTCCACCAGCATCATCCCTTCACAACTGATGACAAGACAACACGATCAGGAAAAACACTGAGGTTTGACTGTTCAGTGTTCCTCAATTCCTGCCCAAAAGCCTGCCAGACCAAGTTTCTCCTGGTTCTTTACTTTGCTGCTAAACTGATACAGAGTGCACGAAGTATCGCTTTTTTTTTTTTTCCTGGGGACTGGGGAAACACACCTTCCTATTAAAGACCATAAATAACTTCCTAGTATTGTCCCACCAGTGATGAAACCACTCATTTCCTTCTTCCTGGATGTACAAAAACATTTGTCCAGCCATGCCAGATTGCCTTTCTTGTTATTCACATATTATAGGGACATGCTACTTGGGGTAAAACAAATCAAAACAAACCTAAACCAGATATATTAATAAAACTGAGCAGAACGAAGGACCAAGGTCTATTGTCTATTCAAAGACACCTAATTTGATAAAATACCCTTTTAATGTGATGTGTCAATCACTGTGGCTTTATTGTGCTTAATATATTATAAAATATATTAAAAAAATATTTTTGAGAATCATATCCAACATTTCAAGACCATGTTCAGACTGCCTACTACAGCATCTAATGTAGAATTAGTCAACATTGTTTTATCTATTGCCAAGAACCAATAAGCAGTACAGACACAGATGGTGAAATTCATGTCACAGATGGTGAAATTCACATCACCTAACTTGTAAAGTCTTCAGGGTTTCTATCCACATCTAAAGTAGATAGTCTAGACTCCCTTTATGGAAAGTGGACAAAAATAGGAATTTCTCATTTGCAATTTCTCACTGTCTAAATTAAATGTTTAAAAAGGATTAAACAAATCATGGCCTGAAAACACCTATTTCTTTCCCTTAGTCACAAAAGGGATCAATATGATTTGTATATTCATACATGTTATCCATATTTAAGTTTGAAAAAGCATAATCTCATCTTGGAGCTGACATCCCACACAACCCACAGACAGAAGCAAAAGTTTTGGCCAAGTTATTTGACCTGTCCTGTCCTACCTTTCTTTGAAGACCTTATGGGAATTGACATGGGGAAGCTGTGAGAAAACATGGGCCCTGGAAATGCCACCATTCCCCAGAAATGGAGGGCTACATTAAGAGCTCAAGCTTCTTCCTCTTGTGCTAAATAGCAGAGAGGTGACAAATAATTGGACCATTCCAGTTTTCAAAACTGGGTCACAGAAGACAAAACAGTAAAGTTCATATGCCTAGCTTTTCTCTAAGAATCAACCTTTTGATTTGCTAACTTAAATTGAAGTGATATGTTAACAGGAAAGTGAACACAATTATTAGGCAGGCAGGCATCTTTAAGAATGCAACACTTGAAAGAAGTCTGATTCATGGCTTTGAAGGTGTTATACAGAACCTTTTGAAATGCAGAGCAATGGATGTGACTTACACAGACTTCAGCAGGATCTTTCATATATCACCATGCATAGGCAAGTGAAGAACAATACCAGTGAAGGCAGGGGAAAGGACCAAGGATTTAGTTTGTAGAAATCGAAAGATATAGTATTTAAACATAGCAGGTACCCAGAAACCATTGTTGGTAAACACAACATGAGGATCTAGCATTTTTTATCCATCCTTTTTTCAGGTTTGATTCTGAAGTATTTCAGTTGCAGGCTGCTGTTCGGAAGAGACAAGATTTGGTCAGAATATACAGGACCAGACCCTCAATTTAAAGGAGCTAAGTTTAAGCATATTAGTTGAAATAATTAGAATATCAGATACTTACAAATGGCACTTCATATTTGGGTAACAAAAAGTTGATGAAGAGACAGATTTCCAAGGTTTCAGAAAGCATACAGCAATACATCAGAGGAAAGGTAGTAAAGCATACAAATCCTCACTTAAGCAAAACCCTTCGCTTTCTTTTAAAATAAATATAAGTTTTCCAAGGGTGGAGGAAGCAAAGGAACTGGTGAGAGTCTGAGCAAGCAATACCATAAGTACCTCCTACCCAATATATTTGTGTTATTTATATAGAGAGAACCATCAACACTACTCAACACAAAGCCAGGCCTCAATAACTACCAGACGGTGATAGATGAATGGAAAGAGGAAGAACAGGCTTATGGTCTGAAATGGAAAAGTGTTCCAAAAAGCTCAGGAGAATAAACATGTTGAACTCAGGAAGGAGACAGCTAACTGTTTCAGACACCTTAAGGAAAAGTGCAGCCCTTTAGAGTGACCCAGCTGGTTTCCCTCTGTGAATCCATTTGAATATTGCTCCTTCCTTTCAGGGATCACCTCCAAAAAAAGCACTGGAAGCAACGATTTTTTTTTTTTTTAATTTTGTTTTTTCCTGTTGATGTAGACAATGAAATTGTCTCTGATTTCCAAGGACATCCTGAAAGCAGGTAGCAAGCACTCTATGCTTCAACAAATGGATAACACATTAGAGATAAAAAAAAAAAAAAAAAAAAAAAAAAAAAAAGCTTCAGCACTCCATTTTTTCTGAGACATTTCCTTTGTGTATCTTTCTGACTGGCTATTTAACATTGTTCCATACCAAGTGGTCACAGACGCTACCATATTAAAGAGCACTGGGCAGAGTCTTCAGCTTCTGTAAGTTTTATATGACTTTCTATTAAACACAGTAGCTAAGCTACTATAGTCAAAAATATAACTAATTTGCAGTCAACCAGGTGAGATATGAACATACAGAATCCATGTCAGTATTCAGTAATTAGGGAGGCTTAACTCTATACTGCATGCTAAGAGATGCAGTCTGCTCTTCTAATTTCTAGACTATGACAACACAAGAAAGAACAAATCTCCAAGAACTGGAACCCGTACCCACTATGAATGTTATTTATGTTGGAGCTACATTTCCTGAAAAATAGAAAAACTAGGTAGGTGACAGATCTGCGTATGCAATTAAGCTTCTGCTTACATGACCTGTGTTACTCTGTTTATGCAAGAGTTACATCCTAGATCACTGTTGTATCAGCAAACTTCACAGACAAGATGATTTTTTTGCCATATTTACAGTCTTACCCTGAACTTTTTCAGTGATTTGGGGTGCTTTTACTCATTTTTGACTTCAGATATTTCTGCTCAGACAGAAATTATATGAATTTATAATTGCTTGATATAGTATTATCAATACCCAATATTTTTAAAACCACAAAAAATATTTTTCACAGGAGAAAAAGGAATTGATGACATTTCAAAAAGCAAATTATGATACAAGAATTTTCGAAGACAGTTTTTATTGGTACTATTGGTATTATTTAAGTAAATAAGTGATGTCTTAACTATATACGAAGAACTATAAAAGAATCTTCTACATGAAGAAAGAATAAAATATCTGCCCTAACCCTGACAAAGCAGCATCTCTTGTGATGGCATCCACCAGCAGCTGTCTGGAGAGGTAATTCCAAGATTCATCCTTGGTATTGTTGTTTTGGAAGACTCCTTTCTGACAAAATACTCTCAATGATAATTCATCTGTATTGGTTCCTATCTTATCCATCACTTTCCAAGAATATATTCCCCTGCTGGTAAATTACATACATACTACTCAGACTTCTGAAGCCTAATGGTAGATTTGAACCTGCACTACAGGAAAAAGTTTTCCAAGAGAGTTGCATTTGGTTCCAGAGCCTGCAACCTCATTCTGGGGCGCATGGCATTGCTTTGATACAAGCTCATTCCAGAAACTTCAGTAGAATTGCACATTGTATAATCCAGCCTGAGTGAATTTAGTAACAGATGCCCACAGCTTTCAAGACAGATGCCTCATAAGTAGCATCCAGACATCAAAAAACTTAAAGACTGCTGAGGACTTCACAAAACATAGGAAGTAACATTAATACATGGTTTTGTGGAGTTCAGTGCCAAAAATAAGAGCAGATATTAAAGCCATAAGAGCAGATACTAAAAGCAAACTTCAAAAAAATAACAGCTGTTTTGAATAGTTGCTAGTGTCAGGCATTGGGTGACTATAAAACTTCCTCAGCCATTCTCCTCACTGTCATCTTCCTACATCTCCACTAATACCCAAGCTACTGTTGTAATTTAATTTTACTTTATTGCACTGCTTGTCTTGCAATTCTAATGAGATAAAGATTTCTGACAATGTTGAAAGTTGAGGTGACAGCAATTTGTAAAACAGACCAGACAGTATCAGTTGCACAGGTTATAAACAAAAGGAAGAAGGAAAAAGAAACTTATTTTGCACTGTTTGTAATCAGCACAGAGATGAGGGATTGCAGTTCTCACTGCTAAGAGAGAGAGCATGTAGTTGGCTTAGCTCAGGAACATCCCATTCTGGGAACCCAACAAAACCAGCTTTCTGATTACTTTTAAAATTGCTTTTGTGTTGCAGGTACTTGAACCTTGCTCAGGAGGAATCACCAGTTTGAACCTCTTGAGTGACCTTTCACAGCTACTTTAGAAAATGCCTACATTGTGCAAGGCTGTGTCATGAAAAGATAGTTTATTTAGTAGCACTATACCCAGAAGCAATACAACTGTGGAAGTAAAGAGCATTGCTAGGGCTGCTTTCCTTTGTAGCAGAGCTCCACATAGTATTGGCACAGTTGCCCTGCTTCCTGACACCCTGAACAGAGACAGACAGACTACCTTCAGAGGTAGCTTGGTTTACTTTATTGCATCCTGTTCTGGACAGGATAGTCATTGCCTCTGCTCCTCTTTTGTCCTTTTTTTTTTTTTTTTTTTTCTCCTCCTAAAACAGCAGAGAATCTCTCTCCCACTTCTTTATTCTTCCCTGTTTTATCACAGTTCTGCAATATTACCTAATTTCTTATTGTTTCTAGAATACCATTACTGTTGCCTTCAATCTTATCTTTTACTAAATCATACGATTAACTCCTCAATTTTACACACCAAACCATCCTTGACCTCTATGTTTGCCATATGTTTTGTCAGCATAACTTTCCATCCTACCAATGAGTCCTTTTGAGAGGATTTTGGGAAAATAACAAGGCGGTTATTTTGGGGAGAGCATATTTTTGTCACATCAAGAAAGAAGCGGTTACATCACTAGGATAAGCACATCATGATTTCCAGGGGACTCCAATCTGTTTAGTAGCTGTAACTGCAGGTGTGAGAGAGCCCATGGCATCACGCTAATGTCCACAGCAGGATACCAGAGGAAGCCTGTAGTGAATGACTCTACAGCAAGAAACTTTGATGATTTGGGCTCATGCTGAGAAAAATAGTTGCACTGAAGTCATGAAATAAAGTAGAAAACAATATACCCTCCTACTCAATTGTTCTCTCTAGGTAGAGAATCCTGGGTCAGGATCTCTTTTATTACCAACAGAGGTCTATCATTTCACATCAGCAGAGAACCTGGCCCTCTCCTTAAGGGAGGGGGGCATGCATTAAATTCTACACTTAATGCACTCTCATTTCCATAATGATAAATGTGAAGTTACACTATTCTTTCAAGATCACAGTACAAAGTGCAAATGTGACAGATTTTTCCTACTTTTACAGTGGGATAACAGAAAACAGGACACTTCAGTACTTGAGGCCCAAAAGTAACATACGGTAAAAGAACTATATTTCCAAACAAATTATGGGGATTGTACAAACACAGGAAATAAAAACCTCCATAGGCAAGGAGAGAAGAGTTAAGACACTCTGCCTGGGATTGTAATCTATTTTCTTCTCCTGGTAAAAGCTGTCCTGGACCTGATATACCAGCTGCTGTCTCTGATATATGCCTCTTACCTCCCCATATGCTTCATGTATATGCTTACATATCACTCTGCAGTCAGCCAGCAGCTTTAAAATGTCACACTGATAGCTCGCCTGGTGACAATACGCACCCTCTGTGCTCATGGACTTAATTTATAGGTCTCAAGCCTACTTATATACATATAAAGGCAGAACCAAAGAAACGGTTTACAGTGACTACTGGACCAGCAGCTATTTCTTGGGCACTGTTACAACAGCAAACTCTGGAATGAGCTAATATAGATGGTCTCATCAGCCTGCGGCCTCTAGGAACAGAAAAGATACCACGATCATGTAGTCAGATACTCTGCACTTTACAGGCCATAGATTTTCATCGACTGATTCAGAGATTAATATCTTCAAGGCCACTCAGGCCACAGAATGATATTCAACTAATAACTTTTGTTTGACTCATAAATCTTCCAGTAAGGTGTTTGGAAGCTTTCAAGAAATAAGAAAAAAAACATACTTTTTGCTTATTTAAAAAATTGCCGCCGCCACCCCCCCCCCCCCCCCCCCCCCATCTGCATTGTTATGGATTAGATCAAGAACTGTTAACTCTCATTAAATTTTACTCCAAAACCCTTTTTAGTACCTGGTTGGTTCCTTCCCCCCCTTCCCATGGAGATACTTGCAAGTAATGGTCATATTACCCCTCAGTTTTATCTTTGGTAAGCTAAACACATATTTCTATAGCAAGACCTTGGCCTTGTTTGAACAATAAACGCATATATTTAAAGATATGATATCTACCTTCCTTGTTATCAAAATGGAAAGGAAAACTCCACAAAAGGCTGAAAAAAATTAAAATTAGAGTGTCTTCTGTGATGTAAAGAAAAGTGAGTATATACTGCTCAGGAGGCAACCAGAAAACACACACAAAAAAAGGAAAAGAAACCTAGCTAGAGAGAGAGAAGGCCAATGGAGATTGTTTTCCAAAATGTTTGCAAGACATTGGGGGTTATTAATTACATGTTATTAATTAGGGGTTAGCTTAAGTCACCACAATTCCTAGGAGAGGTGAGGTCAGCTATTGGTGGTTCATCGCAGACTTAAAAAAAATAAAATATCTGCAGGTGATTTTTTTGTTATTTTGTTTTGTGTTTTTATTGAAGTGAAAAGACATATTTAGTTTCAAGTAGTCATCTGGCCTTCCCAGGAAACTCAGACAATACAAGTAAAGGGGAAGAAAGATTGAGTGGTCCTAGGTGCCTCTCACCTGTGAGCATTAAATCAGTGACTTCACTTGTTAGCAAAGAACTCTAATCACAGCTCTATGGCATAGCCCAAATAGAAGAGCACTATGCAAAGCCAAGCATTAATAAATAAAAATCAAGGGTTATCAATGCTCATCTGTGGAAAAGACACCAGTTGAGGTTAAAGTGTACATGCAGTGACTTCTAATTTTACAAGGAGGGACAATGATGATATATTTTTTACACAGTTGTCCACATTTCCTTGTCATTTTGTAAATGATAAAAGACTTAGATTTTAAGATTTAAGTTTTAGATCAACCTAATGCAGCTTCTAAATGGAGAAAAGCCCTTCAAATCTCAATATTATAGATACATTTCTCTTTGTAAATAATATCTGAAGTGTGAGTTGCTTTTAATTTTTTTCCCCAGTGATTTAAAACCTCAAAATTTCCAACTTTTTTTTTTTTTTTTTTCCCAGTATACTGTAGTTCTTCTACTTCTCTAAGGAATCAACATCATTGCAAGCTCTCTGCCAGCAAACTATACAATTTTCTGATATCAGCTCACTAATGGAACATGGAGAATTGCTAGGAACATTCAGTATTTCTTCTTCTATTAGAATAAGTCCATGTATATAATTACTGAGTTTCCCTGTATACCTTCCAGAACTTGAAGGACACTGACCTGACAATGTTAAAAAGGGACTGACTATGAACTTAAATACTTCTGTATGTTTGTGCACATTATCAATGTGTACATATTATCCATGACCATTCATTTGCTACTAAATTCACTAGTAAATCAATGATGACTTCTGTGGACAACATAAAAGCCTTAACTGATATAGTAATGACAAGGTTAGATTGTTCATATGCATGCATAACTACTTTGTTACAAGATACAGCTAACTGGATGCAGTTGTTAACACACTCAGTGTCCAGGTTGGAGTAACAGCAGGGTAGTTGTGCCACACCACCAGTGATTTGGGGGTTGGATGGGCAGATTAAGAGGCCAGCTCATACCGACCCCGGGCTAGTAACAAAAGTATATGGTAACATAAAAGGAGAAAGAATGCTGTTTGTTGAAAGTGCTTCTAATATTTTTTCAAACAAATTAAACATTTTGAAAACCTTGGGGAGACAAAATTTTGGCTCAATTAGCAGTGCAAGTCACAATGACCCCATGCATAGACAATATTGGGGTACTCTATTCAGTGAGAACAGATACCCGGTATATCAGTGTAATTATTCAGGCTATTTATTCACACAACATGGTGCATACAATTAGTTATGCTTACTAAATAAGTATTTGACCATCTACTATTCCAAAGTATCATAGCAATTATGCAGTAAAAGCAGGGAATCTCTGTATTTGTATTTACGTACAAGAGGATGGTCTCTGTGAGGAGCATGAAATGGTATCAGAAAACAAATAGCAAATTAAAATATTCCTAGAAATGCTACATTCTTTATGTTTGGGTCTCAGCAAAGAGCTTTTTCTTAGGAGGGAGACAAAACTGTTGGACATGATGTGGTTCATCACACCTAATTTTATCCAGTAAATGAGTCACCTTCAGGAAACCTCCATCTCTTTGACTCCAGATGGAATACAGAGCATTGGAATAGACCATGTTACTAATATTTCAGTGATTGAAGTTACATAAAATGAAGCTGACCCCTTATCTTTAAAAAGCTTCTTCAATAGACTGCCTCATTGTAGAGCCTGTATAATTAGGAAATTTAATTTGGCTGATGTAGGAGAGGAAGTGTCCATATATGAATATTTATAGGCAGTCTTCAATCAGCAGCAAAATCTTTAGGTATGCTTTCAACTTGGAAAAAGACCTGAGTATGTGCTTAATTTTAAGAAGTGCTTTGTGTTTTCTTAAATCAAAATAGCCATAAGGACATTTTTCAGTGATTTCATAATCACCGAGTTTGAGCTCCCCTGGTGCTACACAGAATTTCTGCAGATCTCATTCAATGTTAAAAAAAAAAAAAGAAAAAAAAAAAGATCCACTGATCCTAGAAGTTTCAGAACTACAGCCTTTCCCAAAACTCCTTACCTAAACCAATTCCACTCCTGAATTCTGACATATCTAGCTCTCCTTTTAGCCAGATTTTGTGTTAATTTATCTAGTAAAGAAAACATATGTTTAGATTATTCAGATATTTTTTCCTGTAGTTATGTTTATTGTTCTGACTGGTAACTTCCTGGGCAGCTCTTTTATTAAATAAGGAAGAAAACTATTTCTTAATAAAGCATTGCAGATTTCACAATGAAGCATATGTATGTATTAATAGACTTTGCTGTATCTCAGTACAAGAAAGGAGCGATCACTACATGTTCTCTTTCAGCTTCTCTCCTTTTCTTTGCAGTTTAATGCTTTCCATCTCCAGGACAAACACAGGGACCATAAAAAGGAGACCTATGGGAGTGCTGCAGCAACAATGGCTAAAATTTTCAAAGGCATTCGTATATTCCGTTTACATAAGTTTCAAGAAATCCTATGACATTGTATCTAGAGTGAAACATTCTGACTCTGCACTAAAGCAAACCAGCACTCATTGTATAACTTAGTCTGCAAAAGCAGAAACTGTACATCCCAGAGCCTGACCAGTTGTTAGTGGATCTGGTGAACTGTTGTATTTGGGCTTGCTGCCATTCCAGCATGTGCAGTTTGGGAGTGTTTGTTTTTTTTTTTTTTTTTTGCAGCTGTATATTCTTCTCCTGCTGAATGTTGAAAATCTTGAAGTAGAGCCAATCAGATATAGCTGAACTGCCTTTGCTGCAGTTTAAAAAAAAAAAATCTGCATGCAGTTTCTTTCAACAATAGACCACTCTAAACTCTCACTCCCTTCAGAGCAGACCGTTATATCCATTTTTTATATATATAAAAAAAAAAAAAAAGTTAGTACAAAGAACAGGAACAACAGATTAGATGGTTTTAAGGCCATATCCTATTTTAACTGGATTCACTGGGGGTGGACTTCAAGGATAGTTAAAACAAGTGCATTTAGCACGCTTCAGGGAATTCTGTCTCTTCTACTCCTACTGTAGTAAGTCTTTTTGGAAATAAAAAAAAGAAAGGTATTGCTGGTGACATACAAACAACACTCAAGTGAGGAGAACGTTTTACTATTTGAGTGAAGTACGAACTATCCATTGAGCAGGGGGTTGTGGAGCATTTTTAAAGTGCAAAGGAAAAACAAGACACCCAAGTGTCTCACTAACAGGAAGTGGGGAATCACATGGGTAATGCTTGGTTTTGGCTACTAAACACCTCTCTTGAGCTCTGTTTTTACATCCATTGATGATCTTGAGCTCTGTTTTTACATCCAAATGTCTCATCCATTTAAATTTTGAAAATAGTCATTTGAAAGCAGTAGGATGAACTGTTTGCAGGATGTTAACAAATCCAGTCACATAACTATGCTGGTAAGACACATATTTGTATGGCAGGGGCTAAAACCCATGTCTTTTTCCTTACAGTACACCAGTGAGCAGATGAAGAAGTATTTCTATACTCTAACAATAAGTTTACACCACGGTTTTAGCCAGGGCTTCCAGAACCTTACATCTATTGATTTATGGGTTGTTCAGAATAAGATTAAAATATTTAAAACAAAACCCCACCACCACAAACACAACACCTGCACAGAAGTAAACTAAGAGCTCCCAAACTTCATATTTGTGGTCCTTTGGGGTGCCTTGCCTGCAGGATACAGCAATCAATTGCCACTTTGGGAATAGTCTGTGATAATCTATGGATCCACAAACACTGCACCCTGTGATCAGCAAAGAATGCAGCCTAAGTGAACTTGAGAGGACCCAGATCTGTGCTGTTTTGTAAGCCCTTTCTTCCTGCTGCAATGCTGGTGTGATCCTAATGAACTCAGTTAGGATTGCTGAGTACATCTCCTAATTATTTAGTTAATCACTTAAAGAAAGCAACTTGACTAAGTCAGTAAAAACAAACATCTTCATAATTGCTCTAGCAAGTTGCTGAATAAAAGAAAAGCATGTAAGTTTAAGATTGCTTTAAATTAAAAACAATTAAAATCACATAAGCCATGAGAAAAACAAAGTTCAAGCCTCCCCTGGGCTAGGAGTTTTGTAGAGTTATTTTTAAAGGAGTGATAGGAGATATGCTAGGCTACAGGTTCTCAGGGTCATCATAGCCATCTTCATTGGGCTGTAGTTTCATTCAGCGTAACTATGCCTTTATCACATGCCAGCTTTGTACTCAGATAGTCTGTTGAAACACTAAACTCTACACTGAAATATCTCTGCTTTTATAATTAATCCAAGGCTATGGAAAGCAGTCCAATAACAAAACTGAAGTCAGCCTGTTCCAACACCAATATGATGAGGCTCAGGCTCTCTAGCACAACTAATATAAAGTATACTCATAGAAATTAGCAGGACATTATTTTGCAGGATAAGTACCTTTGAGTAAGTTTAGCTGGTAATCCTTCACAGAGACTCTCAGCCGTCAATTCACAAGAGGCAGAGGGGAAGAGAAACAAGGGTTTTTTGACCTTGCATTTATAAAAGAAAGAACTCTTAATTTGGTGTCCTTCCCTCTGGAGAGGATACTACAGGAAAGCTGAAAATCATAGAACAGCTTGGATTGGAAGGGACTTTAAAGATCATCCAGCTCCAACTGCCCTACCATAGGCAGGGATGCCACCCCAGAGATCTGGTTGCCCAGGGCCTCATCCAGCCTGGTCTTGAGTATTTCCTGGGATGGGGCATCCACAGCTTCTCTAACCTGTTCCAGTTCCTCACCATCCTCTGAGTGAAAAGTTTCCTCCTAAACTCTAATACAATCTCCCTTCTTTTATTTTAAAACCATTCTCCCTTGTCCTATCATTGTCTGCCTGAGCAAAAAGTCAGTCTCCATCTTTTTATAAGCCCCCTTTAAGTATTGAAAAGCTGCAATAAGGTCACCTCAGAGCCTTCTCTTCTTCAGGCAGAACATCCCCAACTGCCCTTCTTCATAGGAGAGGTGTTCCAGACCTCTAATCAACTTCTTAGGCTTCCTCTGGACCCGCTCTGACAGGTCCTCATCCTTCTTGTGCTGAGGGCCCCAGGCCTGAACACAGTGTTCCATATGAGGCCTCACAAGAGCAGAGCAGAGGGGGACAATCACCTCCCTCAACGTGCTGGCCAGTACTCTGCTGATATAGTCCAGGACACAGTTGGCCTTCTGGGCTGCAAGCACACATCAGTGGCTTATGTCAAGCTTCCACCAGAACCCCCAAGTCCTTCTCTGAAGAGCTGCTCTCAATGAGTTCTACTGTGTTCTCCACCCAGTCTGTGCTCATGACTGGGATTGCCTTGACTCAGGTGCAGCACCTTGCAGTAAGACTTGTTGAACTTCATTAAGTTCACATGGGCCCAGTTTTCAAATTTTCAAAAAGCAAGGAGAAAAAAAAAAAAAAGAGAGAGAGAGAGAGAGAGAACGCGCATGAGAGAGCAAATACCTCAGTGTTTTTATATTTCAGGAAATATCATCTGCTAATCTGATATGTCTGACTATGATTGGCTCTGTGTTTCTGTAACATGGGAGGCAGACCCAAGAATGGATTTAAAGCATATACATACATCCAACACCTTTGCTAGAGATACCCCAGTAACTGTGTTGGTTAAAGCATTCACACTGTAATAAGAAACATTTCAACTCTGGATGTGTCCCATCCATGCCTGATCCATCCAGACTACAAAGAGTAGAAGAGAAGCTGAAACCCTTGGTAAAGTACAAGACAGCTTAGCCCATAGTTCACATTACACAAAGACAATACAGATGAAGGACAACCAACTTTTGAGAGGATTTTGATATCCACTTAACTAGTAGTGAAAGCATAATTTACCACTTGGGTAATAAAACACACCAGTCTCCAGAGGTGTCAGGACTCTCAACTTCTAATTTCCAGCCTGTTTGGAGTTATGCAATTTTGGAGTCCTAGAAAGAAATAACTTATTGAAATTATGCTGCAGATAATACAGTTCCAACTATGTAAACAGGAATTGTGGTTTTCAAACATCAGAGCCCCTAGCAATGATGGTTTCCACTGTTTAATTCTGTGTTGTGTGAGGAAACCTTCCCTCTTCTTTGTTTTAAAGTTGAGCATGATTAACTTTATTATATTTATTTTTAGTTGTTTTGTTATGAGAAACCCATGTACCAAAGTCTGCTCTCAGATTTCCTGAACTCAGCAAGAGCTGATATTATGATGTATCCCCAATGCATCCACCCAGCTTCTGTTTCTGCTATACTGAATGTGCCGTCAAACAGCATCCTGTTGACTGGTCTAGAGTACAAGCAGATGATATGCTTTCCAGCAACACTGGGTACTAGATTGGAGAGAAGATGCCTTAAAGCCAACGCTGTCCTCCCTGATCTTTGGACATGACAATATTCTAGACAGTAACAGAGAATCAGTGACACTTTGTCCAATGAGCTCTTGACTGTTTTGCCTCCATGATATCATTAAACAAACTACTGTTCAAGGATAGCCAAGCACAGTGCTGTAGAGAAGACATAGAGACTCCTTATATATGCATTTCTCTGACTGTGTGCTACACAGAGTGATGGTTTGTTTTGAGGATTTGTATTGTATGGACACCGGAGGTTCCCCTGAAAAAACAGATACTTTACACACACAAATAGGAAAGAATTTGCTCCAAATAAACTTACAGCCTAAGTGGGGGTACATTAAACACTAACAGGCATGTTACATCCTTTGACTGCAAAACAGTTGCAAGATGAGGCAAACCAGGGACCTGGCTGTGTTCCAGAGACAGGAATATAACCTAAAGGTTCAAGCAGAAGTCACAGAGGTGGTAGAAAGAAAGATCTATGCCTGAGATAAAAAAGAAAGAAGAAGAGATGATCTCTTATCTTCGGGTAATTTTTCTTTTCTTTTTTTTTTTTTTTTTTTTCATGCTTTACATGAAGGTTGAGAACTTGTTCAGTAACAATTACTGTTATTACTACAGAAAGAGAATCCTGTTCTGTGCCCCAAGGATTTCACAGGCTAATTGCATTTATAGTTGCTGGTAGCATAGGCACCATGTACATGTGTGCTGTATTTGCACCATTGTCCATCCTGGGTAACAAATCTAATTTGATCCTTTTGCATGGTAACAGAGGTTTAATTCCCTGTAATATAAAACCAGGCCTGAGTTGGTCCACACATGGTATGGGGAGTATGTGGTCAGTAACGTCTCTATCCCCATCCTCTGAGCACAAAAATAAATGGGAAAAACTGGAAGAAAAATAATACCTGAGGTCAAGCAGGAGGCCCTTTAATATGAGGTAACAAATAAATAGAATATTTTTCCTTCCAGGGATGGGAGGAGGGCAATTAGCAGAAAAAGGCAATTCAGAGCACGTACAGAGCCAAATGTTTTCCTGAAGCACCTCTCATATGAAGTATCCCTCTGCCAGGATTCAGCCTAGCTCTGGCTTCACCGTAGCTATATCTCTCCTTGACCTCTGGAAAGTCTTCAGAGTTTGGGATCCATCCCGACCACACACAGCCAGGTGTGTTTAACAGCCTGAAGCTTGTAGCAGAGGAGAAGACAAAGCCATCTTTGTCAAGCTGGCCAGCTAGTCAGGTGACCGCAGTGTGTGGCCTGCTGGGACACAGCACTGCCTCATGCCAGTGCAGGCATGGGCATGGGCTTGGCCATGGGCATGGGGTGCTTCCTGAACCCACAACTGGGACAGAACCATGTCAGCCGCTGCTATAACCTCTCCTCAAAGGCCCAAACACCCTCTCCAAGGCTGGGAGGCTGCACAGGATGGACAATGAAGGATACTTCTGGGAGCTTTCTGATCAGCCTCTTGCAGTCTTGTCATGATATTTGCAGGCTGAGATTGCAGCTTTTGCATTATGTTTTGTCAAAAAAAAAAATAAAAAAAAATCCAGGGAAGACATGGATTTCTACTCCAATTTCCTAGTCAGGCATAACTTCCTGGATAGAGACATTTCTTCCAACTTATTTATTTATTTTCCTTCAAGTGCAACTTAAACCTTCCCTTCCTGTTGGGAACAACAGCTGCAGCACACGACATCACCTTGCCAAGCCTGAGTGACTGTAAAATACCATTTACCTTGAAGCAAGATAGTATCAAAGAGAACAACTGTATGGGTCTGAATATGAATTCATTGCATAGCTCTGGTTAGGAGGAGGAAGAGAAGCTGCTGTATCACTTCTGAGCTAACTCTCTTGGACCTGAAAGGACTGTCACATCTAAAAGCATTTCTGAGACAAAAAGGGAATTTTTGTTTCCTTGCTTAGAAAAACACTCTGAGCTTTCAAAGGTTGGAGACACAAAAGTATTCACTAGGGCAGGAAGCAGATACTTCTTCTACAGGTTAATGGGAATATGGTGGCCCCAGAAGATGAAGTAATTGGCTGATGAAAGCCACACACACACTTCCCAGCATTCCTACATTATCCCACAGATCTGATAGATCCTGTATGAATGCCAAAGTTTTTAGATAAAAAAAAAAAAAAAATGCTTTCAGCTACCCTTGTGTTACCTTCAACTTTTTGCCTTTCTTGAGGGGATGGGGTTGCTGGAAGCAACCTTTAAAGGTTACAAGGGAATTCAGACAGGCTGGAAAATGATGATTAACCACATTTTTTCCCCAACCCCACCCCACTCCAATCTTTTGCTCTGGGTTCCTTTAGTGCCTTCTGTCCCCTGAGGCCCTGAGTTGATGGAGGGTTGGGGGAGGCAGACAGCACTGGGCTGCTCTTTGTTTCGTGCCCTGGTCCCATGCTCCTCCGGAAGTGTGTTGGGCTGTGTGGAGCTGTTGTGCTCACTTCCCTTTTCAACATCACATATTTCCTATTAACGATGAGTGGGAAAGGTCAGGGAGGGTCTCTTTAATGGCCTGCTCGAGGGCAAGCAACAGCCTTGCAAAATGGGTCCCAGGCTCTCTGATTTCCTGGGATTTCTAGTCTATTCAATAAGCAAAGAAAGAAATCTTAAGAAAACCAAAGAAACGAAGGTGAATGAATATGAAAGGAGACTTTCCCCATGTGGGCTTGGTTCTGGCAGAATCTTGTTCTGTAACGTTGAGCATGCCTTTCCCAGTGATTTTGGTGGTAGGAAAGTAGCCTTAACAAGAACCAAGACAGATAAAGGAAGAATTGCATAGGTGCATGGGGTTAAACAGTAGGAACTACAGGACACAGATTATGGCAGTCCAGTGGCTTATGTCTATGCAGTTTCAAATAATCCATCACAGAGTGTCTAGGAAATGTTACTAACTGTTACTAACATAACAAGGGCATCAGTACCTTCCATCCCTTGATTCAGCTACAGTGGCTGAGAAGTCTTCTCCACAGGAATTCTGAGATTTTTCAGGGATCAGGACGATGAAAGTTTTAAATGTAATAAACTTGCATAACAACCCTTCTCATGCTCCAGGACAGAAAGGCCCAATTTTACCTGTGTGCTTTGCACTTCAAATACAAAAGTAACATGCCCATCTTTATTTCAACAAGGAAGCCAGCTGGTGTAAATCAATGTTGTGAACTGAAACCAGTGGAGCAATGTCAGGAGGTTTTGCTGTATTTTTTCCTCTTTGTTTTGTGCCTTGCTTTGCTGTGTCTATCACTAAATGTTCCAGAGCTCTCTACCACAAGCCCAGAGTGTGGAAAGTGCTGATCCAAGTTGTTTACTGTATCTGTGCTCCCAAACAAGCTGTTATTTGGCATTGGCATGTAAATAAGTCAATTCTTTTCATCCTGTAGTTGTTAAATAAATACTACGAACCAAGTCCACAGCACTGAATTTTTGCAGGAGGTCACCGAGATGATTTCACAGAAATATCCAGCAACGGTTTTGCAAAACAGGATGAGTCTCAGCCTGAATTTCATGACTCTGTTTTTTTCCACTTCTATTCCAATGGTTACTGTGTTTTTGCTGTCACAGACAGGCAGCTAATTAACACTGACTCTTGGAGACCAGGAAAATGAAAACTGCACCCACTCTTCGTAGTATCTAAGACATTTGTGTTATGAATTACTTGAATTTTGGTAGGAGGTAGAAGTCCTAGCACATGTGAACTACTGTGTATGCATGCTAACAA
Organism: Aythya ferina; assembly: GCF_964211825.1. Lineage (NCBI taxonomy): Eukaryota > Metazoa > Chordata > Aves > Anseriformes > Anatidae > Aythya > Aythya ferina. The sequence continues at coordinate 30,166,424 of NC_140303.1, forward strand.
TAACTGTGTACTGCTGACTGCAGTATAGAGTACAGATAGCCAAACAGATAGCTGTACATGGCAGCAATATAAACAAGACAGCTGGTAGCTTAGTCTAGGCTGAAGAACTTGCTGTGGAGTATGCATAAATTATTCCATACAAACCAATAAATATATCCTATTAATAAAGAACAACTGCCTGTTAATTAAAATACAAATACCAATACTAAGAGGAAAAAAATTGTATAATCTTTACTCCACAGATGACAAACTGAGGCAGAGATTAATCAGTTTGCTCAGGATTCCACAAGAAACCTGTGTCAGAGCCAGGACTGCAGTTACTCACACATCAGCCTGTGCCTCAGCCACAGGCTCTTCCTTGGCTGAGCACATTTCATGCTATACACTGACATAACTACTCTGATCCAGTAAATGCCATTCTCAATTTACACTCGTTAACAGGACAGGATCAGACTGTGAGTGTAAGGATGCTGCTGGGCAACAAAAATTGAAAGCTTTGATTTTGATCTCACCTAGTGACAACAAGCATTTTTGGAAGAGACTCACACAGCAGTGAGTTTTGCACTTAAATAATATCAACAGTCCTCAGTAGGGGCTTGAGAGGCAAATCTAATAGGTGAGTCTGGATTTGGCTAAGAATGAAAAGAGTGTTTTCTTTCCACCGGTTGCTGGCTAGTAAAAGCAAAGGGGTGGAATACATCCAACTTGCAAAACTTGAATACAGTTACTGCTATCTGCAAATGGGTGCCCCTCCCCGCTCATGTGAGCTACACAGGCAAAAGAGAATGACACATGTGCTGTTTCCTTTTCCAGTTGTAAAGGGGTCAGGAGCCAGGCAAGGAGAGCCTGAACAAGAGCCGCATTTTCCTGGGCTCTTCCAGCTGTTCTGTTCAATCCCGCCGTCGGTTCTGAGCAGGGAAGAGAGACTGTCAACACAAATAAGGCATTTTTCAAAGGCGTAAATTATGAGTTACCAAAACAATACGACATCTCAACCACGTGAGTACCCTTATCCCCCCTCCTTACAGTAAGAGTGGATTTACCAGTCTCTGCTTAAGGAAAAGAATCTCAAATGCATTTCATATGAAAGGGGGAAAAAAAATAAGAAAAAGAAAATGAATGCCTGAGACTTATTTGGAAGGAAAAAAAAAAAAAGTTGTGATGAAACTGTTTTCCTTTTTAATTCTTTGTGTGTGTGTGCATGTGTGTGAAGAACTGAAACTGGCTCTGCAAACTCTGCCTTGTGAATAGGACGGAGCAAAGTCAATAATGTTTCCATCTAAACCCTGGCTTAGAAAGGTTTCATTTAAATAATTTTCCCTCCCCACTCCGCCTTCAGGAATGAAAATAGAGAGCATTTCAAAAGCTTACTGACGCTTTTCTAAGATATTAATGGTGCTGCCCAACTTCTGTTTAGAGTCTCAAGCTGTCTGTGTGTAATATGAGACGCAAGCCACAAACTGACAGTCTATATTTAAAGTCACAATGCGTTTCTGCTCCTGGAAATTTAGAAATGTGGGTTTAAGGACAAGCAAATTAGTTTCTCAGCAAGGGAGGGTACAGGAAGGCTAGTCCTCTTCTGGCGTAACTCTGCATATTTTAGTAAACTTGGAAAGAAAGAACTTGGCCTGAACAGTCAAGTGAGCACAAAAGCTTAACTGCAGCGTGGTAGCATTCCTTTGGGGACAGTATAAAAAAGAAAGTGGAAAGGAAGGAGATGGATTCTGGTCTGATAAACAGAAAAGTCAATAGAAAAAACTCTTAAGTTTTTTGGTGCTGCAATAACAGGATGTGACTCTGTATCTTTTTCATGGTTTTGATATAGTCTTTCTTGTTTTAATTCAAGGCAATAATTTTGTAATATTTTTAATAAACAAACTGCCAATATCAGAATTGTTTATCATACCACAGTATCAGTAATGAAACCAGAAAGTACAGACAGGATTGCTGGGAGGTGCCAGCAATTCCAGATTTGTTGTGAGAATATTTGGTCTGTATGGAGGTTAACAGCAACGATGCTTCCCAAGCTTTGAATGGGGCGGGCTGATCCAGCAGAAATGGCACAGTGAGCAACATCTCTGGAATCCCAGCTAGAAATTTCTATTTACCCATTAGTCCTTTTTGCAAGTTCCTACCAACCTGAAAGATGACATGCTAGCTTTATCTTACATTTTATTCTATTTTATTCAGCACTTTATGAGATTATAGCTTGTTAGCTATAGATTCTGTTTTAGATTGTTTTCTATTATTGACAGAAAAGTAATAAGATTAATTCAGGATTCTAGGAATAAAATCAAAAGCTTGAGTAAATTACTGACACTTGGTGCTCTCAAAATGTGTGCAAGAAGGTGGTAGTGACTCACTGAGGTGCATTTTGCTTATTGTGCAATATCAACAAGGGTCCAGACCCAACCTTGCATCTCTAGTAACAGGCTTGGCCAGGTGACAAGTCCAGGACCAGTTCCACAGTCCTGAATCCATATGTATCACTCCTGTGACAGATTCAGCTTGTCAGAGGACCCCACAGAAGGCCATAAGGTGGAGCTAGATGAGGTGTTAGTTTGTCTTTGGGGGTGTTCTATGCTTATAATTAAAAAAGGCTGATGCATCAGGTTCTCTGATATTTTTCCAAAATCTAGGCAGGAATTCTCAGCTTGAACCACTTTAAGAACATAGGATTGCCACTAAAAAAATAAGTGGTTTGCAGTGGAGCTAGAATAAGAATTCTGACTGAAATAAAGTGACTATCTATTCTTCACTTGTCCTCATAATTTCCCTTACTGATTCAGACAGGATGCTCCTGTGTTTTATTTCAGTTTGTATCTCTTTGATGTTGTTGTTGTTGCTTTTCCTGTTTTGTTTTGTTTGATCATTTGTTTTAATGATATGGATCAAATGCAGAGATAAAGAATAAAATTAATTTACAGGGAAGTCAGTACCATATTCTTGTATAATGCAAGTCTGGTGCATTATTTTTATAATGGCTGAGGTTTTGGGGGGGTCGGGTTTGGGAAAAAGGGTCTTATTTATTAAGTTAAATTCCAGTAATTTTTGCAAGCTACAAGATAACAAAAATTGGTGTATTGCAGAGCTTGGGCAACAGATACTTGCCAAGAAGGGAGAATGTTCAGGAAAACAAATCTTCTTCATAAATATGGTGAAAATCTTCGAAATGGGTGTGAAAATGTATAAAGCATCAGCAACACCCTTTGACTATGCTGAACATATTAATTATTTCCTGTGTACTTGCAGGTGAGACCATAGAGCAGCTACCTACTGATGTAAACTGAACAGGGTTAAGTTACTTAATTGCTCATGTTCTTTGCTTATCTCCTTGTATACACTTGCAGCTGATAAGGGATTTTTATTCATTCTATAAATACAGTATTATCCTGACAATCCAGGTGGGAGCAGACTGCTGTTTCAGATATAAAATGTTCACCTCTGCAAAGACAGCAAATGTATTCTGCCTCACTATGGGGGTGCTGTACCACCTAATGTCAGGCAGTTCCCATGCCTGGCTCTGATATCCCATCCTGCTCTGTATACTCCGTGGAGAGGCAGGTGAGCCAGCAGTTCAGTCTGCTGATGTTAGACAGTGTGTAGTGTATTTATTCCATCATTCATGGTTAATGAACATTTGTGTGTGGCTGGAATAAAATGGAATACCTAAGGAAAGAAGTCTGCTAACAAAACCAAAAATGGAGTTCGGGTTTCAATTTCATTAGCTGGGATTCAATACAATATTGTGTTGTGAATATATCTTCAGTTTCTTTTTTCCTCTTTTTATTATTATTACTGTTATCATAAGCATTATTAAAGGGACCTAGTTTCACTGCAGGGATGTGAACTTCCTGATTTTTAAATACAACTTTTTTTTTTTGTCTTTTTCTGTTAATATATTTGCTTCTTCCTACCTCTGCTCAGATGCACAGGCAATAGCTGCCTGACTTATTACAAAATAGGAGGAATTCCACAAGTTTGGGAATCTTAACTCAGACTGAAGCTTTTGCCCTTTTCCTGTTTGACTGCAATGATCCAGTTGCAAGGCAATGGGGCAGCTCAAATGAGGTGAGGAACTCACGCAAGTAAGCGTCACCAGGTCAAAGGTTCAGCCTGGGAAGGCAGTGAGTTATGCAAAGCCATCTTTGGGGGTCAAAGGTGTTCATCCCCTCAGAGGAGGTGATCTGTACCTTTGAAGATTTAATCTGTACCAGGCATGCTGGGAATGTTTTATCTGGGGCCTCCTATACTCCACATGCCAACTTTCAGATTAATTAGGGATTATGAGGAGCAGATCGTGTAGGTTGCTGCTCAGGGGGAGCAAACTCTACACTGCCCTGTCTCAGGTGCAGGAGGTCTTGGTCCCACCATGTGCAGATTCTCCACCTGCCACAATGACAGCTAGAGCTTCTCCAAAAAGAGTCCAGTATGTGCGAGCTAGAGCTTCTCCAAAAAGAGTCCAGTATGTGCGTGCTGTCCTCTCCAGAGAGGCTGAGAGTTTAGCAAAGGTGGCCCTCAACAAAGGTGAAATAACTTAAAGCTGTGAATGGTGAGTCTGGTTCTGAGGGCAGTCTTGCCCCATAACTCATGATGCAGTCCATCTAGGGGCTGTAAACCGGTCCTTTGATTATTCCCAGAGCAATACAAGTACCTTCGCACAGGGGATGTGAAATGCCACAAATGATTCCTGTAGCCTTTTAACCATATTATTCACTGCCTTGAAAGTAGATTTGTTTTCATTGCCCTTAATCAACAGAAGTGCTTGTCTGTGAGAGTAAATAATAATAAATAAATAAATAAATAAATAAATAAATAAATAAAAGGAGAGACTTGATTATGAAAATGTTGGTCTTCACTGGTAAACTTGTGAGCATTTATAAATGAGGAAATCTGTGTATTATAATAACCTCTCATTTTTAGCACAGAAGGCTCAAAATGTGTCCCACAAACATTTATGTAAATTGAATACCTCTGCTTACATATTTGTCTACCACCACTGTGCATATGAATGGGAAAATTTGGCTTTATACCATACAGCTTCTGCTTGACACTCTCACTGCCTGAGATGTGTGTGAAAATTTGTAAATTCGAAGTCTCAAAAGTCACCTGAAATTTCAGTAATTAACAGCAGAACTGCTGGCAAATTGCTAAGCTGGGGGCAGAAGACAGATGTCCATCGAAATAAGAACTGGCTTTTTTAAAATACGGATTTTTCAGCATTTCTGAGCACTGCTACCCCCCCCCCCCCCAAAAAAAAAAAAAAAAAAAAAAAAAAAAAAAGAGAGAAAGAAAAAAGATTTAGACAGTAGAAGATATTAAAGATTCAGTTATGGCTGCTTATGTGGTTAAGCCTATTAGTAACACAGAATTGCACAGTGTCTGCATCTCATTGCTGATATGCTGCACCTTTCTTTCTAGGCTCTTGTGTAATATACCCCATATCTATCACTGTTCCAATGACTGAGTCCAATCAGCAAAGCCTTTTGTAAAACAGGCTTTTTGGACTGCATTCTCTAATGAAAGTCTGTTTGTGTGTCTGCTCTGCAGAGTGCCTGTCTCTATTGTTGCAGAGGGATTAGTATTCCTATAGCACAGAGAAATTCAAGAGGGATCTGATTGTTCTAGGTGCTGTACAAACACCCTTTCCTCAAAAGGCTGGTAGCCTCCATGCAGCAGAAAGTTTATAGGTTGGAGAAAAATGACTGCTTTCCATTCCATGGGCAGCTTTTGGCTATGGAAAGTCACGTATAGCAGCCACAAGGTAGGAACAAGAATAGATTACAGTAGATCCACTAGGGCAAGAGCATTTTGATTCCTACTTTCTATAATTCTGTAATTTCTTAATACATGCAATACATGCTTGGGGAAAAAAAAAAAAAAAAAAAAAAAAAGACACCACCACTGTAGCTTGAAAGTCATTTATTAGCTGGCTTCCTTGTTTCTCACAGAAACATCAGAAAAACTTTTAAGTTCAGTGTTTGCCACTATTGGGATCTTTGCTTTGTGGTGGTGTTTTTTTTCTTCTGTGGTGTTGTTTAGTTTTTTTTTCTTCACATCTGACTTGTGATAAGAAATGCATGAAAAACTCAGAGAGAACTCAATGCTGTAGTGACAAGAATACTTGAAAACCATAGCTGGGTAGGTATTTGGGCAGCACACAGACCATGACTTAATTTTCTAAGTCAAATGCATTAGACAGTTACCATAGTTCATGAGAAATCCACCTGCTGCTAAGCATTCTGAAAACTACTTGGCAAATGGAGTGGCACTTGGAGAAATCAGGCTTGGTTTGCTAGCAGTTTATGGACACAAACAGAGAAAAGGACCATCTGCTCTGGATAATTTATTTGTATCCCATAATTCAACTACATGAAGCAACAATCATGCAACATAATAATAGGCATGCAGCTCATCATTTGTAGCTGAAATAAGATCCATGCTCCTCAATTTCTCCAAGAGTTATCATGATCTAATTCACACCAGATTCCTCTCTCTCCAATGTTAGCACAGAAATACAACGTGCTGCCTGTGCTCTGTTGCTCCCTTATTGCAGATGTACCTTGCACGTGTAGTTTCACCAATGAGACATCTGGCTAAGTGATTTTCCTCTTAATTAATCTTCTCATCTGCAAAGGAGACCAGTTTCTCATATCTGTTTCTCTTCTGACATATGTTTCACCACAGGGTTCTTCCTGATGAAGCAGAAAACTTCACTGAAAATCTCAACGGGTTAAACTTGTTCTGCTGCATTTAAGTTTTAAAGTGATTTTTTTCCCTTCCCTTTCCCTCTCTTTTTCATCTTTGAAAGAAATTCCAGTTATTTCATGAGGGTCTACCTCTTTCTTCTTCAGATAAGCCCTGAAATGGAGTTAAGCTTTTTATCAGTAAGTTGCAGGGGGGCCTTTGAACACACCCTGTGACAGCTCCATGTTATTGTGAGTGATAAATGCCTGTTTTACTGGGGACTGCATGTTTAAAATGTCTAATTTGATGAGGTGGTCCACGTTACAAAGAGCATATGTGACAAGGTTATAACACAGCAGAACCAAATATTAAGTCTTTACATATGTGTAGTGTTTAGATTTGGAAAGAGACATTATTTTAGCAACAGCAAACCTGTGAAGTGGATTAGAATTCTTTACGTACACACAATATGCATTGTGCATGTATATATATTATATAGTTTATATCTGTATGTATACTTATATAGAGATAAGTATAGACACCTCTTTTCTGTATTTATACGCTTTTTCACTAGTCAGACTTCTGGTTATGGAGAGTTTTATTTCCCTGGCTGCATCTCTGTTCACAGACCAACACCCACAAGCTCATCTTTCCTTTTTTATATGATAGATACCTTCAGAAGTAGCAGAAAAATGACCAGATTTTTGAAGGCTTAGCAGAGGCATAAACTCAACAACAAGAAAGAAAGCAAGAAAGAGGTTTAGACTATATATAAGAAGTTGGAAATATTACAAAATATCCTTTTCATATGATATAGTAAAACATCAGTGAAGCATCCATATTCTCTTGCAGACACAAGATTCAGGTGCCTCTCTGCTGACTGTATATACGGCCACAACCAGTCAGCTCACAAGGGTAAAGAAACTGAATCATTCTGTATTTGGACTTAAAGCAGCATAACATGTGCCTGAAACCATCTTGGATGCTATTGCAGGATCCATGTCTCCATAATCAAAGATAATGATTTAAGAAATGAGAAGGAAGATTCTTTGTGCTGGGAGAATTGCCTAGTTGCATCTCTAGGAAAATTTTCTAGGGAAAAAAAAAAAAAGTTTTAGCATATTCATGGTGAAATAAAACTAATTCTTTACAGAATAGCTACCCTCCTTTGGAAACAGAATCAAAAACCAGTTGAATTCTGTAATTCTGTAGCAACCTCAAATTGTGAAAAATAAATTTATACTGGAATAGCCTTCACAGAATTGTTACTGCAGATTAACTTGATGCCTCTGCATAAACAACTTTCTCTCTATGCAACAAGAATAAGCTTATTTTCTGAAAAAAAAAAAAAAAATCATATTAATCTGTAAGCAAGGTCCTTCTCATCTGTTGTTTGGATATTTCAAAAATTTCAATCACTTAATAGGGGATGAAAAAGCAGCTGCTGATTACCAGCTTTAGCTAAACCAAATAATCCTTAGGTAATGCAAATAGTTCAGAAATCATGTAACCAGAGAAATTAAAGGGTTACATGTACATGAGCAGAGAGAAAAAATATATTTGTAGTGGATTGTGAAGTTAGCTTAAAAATGTTGTCATCCAAGAATTCAGGAAACTTATGCAACTTTTCCAAAATTCTGAAGTAACTAAAATGATACTCTGTATTTTTATATTTTATTTCTATCTTCTGAGATCTACATGGGTATAATGTTGAATTTGATTTTAAATGTTTTCTTCATACATATTAGGGCTAGAAATTTACCATTTTATTATGAAATCACATTTTCAGTAGATATTGTTATTTCTTGAAATTTTAAGGAAGCCCTCAGATCTCATGAGCTAGCACAGGTTGTTCTTCTAATTATATGATGGTTCATTCAAGTGTCATGAACGCAGTCCCTCTTCTGTCCAACACAGGGAGCAAAAAATTAAATTCTTGAAGTACCTTGATGCAAAGATGCTCTCAGAGAGTGGACTATTTTCTGATTATTACCCTTCTCTTATATCTGCCCACTCAGATCATATAGTTCAGATATCCTCTGCACCTCCTAGTACTTCATGCCTATCCCTTTCTCAGCTCACTAGTAAGTGCTCATATCTCAGCAAAGGACAGTCATGGAGGTCTCGGTTGTTAAACACCATTTTCTCGCTTCTGTCAAGGACATTTCTGGCAGTGGGAAGGAAGAATAGCACAGGAAAGGAAGACATAAATCTTCTCTTGTCAGTGGGCTGAAGCATGTTTCCTTTGGGATTTGCCCTGTCTTCCTTCTCCATCTCTCTTCTCCATTGGTTTCTCTTTGCTCTCATCTTCACAGATTGCAATGAAACACCTCCCCCTCTCCAGATCTTTCCTGTCATGACATAGGCATTTTTATTTCAAACCTGGGATATATGTTGTTTACATCCTGGATCCCACGATTGGGAGAGTTTATTATTGTCTGTCTCCCTTGAATTTCCATAATTATGTCAGCGGATTTTGATTTTTTGAGTCTCTGATGCACACAAATCCAATTTTCCCTTTCCTGAACTCATTTGGATCATTTTTTTTAATTATTTTTTTTTTTTTTTAAGAAGCCTTTACAACCAGTTCCTAATGTCAGTTAAGCTATTGGTGGAAACAGGGGGATATACACAGGATTAGTCTGCATCTCTACAGAAAACCCTGCATGAGGTGTTGAGCAGAGCAGACCAGGGAACAAAACAGCCTTCAGAGCCATGCTTCCGTTCCAGCTTCCCCTTTGCTTTGTGAAAAGGAGAACCCATGGTTTTCTTGTTCTTTTTCAAAACCTTTTCAAAAATTTCAAAACCTTTTTCAAAACCCATTATGCTCTGTGTACCTGGCCACTTTTTCTCTTACTCATCCCATTCCTTTGCCAGTCATGGAAACAAGTGGCTTCCCTAAAGAGTAGAAAAATGGCTTATGCTAACACCTGCATGGCTGAGAAGAATAGCAGGTCAGGGAGAAAAAGGGTGCTCTGTTGACTCTTCCTGTGCAGGCTGTGACCACCTAATCGAAAGAGACAAATTCTCATGAAACCTTCTTGATTGCCTTTGATGCCTTTTTCCAGTTCCCAGTGAGAGGTGGGTTCTCCTCCATGTTTAGAACTCAAGCAGTGGTTAGCGTCCGGGCTTTGCATTATTCCTAAAAAAAAGGAAAATCACCTTCTATAACACATTCCCTTGAGCTGGATGGATCCAGCCTTCAGACACCACTCCCATACAATTCACTTGCCCATCTAGGAGAATTTGAAGTAAGCTTAAGCCCAAGTCATTTCCAAAAGGCAGTCATACATGGTAACTTCATGTAGTGAGAGATGGGAAGGACAGATTTGTAAAGCCCTCAGAAAGAAGCTAGTTTGCTCATAGCCTGGGCTAGCCAAGTCTTTCCTTGTTTCCAGCTCTCCAATCAATGTTTCCTTCCTAGTCATATTAACAACAAGCTTTTACCATCTTTCCTTTCACATCCTTCCTACTCCTTCTTGATAAAAACAATCTTCTCTCCTGCATAGCTCCCCTACATAATCTCTTTTTATTTTGCTTTGTTTAGTCTGTAAATTCCTCAGGACTGAATTCACCTCTTCTTCCATTTCCTTTCTAAACAAAAGTCACCATAAAATTGTTTGCCACTTTTGTGCTCACGATGAGGAGAGCTAAATACCTCCGTCTTCCCAAGTTACGTCATCATGTATCTCATTCTGGACAGAGATGCCAGGAGACTTCCTGAAACCTAAAGATAAAACACAAAAAAACAACCTTAGGTATGACATCAACTTGCAAAGCATATCAAGCTGGAAGAACTCTAGGATTTTCTCCTTGAAAATAATTTTCCCCTAAATATATTCATTTATATTCTCTGAGATAGTCTCTAGACTGTGGAGATCAAAGCAAACTGGAAATCCTGCAGAGTTTTTAAGTGCGTTCAAGGTGCATTGTTTCAAAGCCTTGTGCCTGAACATTCAAACACCATGGAAGAAATGAAGTAGCAGGTGGTAACACATGTAAACATGATTGTTCTAATCTTCATACTTTTCAACTTGTCAAAGCCTAAGTTTGCGACACATTATGTGACAAAGAGCAAAAATAAGGGATGATGCATGCACACACACACACATAGGGGAGCATAAAATCCAAGGACACCAGCCAGCTTTGGATTTTCTATTTCAGCCACATTTGTGATCTTGTAAGTTATTTACAGCAATAAGGATATGGATTTACCAAATTTATGCAGAACTTGCAAATCTGTGCACAGAGGGAGTGTTGCTTGGGAGACTGGAATACAACACTGTAGTTGTCTACTACCTTACTTTTTTTGCAAGTAAGTTTTTCCAAGCTAAAAAGTATAAAATGCCATCCATTACAGGCTAGTGGCAATTTTTAAATGTCTGTGTATTGTGAACAGAGATAACCAGTCTCTAATGTTCCTCACTTAGCAACTGAATCATTGTAGAAATATTTAAGGTGGTTTCAGAGAGTCAAAGGGAGGTAAAATTAGACTATTTTTCTTTTTATTACCAATAAAGAAATATAAAAATCATAACAAGAGGTGTCCACCAGATCTGTCCTCTCTCTTATCATAACTTTTGGTTTATGTTCTCTGATCAGCTCATGCTGCAAACACACAGCTTCATCACCTGAAGTCCTGGCATGTAAGCAAATATTTGACAATTTCTGCTTCTTTCAGGTTTGTACAGATGTTCTCAGGAAACACCCTACTCACTGTAAGTTAGCATTGCTTTGCTGAAGTCAATGGCATTGAGATAATTGTGCTCTGGAATTTGAGATTGCTCATATTGATTTCATTGAAGCTTGGATGAGAATTTACTGATTTAAGATATTCACTTTTTAGTATTACTATGCTTCAAATGTCTTAATTTAGTTCCAAGCAGCCTCATCTACTATCACCACAAATTTTAATGAAGGCTAAATGATTTATCAGTGGTAACTAGAGCTGTTGTGAGAATCAGCCGTGAAGACAGGGAGTAGCAAACAGAAATAAACCTATTGAGTATGTTCCAAAAGAAGAATCCTTCCTGCCGATTCAAGTTTCTTGCAAATTAAGAAAATACGTATATGGCTCCTGAGTTCATTCTCCATCGGGATTAATGACCCAAAAGGGACTCCTTGTACCACGGAGGAGTAAATCACCCCTCCTACTTTTGGCCGGCAGGATGTGACTGGGGAGATAAATGCTTTTTATTTCTCTGACCTTTGCTATTGCTTCTTGGTAAAAGATTTCCCTTTCTGGAATTTGTTAATATAAGACAAAGACTCTTCCTCCTCCCACATTCTGTGTGAGATGCTTAATTTCTTCATCCTGGGGACATAAATTTGAGCTAGAAATACAGCATGAGCCAAGCCCTTCTCTTGGATTACCTGTGCTGATTGCCTTCAGATGGGATGAATGAAACCTTTAATTTCAATTGTATCTGACTCTTGTCAGAAGGTTCATGACTGACTAGAGCAACAATGTGGTGGCAGAGATGGATGAAACTGTTTTAAGTGTCATTCCTATATAAGTTAAGATCAGCTTTAAACACTGGGGGAGAAAGCAAGTGGAGGTAGAACCACATGACAGTTTTAAGACAAGATGCAGCCTATAACAGCCAGCTCTTCCCCCCTTCATGACTTATACTTCCTTCAAGGAAAAGGTCATGGCTTCTCTCCCAGTTACTGTGAGCCTTCCCCAGGCAGGAAGCATATCCTGTGTCCTGTTTTCTCCAGGGGCCAGCAGCAGAGCAGAGGGGACCATTGGCTTTCACTGTTCTGTTCTTAAGTGACCTAAGTACCCAAGCAGTGGGTAGATCTCCCTCCCTTTCAAATGCTTAGCAGCCCACCCCAGGCCTTTACACAGTCCAGCAGCTGCTGGAGGTGACCAGAAGGGGAAAAACAAGCTATTCCCTTTGGAGGCCTGGCTGACTATTTTTGTCAGATATGAAATTGCAGCAGTCACTGGGGGGGGGGGGGGGGGGGGGGGGGGCGGGAAGTAAATGTCTTGTGATTAAAAACTGCATCTGTGATTTCTTCCTGAGGAGAGGGGTGTATTTTCCTCACTGGATGAGAAACTGGAACATCTAGTACTGTGTGGCATATTAAGGTAGCAGCTTGCTATCTGTGGGCAAATGCATCCATATCCCTAAAAGGATTTGTACTTCTTCTCTCCCATACTGGACATAATCCTGGGTGGGGGGAGATGTAGCAAGAAATGCAAAATAAAGTCCCTTCGTAGGTGCAAAGTCATGGCAAAACAGATGTGGCTGAGGGCCATATAATTTCTCCAGACTCCCAGGACACACATCTCTGTCTTTCCCATTCTTTCTGGGATATTTCCAGACCATCTTCTAGTTAGTGGGATTTGGTAACAATTCATCCCAGAGATGAGATGGGGATACTGACACCTCTTCCCATCTGGTACGGTATCCAGAAAAAAGAAAAAAAAGAAAGTGATTACCAAGATTGTTTTGATCCTGATGGCACTGAGCTTTCTCCCCTAACCAGGACTTAAATGCTTGCTGAGCTCTGCATGGAAGTGCTGTAACAGCAGTGCGCTGATGGTCTTGTTTCAGCCAGCATCAGACACCTAATGGAGAATAAAAAGACAGGACAACCATCTGGGGGACTGAAAAATAGGAAATTCTTAAGAGTTAATATTTTAGTGTTTAAAGGGGTGTCGTGTTATAAAAGCCTTTGCATTTACCAGAGTTTCTCACTTGAATTACTTTAACCACCTGCTCAGCGTTTGGCAGGATTGGGCCTTATTTCCCCCTCTTCCCTCTTCTTGAATGAGCTCTTTTACCTTGTAATTGAAGGAATTCAACCTTGGGAACTCAGCATTGCTGAAGGCACAGTTTGTGTCAGGGAGCAAGGCATCCCTCCACCTGGCTCCTGCAGGTAACCACAGTGCCTCCAGGAGCCACACAGAAATGCATGTGACTTTATCCTCTCATCCCTTGTAACAGCCAGTTGTGTAGCAGAAGCCAGCCCCAGAAATGCAAAAGGATATTGCCTGAAGTTATCCATGCAACTCAGCACAGCAAAAGGGTTGCCATCATGCTTAGCCTCTGTTTGCAAGCATAAGAGGATGAGGGCAGGGAGTTTTTGCCACTTCTGCTTCCCTCGTCATTCAGTAGAGCTCCTTCCTATCTGCCATGTGAAAATGTTCAGTGGAAAGCTTTAAGGAGCTACAGCCAGACTGCTGTGTATGTTCCTTATTTATACAGCATGTACAGCATAAGTGGCACAAGGAAAGGCTACCAAGTATCATGAGAGTAACTTAGTGGATTTAGAACATAGTCATTTAGGTCTTGGGTAGGAGGGAATTAAAATCAACAAGTCCTGTGATATTAGAGGCTGTTATATCCACTTCTTTCAAATTTCTGTTCTATCTATGCAGAGGGAACCAAAAAATGCAAAAGGGATATGGGCTCTTCACTGATTCATAACAGATACATACTTGTGTCCAAGCCTTCCCCTGACATGGAGTAGAGTGCAGCTCTCCCTGAAATAAACTGCAGCTCACACATATCTTAGGGTGGAACTTGGCTCTTAAACAAAGTTTAATGGGAGCCTGCTCTGGCTGAACTCTACTTATGACTTCATACTTTCCAGGGCTGTGCTGATTTTTTTTTTTTTTTTTTTTTTTTTTTACCCTTCTTTATACTAATAGGTGTTTCAGTGGGATAACTTGACCTTCTGATACTATTCCAAAGCACACTTCTTTGGAGGCAATGGTAAATAGTTTGGGGATGTTATAAAAGAGCTTTGATAAATTATCAAGCTCTTTCATGATTGTTCAAGAAGGCAGATATTTTCAGCCTGTTAGAATCAACTGGTGAATAAATCTGGGAATTGATAAAACAGAGAGGATGGGCAGAGGCTGTATCTGGTGATCTTAACACTGGACCCTTGTTTAAGCCATGTTTCTAATATTCATAAAATTGATTTTTTAAAAGCTTTTACCACCGGCTCAACAGTGCAGTTGGAAAGTGTGAGAGATCTGCCACCAACTTCAAAGTGAGCAGAAGCAGCTTAACAGAGAGTGTTTTTATGAATCCCACCTTGCATATGTACCACTTTGTATTTCACTGTGTGTTGGAACAATGCCCTGCTTTGCCACAAGTGTAAATGGGACCGTAATGACTGCTGCTGTGCAGCTGCAGAGTGTGGTTGCTGCTGATTAAGCTATGGCAAAGCAACATCCCTCCAGGAAGGCAGGGAGGGAGGGGCAGGGTCAGAGCTCTGCCTGAGGGTCCCTATTTTTACAGCTGAGAGGTCCCTTACTTCTTAGTACATTCCTATGTATTCTTACACTGACAATACCATGCCCTCAACTTTTGCCAAGGCCTTCTACAGCCACTATATTTCAAAGGAATCACTTGGCTGTGAAAAAAATGAGTTTTCAGTTCTTTTAAGAGCAATCTAGCAAGGAATTATCTTGTTGTATCCAGCTCTTTTTTACCTTTGTGCTTCGCTTTTGGGGAAACCTGTTTGTTCTGAGTGCAGATATATAATGTTCCTCACCTGCCTGAAAGAGCACTTCTGCCTTTTGCCCTTTCTGTCTGCACCTAGCACACCCCTCCTTGTTAACAGAGCAACCAATAGTCAGACCACATGGTAGTGACTTTGATCATTTTACCAATAAGTAAATACCCCCTGCCACCTTTTTATATTTTTTCCATTGGGCCAGTTTTCTGTTGGATCAGCTTGAATGGAAAAGGGTTAGGAGCGAGAATGCCCTTTTCAGCTGGAATGTAAGCAGCCAGCTCAAATCACAACAATTCACTCTCAGCTTTCCTGCATGTGTATATCATACATTTAGGAAAGGAACAGCCCAAAGACTTTGCAGTAAGCCAAAAACATGTTGATCAGAGAAGTGCCTTAGCAAGCATTTGTTGCTATTGAAAAGTACCAGGCCATATTTCTTTGCTTAATGACACACATTAATCCTCCACTGAAATTGCCAGAAGTATCCAAGCTTAATCTGGCTTTAGAAGTTTAAAATATAGTCCAAACTATATAAAAATGAGGCATTATGACCAAAAAAAGGAGCTGGAAAATAAATAAATAAATATCAGTACTGTCCCTTTGGCTTTTCCTTTGTTGTTCAAACCACTAAAGACATTCTTTGAATCATTAAAAAAAAAAAAAAAAAAAAAAAAAAAGTCGATTTTTTAAATTGGTGACCAAAATATGAATATCATCCCATTACTTCCACCCACTACCATTTCTGTTTTCAGTCCAGTTTCCTAATGAAATGAGTCTTATATGTTCCTGCTGTCTAACTGTCTGGTTAATCATCTGTTCATCCATCTGTCACTTCACATCAAGAACTTTTGGATCTACTAACCAGTGTCAACCAGATTTGAAAGAGAAGCAGAAGCCTCAGAGATGATTATGGTCCTCCAAGTTGTATGAAAGTCAACATTTGTCTACAGAGAGCCATTCAAGTGAGCAGTAACACAAAAATGGCTCCTTACTAGGAGAATAAACTAAAGAATGTTCTTCTCTATGTAGGAATATATTAGCAACAAATTTTGGCAAGATCATGGAATGGCTCTGGTTGGAATGGACTGTAAAGATCATCAAACTCCAACCATCAGGATAAGGTTGCTTCTGAAAATATGACTACACTTAGTAGGCCTAATGCAGACATGTAAGGCACTATTTAAGCACCTGTTGGAGAGATCTAGCACTGCTTATCAGTGCACGTCAAAGGCTCTGACTACCTTTTAGAAAGGCTAAGCCCCCAGCACAGGTTAGGAAAGGGATGGCTGAGCAATGCTAACAGTAATGGTTGGGATTTATTTTCCCTAATTATAGTCTCCAGAAACCTAGGCCTCTAATCTATGCTAGTAGTTGGCTTAAGTTGGGTAAATTGGCTTCTTGGCTGATAAGAATGGAAGTTCCCACTCCCTCCCCCAGAATTCATCACACTTCTGCAGGAGCTGAATGGATTTCCCTGCAAGAAGGGGTGTCCTTCCTGCAGCACCTTCAGATATAGTATAGATTATGTAGGCTCTTTTCTAGTGGCCAAACATCTCATCAGGCTAGTTATTATCTCTCCACCTACATGGTACTGACTGTTCATTCTTCATTAGGAGAGAGGAACATTATTAATTAATTGCTAACGAATCTCAAAACAGTGTAAGTCCCTCACTGAAAAATATTCAGTATATGGTTTCAATGCAGGTTGTTGGTGTTTTGTTTTTTTTTTTTTAATGCTCAGCTCTGTTAATGTGTTCAATATTCTATTTGCCAAATAAAGCCAGACAACTGTCCAAAAACAATGGACAAGAGAGACTTTTTCTTTCTTTCTTTTTTTTTTTTTTTTCTCCCAACAATTATTGCACAATCTGTCTAGAATTCCTCAGATGAATGATAGATGCTAAAGAATTTTTGTTAAAATTGCTCAACTCAATTCAGACAGATTGGACTGATACATAAATGCTTTTCAGATAACAAAGCAGGCTTTGTCTTTTTTATTGCAGCAGATAGGCAAAAGAAATCTGCATGTTCATTGCAGAATCCTTGGAATATGAGAAGTGTTGTTACCCTGAGCTATATTTGCCTTGCAAGTTTCTAAGGTGTCTTATTTATTCTTATCTTTTGTTTAATTTGTTCAATATTTAAAGCATTTCAAAGATTGTTTCCACTACAGATATCTCTACTAATAATATTAACCTCATCAGTGTTCCAGGAAAGATCTCTGTGTCCCTAAAGAGCATATGCTAAACATCCTGACATTTCTACTTGCAATGCTTAGTAGACAAGCACCTTAGGCAAGCATTGGTGTAGGAGCTGGATGTAGCTGAATACAATTCATATGAAATAAGCAGGGGAACAGAGCACAGCCATCTCCTGTTTTCAAGAATTATCACCTGTAGAACTGCTTAGCTACAAAATATTGGTGGTGAGAATGAGACATAAAGGAAGAAACCTGCCCATGTTTGGAAAATTATTATACTTTTCTAAGGATAGTAGCTGGGCACTAAATCCTTTGAATTGTCAGGATAATATCTTTGTACATGACTGCAGGCTTTCACCAGCTTCCAGGTGATTTCTAGGTCACATCACCTGTAATTTAAGTACAAGGTCAAATCTTTTAATCTCAAAACTAGAAACAGACATTTAGCAGCTTTAATAAACTAATGGTCACATTCCTTTCCTCTCATGTTCATGTTCATTAAAACAAGCTTTTCGCCAGCAGCAGAACCACTGAGACACTTTTGCTTTTGGATTTATGTCCCTAAATCCCACCACTGACATACACTGGCTCCCTTCCACAGCAGTTCTGCAGGGGAAGGGAGAGGACATTGCTGCAGCTCGTATTTACCTACATGCACAACCATTGGAAAGCATGTGGTGACTGGACAACCAGTTGCTGCAAATTGAGCTTAAAATTATGGAGTTATTACTGCCTCTCCTTCACTGCTGGCCTAATCTGGTCTCCCTTTTTTCTCTAACCTGCAGTGTCCAGGAAAATTGAGGCAAAAGTGCCTGCTCTTCCTTTAAAATCCATTGGTGCTGAATAATGGAGTCAAAACTTCTAAAGTCTGTAAGGACAGATAATCAGACATACAACAGGAACACCTACATTTCACAGAGAAAATCAGCACAAAAATGCTGCCAAACATATTTGGTGGAAATACTT
The DNA here is from genome assembly GCF_964211825.1 of Aythya ferina. Classification (NCBI taxonomy): domain Eukaryota; kingdom Metazoa; phylum Chordata; class Aves; order Anseriformes; family Anatidae; genus Aythya; species Aythya ferina. Next base: position 30,184,758 of record NC_140303.1, read on the forward strand.
AACATACCAAACAAACAGCTTGGTCTGTCTTAGTTAGGGGGACTAATTTTGGCTAATGTTTGTTTTGAATCATAACACATCCAGAAAAAGGGTGTGTTTCAAATGTAAACTAAAACCTAATCCTACGGAGTCGTTAAGGTTATAAAATCAAGCTCAACAACATTTAAAAATACATAGATCCCCTTGTCCTCTGATGACATCATAAAAAGTCCCCAGAGTCAAGATTGAGGCTGGTAGACCATGTAGGTACACATTAAAAGCACATCTTGGTAAATAATTACAAGCACTTCAGAGGTTGAATTGTTTTACTATATCATATAACCAATTACACAAGTGAAGGAATTGTCAATACATCACCTCCTCCAAGAACTCTTTCCACTGAAAGGTTCCAGCTGAAATTTTTATGCATATGCTTCTAACATGTAAAGTTTAAATCAGTGAGGTATGCCTTTTCATGAGTTGTTTCTCAAGAATTAGAGGTTAAGTATCTGTTACAGATTTTGAGATGGCTATTCACCATATCCATCCTCAGCTACTTTGATTACCTGTGATCTTTTGAAAAATTTTCAAAAAAATCAATTGCTTTGCTTTAATCAATTGTTAATTGTTAATCAATAGTTAATCAATTTGCGTTGCTTTGATCTCAGTGCATGAGCAAATGGCTGTTTTGTTCTCATTTTGAGTCAGCAAAAATGACTAGAGCTTGAAGTTGTTGACTGTGGAGGACAGTCAGGCAGAAATTATTTGGCAGATTCTCTGGATATTTAGTGTTTCTTTCAAAAGCTTCTCTATTGACAAAAAAAAAAAAAAAAAAAAAAAAAAAAAAAAAAAAGTAGTTTTCTGTTCCGATGTGGAGTGGGATGGTGGAAGAAGTAAGCATACATGCAGGAAGACTGCCTATTCATGAACTGTAGCTTCTGGTTTGATTCATATCTCATTTGTCACTGCTTCTTTAATGTAGCAATACTAGATCAATTTATCTTCCCCAGCAAAATGTACATTTGGAGTGTGAGCCAACTTTGTTATGGAGGAAAAATGTGAATTTAAATCTGCCCCTTCTGAAGGGGATACTGTCATTTAAATTCTCTTAGTGGATATACTGTGCTTAAATGACATCAGAATAAGTGGTTGATATTCAGGCAGCCCAAGCAAATGAGAAAAAAATACTTCTAGTAAGCAAAAATAAAACTATGTATGTGTATATATTTATATATGCATATATATATATATATATATATACACACACAGGTACAGATATATATATTTTGTTTAAACAGAAAGGAAGTTTCTTTCAAGTTCTCTTATGGGAATAAATAGAAAAGTTTGATATAACTAAAAAAAAAGTCTATGGTTTGTTTAGATAATGTAGCTCTTTTAACCATTTTCTTCTCTTTCTTATATTTTAGTTTTTTTTTTTTTTTTTTTTTTTTCTTCAAAATATAGAGTATCTGTTCAGTTTTAAGATTTTTTTTTCCTAAATGTCATTAACACTTTCTCCTTTCCTCCTCTTATCATTAAGGTATATCATACCACTATTTTTTGACAAACTGACTTTTAGTGTATCTCTCCATCTCTGATTTTCTCCAAATACCAAGTGCAATTCAGTTTAACAAATGAAGGAGAAATGTGGATGATGCCATTCTCCCTGAAACATATACTGATACTCCCTGAAACACAGGGGAAAAAAATGTTTTATTTATTTATTCTAGAAAGGTACAAAATAATTTGATGACGCTGTATACCAAAATCAGATCTGAACTATTAAAGTTATGTGGCAATCCTAATCTAATTAAATTAAATCTAATTAATGTAATATGCCATTTATGCTTACTGTATTATACAGCTTGAAAACTCTTGAACAGACCATGATTTTAATTGAAAGAGACTAGATTTTTTCTTCTCAAAATGAATGACAAAGTATTTACTATCTGGGATAGCAAGGGGATTGGGCCCAGTGCATTTTTATTTTGTAGATATTTTTAATCTGCATGATTTACTTTACACATGGAGCACAGTCCATTTACTTACGCAAAAGATCATGCGACTGTTGTATCTTACCATTATTGTCATTATAATAATTTAGTATATAAATGGCAGCCAAATTATTCTGTCTCTTGTCCAGATTGACAGATGAGAATCTGTTCCTTAATTTTGAAAGAACAGCCTTGATTTGTTTCATTATCTAATGGGAGATGGTGATGGCTTTTTCAGCAGAACGTGTCAAATTGATGGGTTCAGGCTGATGACCCTTTTGGATAAGAGATGCCAGTTCTTCCTGGGTATTACACATTTAGTGCAAATATTAAAATATGTAATAACTTTTTTTTTTTTTTTTTAAATCCAGAGAGGCCTTAGTGTTATGCATCTGATACCATAACACAGGCCAGAGAGCAAACTGAACAATTAACTTATTTTTAACATTAAGTTTTCAGGAGTTTGTTCAACTCATTTTTACATATGCAGCTGTAGTGAACCAGTTCTAACTACAGCTTGTAAATTAAATCAGTATGCTAAGGTTAATAGATTAATGATTTTCTCATGAATGCAATGTGTTGGCAAGGCACAAACATAAACCAAAGGGCAAGGAGGACACACCACAGTTGCATAAACAATGGAGAAGTTAAGACTTCATTAGTTCTTCAACGCTAAATGTGTGGTAAGAAGTTTTGCATCAGTGATGACAATAGAGACACATTAAGATCTGTTTTTACAGTCAAGAGGAGTGCTAACTGTACAAGAGCATACAACGAACAAAAAGAGCCCCTGAGAAGGGAGCAGTGAAAGGAAATAAAGTTTTATTTTATTTAAAAATTAAAACTGCAGAAATTATGTTAAAAGTTTTTAACAATAACATAAGCTTCCTAGTGGTCTCTATAGATTTAAAAGTTTACAACATTTTAATGAACCCAATAAGGCACCTTACTACCACCCACCTTCAGTGGAAACAACAGGATCAGTGATGAATGTTTTTGAACCCCCACTCAAAATCTTTACATGAAAAGGCAGTCAACCTTCAAAATTAAGATTTTTTAAAATAAAGCAAAAGGACAATTTACTAGACTCCTTATAGGTATTGCTGAGTAAAGTGTCTTTCATTAGCCTCAAGTTACACTTAAAATTCACTTTCAAATCTATGATGTGTGAAAGATCAATCAATAAAGAGGGAAAATCCTTTTCTGCACTATGTTCATATCTGGCTTGAATCATGAACTGGATCTTAGTCAGTTTGAACATACCCCTTGTTTACCGGAAGTCCATAGATGGATCATACTAATATTTAAGACAAAACAATTAAAAGTTGAATTCTCAAGGCACATTTCAGCCTACAGACTACTTACACATCTCTTGACCTCTAGTCAGTATCTGCAAAGCATATCTGTGGACACCAAACTCAGGTTGGGTTGTTCTTCACTTGTAAAAGTCCTACCAGCAGGAGTGTGGTTGTTTTGTTTGTTTGTTTTTTACAGAGGTTAGATGAGCCAATTAAAAAGGAAATCTTACAGCATGTTTTCTAGTCTGCATACCTAAGAAGGAAAGCACTGCACGATTCATCACTATGCATCATTTAAGTGGGTTGAATGAATTGTTTCTTATGCAACAAACAGGCACATCAGGAGAGCAAATGGGTTACCTAAGAAAAGCACTTAGAGACCTACCTGAGTGTAATAACCATAAGCAGACAGCAATGGAGCATCATGATAAGGGTTGGCTTAGGTTTCTGTGAATCAGAAGCACAAGCCTGTGGGCAGGAAAATCTGGAAAGGCAGAAGTAGTGCTGCCTGACTGGTGTCAAGTGGCCTTGTAAATTGTAGTGCAAAAGCTGCTTATCACACATAGATATCTGTATAGTTATTCTGCTTGACTCACCCACTCCAAAACTGCAGTATCTCTCACAGCTGCAGGGGATTCATGAAGATGAATCCCTGTAAGCTCATGCTTTTCTTTATATATTCAATGCCGTTTAGCAGTAAACACTTGTCCAACTTTAATTTGGAGTTTTATCTTAGGAAATGAAAGAGACACTGAGAAGTCTGAGGTAAGGTATATGTCATTCCATCAGGTTGCCCTTCTGAATTGCACAGCAAAGATATAGTACTAGTAGACTAGAGTTATCCTGTAGGATGATCTCCATGTTTTCCTTGTCAAATATTCCAAAAGTTGATCCCTTAGCAAATACAATTTTCTTTTCATGCCTTTTCCTTGTGCAAATCCATAATAAGCAAACAGGTAGGCATTTAAATTGCTAACTATAATGCTGACTGAAAAACCACTAAGGCTGCAAGCACTGGATTTTTTTTTTATTATTCTGGAAGCTCCATTAGCAGGTAAAAACAATACCTGAAATATAAGGTGATATTAAATAAACATATAAAGCATATAATAATAATAATAATAATAATAATAATAATAATAATAATAATAATAATAATAATAATAATACAATTATAATTATATAATTATACATTGTATTATTTTATATAATTTTAATATTTTATATATACATATACTTCATATATATAAAGTAAATATAAAACATGATCTAAAATCCATGCTTTCTACGCTGGGTGGGAGAGAATACCTACATATTTCAGGAACAAATATGCCCCTTCCTCTCACCATGTAAGCAAAATTTCCTGTTTAGTTTGTATCTCTTCACATAGTTATACTTCTAAAGTAGCTTACTGATAGGTCTTGCATCTTTATGAATACCTGAAGGGAGGGGGCAAAGAAGATAGAACCAGGCTCTTTTCAGTTATGCCCAGTGCCAGGACAAGAGGCAACGGGCACAAACTGGCACACAGGAGGCTCCATCTGAACACCAGGAGGCACTTCTGTGCTGTGCGGGTGGCTAAGCACTGGCACGGGCTGCCCAGAGAGGTGGTGGAGTCTCCTTCTTGAAGAACTCCAGAAGCCTTCTAGATGTGGTCCTGGCCAACCAGCTCTGGGTGGCCCTGCTTGAGCAGGGGGTTGGACCAGATGGCCTCTAGAGGTCCTTTTCAAATGTAATCATTCTGTGATCCTGTGATATATCTGGGTTGTCCTAACACTTTGTGTTTCCTTTGAAGTCTTGTTTCCTGATGTCACAAAATTATGCCAAAATTTCACTTTTCATCCACAGAGTGTATTTGGTCTTTGGTACTGTGGAAAAGATCTAGAAAGTAAGACTTTAATGCATCTCAAGCATGAAAGAAAGGGAGAAAAAATTGTATTTTTTTAAGGGGATGATCATAATTTTAAGCAGGGAGTGACTTATAGCTTTTAGTGACTCAGATTTGGAATTTAAAGAACAAAGGAAACTGTCACAACTGCCAGGAGAAACGTATAGCAAAATAAGGAGAGAGCTGAACCTCAAACATTCTCACTGCTGGACCTGCCTTCTTGAAACAAGTGATCCTCATCCAAAGTGAAGTAGAAGCAGTTTAAAATAGAAAAACTATCAAAATTAACAAAATTGAAGTTTTATTGTAAAAAAAAAATAAATAAATAGATAAATAAATAAATAAATAAATCACACCTGGAGGAGAAAGTTTAACAGATTTACTGACAAATTTAGCAGGAAAAATCATCACTGGCTACGTTAACATGAAAGCTACTTATACTGGCTTTTCACCTTTGAAGTGCTAAGCCAGAGATCTACTTGCAGTATTACAGTCAGAAACATTCCCAAGGCTTTCAGAGGCTGCTGTATTCTTGGCATGATTTGATAGATAAGAATGAGACAGGTAGCAATTGTCATTCTATTGCAAAAATCCTTATCTGTAAGTTTATGGACAGAACTGGAATTTGATGAATTTCAGGTCATGGCACAAAGGCATTTCTTTCCCTTCATTCTGGCTTTTAGAAACATACTTTCCAACAACAGACAATTTGATTTGTATGTTTTATTCTTGATTTAGCTAACCCATTTTGATGGCCAAGAGTTTTATGAAAAACAAGTTTTCCCAGGCTCGTTGCTTTCTGTGTCTCATGGTAACCAATGGCACTAAATAACAACACTGTCTAAACACATTCGGGACCAGATTGTAGCTATGGACAAGGGCCAGTATAACAGTAAGAGGAAGTTTTGTGGGGGCAGTTTAGCAATAGATAACACAAAAGATGTCCTTGAAACGAAGGCAAATAACCAAAACAGATGCAACAGCAGTTACTGAAGTACAGACATTTGAGTGCTCTGCATGTTAAGAAGAGCAGAATAAAGAAGGTATAAGAGGGCACCAGCTAACAACATTTGCTCAGCTAAAAATTCTGTATGTTCTATATCTTTTCTGCTTAGGGAACTGAAGATCCAGTCCTACGGCATTGCAATTTATTTCCCATGCAGGCCAAGCGGAAGTTCAAAAAGAACACGCTGAGATTCTTGGCCAAGCATGTTCCTGTCCGGATGGTGTCTGTTGTCTCACCCTTACTCTGGGAAGATGGCCTCATTTGATGAGCACATGCCTTGCATTTTCCTTAGTCGTGTTTTGTGAAGGGTGATACCATTTCAGTCTTGAATGACACTGATACCTTCCCCCCACCTAGAAATATTATTATATTGCTATGTATCACTTTGCTATTTTTGGACAAAGTAAAATCTCAAGAACTGCAAGACAGGCACTGAGGGTCACTCTCTCTCCTCCATCATCCTTGCTCCATAACTGTTCTGGGGAGAAGACCCTGGAAAATTCAGGCCGTTGGCTGCAGTGTCCAGACACTCTAAAGGATGCAGCAAAAGTCAACAAAAGCCAGCTGAGAGGACAGTGAGGCTATTCTGGCCTGGTAAAAAAATGGAAACACAAAGGAAAAGTAGGACTCTCATCCTTTCAGTAAAATGAGAACTGTGGTGACTGAAGCCTCATCACAGTGCTAGCTGTTTGCTGAACGGCAAGGACATTGTCAGCTTCACAGATCAGTGCCAACTACGTGATAGCTCAGGATGGGGCCATCACTCTTGTGAAAACTTAGAAAGTACAGTATTGCAATGAAAACTTTTTTGCAAAGTGATGATATTGTAATCCATTTTCAAAAAGCACTTTGGTGGCAACTACCAGAGATAAGGCACCTGCTTGTTATCTGAATCTGAGAGACACATGGAAAGAACAGAAAAGAACTGGCAGTTACTCACCTACCTTTTTATAATTAAATGAATCATGATTTGATCTGGAATTAATGTTTGGAAACAAGTCATGTGGTTAGGGAAGCACTTTAGAATTCACACCTTTAAGTATTTCATTTCTGTAGAGGAGCTTGTTTTTTAGCATGCAGTACATATTTGGTATATTATGAAATACAGAGCAGTTTGACCTTGAAACAATCTCTTCTGAGGCACATGGGTTTTGAATGGATATAGACATAATTAGAGAATTTAAATTACACAAGGCATGCTCAATCTTTCCATCTGGAAGAAAATGTGGAAAGGACATCTGTGGGAGGAGAGGAAAGGCCTTTCTCTTTCCAGAAAAAGAAAAAAAAAAAAAAAAAAAAAAAAAAAAAAAAAAAAAAAAAAAGTCCCATGACTGGGAAGAGAGGGATTCTTTGACTCTCAGCTCTCCTCAATATATTACAATCTGATATGAGACCAGTCATGAGTAAGGAGAAAGCTTCTGATACTATCTTACCCTTGTATTGGCTATCACACATTTAGCCAAAGAGACAGATATCAACCATTTATATCAGTACTACTATTGAGCTTATTAGAAGGATTTGGAATTAACGTTTTTACATTTTCAAGAAAACTTTGCTACCTGCTGTATTTACCAATTGGAAGAAAGAGAGGAGAGAGAAAGAGGGAGAGAGAGTGCTCACATAAAACTAGTTGCTTTGTTAGGACAACAAAAGCATTTAGAATTGCAGAAACGATACAATAATTAAAAACTAAAATAAAATAAGAGTGTCCTGTCATAAAACTAGCATGGACAAACCACAGGAATTTATCACCTTCTCAGACACCCACATAATTCAAGAGTACATGAGATGATACCAATGACATGAGATAAAGAGCTGAAAATAAGATGAGATTTGTACCTGGATCATCTACAGAGAAGCTAACAAAGAAATACTCATCTATGTGAATTTACTTTCAATAAAATAAAAAATATTATAAATTTTTCAAAATTTTCAAAATTACTATTTTTCAAAAATAAATTTTCAAAAAATAAAATACTTTTCAAATAATAAGGAGAGAAAAATACTCACTGGTTTTTAGGATTTTTTTTCTTCTTCACTCCAAAACACTGCCTATTCATTAGTTGTTTTGAATATTTTTTGTAAGTTCAATAATTAAATAATCAAAATACAATTCAAATTCTAACTGCTCTTTGAGCACCTTATAACCTTTTAGACCAACTTCTTACACCTTGAAAGGACATGTCAGATACTTCTCTTTTGCTTTCAAATTGCAAAACTATGTATATATTTTTAAAGAATTATAGTCCAGTAAATAAAATAATTTGATTTATCAACACAAAATTCAGACTTACTCGAAGCAAGGACTGTTTTTCACCACATGCATAACGGGATTTTCTTGATCCCAAATGTAGGTTTAAAATAAAATAAATGCTAAGATTAAAAAGAGAATATTCCAGATGAATAAATCCTAATTAAATCAATAGAGCTAAATTAATTTTCAAGATCCAGATCATAGCCTAAAAGCCATAAACAGGAAAATAAATAGGTGTCAATATTTCTTTTCCCAAAAAACTACCTTTCTGAATGTAATCACAGTACCTGAACACTCTTAATTTAATCATTCACTGGAGGATGTTACAGGTAACTGCTCATAATAAACAGTAGGTGTTTCCCTGAGGGCCAGGGTAGTTTCCATAATGTGCTAACTGTTTTTTTTTCTAGTGTTATAGTGAAAGAAAACTATTACAGTACAGCCAGTTCTAATGAGATGTTTCATAAACGTCTTTTGCTAATGAGAGATCTTGTTTAAGTTCTGAATTTCAGAGGTTAAAATAATACAACACCACTAGAACAGTTGATGCTGTTACATGTAATCCAAGTCCTTTTTTTTTTTTTCTTTAATTAACTTTTGTATCTTCTGATCTATTTATAGATGCAGACATCGAGAACTCCTCAGCTGGAGCAGATGTGGCTGTTATTGGAGGTAAGTAGCACATCATACTTAGCGGCACCATTAGAATTAAAACAGCAGGATGGTTGGTTTCTTGCATTTTGCAAACCCCCTACTTTGCTGACAAGACAACAGGAGCGGCACAATTAGAGTTAATTAGGCCAGTGGGAAATCTGCTCCCAGAGGGGCTATTGGCAAGATAACGAGATGAGATAATGAGCATAAACCATCGAGCAGTACCACCCCCATCCATTCTTCCTTTTAGACAAGAATCTAAATGTCCAGTAGCAAAGTCAACCTCTGATATTGCTCATCATTCCCTGGTCCAAGACTATCGTATAATACAAAATTGGTGTGACATCTTTGATTTGAATCACACTAACTCACACCAATGGACCCTTTATTCTTACAGAACATAACACAGAGCATTTCCTGGTGTTCCATTAAAGCTCCCTCATGCATTTAAACTAAATACAGTTGTCAGGATAAATGAACAAAGCTATGTTCACAGAGAGAACCCTGTCTTTTTACTTTTATTGTGTTTGTTCATTTCCATGCTAACGCACTAATTTCAGCCATTCACAAGGGGGTATACCAATCATTAGTGCAAATTGGAGAGGTTCTGTTATATTTCCCTCAGGTCCCATCTCCTGTAACTTTAATTTCAGCTTTCTATGAACAAGTAGCAGGTAAATTGATTTGTACTTAGTCCCCTAGGCTTATTAATATTGTGCTATTTCTAAAGCCTATTAAAGCCTCTTGTGTCAAGGGATACCAGTGAGGTCCTAAAAACTGATGAAGCCCCCAGTGCAACTAAGATATTATTGTAAACCTAAAGTTCTCTGTATGAGCAGTTTAATTTCTGCTAGCAATAACTTCACATTCCAGAATCAGGCACCATAAAATCTGTGGGATAGCATTGCAAGCATATTTTTTAAGATAGAGTTATCATTTCTGTTCACATTGCCAATGTTCTGTTCAGTCCCCCATCTTCACGTCAATAGAATATCCAAAGTTGGTTACTGATGTTGATAAATCGAAACCTTTGGAGATACCTGCTGCTGACACATATCTTGAACACAGGGGATGGAAGAGATGCACTCTCTACCCACCCTTCATTGTCACTGCAGAATAGCAGGCCTTTCCAGGGAGTGATTCATCTGTCCAAACACAGACATTTGCTTCTAGAACAGGAATCAGCCCCTCTGGTCTACTGATTGTAGAAGAAGCCCAAGAAGACTAACTCAGATGGAGCCTCCTGTACTGTAGATGCCTACAGTTAATCAGATGAAATCCTACCTATTGCATCCTCACAGCAGCCTTACACTCTCCACATACTTTTTTTTTTTTTTCCCCTAGGCTTATCCTATTCTGGTGCTTCTTATTGTGTATTTCTTTAATATTTGGTTTACTTCTTTAATCCCCTAGTCCTGGAGTCACAGGAACATAGAATCAGCTCAGTATTGTGTACTTATATAGAATTATAAGCTTATATAGCTTGTTTTTATAATAGTATTATAATTATTATTATTATTATAGTAATTTATATATAATAATAATATTAATAATAATAATTTAGTTTATATAAGCTAAAGAGCTTAGAAGCACATCCAAGTAGTATCTAAAAAGTGTTTTAAAAAAAAAGAGAGGAGAAAAAAATAAATAATGTAAAAATCATAGAAGTTCAATAAATCAGCTTCATAATACTTTATCTATCTTTTGGATTCTTAAATGATCAATTTGATCTGAGAGGAAGGATATAGACCTTGTAGTTTTTTAGCTATTGACTTATCAGTGATGCCTCTTTTTCTGGACTTTCACCTTTCCTCATAGAAAATGAAAAAAGAAAAAAAAAAAAAGAAAAAAAAAAAAACTCTGGGAAGAGAGGACACGAAGTGTTCTTCTAGTACACAATCATCCCTGGAGAATTACTTTCCTTCACTAGGAGTGCTTCCATTCACAGTTTAGTCCTACACACATTTAGGTTGCCTATGGAAATTTTTGTCCAGTCAACACATGGCTAGTTTTATTTTTTTTAGTTTTTTTTTAGATTAGTTTTAGTCTGGGAGACAGAGAAGTTCTACCCATAACATCCTTCTCCTAGGTGTCACTTCCACATTCATTACAATACAGCTTTCTTAATTAGAGCACAGCATGAGATGGCAGCTCCCAAATATAAAGCAGTACTGCAGGCACATGGCTCCTGCTACTTGTTGAATGTTTCCTAAGAAATATTCAGTGGCCTTTACTCCTCCTGAAATTGAATACACTCAGTTGGGCAGGATCAGGTTTCCCGCAAACTACCTGGGATATATGGTACCATAAAGATGAAAGAAACTTTGTTTTTGTTTTAGGTTGTCATATTTCTTCTCATTGTGGAATGAACTGTGTAGTTCCAGTGAATCCAAGAAAATCAAGCCACAGATTTTGAAAGAAAGCTAGCAAGAATTTGATCTGCATTTCTGCAGTGTGTATACCCCATGTTGCTTTTGACAGTGTCAGCTCATCAGTTTCTTTCATCTGTTCTGACCCTAGCCATTATAACATGTGAATATCTTGTGATACATAGACTTTCCCCTATCAAGTAACTGAAGTTGTGATGCCTGGCTGCAATATTCTGCTTGTATTTTATTACTGACAATGCATTTAACTGGTACCTTTCTTCTAGGTGTGATTGCTGCAGTGGTATTTGTCCTCATTTGCCTATTGGTTGTGATGGTCCGGTACATGTACAGGCATAAGGGCACCTACCACACCAATGAGGCAAAAGGAACTGAGTTTGCTGAAAGTGCTGATGCTGCTTTGAAAAATGACCCTGCTCTCCAGGAAGCTGTGGATGAGAGTAAAAAGGAATATTTCATCTGAGAGGCAAGGATTTCCATGGAGACTTCCCCAAGGGAATCAATCAGAAATACTACATCAACAGAAGTGCTAAGAGATGGATAATATGAAGAAGCAGGCAAGCATCCTAATTGAAAAGTATCTCTTTATTTTGTCACTGGGTTGTTTCTTTCTCTCTGCCCGTGAAGAGCTAAATGCCAGATACTTGCCTGTTGATTTTATTAGCAACACAGCTGGTCACAGTTGAAATCAATATCAGATAAGAAGAAACAAAATCTCAGTATGAGTGATACACCAAAAGCAGATAACGATAGCAAATGTCAAGCCTTGACATTTGGTGAAAATAGCAGATGCCAATGGAAAACATCCTCTTGGAGTTAATGATGCATCCTATGCTGATATTATACAGAACTACCTGAAATTGAATTTGAAATGGTCACAGAAAAAAAAAATCAACATTAAACTAGATAAAGCTGAGGCAGCTGGAACAAATAAGCTTTGTTGCCCAGATATCTCCCCCCTCCTCTTAAAAGTGCCATTTTATTGGCACAGGAGACTTTGTTTGTTGGGAATTTAGATGGGGACTTTTCTTTTTTGAATTTTTAGAATTTTAAAAACATAAAAGTCAAAGAGACTTCAAAGAAACAAAACTGTTGAAAACCATGGAAAATGTAAGAATGAAGGATTTATTTCTAACTTGCTCTGCATGGCAGCTTGAGAACTGCAAAATGTTGGAATTTAAACTGTAGAAAATAACAGTCAGTAGACTTGCAAATATATTTCCAATTAGTTGGTAGGTTCCCTGCATGCATGCAGGGAATAGATGGGTATTAAAAGGTAAAGCATCTTGGTTTGAGCAGGCCTTTTGAAACAGTGGAGCTCAGCTAGATTTTTTTCAAGTAAGATATTTTTGCCCAAGTATTTATTTATTTATTTGTTTTGCATTGGAAGATACTCTCAGACACCCCCTTGCAAGATTTTGGATTTCTGCAAGAACAGGAATTCAGTTCTGGTGCATATACTGATAAATCTTTTGTAAACGCAACTGTAAGACTGTCACTAAAAAGAAGTTTGTTCATCTGAATGCCACCGGCTTGTATTGATGTCTCCATCTGTAAGGACTCTGTATATCCTTTGCATTGTCCTAGATAAGAGAGTTACACTGACCATCAATGCTTTAATATAAATAAATAAATAGATTAGTCACAGTGGTTCACATGAAAAGATTTTATTCCTTGCCTAAAAATCAGCGGTGATGAGTTTGTGTAACCCAGTAAGCCAGCTTCCTAATTGAAGTCCACAATTAGCTCCAGAAATAAGATAATTGTTTTCTGTACCTGCTCATCCCCATTTGCAATGGTTCCCTGGACTACTGAAAATAGAGGGGAAGAAATAAAAGATAAAAAAAATAAGGAACTGATGAGCTCTGCTCGACTCAATATGTTTTTTCCTGTGTTTTGATCTCTATATATAAGCATGTGTATATATACATGTATACACACACATATAAAATCATCTACAACTGCTTTCAAGACACACTTGTGATCACTTCTTGACACCAAAGCTTGAAAGCTCCTGGATACATTATTGATGTTGGCCACAAAAATGTTATAGTGAAAAGACATCAGCGCAAGAAAAGACTGTGATGACCCAAGTGGGGATATTTTCATCTTTTCAACCACAAATGCAGTCTTTTCTTAGTACCTGAAGTAGATGGACTTTGAATTACTCTTAAAATACCAATACCTTAGATCTTGAATCTCCACGTGTTTGCATTTTAACCAAAGAATATCAAAATCTTGCCAATTTTACTAAATGCTTAAGATATTTTTTCATAACATACTGTTGCATAGCTACATTCTATTCTGTGGCTAGTTCAGTACAACATGCATGCAACCCAGCACTAGCAGAGCTCAAACATGACTGTTTTCTTCTAGGATACATTACTATTTTAATATTTTTACTGCTTTTGAAAAAGGAATCTGTTTTTATTTTTCTGGGACAAGTGTTGGAGAAACTGAATAATCTTAGCTGTAAGACTGAGTTTGTAAAACTGAAGATTCCTGACCCTCCAGCTCAATAAGAATGTAAGTATTGCCTCTGAGGAGAGGGTAAATAGGGTGACGTGAGCTCCGCTGGATCTCTCACACAAGCCATGTGAACACCAAAAATCTTTCTTCAAGTGCTATCAGGACCTATAAAAGACTGCCAACCTTTCATCACCTTCTGTACACTTTCATCTACCCAGAACTGCCTGATGTAGGTTTGGCTGTTGAAAAACATTGACTTTAGAGCAAGGTGTGAGGATCATGAGGAATAAATTTTCAGCTTTTTTTTGAGCCCAGTCATGAAATTCTGTTTTTTGTTGTTTTTGCTTGTTTGTTTGTTTCTTTGCAACTTGATCCTGATGCTTCTAATTAGACAACTGTGACATACCTGTTTCAACATGGGAAAATCTGAATTAGTGTCTCTTTTGGTGGAAGGTTGAGTATTTTAATTATGAAGTGGATTGAGACAGTGGTTAACTACACACATTTGAACTACAATAGTCAGATTTTCTGGTGATACAACATGAATTGAGCAGAACTCAGCCAATTCTTACCAGTTCAGTCAACGCCAAACTTTTCTGTCATTGCTTTCCCTAACTGAATGCAACTACTAGTCTTTGACTATATCCCTTCTTAGTAGCTTAATTAAATCTCTTTATCCTACTTTCCCTATTCATCCATGCTAACAAACTGTACAGCAACAGCTTCCCTATCAGTAATGAACCACTCTGAATGTTTGCAGAGCAGTGACTCTGGCATGAGCTACAGTTTCAGCTAGTTTATTTTTTTTTACAGTGTTCTTTTGGGTTCCAGGACTTTGTGTGTTTAGAAATGACTCAAGCATGCTGAACAGAGAAAATAGATATTTTTTTTTTGGCAATTTTCTGTTTATTTGTATGTTGTTTTTTTTTTTTTTCAGGACAAACTTTGCTTTGTAATGAAGAAAGCCCATGACATCTGAATGACTGGCAGAACTCTAATGACTTCATCCTGCTTTTTTACTCATACAATAACTCCGCTGTCTTGAGTCATTCAATTTAGTTGTAAAAAGAGTGCATTACAAACTTCCTATTGCTTTTAGAACTAATAATTAGCAAAACATCCTTCTGCAAGCAACATGCTGTGCTAAAGCAAATACTATGTACAACATCAAGATGTCTCGGTTGGCAGCCGTATCTTTTCATAAGCAATGATCAATTGATTTTAACAATTTGCTTCCTGAATAGGAGAAGTAAGGAAACAGGCTGCTCTTTTGCTGAGGGTCCAGTTGTCCTGCAACTCTCTGGTGCCACATTTCCCTAACCATGCCTTCAATTCTCACGTGCAGTCACCCAGGCTCCCAGCAAGATCCCCCTTGACTTCCTATGGCATCCCTACAACTGACCATTTACTTGCTTATTCATTTATTTTGTTATCATTGAGGATGCTATGTCTGTCTCTGATGGCTAAGAGCCAATTTTCACAAAAGTTTTAACTTTAGACTTCCCATCCAGTGTCAAGTTTGATCATACCTGCCCAACCTGGTCTCAGATTGATTTACAAAGTTTACATTTGACACATTTTTCACAGAAAAGGGGTCTAAAACTAGTATTGCAAACTCTGGTTAGTTAAATTGAATGCCATAAACCTCCAGCATTCACTAAACAAGGGATCAGGATGATGATTCCTGAAGCAGGAATTTTGTCCTGATTCCTTAATTCTTCGTGAAAACTTCTGGAATCCCACCATGCACTGAAAGCTATAGCCATTTTTATGTGTTTTTTTTTTTTTTTCTTTTTTTTTTCTTTTTTATGTTTATGTAATAAAGAAAAAAAGAAAAAAAAAAAAAGGGAATTTCACTTCCCATATTCTCATATTCTATATTCTCCTGTCCTGCCTTAACATCTGGAATTGCATTTCTTGTAATTTTGTAGAATACCTGAATCCTCCCCTGCACTAAAACAACTGCTTATTAGTGCCAGCACCTGTAGCTCAGCAGGGCAATTCTATCCAAAAGCAGTTAGTCCCAACCAGGTATCTGCCTACCATGTCTTAGACCTGGTACACATTTTTTTCTGAGGCGTGGCCACTGTCATTCCAGGTTTCCCTGGGGCCAAAGTGCCATTGCACATTAATGCTGTCCTGCAGAGGACTTAAACATTTTTATTCTTTTTAGAACAAAAGGACCAAATCACTTTGTGAGTCTATTAAAAATAATATCATAGGATTTCCTTAGAAACATCAACATGGATTTTTCTTTTAAATCAAATCTAGAAATCATTGGAAGAACACCACAAAGGGAAAATAAAAAGGACTGTTCTCATTCAGGAGGGAATGCAGAAAAAATACTGTAACATTTATAGCAGAAGGATAAGTAGGATAGCATTGTAAGCCACAGCCTGCGAGTATTCCTTACAGAGTACAGGAAACGCTGATACAAGATGTAAATTAGTAAAAAGATACAGAGTGGGAGAAGATAACTAGATGCCAATAAAGATGTAGAGTTTTTTTTTTTTTTTTTTTAATCAAACAAAATAGATAGTGCTCTTTGAAAATATCAAAGTGCATTTGTTGAAGGTAAATGCTGACAACAAATTTCTTTGAATTATATGAGGTGTTTGAATTCCTTGCATGTGCCAGTCCAATCAAAAAATGTTAGAAAATAAACACCAAAAGAGCACCCTTATTAAATATATTAAGAGCTGTTTATTGCATTTTCTAAAATCTCTCTGTTTTTCACATAAGAAGGCTTTGTGTGCTTTGAAAATGCAGAAGCTTCACAGCAGCAGTTCATAAAAGACAGAACACTAAAGAACCCCTGAACAAGCAAGGAACACATATTTAAGGTCTGGAAATTCAGGTAGTTAATAAAGGAAATTAATGATATCAAAGAAAAACTCAAATAGTGAGTAAAAATTCCAGCCATATTACAAAGAAATGAAATGCTTATGGTAGTAGAGGTCTTTCTCTAGTTCAAGATATTGTCAGTGACTGGAAATATGTAATCATTATTCTATGCGATGGTTCCCTGTGTGGCTGGGATAAAATTCCACTGAATTCTACAGAACAAGAATTTCACTGACTATATTTATTCTTCTTGCAATAAAATTGTATTCCCACCCAAGTCAGAAAGAAACACTCTAAATTAAGGTAGAAAACTTTAAAAGAGCTGATCTTTCAGTATAATCTAATTTTTTACATCATTTTTCTGTTTGTTTTTTTTTTCAATCTGTACACATGGTTAAAAAATCTGATATACTGTATTAAAGTCTATTTGAATTGCAGCATTGCTATGACAAGAAGAGCAGATACAGCATTCAAAGCTCACTGCTGGTTGTATGTTAAAACTGACTATAATGTTTGTATTTTTCAAAGCTATTAATACACGGTTGTTGTAAATTACTTTGAATTGAAAAAAGGCAAAAATATAAATAAATACATAATAACATTATAATTAAAGTTGTAGCTTTCAGCATTTAAAAGACTGTTCTCATGCTTTTGTTTGCCTTTAAAATGTCATGAGCTTTTAGAATCACCAATTATATTGTTTACCTAAGAACGTAGATCAAAAAGGATAAGTAGGACAGAATTTTTCTTAATAGTGCATACTAACTCTAAAAGATACACTGCTAGTGTTTGTATTAAAAAAGCAACAGAAGCTTTTGATAGATACAGGAAGGAGTCAAAATTCAAATAAGGAATCAAACAATTACTGTCTCTGAAGGAACACTGCCCCATGGATGTCAATGTGGATCTGTATGTTGGTTATCTAAGGCATGGTGTTTGTAAAAATTCTAAGCAAGCTCATAAACATTTAATGAATATTTACTGATGGATGGCTTGCCTTCCTCACAGCTGCTATTACCAAGTGCAAACACTTTTGTTTAACACTTCTGTTTCGTTCTTCGTGCTTTCCATACTTCTGTTTTAACTTAGTATGTCCCCAGTTAAAGAATACAGAGGCTAAGCCTAGTGTAATATTTATTGTTATTTCGCTTCTGCCACTTTTTTTTTTTTTTTTTTTTTACAAAGATCATTGCTGATGGTGGGAAAAACAAATAAATAAATAAATATATACATATATATATATAAAGGCTCTTAAGCAACATGCTATTCATGCTATTGGGTCAAATAATGCCTCTAAATGGTTACGTCTTGCAGGGTACCAGAAAGATAGTGGATCATGTAAGCTTTAATATCTATAAGCAAAGAAGTTGAGGTAAGAACAGCTCTTCTTTTGGACCTTTCATGTGCCACAGGACTTTCATGTTTAGGACTGCCAGCAGTAGCCGAATGGTTCATTAGCAGTGCTCTTGCTGGGATGACAAACAGGGGGTAGAAGTACTGAAGAACACCCACTGGATCCTCCAAGATTAGTCAGACCATATGATATTTTGACCTTGACTTCCTAACACATCTAACAGTGAGATTCAATGTTATTGAAGGTGCTTCAGCAACCCAAATCTGTGATGGCTTGTACTGTTAACAGCAGCAGCACATGGTATGTAATTCCATGGAGACTAGCTATTGGCTGTTTGCCAAGAAATAATTAAAGTGTGTTGGGACCAAATTCTCTCTTTATGGATGATCAGTATTTGACAAGTTTACAGCTGAAACAAAGAGCTGAGTAAAGAAAAAAAAAAAAAGAAAAAAAAAAGGAAGCCATGTGAAAATAAGTGTTCAGCAGTACATTACATAGTGACATTCGACACACATGTATGATTTCCTTCAAATCTCTTCAATCATCTATGCTGAACCTAGAGTTGGTACTGAATATTCTGACTACAACAAGAAAGAAAAGGGTCCAAGACCTTGCTGTAATCAACTTGTTTCCCAGCAAAGATTTTAATTAACATTTCTATTTCACCTTAAAAAAAAAAAAAAAAAAAAAAAAGTAACACCCAGCTTTCTTCAGCTAGTCTTGCTAAGGCTGCACAAAGAGAGGTTTTCTAATTTTTGATCTTTGGCTAATGACCAGGAAGACTTGAGTGGTGACTCAGTCTACAGTATCTTGGAAAAAAAGTATCTAATCTCCCAGGAGGATTGCTAGCAGATTTACTTGAAAGCTCTTTTCTCTGTGACATATGGATATGCTGATAAAATGCAACTCAACACCACATTCTCAGTTACTGAGAACAATCATCTTTATCCATTCTAACACCTAATGGAGTGATCAATAGTATTTTAATAAAGCCTGCTCTAGATCATTTTTAATTCAAATAAGATTTTATATTGTATTTCAATTAAATTACATTTTCTGCCATTCTTTAGTGTCAATTTCTGCTTTCCTTTCCATTCATAATTTTTTTTTCATGAAAGTATGTGTGGCTCTCAAGGCTCCCCATACCTTTTCTAATGTTGCTGTAATGTCATGCATAAATAGAACCTTGCACTCAAAACTTCTATACCACTGAAATCTCTCCATTCCCTTCTGTTCAAAAGCAGCACAGCTTACCTGCCAGAACAGAAGTGGAAGAATCAGAGAGATTATTACATCTCTCAGCTTTCTGGTGAAGGGATAAAGACCATCATTCCATGAAGGGAGCTCAGGACTCTCTCAGTCTTTTTTTTTTTTTGCATGACATGAGTGATGCTTCTGACACCAGGATGTAAGAAAGCAGAATGAAAAATGAAAGGCATGGCACAGAATCAGGAACAAGATGATTCCCCTGAACAGCAAGGTGCTGAACACATGCCAAAAGTTAAGCCACAAGAATCAGTCATAGAGACTTCTGCCCAGCTCCCAAATAATTATTTTTCTTACTCTTCTCATTCAATATCTCTCCTCCCTCCTTCCCCCCAAAACCCATCTGGCAGCTGTGTTTAAGTTTAACCAGATCTCTCATCTCTGCAGCTGTACTGACTGCAATGAAAAATGAATTACAGGCCCAAGTAGCAGAGCAAATAGTTCAGGATCAGATTACTTTAAACCTTATCTGACCTACCGTTATGTGTACTCACTGTCCAACTCAGAGGTATAAGTTACACAGGTTTTTAAAACCCGTCTCAATTTTTTTCATTTTGCCCCATCCCTCCAGCCAAGTTTTTGTCCTCTCATGCTGTAGGATCAGAAAGTTTCTGATTACATTCTGGCTGATCTGTTCAGACATCTAGTTCTGGGGAGAATAAGGGGATTATTGATGCTTTATTTGTCTCTCAAAATCAAAAACTATAACTTAATAAAAGTTTTGTCAAACCCACACAAATACTGGTGTATCACTAAAGAAGGTAATGACACAGTCCTGAAATGAAGGTCACAGTCCCAGAATAAGTCAGCCTCCCTACCCAAATCAGGGGGACACTGAAGGTGTAAAAGAAAACTTTACCAGAATATTGTTCAGGCACGGACCAAACAATAAGTTTTCAGTAAAACAACTTCTTGGCTGAAGTAGAATTATTTTTGGAAAAAATAAAAAAAAATAAAAAAATAACTCTTAATTCCTCATAATCGTCTTACTCTTGATTTCAGGGAGAAATAAACATTTAGTCTGAGGAAAAAGTAGTTTTAACTAAACAAGGGAATATGAGGTCATTATTCATATTATTCCTACGACATTATTCCTACGACAACTTATTTTCCAACAGTTCTGCTCTGTATGATAAAATTTTCACAAAGACAAACTAATATTTTTGTTTCATTTTCCCCCTGCTGTATCATTTGTGGAAAGTGTTTGTGTCATTTTATCTAATAATCATTCATCTTGTGCAGTGTCTTCTCAGGTCTTGCCCTCTCGCTTTACATGCAGTGGGTTGAGGCGGAGAAAATATATATAATCATTCATTTCCCTTCCCTGCCTAGCCATGAGTACAGGGAGGAGTTCACATCTTCCAGAGGTTCTGTTTCATTTTGTTGGTATTGTTATGGAAAATTAAACTTCTGAGAAAATGCCATACAGTTTCTTAAAATTATGTATTTTATATCTATATATATCTGCAGTCATTACTGAGAGTAGCTGCAAGAGCATATCTTTGTTTTTTATCTGGTAACTATCTGGAGACATTTTCCAGTATTGGCTTTTCCACACGTTTGCCGTGAGTGCAAGTTTAACACTGTATTTCTTAAGTCCTTCTAAGCTTTCAAGCAGTATTCTTCCAGAAAGCTTGAGAAAATTAAAGCATCATCTTTCAGAGCAAGGCTGCATAAGGATGGATTAGGATCATGGCACATTCTGTTGCTACTAGTAGCTTTCTGGGATTTTCATTTCATTTGAGTTGGCAGTCAAAGCTGACTTCAGATTTCCTTTTGGATTTCCTCTCTAAGGTCTGTTCTGTAAAATCATAGTCATAGAATGCTTTGGGTTAAAAGTGACCTTAAAGAACATCTAGTTCCACCCACCCTGCCATGGGCAGGGAGACCTTCCACTAGATCAGACTGCTCAAAGCCCCATCTAACTTGAAGAAGAAGACCAGAAAACTCTTTAGATTGTGTAAATAAACCAAAAGCTTCACCTATCTCAGGTAAAGCTCAATTATTCCAAACAATAACATTTAGTGATTTAATGTCTTCCACAAAGTTGCAGACTTCTACAGTTATACATGCTGGTACCTTAAAAGCCACTGGTCATAAAGAGAATTGAATGTTTGACCACTCGGGCTAAAAGCAGAAACTTCCTCAAGTTTAGCAAAGCAATTAAAAGCTTCTAGCTGAGACTGGTGCCCCTCAGATCCCTAGTGTGTCAGAAACACTTAATACATGGAAAGTGTATTGGTGCATGCATTGGAATATAAAAAATACAAGTGTCTTCCTGCAAGCCTCTATTTCCCACAGCACGATATGTATTCAGCAAGTATGACTTTTCAATAACCTATACCAAATATCACTTTTAGTACTCTCTGCCCCAACAAGAAGTTGTCATGATGACATTTTCTCCCATTGCAACTAGCAAATTTCTGATGAGGCTTTCTTCAACTGTGCGGTATCTTGTAGACAATGCAGGAGCACCACAAGCCTTCTGTGAGTTAAGGAGCAAAAAAACAATGACTTACCCAGAAGAGCATTGACATTTACTCTTATAAGTCATTTGCTTATCAAAGTCACTTAAACTAGAAATTTATTCCAGAGAATGTTCAATTTGCAACATATCAACAATTAAATGGTTAGATATTGGATTATTTTTCTATAGTTCTCTGAAGAAAAAAAAAAAAAAAAAAAAAAAAAAAAAAAAAAAAAAAAGTAGCCAGTGCACCTATTAAAATTATTTCTTACCTGAAAAATATACTATTAGTTAAAAGCAAGTGACATGCATTGTCAGTACTGCAAAGCTCAGGAAGTGAAACTCCTTGCCAAGATGAAAAACTTTCTAAAGGCTTGTAAACACCTGAAGCCGCAAAATCTACTGACTTTAAAGCCAAATGGTTGTGATTTCTCATGCCCACCTAATTAAGGACACTGGAATGGAGGACAAAAGCAACCAGCCATCCCAAGAAGTCTATGACATGAATTATACAGGATGATTTGGCCAGATTAGCATTTCCAGCCAAAAAGGAAAAAGTCTATGAGGTGTTGGGAAAGCAGGAGTGAGGGACTCCATTTGTCCTATGAGCAAGGCACTGAGTGTTTCCAGATTTGTAATGAGACTTAAGTGCACTTTTTTTTTTTTTTTCCTTTTAATGCTGTATATATTATAAGCAATATGTCTTTGCTGATGAAATTCCTGATAGGAGTAAAATAAAACAATCCCTCCAGAGATACATATCTGTCTGCTCCAGATGGGTACATGCAGCTGTTGGGGCACAGAGTATTACACAATCTACTCATGACTCATTTATCATATCAGTGTAAGGTTACGTAGAAGGAGACTATCTGCTCCTTTGAGGGGACCTGGTCAAGGACCTTTTCCAATGCAGCAAGGGATAATAAGAAAGGGAGATAGTAATAGGAATTACTTTTGTACTAATTGGAAAGAAAATAGATGGAATGTGGAAATGTTGATTCAAGCAAGGTTGTCTGTGTGAGGATGTCTGGACTGAGATTATAAGAAGTAAAGAAGGTGGAACAATAAGCAAAATGCTGAGGCACAGACCTGACAAAGCAAAAATGGAGACAATGACAAGAAACAAACCTCCCACTCACACTGGTTGATGGGCTGTCAAATTACAGGAGCTGCTTCCAGAATGATCAATCTGGATTCACATCTGATAAGATTGTGGACCAAGGGGTCCCAGAATGAGAGGGTACAGAAAGCTGAAGAGCTCTGCAAACCCACAGAGGCACGTACAGGGGAAGGGAGAACAAGAGGAAAGGAGAAGGGATAGGTAGAAAAGTGTATAAAAGGTCTGGATGCCTGTAAAACAGGGTGGGCTAGTATTTGCCTGGGCACACCTGATCACCACACTGTCATCTCATATTTACTCATTAAATCTTTTCGTAACTATCTGTCTCTGCATTTTAGCACTATCTTTCCTGTGTGTATGCATGCTGAAAGGACTATGTGCCAGCTACTGGCAAGAGCTGCGTGTGGGTGCGAGTGGAATTCATGCCAGCTACTGGAGTCAGGCCGAGGATGTAGGCCTGCAGGCTGTGGTGCCAGCGACTGTAGCAAGTGAGGGTCCTAGGGTCAGCAGCTGGAGGGTCCATAACTCTCTGGATCTGAAAGAGTCCTACAGAATTTGTGTTCAGAAAACCAACTACTGGGGACATGCACTGAGTGAACAGATGCCAAATAATGAAGTCAGGCCAGGGCTGTAAGGCCTGTGGACTGCGGTGACAGTTACTGGAGTGAGTAAAGATCCTAGCATCAGAAGTTGGATGGTCCTTTCCCGATTTAGGGAGGGGTCTACAGACTTTGAGCCCAGAGTGCTAGCTACTGGGGACCTGTGTGAGTTAACTGGGTCCCAGCTCCTGAAGTCAGGCCAGGAGTGTAGGATCACAGACTGTGGTGCCAGCTACTGGAGCAAGTAGGGTCCTAACATCAGCTACTGGAGCATGTGGGAGGGTTTTCTACTCCCCCCATGAGGAGGGGACTACTCCTCTCCTAGACATGAGGCTGGAGCACTGTGTGTCCACAAGCCAGGTACTGGGAGAAGACTGGCGTGAGTGAGGCAGGTGTGGGCTCTGTGATGGCAGCTGGAGCAGAGCCATGGAGCCTGGTGTGGAGAGCAGAGCCTGTGTGCCTGGTGCTGGCTGCTGCAGGGGGGGAAGTGTCTGCATCTTCCCCAGACTACCATGTGTGGGTTGTTTGTGTGTATTCGCAAGCAAAATTCAAGCAGGACCTGCTGGCAAGTAGCAGAATCTTGGCTACTTGCCTGGGCTGGGGCATCAGGTATACAGGGGTGTCTATGTTGGTACTCTCAGCAGGATTTGCAAATGTGGTGTGCCTGAGGGATGAGTGTGTGTATTTGCAGCAAATTTCAAGCTGGACTAGTCAAAAAGTAGGCAACCCATGAATGAGGTAAAATCAGGTTAGGGGCCCAGGATCCAGGCAAGGCTGCTAGATGGACAGAGGGGCTGTGCTGGGGCTGAAAGGATCCATGGATGTGTGTGTGTGTGTGTGTGTGTGCTTGCGAACCTAAAGAGTGCTGTGAACCTTCACTAGTGAACTTTTTTCTCTATCAGCTGCGAAGGACAAGGGAGACTTCGATGTCTGTGACCATGTTGTATGGGAGTCCAGTGTTTAAGCACCATTGAAGGCAGTCCTTGCCTTGGAGGGCCTGTGTGACCGTTCATATCAGTGTCCTCTCAGTGTCTGTGTGTCTCTGGGATAGCAAAGATGAGCACATATCAGTTGCATTTGCAAGGGGAAAGTAGCAGCTACATCCCCCAGCCTGGGCAGAGACCCCAGATCTGGCATGGGGCTGGGCCCCAGGAACCAAACAGAAGGGGTCCTGGGCCAGAGCAGCTGGAGGAGACCACCACACTCATCACCTTGCTTAATTGTCAGTAGCTGTTGTGGCTGCTAAACTAGCCTAATCCAAGCACTATTTCCACAGGCAAAACCTGAATGCAAATACAAAAACAAACAAACAAACAAACAAAACTCAAAAATCATAAAACAACAACATAAAAAGGGGGGGGGGGGAGGGTGGAAGGAGGCATGAATAAAAAGATCTCCATATGTTACTGTCTGTATTTTCTAGGTTCTTACAGATGGTGAGCGAAACAGCAATACATCTCACATTTACTCTGAGCAACATGTCCTGGCTGCACAACACCTCACCAAAGCAAACTTACAAACCACAGAATCTCACATTATAACTAGCAGGGCAAGATACTGGTCCAAATCTATTTCTTAAGGTCTTTTACTAAGCCTACATAGAGAGTGTTAAACTTTTCACCAATGTACCCATTATCCCCAGTAGGAAAAAGATCAGGGAATGATTTGTATCCCAAGGTGCACATCGCGATTTTGGGTGTATCATTTGATAAGGACACAAGCAAATGCCTCGTTTGGCTTCAGAGAAGAGAAGTATCTAGACTTGCTCTGGCCACCCCAGACTTGCACAGCTTTCTGTGGCTGTGGCTTTTTTTCAGACCAGCTGTTCTATCCCACAGTTATCACAAGCAGCTCTGCTGTTTCACATCTCTCAGATCCATGTGCAACCTCAATAATCTCTGTATCATCTGCAGCAATCTTGCAAAAGCCATCCACTACAGACAAAATACTTTCCAGAGGGTCTTATCACCTCTGGCTGAACCAGAGAAAATGGACCTTGCAATAGTTTTAACAACGGCTGAAGGACTACAGATGCTGAGCTTAACTTGCACCAGCAGCATGGTCAGATACTGAAGACCAGAACACCCTTTATGCTAGAAATGCTGTTTTGGTCGGTGAAAACAAAAACACATGGACCTGGGAAGGCAGATGAGCTCTCCCTTGGTACCCTGAGAACTGTCAACAGTGAGCCCATCTATCCTAGCCCTGTGCAATATAAATACATCTACATACCTGTGGTTCAAGAGCAGCCTGGCCACAAAGTCTAGCAGCCTGGTCACAGACTGGGTGAATTAACCCAGTACCTATTTGAGGTTTTTCAAACCCACTTACAACATAGTCTGAGAGAAATCTCTTCTAACAGCTGAGTCAGACAGGAGCAGGAATTCATGGTGGTTACTCACTATGAAAATCAAGCTGTGGATCTTACAAATATTTTATCACTGTATAGCACAGAAAACCTCTTCTTAAAATTCTATGTACCTGTGAACTGATAGGCAAATCCTAAGCAGGGACTCCCTGCAAAAGGCTGTTTTCTTGTTTGGACCCAGTGCTTCAGCTCAGCCCACAAGCAGCTGGTGTAAATTAACACATATCTCTTGACTGCAGTATTGCTACTTTGACTTAAAAGAAAACTGAGTAATGTAAATTTGTCAAGGATCTGATACACAAATGTGTTGAAACTTGAGATCTGGTAAAGAATAGTTCTGAAAAAGCTTAAATCTGTGACTTCAGACCGAGTATGTTTTTTGTTAAATTTCCAACAGCAATTTGTGTTGCAATAGGTAAATTGGAGAATTACAATGACCTCAAACACAACAAACAACATCTCTGAAAACAGAGGGATCTGATCCTTTCTAAATGATACTGGCAGAGTCCTAATTTTGCAGAACTGATGCCTTTTGTTTTATCTCCTCAGCACAGTTAATCTGACAATGTGCTACTGTAATTATGAGCCAAGGCAAACTTGCATACATCGTAGGAAGAATATTTTTTAACAGAAAAATTGAATAAATTTACTATTGTACATTAATGACTTCATTAAACAAATTTCGCAGGATTTTGGGAAGGGAGATGAAATGATAGGCAAGAATTATCTTCTTCAAACATCTGGGAGCAAAGCACAGCTGGCTCTCTATTGGAGCTTGGCACTCAGCTCGCTATGAGACATACTTGAGTACATAAGAGAGGCTCTTATAAAACTGAATCATTTGGGCAATTAACACTCAAAGCAATTTTCACACAAGCCCTTGATATATGAAATTTGAGTTTTACATGTGACAGGCAAGCTTCTGTATACAGGCAGCTCCAGCATTGCTGTAGCACTTCAAGGTTTATGAAGGATAAAATGCTTTCAAAGATGGAAGGTGCATTAAACAAGTTTTCTGCTCATTTGAAAGGGAAGATTTATTGACAATGTTTTACTGTTACGGGCCTGTTGAAAATTAGTTAACTCACAGGAATATTCATATTGAGAGCAAAAATTTGGAAGTTTTATAAGCATTATAATGCCTTACAGGACTAAAGAAAGATCTTTTAACTAATTATCACCTTTTGCACAAGCTGGATAGTCTGTCTTAAAGAAGCACAACTTTGCACACATTTTCTGCAGCCAGCAGCAGCTTAATGTAATAACCAAGACCAGAACAGAAGATGATTATATATATATATATTATATTACACATTATAAATTATATATATAATATACTATATATGTTATACATATATATAGTATGTATATATACATATATATATATATAAAGACAACATAATTAAAGTGCTTATTAATGTTAAAAGGCTACGTAAAATATAGTTCACTGACTTAGAATTCCCATAGATCAGAGAATCTACAATGTTTAGAATAGGTAATCTCGTTTATATAGCAGCCAGAAATTGTGTCAGGCAAGTAAAGGGGGTAAAATGTGGAGTTAGTCGCAGACAAGAAGATTAGGAACAGCAAATAGAATTTGTTCTACCATCATCCATAACCGAAGCACTTTGCAGAGTAATGACATCACCCTTAAATCTAAAGCATAACATAAGAGGAAGAATGACTTTCTTCTCCCATCCATCAGTCTGTGAATTGTGAGTGAAGGTTCAATGTTCACAAAAGTAGTTTTATTTATATTTGAATACTGAGATTATTTTCCCCATTTTAAATTAAATGCAGGAATGAGTAAAATAGAAAATACGAGGATACTCTAAATTTTGCTACTCCTTTGCTTCTGCATGATGTCTGTACGATGCTATATTGCTTTTTGCTTCTGCAAAGGAGTGTTTTCAGATGCTCTTTGAAAAGGAATATTGTGAATTAAAGCAATACAAGGAAGGTTATTTAGAAGACAAAGTTACATATAAGTATACATTGTCCACCTCTCTGCTTTTATACAATTGGTTGCTTTTGATAAAGCTACTCAATTTTCACAGAGCTAACTGAGAACAGAATCAACCTGAAGACCCCTGGATTGATTAGAGTTTTTAAAGTCAGAGTTGAACCTATCTACAGAAGCAGCTTTCCTCTCAGTAAATGCTTCATAGTAAGAAATAGAGATACAAGGTTAGATCCTTTAGACCTAACAGGAAATTGAACAGAGATGCCTTCAAGAGGTAGACCTATGCATTTGAGCTATCTCAGAAAGCCTGTATTTACTGCCTAGTAAGGTCAATAACAAAGACTTTATTTATGCATTGCGACTAAGACTGACAATAGCACTTCACCATTAAGTGCCTCAAACTCATTTCATCCTGAACTCATATTCTACCAAAGCTATTTTAGACTTCAGTGACCAGGAGCTTTTTATCAATGACTCTAAATTCCCAGCATACCTTGCTTCTTGACACAGACTCAATCTCTGCAACTCTGGGCTTCATTCCCAAAAATGTTACTATTATCTGGGAAGCATAAGACCTACCAGTCACCTAGGGTTTTCAATCTAACATAGCAACTCAGTGCAGTTAACTTTCTGTGCTGGCTTCCACTAAGACGCTAATCCTCTCCTATTTGGTAAATAGCCACAGTTGGAGAGAAGCATTTATATTTTATTTTTTGAGTCAATTGTCCAATTTGGCTAGAGGGGTGCAAAATAGAGTGTTTTTCTCTTGGGTTTCAGAATGTGTTTGCAGCCAAAGATGAAGTATGGAGAAAAGTTTGAGGGAGGAAAAACTGCAGTGAGAAAATGCAATGACCTTTAGTGAAGGGCTCCTAAAAATAGCTCTTCCCAGAGAACATGGTACTCTGAATTAAGGTAGCAGGTCTGTACAATGCTATATGGCTATGCTATGTAAGGTTGATTTTCTGGACAAGCAGGATACTTGGGGGAGGAGTGCAATTTTTATAGACCACTGGGGGCGGGGGAATCAGGACAGGCTTAATGCATAGCCTTGATATGAAAAAAATAGGTATTTGGCTTCCACTTTGTGAAGAGCTATTCTCCTCTTCAAATAATGAATTGTTGTGTCAGAGCTCATTGGAATGAACTAGGATAGTTTGCCAGGCAAAGTCCTGATGGATACCTAACAGACTTCAGCCCAAAGTTTGTCTTATCTCAGATGGACTTGCTTATGGAATCCAGATAAATTGGTGGCAGGAATCTCTGCTAACACAAAGCAGCTGCTAGCTGGAGACAGGACAAATTCTAGTCATGGAGGTGGCGTATTTCACATGAGCTGACAGTTTGGGAACATTGACAGAATGTTTCACCTACATGTTACTCTACAGTTTCTTTTCAAAATCATAATACTATTCTTTACCAAGGTTAAATAGGACTTTGCTCATCCTTTTGTGAAATATTAAACAGATCTGCATTTGAATCAGGACACTGCAAGCCTGAGCTGTGGAGTTCCTAATCCAACTTCCTGTGGGATATCCTATAGGTGAGATGGATGTAAATATGGAAATGTTCTTCATCAGAGAGAGTAACATGATATAAAGGTCAATGAGGGCAATTGCAGGTTTTGCTTTGAAAGTTTGGTATATCCAAACAAAGACCATCTTAGCCAAAGGAAATTCAGTATTATTAATCTAAAGATTACAAGTGAGGAACTGAACCCTAGTAACCAGTGAGTAATATTTATAGTTCATAACAAAAGAATGACTCAACATACTTTGAAAGGGTGATATAATGGGTGAATAAACTCATTCTTTGGATGAGGCAAGCACCGCAGAGAAGGATAACGATTTTAGTTCCCTGCCTGGCAATACTCACCTGATGCTGGCACATTTCTTGCATGCTGGAATAGCATGTCCAGTTCTGGTGTTGACATTTTAAAGAGGATGTTGAAAAACTACAGGGTGTGCAGGGAGAAGACACAAATATAGCTCAAGCGATGGAGAAAAATATTTACAGGGAGGGAATTTGATCTTATCTCAAAGAAGACTTGAGATAGCCATGATTAGTACATTAGTAACCTTCCTGGGGAGAAAATAGCATATACAAAATGGTCCTTTAATCTTGCAGAGAAAAATGTAACTGACAATTTATGGAAATTAAATTTGAGCAAATTCATATTAAACATTTTTAATGAGCATGATTAACCACTGAAATACACTGAAACAGAGCATAACAGGTTTTTCTTCTCTGTGTCTGTACTAATATTAAAACAAGCTAAAGCTCTCATTAGCAAAGCTACAATCTTTCTTTTGTACCGAGATATGGGTGAAAAAGATCACACTCACGCTTCTGTGACTGCAGGTCAAGACAGGCTATGTTTTCTGAAGTAACATGTAAGCCAAAGCACAGGAAAAGTTATTGGACTCCATCCAGGAGTAACAGTGTGAGACTGAATGACTGAGAACTTGGACTTTTCCATCCAAGGGTCATGTTTTAGCTTGCAGATCTACAAATTTATATAACTTAACTTGTTTGCAAAATACCTCAAATACCCATACTTGCCCAAAGCAAGCTTGCTTGCAAAAATCATTTACCTGCATAGAGGGCAAGTACTGCAACAGGTAATAAAACCAGCATTACTACTGTACCTCATGCATGAATGAAGCTGGTAGATATTGCCTCCTGGAAATAACAGTTCAGGAGACCTATCAGCTGCTCAGGTACTGTTTAACCTGCAGGCATTGTTGTTTGTGTTACTTTACACAAAAATGCGTTAAGTGTTATTGCTTTCTCCAGCAGATATAGCACTACTAATTATCCCATCATGTAGTCACTTTGAAGTGATATAAATAGCCCAGTTAGTGTCATTTTACATTATCCAGCAGAGAACCTCTAAAGCCTGGTTAGGGCATGGAAGTTGCTTAAAAAAAGAAGCAGGTCACTTTAAAGACAGATTCTGTATATTTTTCCTTACACGCTTCAGATGCTGCTGTTTGCTTGAATCAAGTCAGTAGAGAAGGAAAGTGAGAATGATAAATAGGGTGATGAAAGAGATGAATTAGTAAAGCCCTATTGCAAAGAATTAACCAAAACCAGAGACATAAAGGATGATGCAGATAGTGTTTGCATCAATCTCTCCTAGACAGTATACTTCGCAATTCTCCCCTCCAAATTAACTCCACTGCTTGCATCATTTCTTCCTCCCTGCAAATAGTAATTTTTTATTTTATTTTTTTTCCCAACAAAGTGGCTTCTTCTAAAAATCCCGCCTTAAGGACGTCTGATGCTCACCCTTGAGGTCCACCTCACAGCTGAGAAACGTAGTACTTGGGCTGGACTGCTTACTCGAGCAAGACATTCAAGACAATATGAGAACAACTATGGGAGATCACACCTCATAAATGGGAATACTGAATTTTAAACTGAGGCTTAGAAGCCATAAATAGATAAAATCAGGAGGGAACTTTGACACACAGGCTGGTTTGGACCATTTTTGAGCATGCATATCTGTGGAATAGCTAGAAAATATGGACAAGTGTCC
This sequence comes from Aythya ferina, assembly GCF_964211825.1. NCBI lineage: Eukaryota > Metazoa > Chordata > Aves > Anseriformes > Anatidae > Aythya > Aythya ferina. Next base: position 30,216,206 of record NC_140303.1, read on the forward strand.
CAAATCCTCAAACTGCCTAGACAAGATTTCCAGGCAGTATGTGCATCAAAATGTTTTTTGAAGCATTGTTATTATTCTAAACGTATGTAACAAAAGATTAGAAAAACTGAGAAGTGTGGACCTTTCTGCTGGAGAGAAAATTGATGGAGAAAGCTATTAAAACCAAGCTGAGCAAAGGAAGATTTAGACAGAAAATTTGCTGATAGTGAGGGACTGTGCTAAGTAGTAGAAGCACTAAGAGGGGACAATATGTACCTCATTCTACAGGTGAAGAATGAAGAGAATAATCCTGGTTAGATGTTTGGAAAAGGAGGTGACACAGGGGTCTGAAATCTGTTTAATCTTTCTCCAGTTTCTGTAATCAGTATGGGTACTGTAGTCTTTGCTTTTACATAACATTTTTATTTTGCCATTTTTCCGATATGCAAGCAAGATCCATTTACTAGAAACCATACAGTTCCTTATCATACCCAGCTTGGCTCCAGGAGCAGCATTTGGTTTCCCTGTGGCTGAAAGATGGAAGTTCGTCTAGTGGTAGATAGTCACACATCAACATAGGTAGCACATGTTACCACAACAGGAGATCTGTGATCTTCCAGTGATGCTTTGTACTGAGAGATTGGTTTGTTCTGATTGCTTTCAGGCAGCTAACTTTACTTTAATACACCTAAAGAATTAATATTTTCCCAGTGTTTCTTTTCCAGTTCAATACCTGTATTGGTTGCAACAGGAACAGCAGCTGATTGGCAGCGCAGCAGGAGACAAGATGGTTGAATTTAGAGTGTCTCATAAGGGGGTTGGTTCCTCTCCCTCAGGATGTGGTGCACACTCTGGAAATCTGAGACCTTCTGTACAACTGCAACCACAGCAACAGAATTAAGGAACAGAATGTAATAAGGGAGTCTTGGCAAGAATGTGGGGAGTCACTAATCAGGTTGAGCACCTCCTCCAATGTCTTCATGGAAAGCCCACTGAAGTATTCCCTTCCCTCCAGATTGCATTTATTCACATAGCATAGTCATCTAAAAAGTGTTAGGCCAGAAGAACATGGTCTGGGACACTAAGGAAATTATTATGTTCAAGCAAAAAGACTTCATCCTCTGTGGACAGAGGAATAAAATTTCTACAGCCTTGGACATAATGTGCTTCTCCCCCAGATTTGCACTAGACTCACACCAAATGTTGTGTCATAAATTCTTTAAGGTGGGGAAGTGATTTGCAAGCTCCAAAGCAACCTTAGGATATTATTTTCTGAAGAAACACCTCTAAAATGAATGTTGTAAATCCCATCCATTCCTGGAGATGACACTCAGCCAGCTGCATGTCTCAAGGCAGAAGCAAAGTTTTAAACAACTTGCATACAGTTGTCCAGGGAATTTTTCATGCACATCTTAGGCTCTATTTGCTATGCAAATTGAAAAACAGTGTGCCTCAAATACGTTACTTATCTGTCTGCCTATTTGCAAATCAAATGATTTAAATTAACATGCAGCATAACAGTGGGCCCCCACAGCTAAGTACATAGATTAACAGTGTATAAGTTAACAAGACTTATCACTGCCTCACAATTCCATTGCCCAGTGAAATGACCTTTCTCACATACCTCTATCAAAAGTTTGCTTTCTTCTGCCAGCTCTTCTAACACCACCACTACAAAGTATGCCACCCCCTCAATAGGCCAGTTCCAGCACCTATATACCAGTGGGAAGCCTCTCAGTAGTTCCAACTGTCTTTGGAGTAGGCAGGAAAGGACTAGGCGTGTTGTATTATTTGCTCTTTAGAGACTTTCCTTCCTGCCAAATTACTCAAGGTACAATTGTGAAGAATTTGGAAATGGCTTGATAGACATGAACATGTGTCCTGCAAAGTCTGGACAGCCGGAGCTGAAGCCTAAGAACTCAGAATGTAGCCAGTAGTGTTTGGTTTTAATGACATTTCAAAACTTTTCTAAAGATTAATTAACAGCACTTATCAGGGGACTCGGTATAACTAATTTTTATAGACCAGACAGGGAATTTAATGCCTTTTACCTCCACTCTTGCTTTTCACCTCTAACAACAATGCTGTGATGATCATCTTTGTAAGCTTTTCAGTGTCCTAAAGACAGTTGGAAATTCTATTAACTCAATATTTTTTTGCTTTCAAAAGAAATTTTGCTTTCTTTGGAAACAAAACATTTAGCAGGAATTGGTCCCTCTGGATGAATCACGGGAAGGGAAGGGAAGGGAAGGGAAGGGAAGGGAAGGGAAGGGAAGGGAAGGGAAGGGAAGGGAAGGGAAGGGAAGGGAAGGGAAGGGAAGGGAAGGGAAGGGAAGGGAAGGGAAGGGAAGGGAAGGGAAGGGAAGATGTTGAAACAGTCTATTTTGATATGCTGTAAAAAAAAAAAAAAAAAAAAAAAAAAAAAAAAAAAAAGAAGTATTTTCCATTCCATCAACATTTTATTTGCAGGCTATTTTTTTGGAAAATAAATACAACTGAACTCACTACTAATGGTTTGAAATGATCATAATGACATTTTTTGCTCACCAATTCATTATCATAATTGTTGCTATTAGTGCATTTCCAGATTTTGCTCCTCTCTCTTGGTTTGTGCACTGAAAATATGACAAGATTATCCTTTTCTCCCCACCCCCTCCGATTTTGCTGGAGTTAGGAGAACTGTATTTTCACCCTTCATGTTAGCAGCTCATCACTGACACCTTCTGTTACTTTCTTTGTGTCCTTGCAGGCTGCTGCATATTTAAATCCTTTAGCCAAGCAGCTTTCTTACATATCTTAGATCAATGTTGCTTAGAGGAATAGTGCAATTGATTCCTGCCCTTTTCCTGAATGAAATGCTCACTGCTGAACCAGTAACTGCTAAATGTGCACCATGCCTCAGACACAAAGAAGTCCCCAAATTTCATGTTTGCTGGGCTATGATTGCAGCCCAATTGTCAACACATGGCAAACGTTCAGGCATGTTTTCTTTGTGAGGTGTAACACTATTAGTAAACTATATACTGGGACTCCCTATAGGTAAGTGAAGAAGTAAGGATTTCCAAACCTCCCATGGGTATCCATGCAGGGACTTTTGTTCAATTTGAATGCAAACAGAAGGGCATGCACTCAGGCTTTATTTTTGCAGTCATCCCTCTCTACCTGGTATAAATAAGTTTTTGTTCATCTCTGGGTTTTCGAATATTTGAGTGAAATATTACTCTTAGTATTGTGAATACAGAGTCTAAATGGCTGAAGGATGATAGAAAAAGCATAAGCCTTGTATACCACCATAACCTGATTTTAGATTTGTAGAACTTGAAGACAGATAGGAATCTTCAAGGGAGTTCAATACAATTCCCTGATACCCAGTCACAAAGTTTAGTTGAGGACAGCAATACTCCTACCATTTCTTGTGCATAACACACTGGTGATCATGGGATGCTTGGTACAATATATGTGAACTGCTCTGTAGTATGCACCTGCAAACAGCTGGATTTTGGGAAGACCCAGGCGGTCTCATCTGTCTCCCTGAAAACTCTTACTCCTTTTTTTCAATAGGATTTGGAAAGAAGAATAAAAGAAATGAGCTTTCAGCCGCCCCCATCTTTCCTATTGCTGCTGGGAGCTCATGTTGTGACAGGTCATTGCAAGATCTGTAAATGCAAAGATGAAAGCAATTGAACCTCTTGAGGGAAAAGCAAAGAGGATAAAGCTGGAAGTATCAGCATGATACGACGTGGTGGGAGGGGAACTCTGGAAAGAAACCCTGAGATTTGCTCTTCCCTGCCTGGAAGGGTTTGAGCTGTTCTTGCCTCCCTTTAGAAGGCTTGCTGTTTCAGTAATTGGGTTGTTATCATTCGAAGGATAATTATCCTTCCCAGAAAGACACAGAGATGCTGGGAGAGGGTGAAGTTTCAACAAAGTGAAACCTAGCAGAGGTACATGACATGGCCTCTCCGCATCCTGTCCAAAGCCACATATATCTGAGGAGAATTTCCTATTCTATCAGAGATGAGAGATGCCACTAGCCTATCTTAGTGTAGCCTGTCCTGTGGATAAATGTTTCCTGACTCTTGGTGCTCACTTAGTGCTCCTTTGCTCCTTTGCTCACAGCTTCTAAACACTGACTAGGTGTTGATCCAGAACAATCACACATAGAGCTAGTCATACTTTTTGGCTTTCAGACACTAAGATTTAGCAAAAGTCAAAGCATTGCCAGTGTAGGAAATAGGAGACTTTTAAAGTTTTATTTCATGTCTTAATTTTCATTCTTTCATCTGGGATGGTTCATAGCTAATACAGGAAAAATATTCAATTCAGAAATATTATAGAAATTAAATACTGTGTTTCATTATATATAAAATTGATTTTTTGGTTTAAACACATGCAGACACACAAAAATAAATAAATAAATAAATAAATAAATAAATAAATAAATAGAATCCCAAATGCCAATTTCCATTAAAAAAAAAAAAAAAAGGTTTCCATAAAAATGTGATGTTTGTGGAATATATTAATTATGGTGTGTCATGCCCCATTTCTCATCTAATGCAGGGTGTCAAAGCATGACTTTATCTCCAGCACTACACAAAGTAGCACCCAGTGTCACACATGATGCACATCTCTATAGGTAAAGGAGTTGCTGCTGTTGGATTTTGCAGACTATTTCATGTTTCATTATTTGTTCTGCATTACAATTGTGTAAATCCAGCTGAAACTGAAAAAAAAAAGTTTAGCAATCCAGTACTATTAGCCACCTATAACTACAATATATGGGCACAACTCAGTATTGGGAATTCTGAATATTGTGCTTCTCCTTCTTTGGGCTACTCTTTCAGCTGCAATGAAGAAGGCCTGTAAGTCTGGAAGGCAAACTCTGCCAAACACAGGAAGACTATGCCCTTAGCTCTTTGATCTATAATATTCATTAGTATCTCACATGTTCCCAAGAAATTGTTGCTTTGATTTTCATCTGTTTTTGTTTAGGTGTGTTTGAGTTCATGGGATGTTTTGATTGTCTCTTCAATATTTTTACACACAAACTCTTTGCTGTAAAGCTGCCATCTGTGTCTGAAATATACACCAAACATGCTGGGGTTTTCCTCCCTGGAGATCTCCTGTTCTCTATGAAACACTGAATAAAGTTCATATGGGTCTTTCAAAGCCAAATAATAAAAAGAAGGAAAAAAGTATAAAAAAAAAAAAAAAAAAAAAAAAAAGCTTTTTTAGGATTGAGAGAATCAGAGTTAACCATCTTTACCAGTATTATGTCATCCAAGTAATGTTCTCACTACAACAGTAAAAATAATTTTGCATTTAGGCTGTGAAATTCATCCTCAGATTATACCATAAATATTGGGAAACTTATGCTACATGTGAGGTTTACAGCCTCCAGACCTAAAGAGGCATAGAGGAAGATTTGGTTTGAACAAAAAAGAGGCATTAATAAATAAATCTCATGGGCACTACTCAGTGAATAATTATGAACATCTTTGGTGGCTGTAATTAATGTTTTTTTCATTGTTACTGGTCCAACCCTAATATCTGATTCCATTGTTTTAGAGTAGAGCAGAATTTTTCAGTTGGAAGGGACCTTCAAAAATCATCTAGTCCAGCTACAGTGTCACAAATCTAGTCAATCCTCTGACAACACCTGAGGACTACCTTGCAGATAGTCATCATCACCAGATGAGGGTCACCACAAGTTTGGGCAGCAAAGATTTTGGTCATAGACACTGGTAGGCCTAGCAGGTGACCAATGGAGTATGGGTCATACTGAGTATTCCAGTGTCTTTAGCAGGTCACCTAGACCTAGACCTAGCAGATAACCCTGTCAAACCACTGGCAAGACTTTGTCTTAACTTGAACAGTGTCACAAAAGCAATGTGGGTAAAGCACATTTATGCTGATTCAGCTTTCTGCTGTGATTTACAGCCTGTGCCACTTTCATGTTGGAATCCTCTTTTCATCATTGATTTATATGATAATAATGCTCAGAAGGCCATTCAGGAGCCAGCTGCCATACCAATGAACCTCAAAATGACACTTCATTATAGGCTGGAGTGCCTGCCATCTTCTGTAAACTCCATTACAAAAAATAAAACTTGGCTCCACTGTGGATTTCTTTCCACCCCTTACCAGAGAGTCCAGATAGTCAGGCCTAACTCTGGTCACAGGCAGTAATAACACTCTGAAGGTGTTCTCTACACCCAGAAGCTTCCATAGGCTTGTATTAGAGAGTAATGAGCTGCAGTGCTGGGAAGTGACTTGCTTCTCTCTTCTGATGATGGATGAAATGAAAGGTTATGTCCTGCTGAAGAGCAAAATTGTAGGTGCACAATGCTGTCTTCAACAGCTACCCTGGAAGGATTTTCTGATGCACTTGTAGGCACCCACTGCAAAGTGCTGCATCAAGCAACTCATTCGCTACTAAAAGCAGCAATATGCTGTATCAGACCTACAGATCTCAGGCATTATGCTGTGTTTGTGCTTGGTCAAAGTCCCTGACACTTGTGTTAATTAAGAATACAGCTGCTGTTGTCACGACATGACAGGTACTCACAATTATCTGAGGCCCTTGCAAAATGTGAACAAATGTTCAGGCTTTGGAAGGCATGCCATCATTATTTAGCTTGCAACACAAAGCAAGTAGATACAGCAGAAAGAGCTGAAGAAGACTTAGTTCTCCATAATAGGCTTTGACAGAGTGAAATCTAGGTAAGGATCTGCCCAAAGGGAGCAGATAAAGAGTTTCTCAGAAAGAATCCCTGAAAGATACCATTGTAACACAGTATTTGTTGACTTCATCTGCCACTGGTCTGATCAATCACATTGAACCTTGTCTGACCTGGAGCAGAAAGAAGATTTTTCTTCCTCTGAACTGTGTAAGGATACTGAGGCAGAATTAGAGAAAGAAGCTGGGAGTCTTCAGATTTTATGCCCTCCTCTTCTAGAGGTAGATAGCCCACCCATTTACCATAATTGAAACAGAAAAGTCCTTTCACTTTAAATTATGTTCCAGTTTTGGTGTAAAAGTTGTTCATTTTTATGGCCTGGTACATTGGAGGCAATAGAAAAAAAGATTGTTACCCTTACTGAAAACAGCATCTGTCACTGGGATCAAATACTGCATGCCATCCTCGTGATAAAATGGGACACAGCTGAAGATTCAAAGCTTGCTGATATCAAGGAGAATTTTTCCACTGACTTCCTCAGGGGCTGGCTAAGGCCTTTGTGGAGCTACCTTACGAATGTTCAGTGTTAAATGTTTCTTTTTTATAGGGTTATTAGTGTGTAGGTCCACTGTACACAGGACACTGGAAAACATTTTTACTGCCAGCCCTCTGTTTGAACCAATGGGCAGTTTGGCGCATTATGGTCCATTATTTTTGACTGAGACTCTAAACTACCCCATAAAAATGTTGTCCTTGTTGTTAGTTTGCTATCCTGAGTGTTGCCATAAACACAGATTCTTGCCATTCAGGAGAGGTAATTTCTGATGACCCAATGAACTCGTTGTTCCTCACAGGCTGTGGTAGGGTGCCTGAGATGGGATCAAAGTGATTTAAACACCAGACTGAATCAGGAACGGGAGCTGTACAGTCCTGTCAGAGGAGCAGCTCCCCCTTGGCTACTTACCCACTGTGTAGCAGCAATACTAATGTGGAGGAATGACCCAGACAGAGCCCAGCTCATACATTTTTCCCAGGGACTATGCTTTACATAAAGCCTGTTAAAGGTTTTAATGTGCTTTATAGAACAGTGAGCAGGAGATTCACTTCAAGCCTGCGAACACAGCATTGACCCTGTTTTGCCAATGTTGGTCTAGGGAAAGCTGCAGGGAGAGAGGACAACCTGTGCTTCCAAAACGTTCCCTGCTGCTTTCCAATCGCTCTATTGCATTGCATCTTGCAACTTCATTGATCTATGACAGGCAAAGAAATGAGGAAAACTTAAGACAAGAGAATGACACTAAGCAGACCTATAGCTATACACTGTTTTGTCTCAGATTTTTTTCCTAGCCAATGTTTTTTTAAAGTTAAAAAGGGTCTAAAAAAGTATTTCAATAATTAATGGCAAAAGGAGAGGAATGGAAATGAAGATACTAAATGTGAAGATAACAGCCCTGGAGTTTGGAAGAGCATCATCTCTTTTGTTGTGTGATGACACCCTATCTTAGAGTCCGTTATTGGCACCACTGTAGACATGATCCCATTTCTAGCTTCTCCCTATCTGAGTCACTTATAATAGCCAGGTTCAGCGGGGTTTAGTGACAAAATAGAAAAAATATGAAGAGTACCTCAGTCAAGAGCATATCAACAACATAACTAAGCAGTGAAGCCCTGTATATATTTTTCTTCCTTTGAAATCAGAGAGGATTTCACAAGTGCCTACTCTACATGGTTTTGCAAAGCTTACCTCTACAGAGTTATGGTTAATAAATAATTGTGCTTTTTTATATCTTGATTTGAGAATGGCAGGTGTTTATACACTTTAAAAGATTTCAGCAGGCCTCTTCTTAAATAAATAATGGGGCAGAAACCTTATATCTTGAGCTCTGGCTCCCAAAATAGATTTTTCAAAAGGTAAATTTATATGCAGCTGGATGGTGGCCAGGGTGTCCTGCCTGCCTCACTGCAGGAGAGCTACACTGGACAGCAGGACAGTCAGACACCCTGAATTATCATTTGCTTTTAAAAATGGATCAAAAATTATTGTGTGAATTTAGCTATTGTTTAAAAAGTCTGATTGGTCTGAATCAGATACTAAAATCTGATTTCCATCAAGATCTGCATTTAAAGTACTTGAATTTCATGTCCACAATGTAATCATGATATTTTTATTGCCAACTGCTGAAATATTAATTATCCTTAAAATATCTGCATTGTCACTAATAAGACTTCATCCAGCTCTTAGCTAGGAGTAGGAAGCTTTGGGGGAAGCCAATGTTTCTGCGAGGATGTGGCACCTGGGCAAAGCCACTTCTCACACAGGCAAAGCTGAATATTGTCACCACAGAAGATGAGTAGGGCCAGACCATTCTTGCTGCAGTAAAGGAAAGGGGATGAGGGGACAAAGCGGGGACCAGAGCATTAGAGATGTCATGGAAGTGGTGAATTACCCATCAGTGTATCTCTAGATGCTCCTTCTTCCTCAGAGATGGCAGCAGCAGCCAGCCTGGAACTAAGGAAGCTTAGACGTGGGCTTCCTCTAAGGGCTGGTGCTATAGTTCCTGAGTGTAGAGCAACCAGCAGTAAATAGATTTAACCCAACAACATTTCTGCAAAAACTGTCAAGAGCTGTAAAAGTTTCAGGAATATTGAACCCTACAGTGGGGTAAGCGAACAGACTAGGTAATTAGATGATTGCAAATACATCGTGTCCTACCAGTTCTGCTGTGCTTGGAGGAGAAAGTGATCATGTTGTCATGGCTTGAATTCAGTAAATGTTCCTAGACTCTCACTGTGCTTTTAAAGAGAGAGCATTTTGAAGATGCTGTACATCCTTTCTTCTGCATCACCAGACAGCTATGTTTCATGTTGGCTTTTCTTGCAGAGTTACTTGTACTTGCCACTGTGAGGAGGTGAAAGAAGCAGATACCTTTTGCAATTGATTTAAAACACACCAGGAAATAAAAGGAAAACAGTTAAGGTTAAAATATCTGAAAATCAAAAACCAAACTCACACTCATTCTTAATGATTCCTTCCATCTTCCCCTTTAATTCAAAGACAGCTTCTTTGTTTGAAAAGGCTGTCATCATCAACAAATACTTTTCTTGAAAAAAAAAAATAAAATAAAAGAGAGAGAAAAGACCTGTTAAGTGCTGCATGCTAGCAAGTTTAATTGGCCAAGATTAAACATGCTTTTACAGAAATACAAGTACACAGGAAGGAGAGAAAAGGGAAAGAAAAAAAAAAATTGTCTATGAGGTTTATGAGACTTTACACACTCAAACACAGTAAGCTGTATCATTCAGCTTCTGTGTTGCAATAGTTTAGTCTGGGACACTTTTTCTGTGTCTCTTCCCACTAGTTCCCAGCGCTCACCAAGTTGGGATACTGTTTTGGGTTACTTTTAACCAAAAGCAAGGAAGAATTAATCCCTAAATGGAAAGCTATAAATTGTCAAAATTAGTTGATAATTGGTACAAAACTCCATTGTAGAGAGAAAATACAGAGTGCTGACTCCATCCTAGTGTACTATATTGTCTATAGCTGCCTTTGTCCAGTTCAGCAACTGTGATGTACAACAACAAAATCCTTACTGGGATGGTTCAAGACAAAGCACTTTACCTCATATTCACAATGAACAAAAAGTACACACGTGGCTGGTTACTGTTCAGCTGACTAGTTGTAACATGTTAAGTCCTGGTTATTCAGTTGTGTCTCATTGCTCTTCAGTAGGAGTTTAAACTTTCACCACAGTGCATGAGCTGGGAGACGGAACTACAGCCTTGGCAGATCTCAGCAGACCTCAGCTCCTCACCAGTTGGTCTCTCTGGGCTAGATGTATCTCGAATAAATCCAAAATCTTCCTCATCTTTCTAATGAAAACAAATTAAATAGAAAGAAAATCTCTTACAACAATTTCTTGACAAAGCTTTCTAGTCCCCCAGAAAGGGGTTTCTTTCCTGTAGTCTTTGGACAACTGACAGATCTGAGTTGAGTTTTGATGTCTCATATTGTTATTCTAAAAATTGCATGAGGCTTTGTATCATTGTCTAAATGAAGCCAAACTAGAATAATTCAATGACTTCTTTTAAGAAAAAAGACTTTGAAAGACTTAGAAAGACTTCTAAAATCCTTGAAAGACAATATTTCATCACTTTATAGACATGCCCAAAGATTTTGATCTTTTATAGCACACAGAGGTGATTCTTATCGCTAACCAAAAGTTCTCAGTAAGTTTGAACTGAGTGTGGAGATCTAATTGTCTGTACTCACAACAAGTATGCAGCCACCACTGAGGTGCAACATGGTAATCATTACTCATCATGTCCATATTAAAAACAAAAACAAACCAACAATCAAAACCAACAACAGCAGCAAACAACCTTTAAAAATTACCAAGCTATAATTGCTGTAGGAGCTTCTGCAAACAGATCCCTAAAATTTAGTAATAAGTATGCTTGTCCCTACCCGGAAACATGTCATTTTTTGTATCTTCTTCACTGCTTCTTTTAGTGTCTACAGTGCAGGGGATTATAAACTGAAAATTATAAGAGTATGCTCATGTTCCCTTTCAAATCTTGCCATGAGTGATTTGTTCACGGGAATGAACAAGTCCTGTTCTCCTCCCGTTGGGGAGGAGAGAGAGTCTCAAAGGCTTCTGCTTGGTGCCATAATCTACTTACCATCCTACTTGATGGGGAACGACACACACAGCAAAGTTAATAGATACTCACAGAAGGACAATACAATGAGCCAGTCACCAGTATGCAATTCATTGACTACAGACATTTTCCAGCTCTGTCTGTTCATGAAAATCCTCAAAGCTCCATCTGGAAATGACTGGTGACTACAACTGTGCCACTGTGAATCGTGTAAGCTCCCGCAGACAAATTAAAGCAGGAGGAGACTGATGGTCCCTTGATTCTGCACACACTGACCCCAACACCTGCTTCTAGCCTCTTCCCTTGCTGAGTTGCAACATTAGCTAATGTGTTCTTGATTGCTGGTACACTTAAGCAAATGAACTAATGGGAAGTTGTTAAATGCAGAGCAAACAATTAATTAAACACTTTATTTTTGTGCTGTTTAGAAAAGGAAAACTAAGCCAAAATGTGACTTTCTTCCCAAATCATTTCCACTTCTCACACATTTTCTTTTTATCAGCATGGCACCTGCTCTGCTAATGACCTGCCTTTTCATAACATAGACTTAATGACACAATAAACACTGCTGTCTGACAAATTGATTCTGTTAGTTTCTCAATCTCATCTCAACCGTTTACAAAATGTTTTGTTCACATTTAGAACTCTGTTTTATGGACTTGATACATGTGAGAAGATACCTCTCCTGTTCATGTCTCTGAGGTCAAAACCTTCCACCAGAAGTGACAGGAATTGTTAAGTCTCGGTGTTCACTCAATTTTAGCTTTTATAGCCTTTAAACTATGAAGATCCTTAATGAGTGTTTTTTTGTTGGTGGTGTTTTGTTGTTTTTTTTTATGTTAAAAATTTAATCCCAAGAACTGTCACCAGAAGCATGTAAACCCACTGGAAAGAATCACGATCCTGTGTGGAAGCTGGACTTATAGAAAAAGCCATTCCCACAGCTTTGAACAAATTCAGTTTTAGACCTCCAGCTGTGTGGATGGGTAAGTTGTACACGTTTATGCTGCAAAGGAACCATTCAGAAAGTAGGAAACTCAGGAGCAAGAAGATGAAGGGACTAAATAATAGAGGCTGACCAGGTTTTGAAACCAGAGTTCTTTACACCATTAACATCTGTTCTCAAGGGTGTGCTCTGTAAATCCCTTTTCATCTACCTTCAGTTTTCAGGGGGCATTAAACTCAGTTGGAACTTTGCTTCTGGGCTAAAACTTACATCAGTGCTTTTAGTCAGAAAGCAATTTTGTTTTGCATACTTTGAAGAAAAAAAGGATTGCTGAGTGATCTCAAGCCTGCAAAGTTTGAAACAAACAAAAATAAACCAAAACTAAAAAAAAGAAAAAAGAAAAAAGAAAAAAAAATGAAGTTAGTTTTCCTGAAGATGTTCTTTAGTACATGTATTTACATAATGGGTTTGTATTTTTAAAAAGAAAATTTTGCAGACCATTGAACCACAACACAGTAACTGAGTTTGCTACTGAATCATTCAAAACAAGAGTTATTAAGCTTTTAGAAGCAAAACATATTGTTGTATAAGACTCTGAAAGGGCTATTACAGTTTTTGTGCCTCATTAAAATAAAACCATCAAATAATACCTCTGTACGTAGGTTGGGAAACCATAACCTGTAATGAATCTATGAATATTTATTATAGCACAACAGCAGCAAGTAAGAAGTAGCTTTGACCTTATGGTATATAATGCAGCTGGGTGGATAATCTGAATATTACAAAATTGAGAATTTACCAAACGTAAATGATAGAAAGCATTTACACAAATAATACAGCTAGAAAGACAAGCAGATACAACCTCCCCTCCCCCCCCCCCCCCTTCACTGTGTTGCACCAAAGAGGCCTCTGCCCCAGTCTTGTGCCTCTATCAGCAGCAAGTGGGGAAGTGGGGAGGGTCAGCAGCATCACAGCATCTCATGACATTCACCATCCTCTGCTACTTCGGTCAGGTCTTGTGGGAGGATAGTTCTTGCTGATCCCTCTCTCCTGACCTTCCTGAGGTAATCTTTCAGCCCATGTCCGAAAGATGTCAGTGGTTCTGGCATAGCACTCAAACAGGCTAATCATGTTCTGGTTCACATATCCAAAACATGTCATGTCTATGCTTATGTTGGGGATATAGACATAGCCCATATTTATAGGTGGCATTAATTTCCTGCCCTTGTCTTATTACTTTCCTCATAATTTCCAACAGACATTATGGATTTTCTGGTTTTAACTGACATTTCTTTACTATGATTTGGTTGATATTTTTGACCCCTGTCAAGCACAGGGGTAGTGTTTTCAGGGAAATCCACAAAGACTAATTTAGAACGTATAGTGTGTAGGTAGCTAGAGCTATTTTTCCCCTGTGCGTTACTTAACACCTAGCAATGCTGAATTTCATTTACCATTTTATTACTTAGCCTCTCTGTTTCATCCATATGCAACAATTTATTTGCACCATCAGCTTCAGGACTGTCAAATCTAAATAAATTTGTCTAAATGCAAACTCTATCACTTCACTACTCCATGCTTTTCCCATATCATTCATGAATATTTCGAACATCTCCAGTTCCATGGTAACTTTCACTCTACTGGATTTTGTTAAGCGACCACTTTTAGCAGGGCTCATTGTAAAGTGATAACTTTTTAGTAGCCTGTTATTGATTCATAAGATTTTCTATCTTCTCACAATGACTTTATGTTTTGCCCAAAAGTTTGTTTTATGCTGATTTTATTTTACCAAAGTAACTTTTTTACCTTCACAGAACCTCCTGAAAATCCAAGTGTATTTTATCAGCCTAAGAAATCCCTTTCAACATGTGCTTTGATTGCTGTGGTGAGCTGTGATATGCATAACTTTGTGTTCTGCTGACACTTCAGTTCTAGAACATTTTCTTTCCAGATTCATTCCCTGTATGGAAATCTCCTGATTTTCCTCAGACTGAGTACCAAGATAAATAGTTAATTTACTTTTCTGTTAGTGGCTTCGCTGGGTACTTAGGAACACTGTACAGTTTAAAGGTCACTAATAACTCCCCAAATGAGTAAAACTGAGAACTATATCCACATCTTATTGCTCCCAGAGGATGTAACACTGTCAATTGGTCTGCATATTTTTAACTTAACCAGGATGACTCTTCACTGAAGACAAAAGTTCAAGTCTGTAAAATGCTCTTGACCTTGTGGTCATGGTGGCTGAGCTTTCATTTAGTCACATCAGGCTGTATGTTTCTGCATCGTGTAGATTTTTGGTACTTTTTCCCCTCTACATCTTTATTCTATAGTTCATGTTAGAAGATCTGTTCTTTCTGAAGAAAAAATCAGAAGGCTTAACTTATGTCCCACAGCAACACTTAACTGTTCTCCTAGATTTTGATTTTTTTTGTTTGGTGATCTTTTGGTGATTGTTTTGTTTCACAAGAATGTTGTAACATAAAAAAGTTCAGCATGCTCTGGCACCTCAAAGAGTATGTTCCTATGGTAGCAGTACTGCACTGTGCCCTGAAGCTGTGCAGGACTGAGCTCAGCTTCAGAGGACCCTGAAGTCTGCCCTGATTTAACCAAGACAGCATCCACTTCTAGTTGCTATTATGTTGATGTAACATAATTGTAGACCCTGAGCCCTGAGTAACAGGGTCTTTCAAGGCCTACCCTGCAACTGTGGTCACTCTGCTTCCTTCATAGCACAGCACTGCTGGTGGCAAAATTTTTTTCTGTGCTGATCATTTCTGTGATGGGACAGATGTTTTCAGGCAGTTTGTGAGGGTGAGATACAGCAGGCACTACATATTACTGCTTTGTCCCCAAAAGATCTCATTTTTTTTCTCTTTTTGTGCAAAAAGCATACACCTTCTGAATGGGAAGACAATATACTTTCTAAATCTATTTAGGACAAACTGACATGATTTCTCTAAAGTTATATTCTAATTAATACTGGATAAAAAGGGATCCACATTTATACAAGATACCATCTGCATCTCTAGGTTTCAAGTGATTAATTCATCTTCTGAAGTAAACCTTTGTAAACAAGCTGCTGCTTTTCATTGGAGAAAATAAATTTGAGAAACAGTATTTCAATTATACCCTCCCAAAGTTGAATTTCCTTAACACTGGTCTTTGAAATTCACCAGGATCTTCTAAATTTTATAAACCAAAATATTCCATCTTCTGGTTGAGAATAATTAGGATTTAGGGGTGGGTTTTTATTTTTGTTTTTGTTTTGTTTTTTAAGATGCATATTTCTTTTTAGTTCCCTTAAGTATATACAAATTGTCTTGATCTAAGTAATATAACCTTCTTGCTAACATTAATTAATCTCCTCCATTACAGAAACACATTTTCCCACAGAGTATTTCTCCTTCCCTCTGGCAATGCAGGCAACAGAAAGAATAGAAAAGTCACCTCCTTCATACAACATGTGTAAATGCACAATGCAGGCACACTCCCATGAGAGTCTCTAGAACTAGGAGCACACAGACACCAGAAACCTTTTTTTCTCCAAATCAGATTTTCTGTTGCCCACTGAGGATTCTGCAAGCCTAACTGCAATGTATAACATTGAAGTTAGGATCACTTCAGTTGGTAGCAGGGATAAAATTGAAGGCATATAGCTACTCACATTTATCAGTAAAAGAGGTCAAATTATTTATGATATGTGACCAATTTGAAAAGATTTATTTGTGCTTGATTTCTCTGTATTTTTCACTCTCAGTGGAAAGACGAGCAAATGAAACATGGCAGTGAGCAGACCACAGATTTTTGAAAAGCAATTACTATTTAAACATTTCGTGGTATGCTTCCTTTTTTTTTTGGTGCTGAGATTATATACATATATAGGATTATATATATATATATGGGACCTAGAAGATTTGACCAAATCAAAGGGAACCTTTATTTTCATTTTCACAAGTTATTTGTCATTAATCCTTGAGAGGTTTAGGGGAAAAAAAAATGTATTTTTTGCAGGTAGCATGTTACTGCACGTCATCTAAATTACAGTAAATAACCATGTAAGTGTTAATATCTCACATCAAATGTGTGGAAAAGGTGGCTTCTTCCCATTCTTTTTCACTATGTGTCAAGGACAGCAGTACACAAGCTCCCTGGTGAGCCTGAGTAGAGGAAACCCAGCCAGCTCTGCTGCCAAAGAAATATCCATGGAGCCTTCAACCCTGGCAGCATTGCCACAACTGCCTACAGTAATTTAGTTGCACGCTAAGCTAGCAGAAATCTGGTTTATCAAAACAAAAACAAAAAAGGAAAAGGAAAAACAAAACAAAAAAAAATCAACAACAAACAGAACTGTTAATTGTTAATTGTTTTCATTTGGCTTAGTGTGCTGAAATGGCCCAACAAAAGTCCAGAGAAGAGCTGAAATTAACAGGGAGAGCCTGGGATGTGGGGAAGGATGCAGTGATCAGCAGCTGAATTAGTGATGTTTACCACGTAACAGCAGACAACAAGTTTATGTTACTTTTTAAGCCATGAGACTTCTGTCTTTGGATATTGATCGCAGTTTGGCTGTTATGTGGGAACTGTCAGGATATGATCTTCCTATGTTGATGCACCAGGTTTCTTGAACAGGTCACCCAAATTGCCTGGCATTGTTCTCTCACCTTGACTAAATTTATGACACTAATGAACTACAAGTAACACACTGAGATAATCAAACTGGAATGAAAGCAGAGCTCTCAATTTCAGCAAAACATGTTCTGCAATCCTGTTTATCTCAGTAGTTCCCGAACCAGGATCCCTAGTAAGACACAGCACATCTGTGTCATAGCAAGCTTTAACTAATTTTGCCAAAAATATAATAATAATAATAATAATAATAATAATAATAATAATAATAATAATAATAATAATAATAATGGGGATCGAAATCAAATAAACTTGTCAAACTTTCCAAATGCTTGCAATATGCTTTATAAGACTTTTCCAAATGACCTTCAGGGACAGGTTCCTTGCCTCCATGCTCATCCTCACAGCAGACTTTTGTCCAACTGTCTCACAATATTCTGTCCCTTCCACCACGACACTGTATCTTTACAAGCCAGGCTACAGTCCTTCTCCCTCTGAGGAGGGGCAGCAAACATGCTGAAAACTCAGAGTTAGATGTGGCAGACTCAGTCTCTGGATGGTAAATAACCTTGCACAGGTTTTATTACTGTCACAAACCCCTTTCATTAGAAATCCCTCTGGCAGACCCTAACACCAGTCCCAGTTTCCTATTCTGAGGTAGAAGGGAGCCTTTTGATTTCATCTGCAGCATTTTCATATTAACTGTTTGGATTTAAAACATGACAGAGAGGAAGGCTCTTATCCCAAGTCTGCTGTTTATTTCAAGGGCCCTGACAACTTCTTCCATTTGCCATCTATTCCAGAAATTGTTTTACGTGACCTGAAGGCTTTCCTTAGTGTTCTCCTCCCCAACATGAAGAACATCTTTCCCATACTCAGGATCAGCTCTCAGAGTCAGTAGGAGTTGACTCTTGCCCTCCATGTAGTCAATGGTTTGCAATTGGACTGTTTTCTAAGAAATACTCAGTGGAAGCAACTGGTTAAAGGGGATTACATGGTACTGCAGATCATGCAATGACCATGATATTTGAGTTCAAGACAACAAGCAGCAGTCTTGCTCAAGGCTGGTGAGCAAGAGGGAGAACCTTTCCTCCCTCTACAGCAAAGGACAAGCATTAGCCGTAATTCTTATTGTGACTCCTCTCAGATATTCAGTCTCGATTCTCCATCCATATCTGCCAAATACAACTGCTTTCCAGGCCTGGACATGGACAGAGGAACTGTTCAAGAAATGTGAATATATAAAATTTTTCCTTTTTGTCATTATTCAGGTGGTGAGATGGTTTAATGTTTTAACAAGACCTGGATGCTAACTAAATTTTACTAGAATGTTGCCTTAGCAACCATACAAAATATTTCAGTCACTTCTGAAAGGAGCTCCTGTTCCATGAGAGGTGCCAGGAACCACAGTAATAATGTCAGAGCATGGTACCTCTGTATGCTGTTGTCTTGCCCCATCACCCCTCGCCTGCTATGAACATCCCTGAGAAGCATACAACATGGACTAATGAATAAAACAGGACTCAAATTATTACTATGAGACGGGAAATGTAAACCTTTTATTGAAACCTTTTCTTTGTAATCTGAGGTCAGTAACGCCCTGAACCTATTACTCTCTCTTTTTCCCCTCAACACCAACTGTAGCATCCAGCTGTACTGGAATTATGGTTCTCCTCCTACGTTGTTTTTTTTTTTATTGCACCTTGAACTTAACCTGATCATGTCCTTTTTTAAATAAAAAGCCAGAGTTTTGTGGTTGGTTGGTTGTTTTGTTGTTGTTGTTTTTTTTTTTTTGTTGTTGTTTTGTTTTGTTTTTTCTTAAAAGGTCTATTTCATGTCTCAGGCAATGCTGCTGTACCATGGTAAGCGAAGCCATATTACAGGTTAAAAAAAAACAACTTGGCACGATAAAAAAAGTTAATGTGCTAACCCTTTGGCATTACTTGGGCACATAATATTGGATCAACAACGTATCCCTATGCCACAGTGTGTAAAGTAATTCAGTAATTATCATTAATTACACTATTTTAGTCAGCTATTTAATGTTACAGTAAAACAGAATATGACAAGCCAGGCTTCAAATTAGAGCTCAAATTCTATTACTAGGGATCCAGAGAATAATTTTTCATTGTCCAAGGACAGTGCAATTCTTTTGAATCCAGAATGGCAGCACTGCTCCCTGCAAGCTCCAGCTAGGACACCCACTCCACCTTCCAGCAAACAACTCCATTTCATAAATAACAAAATCCCAATCCCAGTTTCTCCAGTACAACAAGTTATTCTGTAATAACAGTTGAAAGCAATCACTCTTCCTTTAAGAAGACAATCAGTCTTGAAGAAGACAAGACAGTGAACCCTTTTAAATAGGTGGGAACCATGATCTATTTCACTGTAACCAAAGCAAATTATAAGAGAAGTTTATATCATCACACTACGTATCTCTTTCTGAAGACTTCCTATATCCTAAAACATTTGTTTTCCTCAACCTCTCTGACCTTCTTTTGTCTCTGATTTATATGTGTTTATAGCACTGGCAACATTTGTGGTTCATTTTCTTATTTTCCTCATCCCAGCATGGGCACTGGTAATTCTCTGTCTTCTGGATGAAAGCATGTCCCAGCTCTTTCAGCTTTCTGACTTTGGTTTGCCTTGGTTATACCTTCTGCTCTGCACACCAGATATGTGACCTTACCTATCAGAAGAAGCTGGTTGGCCCAGGAGTGCATATGGTGTGTTTCTGTACCACGTGGCAGTGCTGTATGCCTGAACAAGCTCACTTGGAGGACATACGTCAAGCTTGGGGGCTGTACATCAGGTTTTGAGAAACTGCCTTTACTGGTTAAGCACTTAAACCATTAGCAGATCTCTGACCTCTCTCCATGGCTTTGGCCCTACCTAAAATTTGACTGGCTCACTGAGCCAAAAAAAAAAAAAAAAAAAAAAAAAAAAAAAAAAAACACAACAAAAAACTAGCTACATAGTGGGATGGGGCTGTGAGATGCTTGGCTCCTCATTATATCCCAGGACTAATTGTCCTGTTTCACCTCACAGAGGTAAATTAAGGTAAAATGTAATGAAGAATATGAGACCTTCATATAGTTTAGTGTGGAAAGTACACCCATCATTAATAGGACTGAAAAGGACCTTGAAAAATCCTTTGTTCTATTATCTAAAAGAAATAGGCAAACACAACTTCTTCCACTCCTTCACTTTCTAACCATCTTGCTTTTCCTTCATCTTCTTATTTTCTTTGTCCCTTTTTTCTCAGCTGGCTTCTTTAACCCTCCAAAGCATCTGGGAATATGGTCCAATTGCAAGGTGCTGCTACTGGAAATAAAGTTGATTGTAATAAACAAGGAAGCAGAAAACTGCTGCAGATGAAATAAAATGCAATGCGTGAGTCATTAAATATTGAACCAAATTTAGACTGCATAGCCAGTCTCAATCTGTTTTTACTGATGGTAAATGATGGGCTTATATAATTTCCAGCATCCTGATGGATGATATGATATCAGGTTTTTAGGTTGAGAAAGACACCCTTTTCAGGGTGTTTTTTAACTTTTATATTAAAAAGCTGATTCCTGTACAGCACTGAGGAGTCTGGATGACTCACTGCCTTTCTGAGCAGGATCTCAGTTTCTCCAGTGTTAATAAAAGCTGCAGTGTTTTGGAGCAGTTTTGTCTGGGCAGTTTGAAAAAGGTCCCCAAAAGCAAACTTGAGAATTGATTACACTTGTCTAGTTTTAATGAAAATAAACAATGTGGGTGGGAGTAGAGTTTTATAATTACCAGGCCACTGAAATTGAAAATAGAGGAGATGTTCCCCAAACCTCTGAAACACCACTTCCCTCCAACCAGGCTCACCACCACATGGTGACTGAAGAGAGATACGCTCTGCTGAAGAACCACTGTTCTGCTGCAAGGGAGAGAAAATAAAAATTAACCTCTGATCCACAAAAGCTCTGGAGCTCCTGGCAGTTAAGATGTTATTTAATAAGTTGCCATGCTTTGAATTACTAAAATGAAGGGTTGGAGGAATCTCTCTGCCATGCTGCTCCTTTCACCATTCTCAGACTCAGGTATCACAGCCACCTGAGGAGAGAGCTGTAATTAAATTAATAAAGCATGGCCTGGCTAGTAGGAAGAAGGACAGAGGGACAGAGAGAAAAGTGATTGTAGGTAATTGCTGGGCATACTGCTGTCATTTTTTTATTCTTTCTGCACTTGAGACTGGTAATTTTTTGCTACTCTTGTGCTTGATGGGGTCTTCAGCTGGAGATCACCAGCCAAGACATGATTTTTTATCAAAAGTTAAAAAGAGGTTGAGATAACACAAAAAAAATGCCATCTCTCTCTCTCTCTCTCTTTTTTTTTTCCCAGTTGACTTGAAATGTAAAAGATTTTTGTGATATTTTTCTACCGAAATAAAGCACCCTTTTCTAAGAAAATTAAAAACAATAAAGCAAGCTTCTCAGTGACTGGAAAGGGTTCCATTAACAAAACTGAACATTTTTTAAACAGTTTTGAGACAAGTATCCTTAGTTGGATGAGGACAGCCTGCCTCACCCAGCTCTCACCACAGAATTCAGATCTGCACCATACTTAGGGCATTTGAAAGATGTGAGACCTTTAGATGTAGGGATTTGGTTCTGCTTATCAGAAAAAGAAAAGCCACCTGCAAGATTTGGATCTATATCCCCATAATGGCTTTCTGAACTTCCCCAATAGTGTTTTGATCTGGAGTTTTTGATTTAGGCTCACCTATGTTCACTTATCAGCGTTGGTTTCCTTCCTATTTAGAGCATACATCTGACAGCTTGAACTCCTGGCCTTGCTTTCAAAAGCTGTAGGGTGAATTACAACTCCTTCTAAGTAAAAAATGAAACAGTGGGGGAGTCCATTTCTGATTTCACTAAAACTTTCCTGGAAAATTAGCCTTAAAATGGTGGCTTTCTCTCTGATCCAGCAAGATGGCTATCTGTTTGGATGCAGAGCAAAAGGTGAAGGCAGCCTGCAACAATTTTTGGATTTGCCACGTGATCTGGGGAAAGAAGGCTTCAGCCATGGCATCTATATATGTTATAGCAGCACCCCAAGCATCCCAGGTGTTAAAAGCAACTGTCTGTGCTGGTCATTGAAAAAGTAGTTGCTGTTCTACACAACTCATTTTTTTCTCACTGGAATGGAAAGGGAAACAGTCCTGTTGATCCATCAGAGAGGAATCCAGTTTTCCTGCCTCCCAACCTTGAACAATATATAACTGCATCAGCCATGGAAGATAAGAAGCAGCAGGCAAAACCTAACTCAAACTTTTGCCTTGGGGACTACTGCAGTTTTCAGTTCTGGGACTGCATTCCCCAGAAGCTGATATGAAGAGGAAGACACTTATTTTTCACTCTTCTGGTAAAATGGCAGCAGGTCATTTCTATCTCTTGCAGCTTTTCAGATCTCATGCAGACAGATATCCACTCTGGGAAAAGCAGGAATTGTGGAAGACTGACCTTAGCATTTCTTTTATCAGATTGCTATCCATTAACTGGGTTAGTGTGCCCTCTCTATCCATCTCTCTCTCTCCCTGTGTAGCTGAGGTAATACAGCATTCTGGAAGGAAACAGGCATGCATATTCATGGGACAGCTTGTGATAAATGCCATCATTGACTCCATGCTTTGAGGTTTTGTTAGTGGTGGGGATTTTTTCTGCCTTTACAAACCCCATGTAAACTCAAATTTAGATTCAGAAAAAGTGTTTGACTTTCCTTGATTTAGTGCAGAGCAAGAGTACTACTGCTCACTCAAGCAGTCGCACTAGGACTTTTTCTGCCTGTGGTTCTGAGGAGGAAACTCTTTGAGTGTATTACACAGTTGAGTAAACAAAAGGAAGAACTGCTGCAGAGCTGGAATATAAAGCCCTGAGGCTGAGAGAGAACAAAAGGAAGAGGATACATTTAAAGCCCTTACATTTAAAAGAATTGCAGATAACCTGTGACTGTTAATGTCTTGACTGAAACTCATCTCTGAGCACACTGTGGGGACTGATCCTGCTCCCTTTGGGAAGCCAGAGTTTACAGCACCATAGTGACCATATTTGTTATCTCACAAAACTGGCATGGCACAAATTAGTATAAACTGACGTTGGACAACAGCAGAGTCCCTGGATGCCCAGCTCCTTTTTTAGATAAATTCTGTCCTGAGGAGTACACCAGCCTTGTAGTGAAATGCTTGTACGGAAAAGGAGTGTGGGGCCTATGGTCCAAAAACATAGAAGTGGAATGGCCTTGAAGGATTCTCAGCATCCATTAAACTACTTCTTTGTAGCTCACAGATCAAATCAGCAAAGCCCTGATCTGAATCAGAAGACAAATTTGGACACATATTAAGAAAGTTCCCACAGTGCCCTGGGGACTTCATCTCCAGAGTTCAGGCTCAGACCCATTTGTGTGCGGATGTTCAAGGGCTAGTTCCCACCTGCTCCTGCTGGGAGCTTACACCAGGGCCTTAGCCTGTATCCTCTCACAAGCTATAAACTGTCCTTCGCTGCAGCACTCAGTGCTGTGAGTTACATTGTGCTCATGCCTCGAAGCTGAAAAAAAGATGACTAGTGAAGCTTTATCATCTCTACCCAAGGGAAATGCAGGTGCTTCCAAGGTAAGACTCTCATTTCTGGACTGGAGCAGATATTTGTGTGGGCTTTGATAATTCCTTTGTGTTAAAAGAGAGAACTGTCACAAAGGGGATTCCGTGCAAGCTAGAAAGTATATAACTTTGATGTCTTTATTTTTTTTTATTTTTTTTTTCTATCTGTGTTCAGGTTAAAATACTGTTAGATTTCCTTAGTTATTTTAGTAGGGCAAAAATGCAGTGATTACATTTAACAAAACAATGTGTAGGTGACACCCCATAGGACAGAAAAACATGCAAGCGATTGGGTATGCAGTTCCTTCATCAGCCCTAACAAAGATGCAGCAAGAGTCAAGCTGTGACCACTGGTTAGAAACAATGCCCTCAGGTTAGTCTAAATGTGTTCATCAGTTAGGCACTTGAAGGGAAGGGGACATTGGCACCCAAGAGGAATAGAAATGCTCTTAACAAGGGGGAAAAGATTACAGCAACTGAGGAAGAGAAACAAGCAGTGAGCATCTGTGAAACAGATAGAGGTTAGCAGAGGGCAAGGTGAGAAGCAGTTTGTTACAAGACATAAAATCAACGTAATTGTTGAATTTTCGTTGCACTTATGCAGCTGGGTATCAGTGCACTTTGACCTTGCTTAAGCAATGCGCAGGCACAGACAAAGCCTTTGTCAGGAGAAGAACCCCTTGTCCTAGCTCTCCCATAAGGCTTGTCCCCACTCTCCCAGGAAGCACTGAACACATTTCCACATGCACAGAAGCAGAACATTGAGCTGATCTGCACTTCAGTTGAAATTTTGCAGTACGTTCCCCAGCTGTTATATTTCAGCCTTAGGGCATAACATTCAGGGGTGAATGGCAGCTCTTCACTCTGCTTGCTCTCCTCTGAAGAGGGTGTTTGTCTGAGTGCTCACTACATCTGGCTTTCTTGTTTGTGCCTTTGGTTTGTGTAATTGCCTTAATCTGAATTTCAAGGCTGACACCCTGCCTGACCCTTTTCTTTTCACTTCTGTATAATGTATTACATCCAGCCTTCTTACTTTTTCTTTTAATTAAAAAATACAGAGGTTTAATGACTCACTTCTCAATCAAGTTTATTTCCCAAAACAATATGCATGCATGCATGTTTATGTATCACAGGATTTAACTTCTGGTTTCCAGTACTCTGTTGCATATATTTACATTACAAAGATTTATGAAAAATAAATCATAAAAATATGTGTCTAAGTTAAAAGCGTGCCCCATAAAAATGTTGCAGCACTTACTGATTTTCTCACCAGTGTGTCAGACTCTCTTTTTTTTTTTTTTTTTTTTTACCCTTCAGCTGCTACTACTGAGGCAGACTGTCCTGGTGCTGGGTAACAGTGATTTGGTATCCAGGTGCATATACACATGTGCAGATGCAGCAGGCTTAATTGCTGTTTGCTTTGCAATTTAAACCTCTTTAATCTTCTATTTGTTAAATGAGGAACATGAAACATTTATGTAATTAATTTGCTCAAATAGTTCAGCAATTAAGCTAGCCAGTTTGGTATCTGTCTTTGAGGCCACCTCAGAGTGGCCTTCCTGGCTACTGTAGCCCTGGAGTACTCCTCCTCCTCTGTGGTGCATCACAGCTTTCTCCAACAAGAGTGCATTGACCTCCTTGAACTTTCTCTTACACCTACCTGCCAAGCTAGTTTTCACCTGAACTCTCTGATCTTGTAATCTCATTATCCCTTCTTCCACTGCTCCCTCATCCTGCCCTCTGTCTCCTTGCCAAACTCCTGGTCACCTCCACCCACATCCATTCATTCTCCCATTTTAGCCTTCACCTGACCAGTCAACCCACACTATCACCACCCTGTGCTGCTCTGACAGTTCCTCTGCTGCTTAGCAGGCTGCTGTACATCCATCCTCTCTCTCTGGTCCTTTGTCCTCTGATACCATCTTAGGACCACAAAGTCAATTGAACAATTGATGCAAGAATTATAAAGGTGATTGTGCTCATGTGTATCTAAGCAAGATGAAAGGGGTTATAACAAAACTATAACACCATCCTGAAATTCTCACTACAAAAACAAAAACTAACACACTGCAAGGTTGGAAAGATTGGATGAGATCTGCAAGATATATTTTATCCTACTGTGTCAGATCTAGTTATCCAGAAAATGGGAAAAAAAGACAAAAATAAAAATATTAAAAAAAAAAAATAATAATCTTCCTGGTCCTAAGTCTCTATATTATATATTAATAGTATATGTATCAACCTGTATAACAAGACCTCCAGAACTGATATACAACTCACTATTCACAGGTATCTATCTAGTACTGGAGTTTGTCTACCTGTGATGTTAATGACAAGGATGCTGGAAGGAAAAGATCACCTTACAAAAAGATCACCTTACATCATTGTGTCAGATATTCATATTGGTTAATGGTCAAAATACTTGCACAAAAATTCCATCAGTCTGATAAATTTTAAGTGGCTGGTTGCAGAAAAGATATTTTTAACTTCAGCTGTTGTGAATTTCCTGTATATTTATAAAAATAAAATGTTCTTTCACACTTGAAGTAATTCATACTGATTTTTTTTTTTTCTGTCAGTTAGCTGGATTTTTTTTTTCTTATTGAACCAAAATGAATCATGACTATTCCTTGGCTGGCAACCATGATAGTCTTTATGTTTCATAATGCAATAAGAAATTTTGCGAAAATGCATTTGTTATAGTTTTTTTCCTCTCCCTCTCTCTACCCCCCCCCCCCCCCCCCCCGACTTTTTTCTCCTGAAGTCATCTATTTCTCTCCCTTAAGAAAGCAGTGCCATAAAGTTTGGTTTTCACTGTCTAATTCCAGCTCCAGGCTTTGCCCTGTTAGCAGAGATCAGAGCCCACCCCACCTCCAGATATCCCAGAGAGCCATCTACTGGTGCAAGAACATAAGGTTGCCAGACCACAAGCAACAAACTTTACCTTTTCTGAGTATTTCTGTCTCTGGTAAAACCCCAGAGTTCAGGCCAGTCTCCTTCTGACCCTTCTTATTCAGGCTGGCCTAGCAGTACGTTACTTGATGGGGTGTTGCTGCAGGGCTTTTCCCTCATTCATTTTCACTTTGTGCAGTCCAGGGAATAGTTTTATGGGTAGATATGTCATAAATTTGTTGATGTAAGCAATACACTGTTGATAGGGAAGGGAAAAAAAAAAAAAGAAAAAGAAAAAAAAAAAGGAAAGAAAAACAGCTTATACATGTTAATCATCTGAGTTGATTTTCTGTAAGAGGTACCTAGTTGCTTTGCTGCGGTAAATTAAAACAGAGATATATGAGCTCTCGCCATTTAAATTCATAGTGAATCACTTGAAAAATGAATATACCAAATAAAATGCCCTGGGTCCTGAACTGAATGCCTTCTGAAGCCTGGATGCTTCAAAAAACAGCTCTGCATTATACATTCCTGAAATTTCTTCATATTTTAATTTCAAGCATGGATGTGTGTAGTTCTAATAATTGATCCCTTATGAACCTTTCTCTCAGAAAGCAAAGCATACTCAATCTTATGTTTGTACAGTGATCCATGCCAAGGGGTTAGCCTTGTGTTTTCCATGCTTTTGTCCTAACTTTGTTGCTAATAGAGATAATGAGTCACTGTTGATGAAACACCTAATGATAATCACAGCAAAAATACTTAGTAGTTCCACGGTATTTTGAACTTTCAAATACCATATATCAATTGTCTCTAGAACATGCCTTGGAGTACGGTAAGCATTAATACCCAAATTACAGATCCCATTATTGTTCTCATTGTATTAATCAGGAGATAACATCGAAACATTGCACAGGAGCTACAAAGTCTAAGGGCTGACATCTGTAATAAAACAGGGTTTCAGGAGGTCCTGGGCCAGAATACCAAACCAGGTGTACGTGATGCTGTGGTTCAACCTGCGCTTTATGCTAGCAGGAACCCAACCTTACTTCCAGAAAGAAGTGTCCTTGTAGCAGTATTCCAGATACTTCCAGGAAAATAATAATAATAATAATAATTTTAGCCTGGATTAGTTCCCCCATGAAGCTCAGAAATAGCCACACAGATGGTAAACAGCAGTAGTGTTAGGACAGGAGAAAGCAGAGAGAGTTGTCCTCCTCTTGCCTTAGAGTGAGAACAGCAAAGCTGATTTAGCCAAAGAGAATGGGCAGGGAGGTGGTCACCTTGCACGAGAGGATCCATGTTGCAGCAAGGGGGATGAAGCTGCTTCTGATGTACGGCTATTATGTTAAGATCAAAATGAGGAACTTGTTTTCTTTTGTGGGTGGGATTTTGAAATCATTCGATTAAAATATTGCATTATTCATCAGTACATTAAATCATTAAATATTCAGCACAAGTTATAACAATAAAACAGATCAGGTAAAAAATTTCTTGTCAGTAACGCCACTTTGAGCATATATTTTCCAAATGTATACTGGAAAGCAACCTGTTTTCTTCCTCTAAACTGAGATAATTGTCAAAAAACATATCTATATTTTGCTTATATGCAGGTATTTATTTCCATATACGGTAAACTAATTCTTAGACTTTTTATAAGAATTCATGATGTTGATTTACAAACTTGCTCCTGTCAAAAAGAGATGGTCTCTGTATGGCTTTGTGGACAGTTAGATTGATCAAACCTTTAACAGTTCTCAATATCTCGAAGTTTAAAGTCATCTCAGGTTTGTTTTCAGATCCCAGGTATGGCAAATAGAGTTGTTCCTTAGGAGGATTTTCTCACAGGTTGAAGATCAAAATTCCATTGAGGATGTAGAAAAATAATTCTAATTTATCTGGAAAAGCAACGTTTGCAGAATGAGAAGCCAAATGTAATCTTGCCCTGTCATCGGCCAAAGTTAGTTTTAAAAGCTATCCATTAATCTGTTTGTGTGCCTTATGTTTCAAGCAGAATGTAGCTTAGTTTTGCAAAAGGAATAGGAATAACTTATTATAATTGTCATTAAAACGTTTCCGTTTAAATATCAGCTTCTACCAACTGTTACCCTGCAATGGTCTGTGAATGGCAAGTGCAAGGCAGCTTCTGAACACAGATAAATGGGCAATGCATGAATGGACACTGTGAAAGAGTGAAAGTCCTAGGGATTTAAACCAAGCAGGAGTTTATCCCTTTGGTAGGCTTTTGTGTGGTTTCATTTAGGTTACATTTATCATTTCTGGATAAAAAAATATGAACAACATTAGTTATTGTTCTCTTCAGTAACCTCAGGATTCTTGGTCTTGTTTTTCTGTAAGCAGCACACATAATGATTTTTCTCAATTTCTTTTTCTCTCTTTGAAACAGAGTGCATTTTCTGACCGTAGCCAGATATTAGAAAAGACTTTTTAAATGAGAGTTATGGAAGCTACAGTACCATTTCAATATTACAATATAACCTTGGATCATCTGCCCCTCAGTGCTCTGAAACTTTCTATTATCCAAAACACTGCCATGTCCCCCGATATCTATTAATTATGCTGACAACTCCTTTGAATATGTGAAACCTCTGTTATTCAGGCTTATTCAGCTTTCCCTATGGCATGTGGATAATCAGGGCTCTACTGTATTTCATTATTTTTCATAATGCTTTCTGCTTTTCAGAGGGCAGAAGCAGCCTCTCTTTCTCTCACCTTCGCAGAATGCATTAGACTGGCCAAAAAAATGGACATGGGCAGATGGGAAATGCATCCTCTCTGTGTCTCTAATACTACTTTAAACTGTTGTGTAACGCCAGCACTATGGATCTGGTTGCAGAATACATAGTCAACATATACAGCAAGAGCAAGATGTGATTTTTGAGTTCAGTTTGCCTCATTTAAACAAAAACAAAAGCAAGTCTGATGATCAAGAGAGGCAAAACAGTCAACAAAATTCAAGCTGCCGTTACTGAATGCCCCATTCTTACACCAGTCACTTTAACAGCAGCGTCATGTGCCTCTCAGAAATTTGCATGCTTATTCTCACAGCCCTTATTGGAAGCTGAGAAACTTCCCTCTCTGCACACAGGGAGTAACTGCAAACACTGCAAAGCACATTGGAGGCAGCATGGGGCACAGCTGCATGTGTAGCTCTGCCTCTGAGCACTAAAGGCCAACATTGGTCACAAGATTGTCCCAGTTTACTATGAAGAAGTACTGCCATGAAATTTTGTGATTAACTAGTAAGAGGCCTGTTGTGTAAGACCAGCTAGAAGCTTCTGAATGTTCTCCTTTTGCCTTGAATTAAAGCAGCATAACAAGAAAAATGTCAACAAATAGGGGATACACAGAAGGGTAAACTCTCCCTAAGTGATCCAAGATTATATGAATGACATGAATGCTACCTCACTGAGGCTTCATGATCTGTAGCTTAAGGATGGATAAAAAGGACAGGACAACAGACCCCTAGGGTGGTTCTTCCTGCAAATCAAAGGCTCAGAGGCCTCCTGAGCCTGAGGCTGTTTCTTTTTTCATAAAAGTACTCGCAGATTTTTCTTCCTATAATATGTTAAATCTCTTCTTGAACTCCTCTGTTTGAATACATCCTGAGTTCAACAGTTTAATTGTGCAAAATGTGGGGAATGAAGTATATCTTTTCATTTGCTTTCTGTACTCTGCCTCACTGTTTCCTGGGCTGCCATATCCTGTATTGTGTAAAGTCATAATATTTCTGTATTAATATTTTCCATGCAAGTCAGGATTTTATTGACCTTTGCCAAGTCCTCATGGGGTCAAGGCAGACAAGATCAAGTAGTTAAATTTCAAACTAAATAAAGGGAAAAGAGTAATGTGTGTAGAGTCCACCCCTGAATTTACTGCACAATGAAAGGAAAATCAAATATCAAGAAAATAGGAATGAACAGAACAGAACTGACTAGGAAAATGAACAGCAAAAAGAAAGAAAGCCTAGTGCTGTAGAGATTGGCATATTATATTGATCAACCTGGACTAAGCCAAAGGTCCTCACTGCCTAGTGGTCTACACTGGTCCCAACAGAGTTTAATAACTGTGAGATTTGCCATTTGTCAGGATGAAGATACAATTATTAAAATGACCGTGCCTGTCCTACTGTCCTAATTTAAGAAATTGAAGATTTCTTAATGTGAAAAACTATGTTAATCCAATTTAGCTGAGCCATAAAGAAGGCCTAGAACAACCAATTCTATTTGTGAAATCAGACATAAAGGGAATAACGTAAACATAACAAAATAATGACTGTAGTTACAATAGTTTTAGAAACAGATTAAAAATAAATAAATAAATAAATAAAGGAAAGGAAAGATGGCTGGGAGCCCTTGCTTGATATAGTAGAATGAATGAGAAGGGGCAGGATGGATAAAACAGACCACATTTGTGTAAAATTGCTCACGGGAAACATAATAAGAGATTCTATTGAGTAGTGCTGGAAGTTTGTTATAGATGCACCTCCCTCCAGCTTCAGCATTGGATATGAATAGCAATTTCTGTAATGTTATTAGAGGAAGAGAGAAACTAGTGAGAATTTTGTCATTAAGGTAGACCAGCTTCCAGATATATACTGAAAAATAAATGTGACCAATAATCCTAAGGCTCAGATCCTCCTTCAGGTGACAGGAGACAGATTAGGCCACTAAGCAGTGAGGATAGAGTTGAGATGAAAGATATTCTCAGCGTGGCCCTGCATATTTTGTCTCCGTTTTCAGTAAGGGCAGTGGTGTAAGCCATGGGGACAAATGCAGGCTGGGGACAAGAGAGCTGAAAAAGCGTGACCACATCTGAGGCAAAAGGAAAAATTGGAACTGAAGGAACTAAAATTTATGAAATCTGGCTGTCTTCACCCACCATTTGGAAACTGCAGGCAGAAGAATTTTTAATAAATCTGTCAAGTTCTTATGAGTGAGAGTACACTCTTGAACAATAAGAAATGTATTGAGGTAGCAAGGTACCTGTATTGAGATAGCAAGGTTAAGAGGAGAAGCATAAAGTGAGCTTAGCAATTTCAGGTCTCCAAACCTGACTTTTGTAACATGCAACAGTTGTGGCCTCTCTAAGAATATATTTAGGCTGAATAATAAAAATAAAATTCTTCCCTGTCTGTCAGAGCAGTGACACTAGAAAGAACAGCCTGCCATAGGGAAAGCTAATTTCCTAACTGGAATTATTACGGGAATATGATTCAGTGCATGGAAGAAATGATATGAAACAACTGTCTGCGATGCTAGGAGCTGGACACAGTAGCAACAGCAATCTCCTGATTCCTATCATCATATTTCTTTTTGAAGCCTTGAGTTTTGAAGTTAATTAAGCATACACATGGCTCTAAGATTAGGGCTTTGTCTACTGAAATCAAAAAGCAGATTTTCCAAATCTATTTGTTAAATGATAAAGTGAGTGTCTTCAGTCTTCGCAGCCAAAATCCTTGGTTGTTCTTTGAACATTTCAGTCTCAAATATCTACTGGATCTATTTAGTTACTTAAAGTGAGGCACATACAGTAATACTGTCTTTAAATAGCAGCTTCATAAACATTGTATTCACTTTATAATTCTTACTCCAAGTGCTACAGGTTGGTGCTGCAAGTCAGGTGAGCTTTCTTGCCATGTGCTCACAGAGAAGTTTCTGATGCATCTTCCAACCTCTTCATTCCCAGTGCTGCTGTTCCATCATATTCCCCGTTTGCTCTGACCTCGCATCTCATTTCTATTCCCAGCAAATGCTATGGTACTACACCAGTTATAGATTTTAGTGATGATCAGACATATAAGTACTAATGCTTATTTCTGGATAAACTTCCAAAGGGATGTCAAATGGCTGTTCACATTTCATGTACTTAATTTCCACAGCAAGTTTTCTAAAGAGGAAATTGATAAAGGGAAGGCACTTTGACTGGGATGTAACAGTTAAAGCCTAAACTCTGTCCTTGGGAGAATATAGGTAATGAAATACAAGATTTTTAAAGAACACAAATAGTGGCAGCCATTTTGAAAAACAAGTCATCCAACCCTTTTACTTCTCACCAGTCAGGAAGGGAATGACACAAAAAGCCTGTAGAAACATGGCTGGTGCCAAGTGCTCCAGCAACCCTGAACCAATGTGTGTCACCTTGTCTCACAAACCACACCACCAACACCGATTCACTTCTGCAAGGGCTGAGCACTGCTTTTCAGAAGAAACTGTGTATGTTCATAACTGGAAATGCAACCAATGGTTGGGAAAATGCAACCATTACTTCAGCAGATATGATGTACTTTCCTTTCCCCTCTTGTGTTCCAGTCCTTCCACTGAACAAGGTCCCTGCATTTACTGACACTATCCTCAGGAAATTCAGCCCGTGTTTGTTACAGAGCTGGCACCTTTTTCACAACCCTATTCCTACACCCTTTATACCAAGGAAAAGTAGTTTTCCATCTTAAAATACCACCTCCTGGTACACATTACAAAAAGGCTGTGGAGTTCCCATTGTTTAAGATATCTACACATATTCAAATAACTGACTGATTACTAAGGTATCAGTAGATAGATGTCAAGAATATGTGGCCTAGTTACTAGGTTTTGTGAGACCAATTAAAATGGGGCGTCACTGTTCTGCATGACAAATGGCTTCCTCTAGCTGTTCTTTACCTCAGTTCTTGGCATGTGTTATCTCAAACTACAGTTATCTCAAGGGGAGTCTGAAATACTTTTTTTTTTTTTTTTTCCCTGCAAGAACGGCTTTTTTGTTTCTCGTGAAATGAGTCTTCGCCTTACTTCTGAGGACTTCACACCACATCTCTCAGAATGACATGTACTGTAAAGCTCCTCCCAGCACTCACTGCATCGTTTTTCTAAAACAGAATATATCCACACATAGCAGCCTTGGAGAGGACCCAACACAGGTAAAGAAGTGACTGAAGCCCTTCTCCAAAACTACTCCATAATGTACAGCATGGGCTTGACCTATGACTCTTGCTTAAGAAGTCTGCCAGTGACACTGTTTGACGTGCCATCAAAACACAGGTCCCTGAAGTTCTGGCTCTCAGACAAGGTAATTATATAAGATCTTATCCCTTTAAATGACAAAAAGGGATCAGTTAAAAAAAAAAAAAAAAAAAAGGTCAAGAAAATAGCAAGGTTTTTAGAGGGGACAAATTGCTACGAGAAAATGAATATCTCAGAAAGGAAGCAGTGCATCTGGTTGCAGCTGGCTAAGATTAGAGGGAGGTTAAAGTAAAGGAGAGTGCACTAAGGGTTCTGGTGAAAAATAAGTTGTCAATAAATGTTTCAGATTACAGGATATATCAGACTATGAGAGGGAGAAAATAGCAGCATTTCTGGAGCAAGAGAGCAACTTCTCTCACTATTAGGAGATGTGGCAGTTTGTAATTAACAGAGCTGCCTGCCCTACTGGCACCTTCCTGCTCCACTCTCAGCACAGGTAATGGTTTGTTAGTTTTGCAGCAGCACTGTGCGCTCCGAGTTAATTAGGAAAGGGGGATGTTTTCTAGGGCAAGGCAGGTGGCAAAAACTACAGCAGCATATTTCACCTGCATGTGGACTTAAAGTGGAAGCAACTTCTGGTGTTTTCACTTTGTGTGTAAATAAAAATGTTCAGTTTGGGTTCAGAGAAAGCTGACTTAATGGGTGTGATGGGTGTAATGGGAAAGCTCAGTTCAAGGTGGCCTTGACAGTAAACTGCTTGCATCTAACCATAAAACAGCTGAGGGTTTGCAAGGCAACATTGCCATATAGTCCAGAGAACCAAAGCAAGGTGGGGATACAAGTTAGAAACATCAACCCAACCACCTTTTACTGGCTTGCTTCCCCACTTGCACAGATCTGGGCTCAATTTACCTAGCACAGCTGTGCATGTTTCATGGGAAATCTGGGCTGCAAGTCCCAGCCATACGGTAAAGAAAGGTCAGGAGAGGCTGCTAAACTCAGTGCTCATTATGAGGTGAGAGTCAAAGGGTCAGCAATGGTTTGAGATCTTGAGAAATGGCAGAGAATTCAGAGAAATGAGGAATGGACTGGACAACTCTTTCTAATAGCCAGAGAGGGAAAACTATCCATTTCCCATTAGCTCCTTCACCTCCCAGGTAACTTTCCATCTCAGAGAAACTGGAATTGCCTAGGTCATCAGAAAGACTGACAAATCAAATAAACATGGAGAAGTGGGGAAACAAAATCAATCTGCAAAGTGGAACCCAAAAAAAGGAGGAAGGTCAAAATAAAAAATCAAGGGAAGAGTGGTAAAGCAAACCAAAAATTATCATATTAAGCTATCTTCCAGATTAATATGGAGAAATAACAGGCAGGAACAAACAAATAGTATAAAATACCAAAGACAGTGAAATCTACTGTGAATATAAGCATAAGCCCTGATAATATTTGTTGTTTGGCACCAGTAACACTTTCAAACACATGGGGCTTAATGCAATATTATTTGGGTATGGACGTGTGTCTGTGTCATGTGGTGGGATTGAGTCAGACTAAGAAGAAATGCAGACTCTATGGTTGTCAATGCCCATGCAGCATAATTAAAACTATGGTCAGAAGAGCAAGATTTTTAAGTACAATAGAAAATTACATTTGCAAGCCTAACCCAACAAAGGACAGTGATTGGATTTGTAGTTAATAAAGACAAACAGGAGAATCAGTAGAGAAATGAATTAAATTACAAGAGGCAGTGATGGCAAAGAGATTCAGATGTTCTGTACAAATGGTAGGTAGGTTCATTTTATTTCATTTTGTTTTTCCAAAGGAGAAGCAGATCTCAGTTGATGGAAGTGTTTTAGGAACACTTTTTAAATTGTTTCAGTTAAGAGCTTAAAAATACATCAGAAAATAATTATGATTAACAAAATAAATCAGAAAAATAATCACAATATTTTCTAAATGAAATCTTTTCAGCAGCTGATGTTGGGTGTTATGTCTTGAAATTGCAATTTCATTAAAGGCATGTAATGAACTGAAACAAAAAATATTTCAACAAGGCAAACAAAATCCTTATGGGGGGGAAGGGGGGGAGAGGACAAGGGCAAACAAAACATTCTTTTTAACCCTGAAACAGAGGGGTTTAAACTTAAACCCCTTTTGCCTCCTAAATTTCCAAGCACTGAAAATTTCCAAAACATTTTTCTTCTGGTTGAACTGAATATTATATTTATTTCTTTTTAATTACCATAACTACTAGGGCACAAAACAATTATTTATTACAGGGTTCTAAACAGAATAATGAAAATTAAGGGTTTTACAGATTGCCTCATTTCATTCATTTTACAGCCAATCTGGAAGACTTACTGACTTTAGGAACTATGCTAAATTGTCTGTGCAGGAAAGGAGATGGTATTTTCCACTATACCAAAATAATGGTATAGCAAATATAAATATATAAACTATAGCAAAATAATTTTTGGTCCTACACATTTTGATGCAGAGGTAGCAGAAAGCGGTATGGGGGGGGTGGGGGTGGGGGTTAGGGATTCTGTGTGAAAGAGATAGCAAGGAGCAAGAGCAAATGAACTAGAAAAGTAAAAAGAAAGGAAGGAGAAGTATGTTTATATCAGCCAGCTCTTCCCTCCTCTCTTCCTTTAGAGTTTGTTTAAATAATCTACAGTTCTGCTGCTGATAATTATTACCAATAATTAATAAGCTTTTACAGAAATTGTCATGTTCTTCATCTGCAGGGCTAATTATGAAAAAAAAAGGAAAGTGTCTAAATCAATGGAACTGAATGATTAAAGGAAGAAAATGAAACATGCTTGTAAAATTAGGTGAAGGTGGTGTTTTCATTTTTAATAACAAGTATATATTTGCTGAGATACTTAACACATATATCAACAATTTAGTGGTGGGAAAAATAGCAGAGAGCAAAAAAAATAAAAATCTATTTTGCTCATTATACAGAAAATATAGAAAGTTAAGATTATTTTCTCAGTAGGGTATGGAATTGAAAATAAGGACATCTTCATTGTTGGGATCTCTGGGACATTTACAGGTAGAAGGATAGTCCACAAAAGAGAGGAGAATCTCCCTGTTGAGAGCTATTGCCTCTTAGTTTATTTAAATGCATTTTAGCTTAAATCATATTCTTGGTCCTGTTGATTTCAGGTGGACTACTGATATGATGAGACATTTTCATGAAGGAAAGCAAGGCTCCAAGTATTTCCTAACACAGATGCTGACAGCTTACTTTTTTTGTGGGGTGGATCTGGGTTTGGACCTCCGTGCTTGTGACTCCATTGCTGTAATACCTGGAATCTGGTCTTATGAACCTCACCAAGCTAGGGAGCTGCTGTTACCTTGAACTGAGACAGTGGTCTCCATGTCAAAGATACTTAGACACCTAAATTTCTCAGATAAAACCAAAAGCCATCTATTGCTAAACTATGTGCCCTAGAACAAGCAGGAATTATATGGCAGAACTTAGGCTTTAAAGATATTCAGTGATGATCTGGGTTAAAATTTTATAGATTTCTTTAAAGACAGATGTCTACTAAATAGTCCCAGAAGTAGAAAGGTATATTATTTCAGTTTTATTTCTCTTTTTAAAAGTTTCTTACTATTCATTCACTGACATCCAGTCCTTTCCTTATGTTTCCTCATAATAAACATACATCTATAAGGGAAACAAGTCTTTATAAACATTCAAGAAGCTGCTAGCTCCAGGCTATGAGTCTAAGGAGAGGAAAGATGAAAACTACACAGGCATATAATGAAACTCGGGTTGAGAACTCAATTCAGGTTGAGAAAATCTGTCATATTTTTCAGGCCTTTTCCTCCTTTCCTTGTAGATAACACAGTAAGGAGAATGGGCTTATTTCTGAAAGTATCCATCAGAGCCACAGGAAATTCATGCTCGAAGTTAATACGTAAAAAAAGTGTCCAAATTTCCAAAAACGTGGCAGCTCCCAGAAAAGGTGCACACACTCTACCAGGAGCATAACTGACTTAGGAGCTGTTCTGTGGAAGCTGGGGAGGCATCAGGCAGCAACACAGCTTGTAAGGTTACAGACAAGCTGTGATATTACCTATTTATTTTTGAAACTCACAATTTTGTCATTCATAGCAATATGGTAATATTTTAAAGGCAATTTCCATTATGGAAAAAGTCCAGAATTTTATTTTTATTTTTAGTAAAAAGAAAGATTTAAATTGTTATTTGAGTTGTTTACACATCTCTCATACTCCTTGATGAGTCCTTTCAGGGATGGAGATCACTGAAAAGCAACTTGTCAAATGCTCCTTTTGTTGCTAGGACAATAAGCCCATGTACTGATTAGCAAAGTGTATTCCTTTCCTATTTATCCTAGTGCATCTCGTTATGAACTTCACATGGAGTTTCTACTACAAATTGCTTTGGGGACCAGGCATGAAGGTATGGAAGATGGTCCCAAACCATAATATTAGTACCATTCTTTTCAGCTTTCATCTTTATTTTATTCCAAGGATTCACATTTCAGAAATAGCAGACTGAATACAACTTCAAGTTTTGGCAATTGATCTTCTGCTCAACCTGAGTCTTTTCTTTAGACAGGAGATCACCATGATTTGTTTTAAGCATGTCTCCTGAAACAGGGAAGAAAATATGGAGTTTGCAGTAGAAAGCTGGCAAGAAATTCAGTCTTTCTGGAGAGAAAGTCCCATGGTACTGTAGGCATATGTATTTGTTAACTAAATTTAATGTATTGTGAAAGGCTTACAGATGCTTACAGACTGCATACAGTGTCCCATTGCAGCAAAATTCATCTAGTATCAGTTCACTGGATTTGTACGGTCCCAGGAGATGGAAACGAAGCCACAGTAATGCCATGATTTAGAGTATGTTTTTATTTATTCCTAAATATAATGTGCTTGTGTAGCAAACAATTCTTCTGCAGAGAAAAGATGTACAATTGCTTGAAACTAACAACACATTAAGTTTACTATTACTGGAATCCTGCTGCCTTTTATTGCTGTGTGTATAATAACTTGACAAATATATTCAGATATGGCATGGTTTTAACACTCATTCCATGTCTGCTCTCTTTCTGCTAACGTGGTCTAATCCACTTAAGAGAGGATAATGAAAAAAAGACCTGATAAATCCTTACCTAGAATTTGTAATTTGTATGAGTTTACTGCAGCCCCCAATAGTTAGTTTAAAACTAACTCAGGCATCTTGCCATAAGTTGCAGTCTGTTCTCCATGTGGTTATAGACACTCTGGAGACAAAGTTAGCTTTCCATTAAAGAAGATAACTTCCAGCAAGACTTTTCTGCAAAGGGAGGAAAGCCAACCCCATGTCTGGCAGTTATGTCCACCAGAGACGGAGGGACAAGAAAGAAAACATCTAACTTAAATCCAAGGTGGCTGAACAGTGATAGAGGTGAAATGGACAGGTTAAAAGTGGCCTTTTGGTGACTCCTTGGGTGAATGCCTGACTCTCGTGGATATGATCTCTGAGATAAGACAGCCCTTGAAGGTCACTGGGCTTTTACAGATAACTTGTATTCTTCCCTTGTGTTATTATTTTTTATTGTTTTACCAATTTTTGTTTGTTTGTTTGTTTGGGATTTTTTTTAATAGTTTCTTTTAATAGTGCCAAGTGAGCTCTACATATATCCTGGACAACATCTCCAAGCCAACCTCTAACTCTCAAGTCAGCAGATCAGTCCAAAGCAAATCCTCCCTCCAGCTGGTCCTAAACCTTACAGTTTAACATCTGTCCTAAAACTGTTAAAACACATAGCAAGATCCCTGCTGATTTTATGAAAGTCAGGAATTTCCTGACCTTTTCTGGGCATGCCTCCAAAACATTTGTAGGATATTGAAGGATGCTCATAACAACACTCTCTTTGGGCCCCATCTCTCTCTTCTTGTTCCCAGACTTTACCCTTTCCTCTTCCATATGTTAGGCTCCTGCAGCATCACATTTTGCAGTGTAAGTGTCACGTTTGCCTGGACTAGAAGTTGACTCTGAGTGGTGTATTCTCAGCTGGGACTGTTTGACCTGAATTTCTCAGAAATATGGTAAGTCTCAGGAGTTTAAAGCAGATGGGCAAAGCACAATTGTATGGCAGAGAGAGAAGAGAGGGAAAAGCAACAGAATGTGTATGTACTTGTTAGCAATTTCTGGCCATTGCAAAGCCTCTGCAACAAGTGGCCACAAGCAGGGTATAACAGCAAAACATCAGGTTTTTGCTCCATCCAACATCCCTTCCACTTGTGCATATAGGCTCCTGGGGACTTTATGAGCCCATCTGCATCACAGCCCTCAGCACTCTGCTGATCCATCTAGCTCAGCACACAGATACAGCCCAGATAGCTGCAGGCTACTTGATCAGTATGTGCAAAAGATCATTTGCCTGACACCAAATAAAGCCAAGATGAAACTGAGTCCTCAAAGAAAGAGAGGGAGTATCTCTTATCTCCTTGCACACATGGGAGATAAAGAAAAACAAAACAAAAGAAAACAACCAAAAAAATAAAGAAAATAAAAAAAAAAAGGAAAAAAAAAAAGGTCACTAGAAAGAAAGTGCCAATTATGGTGATATTAAAATGGAGCGGAAGAAAGGTTTATTGTCACAGAGCTGTGGAGGATACTGAATTAGTCACAGTGTTTCCTTTGACATTTCTTTACTCTCCAATCTGCTGTTTTTTCTACCAGCAAGTAATCTCTGCAGTTTTCTCTCAGACCTTGGTGCAGCTGCAAGGTGAAATTATCCCTTTTGCCCATGCTGGTGAGTTGCAGCAATCACGCTGGTATGCATGAGTAAAGAAAACCTCTCTTCCTGCCCCTCAGCAAATCTATGCCTGTCTCCTGGTCAGTTTGTACAGTCCCTAGCACAACAGAGCTTCTGGTGGGCACAGAAAAGAAGTGCAAAACTCTCCTCTTTTTTCAGACCATGTGTGAAGGAGGAGGCTGTCATCTGCAAGGAGGCTTTGTTTCCTCACCTGTCACCCAAGCCAGTAAATGCTCTAGATAATGACAGGAATTGTGCTCACTGATGACTGCTTTCTTCCCAGCAGCTCCTCTGATGGAGACCCAAATTCAAAGCAGGTCAAAACCGATTAAATGAGACTTGTGCTAACAGGCGAAGTTGGTCTCACAGCTCGTTTTCCCCCATCCACCATCCGGTGGCCTTTCTGTAAACCTTTGCCATCACTCTGGCAGACAGGATTATTTTTTCAGTAACAGAAAAGGAAATAATAGTCTCCCTGTAGGCACTAGTGGAACCCCACACCCATCCCTGTCTCCCTGTGCCTACATCACCATCTGGGGGCAGGTCTCAGCAGCAAACAGTGCTGTCCCATAGGGAGGGATTTGAAATGGAGCCATCTCAGCAAGTGGTTTCAGACCAGGGTCTCAGTCTTACGCAGGAGAAATGTGTTTCTCCCTGATTAGCCTTGGAAACTTGAACTTCTGCATCCAGGACTTTAGGTTGAACAAACATTCCTGATTCCACATCCTTTTCCCTGGCTGGCTATGCTATGTGTATATGGATTTGTCACCCTTCCTAGCTTGGCAGAAAGCCCTGCAGGGGGGAAAAATACACACACACACAAAAGGAAAATTATTGTTGTGCTCTATCTCAGTAACTTTCTAGTTAAAAACAAACAAACAAACAAACAAACAAAAACAAACTCACAATACCAGGCAACAGAAGGAAAAAAAATATTCAAGACAGCTTGGAGTTAGAGTACAGAACAAGGATGCAATGTGATTCAGTTTGTCATGTTCTCTCTATCTTCATCTGCCCACCTCACCAGGCAGTTGGGCTGTTGTTTAGCTGGTTTGTGGGATGCAAGAACGAAATTTATCCTGCTGGATCCTTCAGAGTAAGCCTCTCCATTCCTGTCCTCAGTTCAAAGCACTGAACTTTTGCAGAGTGGTGGGTAAAATTTCCATTGGTGCCAATATACATGTCAGTAACAGCAGACCCTGACAATTTTCCAGAGAGCAAAAGCTACACAGAGAGTTGGCATATAAGATGTCACTCTTAGGGAGCTTTCAAAGGCCAGAAGAGTTAAAATTGAGTGGGGTTATCCCACTCACGAGGTACCCATGCATCAAAACTTCCTGGGAGCAAACACCAGTGGTGAAGGTCTTGCTTCCCATGTCCCCAAACAGAAGAACAAACATTGGCCGTGAGGTTTACCTTCCATTTTCCAGTGTTCATTGCTCCCAATGTTCCCAACAGTTGGAGACACCTCATCAGACGTGAATCTACCTCACAATTTCATCTACACCATGTTTGGCTGATTGATGCTGCATGGACCTGCAGATCCTCTGCAGTGAAGAAAATAAGTACTCTATAAATCCAGAGTTTGGAGGAACTTTTTTCACCTAATCTGTCCCAAATGTCACGTTGTTGAAATACAACGCACAATGCAGGCACAAGCTGGCATTCATCCAGGAGAGGGATCAGAAGGTACAGCAGCTGTACCTCTCCCCAAAATGTCAATATGCCCATCTGACCACTTGCCTTCTGAACCCTTCCTTTGTTGTGCCACACTGACAAGGAGCTGAGAAACCTTGTTAGCCATGTGGAGTTAAACATCTATATCCTCCAAGCTTCCAGCAGAGATCCAGGTAATTCCTTGTGTATTCAACAGCTCCTGATTATTTTTATTTCCCACCATGGTGTAGTTTAGACAGTGCACAAGCTTTTTGAAAAAATACACTGACGTCCAGCTTTACAGACTTGATGGATTATAGGATTTTCCATCTCTGCTCACTTGTGTAGGAGGCTAACCAATGTATCAAGTTGCTCAGAGAAGGATTGCTTTGCAGGTGGAGAGACAGATTCCTCCAAGCCTCTTGCCTGTGCTACTGAAAAGCATTAAGAACAGGAAATAGGCAAACACAATCATGTAGTCTCAGGACCAGGATACAACCTTTTTAATAGATATATTCAACACTTCTACCAAAAACAAAATGTCATAGTAATCAGACATCTTTCTGAGCCAGCTGAGCCATACAGAGTTCCTCAGCCCCTCAGCACACAGTCCTCAATTTCAGTTAAGAAATCAATCTGAAGCAGGCAGTATCCCAGCCTTTCTGTCTCCCAGACCATGAGGTTATCACAGGACCACAGCTCAGCAGCTTGTGTTAGTAGAAGGGACAAATTTGTCTTAGCACTAGTCTCAAACTCTGGGAGTCCCTTTTCATTTCCAGGACACCCCACAATTTTCAGAAATAAACAATCAAACAAACAAAATGTAGGACTGGTAACCAAGTCCTGCCAGTTATTCTCTGGTAGAGACTACAGACAACTTACATCAGCAACATTCTGTTGACCAATTTCAGCAGATTGAGCAGGACTCATGATCGCCCATTTTGATTTATTTTTACTATATTCTCTACCACTGTTCTTGCCTGTGCCAGCAAGCTCTTCCTGAAGCTCAGGAAACATCCTGAAACAGAGTGCTGTGCCTGTAAAGCACTGTGAACAATCTGGGAGTGGGGACTGGGGAAGATTGAGGGAGAAGGTTTGATTTTTTGCCCATAGGGTCAGAGAACACATCCTTTCTCATTTTATTTTTTGTGCAAATATAATCTATGAGTTCAGCTGGCTTCACTAAACACTGGACAAGGTATTTATTCATGTGTATTTGTCCAACTGAGAGAAATGTCTGGCCCCAAGCCACCTCCTGGTGGCCATCCCCATGAAGAAAGTTAACAGCCAGCTGAGCAGCCTGTGCTATCAATCACTTACTTGTTTCGGTTACAGTGACTGGAGTCAGCCAGGACATGATACAGACACACATTCAACTAATCTGCTTGATCGCAGTTGAATGGGGTGACAGGCTTCTACCAAGCAGCTCATGTTGCAAATCTGAGGGACAGCAGCCTCCAGCCTCCATGACAAGCAGCTGGAGATGACTTTTGAGCCACAGTATTTTCCAGAAGCCTCTATTTAGAGAGCAGCTGTCAATTGACGTTCTTAATAGGTAGTAACATATCTCATCAGGGCTTGGTGCCCCTAAAAGCCACCTTGTGTGCAAAGGAGAGCTGCTGTAGGGCAGAAATGGGGAATGGATAAAATGCAAAGATCCCTTTTGATGTCCTCAGGGTTAACCACCATTACCATCCATTATTCATGGTTCCCATGTGGACTTAAGGCAAACAAGGTATTAAAAATTTACATCTGCCTTCCTCCCCACTCCTTTTGGAAGGTGGTGGATGTGAGCATTTGCTGTTGATTAGCCATAATGATAATTGCAAAGAAAGTGCAAATGACTTCACTGGGGAGATATGATGCATTTCTCATTAAACCCAGACTAATAGAAAACTCTTGACCTGTCTCTCTTTTATTCCAGAATCCCTGATCCCACATTAATTTAATATTTATTACAATTGAAAATACAGGGCTAGATATTGGTCTGCCTAACATCTCTGAAGGCCATGATGCTTATGTAAGTTATGCAGTTTTAGGCACAGGGTAATTCTGGTATATTATAATACATTTTTTATTTTGTAGACATTTTGCACTTTATAAAAAAAAACAAAAAAAAAAAAAACTTTAATTGGCAGTAAAAATGTAAAAAAGTAATCTTTATGTATTATTTATATAAAATATTTTGAATAAGCAATTTTCCTCCTTTTTGTTGGTTTATATTTTGTACTTCCTGACATTCAGAAGAGTAGCAGAAAATCAGTCTGTCTCAGTTTTTGTTTATATGCAGTTTCACTTTTTAGTTGTTAGTGGTGTAAGCTGCTCTAGCACAAATAAGCTTGAGGGTCCTGTAGCCACTTCTAATTCACAAACACTTGAGTCTGTTACAATTCAGACTAAATTTTTTGATCTAGAAATGTCCAGCTCAGTGACAGGTATGATATGCAAGGTGGTAACAATCACAGCACTACCACCGTTCTTCTAATTCCCATTTTCCTTATGAACTGTTACATGTATTGCATGCCTATAACAGAGTTGATGAAAATTTTGCCATGATATTTCTTTTTTTTTTCTGTTGCAAAAAACAGACTGGATCAAAGCCAAAATACTTCATGGCAATTTTCTCAGATCATGCCCAGAATAGCAAATACATCTATGATAAACCTTATCACCTGGGCTGTCTCTTACTCAGTGGAGCCCCCCAGGCTACAAAGTCAGTCTCTTTCTGTGGCTTACTGAATATTTCATTATTTATACTAAGTGGAACAGCTTCAGGAGAAGAGATGGAAAATGCTTTCCATGCCAGGATGACAAATAGGCCAGTAATGCATTCTAGGCTTTACTAATTTTTTTAAAAAGCAAAATTTGTACTTTTGTATTTAAACAATTCACCCATAGCCTACTCAGGGTATCTCAGCAGTTGGAAGAAAAGGAATAAAATATTCTTGTTAGTGTGCACCTGTCTGGCCACTGTTGTGTGCTGCAATACAAACCTGCAAGTATTATCAAGCTGTTTCCTTTTATACAATCACATCATGAACAATGTAAAAGCTGAGAATTCTCAGAAGGGGAATT
The DNA here is from genome assembly GCF_964211825.1 of Aythya ferina. Classification (NCBI taxonomy): domain Eukaryota; kingdom Metazoa; phylum Chordata; class Aves; order Anseriformes; family Anatidae; genus Aythya; species Aythya ferina. The sequence goes on from NC_140303.1 coordinate 30,261,115, forward strand.
GAATATAGACAGGACTGAACATATTTGCACTTCACATACATTACTGAGAACATTCTGGACATAGATTGCTTTGCATTTGTCCCTTGGAGAGGACCTTGAGATGCTGTTGAGGATCATTCTTCTTTGCTGCTGACCTCTAAACTGCACGGGTAAATTGCAAAAGCTGCCACAGTCAGCTAAAAAGCAATTTCATTGGGAAAGGGGTAAATCACCAAGGTGGAAAATGGGAAAAGCTCAAAGCATAAAAGTGACTATGATTGCCAAGAGGAGACCACATATTACCCAGGAAAGCACATTTTTAACTTTGGCTTATGGCAGATGACCGTTGTCAAGAAATCCAACTCTGGTCTTAGTCTTTTCTTCCTTGTTGAACAAAATGCTGTACTGGTGAACCAAAATCAGTGGTGTACATCAGGAAAATTCATCTGCCTTCTGGAAACACTGGACACAGTATTTGCTGCCTGTTGATCAAGGCTGGGAGAAACACTGAGCAGTTTATCCTTACATTTGCATTGCAGTCCCTCCTTGACAGGTCCTGGCAAGACTCTTGTGCAGCTAGTGGCTCCTAAAGCCTTCACCATGCAGGAGTGTAACATCCAAAGAGTAAAGATTTATTTGATTTGTGTATTTTTCTCTGGAGAATAAAGCTCATGTCTGTCTTTCAGCATGCACAGAAAACATCAATGAACCTACTCTTAAGTTTAAGCAAATGCCTTTAAGCCGTAGTCAATCAAGGTACTTAAGCATGTGGATATTTAAGCTGAAGTCTCAGCTGAAATTAGATGCTGTGGAGGTGCAATAAGGCATTGCTCTGTCAATTGTTTTTTTGGAGCCAATGCAGTCTGGAGTAGCAGCAGCTTCCAGGAGCAAGGATCATGTTCACACCACATCACCACCTTTCACAGCACTTTAGAGACTCTCAGGCACTTGCATTGAGGAAGTGATGAATGAATCAAGTTTCCCTTTGCTTAGGCTGCCAACTTACAGCTCCCACTTGGTGCTGTATCAGATGGTGCTTTTTGGTGCCTGACAGGTTGTGCCAACCTCTCTGTTGCCTGCTCTGGGATCCAGTGTCTGGCCAACCTCCAGCCCAGGTGGTCTAAATGACTTGTGACTCTCTTGAATTGACACACCATAACATGATATCCCTCCTAGGCAAGTGTATGTCTTGGAAGCCATGGGAACTATCACACTATTCTGGTTTAACCTGGCAGGCAGCTAAGCACCAGACAGCAGTTCACTTACTCCCCACCACCATTTTGGGACTGGGGAGAGAATAATAATTAAAAATAATTAAAAAAAAAAATAAAACCCAAGCTGAGATAAAGTCAGTTTAATAGGACATAAAAGGAAGGGAAAATAATAATATTGATAATAATAGTAATATAAAATAAATAAAACTAGTGATGAACAAAGCAGTTGCTCACTACATGCTGACTGATGCCCAGCCATCCCCCACCTGCATGTTTTATTGTTCAGCATAATGCCACATGGTCAGCTTGGGTCATCTATCCTGTCTCTGTCCTCTCCCAGCTTCTTGTGCACCCCCAGCCTTCTTGCTGGCAGGACAGCATGAGAAGGTGAACAGACCTCAACTCAGTGTAAGCACTGCTCTTCAACAGGTAGAACATCAATGTGTTATCAGCATTTTCTCATCCTAAATCCAAAACACACCACCATGCCAAATACTAGGAAGAAAATTAACTCTATCCCAGCCAAAATAAAGACACTCACTTTTCCTCTCCAACACATTCATGAGCCTAGGATGGAACATGCTGCAAATCCTACATTATCTCCAGATTCCAGCTTCATTTCCAGAACAAAGAAACAGATATAGGAGTGATTGCAGTACTCACAAAATAATATTCAAGTGAGAAAACAAAATCTATAAAGTAAGACTATGAAAACTGTACAGCCACCAACTCACAGAGTACATCTTTGAAGGACAGAAAAAAAAGAAAAATTATCAGTTTAAACTAATTAATCTTCCTCTTTCTTTCCCTCTCAGCTTTTTAAAAGTCAGAGGTAGTTTGTTGGTTTTTTTTTGTTTTGATTTAGTTTTCCCAAAGCAATATGTTAGCCCTACCTCCCAGGTATTCTTTCTTCAAAGCAAGCCCTAAGAGTCATCCTGCAATAACGTATTACAGGAAACACAATAGAGCTGAAAGTGAAGAAGCAAAAAAGAGACTGTGTATTTCTCCAGAGAATGTAAATGTATACTACATAATCATAAGCAATATACAATGACATAAACTCTTCCATAAATAGTCTCATATGTAGCATTCTTTAATCATCATGAAAGGGGAAACTGGGGCTTCCTTGGGGGATCGTGTGTTCATGTTCATAATCATATCTGTCTTCTTACCATAAAGCATTTTAATTTTCAACCAGTTTTGTGATTTTGCAAAGGTTTAAGGGGGAAAAAAAAAAAAAAAAACAGTCATAAATTTGGTGACAGGAGGGGAAACTTGGAAATATATTTGAACTCAGTTGTTAAGATGGAAATGCAAAATCTATGTATGAAAACTGTCCATTCTGCAGGTCATGTCTGCAAAGAACCAGTATCTCTATTTGACATTCTTAAAAGAGTCACTGTGGTTTTGCAGACACATTACAACCACTGATTGTCCTCCAAAGACTCATTTGTTTCAGTGGAGCTATGTTGATCTGCTCCAGCTGCAGGGCTACCTTGAAATCTCAGCCATAACATAAAGCAAGGGGGGCAGTAAACAGCCCACAAAAAAAAATAATGTTGTTTGACTAAAAATGGTGTGTCTATTTAAGTATGAAGTTTGTTAATTTAACTGGAGAGCAAATGTTTACCACAAAGAAAAGGGAGTTCTGCTACAGCGCAAGAAACCAATAAGCAATGTCTTCAGACAGCCCAAGAGGCAAACAGTTAAAACCCCAGAGCAAAATTCTGCCTGAAGTAAATGTTGTTTGTCAGCATTAACTATAATTACTACCTGTGACTGTATCCCTCATCAACAACAATAGCATGTAATGTAGTAGAAATCCAAGTTTGTTTTGGCACACAGTTTTTCATTTATATATAGATAACATTCTAAAAACTGTCATAGATTTAATATTTTAAATAAATTTCTGCCTGTACTTCCACAACATCACAAAGGTCTTGGCAAAGTCCGCATCTAGTCCTGCGAGTGCTGTCTGCCTCTATGACATGAATTTTTCTTAGTCTCTGTTATGGAACAGGTATACATAAACCACTACCAATATGCAGACAGAGATGGGGAAAAAAATCCCAATCTAAGTTTGTCATTCAAGAAGCATGGCAAGAAAAATAGCTTGGTAGGCAATTAAACGCAAGCTTCACTTGGAGCCAGGTGACTCAGAGGTTGGCAGGGTGAAGACACAGCACACCAGTTTCTAATACCAATTATATAGAGTCTGCGTCACATCCAGTGCCTTTGATTCCTATTCCTGAACTAGTTGGTGTGCAGCTGGATCTACCAGGGAGACTGCTTTAAGTACAAGACCAGAGTGAGCCCTGTGGATTTGTAGTGAAAGACTTAAACTGTTTTACTACTGGCTCACAGAATCATTCAACAGCCTAAGCTGAAAGCCAAGTCTATATTATATAGCATTCAGATATGCTGACAAATTGCAGGACAAAGAAAATTGCTACATGCATAGACATCATTCTGCCGGAAAAAAACCCTCTGTGTAAATGAAGTTACACTGGCAAAATGAACATTTTGATGGAAAAGAGTCTGTTGTTCAAATGAGTAATTTATCTACAAATGCAAAAGTCCTGTTGCCAGAATAAATCAGACCTCTGCTAGGGGCCCTAGCCAAAATATCTTTTGCAGTATAACCTTTGTAGTGCAAATTAGCCCTAAGAGGATCTTTACTCATAAAAGAACGATGTATTTAAGATTAGCAGAGATCAGGATAAGATTTGGAGGAGACATTTCTCTTTCAGGAACTTAAAGAGAAACACAGAGCTTACTATTAAAAGCAAGGAGTGTGTCCTTGAGATGTCTGTATTGCTGGTTGAAATCACATTTCATCAAAACATGAAAGAATGAAAGAAAAATGATACCATGTTCAAAAGCTTTGTAGACCACATTCTATGAAGCATCCTAGCACTTGTTTGATTTTATGCAAGTAAATGATTTTCTTGAAAGCATCACTCTTTAACCACACACTTAACTACTTGCTACATGATACTTGTAAGAAACAGCATCGGTTTCCATTGGTGAAGACTTAATGGATGAAAGAAGTACACCTGAATGATATCAAGTTGGCATCATTCCCTCTCACAGAAAGGCTCTCAAACCTATAATATTATTTTCTTCAGATAAGCAGGAAGGTGGGTGTTCCTTTCCAGCAGAAGTCAAAGCCCATCTTCCTGGCAGAGCAGGGAAACAGAAGAGTTGTGCTCAGAGTATATAGGTGATAGCATGAGATTGGTGAGATGAAAGCAGGAGGAAGGAATTAAACTGGCTAACCAAAAGAAGAGAAGCAATAAAGATCCAGATTCTGAAAGGCATTTAGATGCCCAGAGTTCCTATTTAGATGGTAAAAGGCTTTGGACTTCCTAGGAAATGACAAGGGAATTGTCACAAAGCCTTATCTGACACTGGTTTATGTCACCTCTGAATCAAAAACTAAAAATACCCAGAAAGTCCAAGGCATAGTGAGTGCTAAACTGGAATTAGGTTCTGAAGTCCTTTTGGAAATTTTGCCTGGGCAACTCAGTAGGCTGTCAAATAGTCCCAGGTGGCTAGTGGTAGCCCAGCAGGGATGCGACTTCTTACCTTACAAAAGCAGGCAGTCATGATAAAAGACCATTTTTATATCCCTTGTAAAGAAAAGTCAATGTTCATTTGTTTGGGAGGCCTCCTTGACAGAAAGCTTTATCAGCCATGAAATTAGCCCTTCATGCTCTCTTAAGCCAATAGGCCAGGACAGAGATGCCTGCTGCACCTGATGCTTGCAGTTAGTTCTGATTAGCAGCCCCTCATGGATTTCAAGCAGCGGCCTCCTTAAATGTGGGCTGTAAAACTTTACTGGCTGCACTAAATCAATAGGGAGGTGAGAGACGGGGCTGGACAAGAAAGGGGAGAAATAAACAGACACTAAAGCTGCAACGTTATTATCTGCTTTGGCAAATAGCCACCAAAATTTCTCTGTATACTGTATACACACAAACACACACTCACATACACACACACAGTCTCCCTAGCAAAGCAAAAAAGAAAATAGCCTTTAAATAATATGTTAGTTCCCTTGGGCAAATAAGAACCAGGCAGCTATATTTAGCAAGGAAATAAAACTGCATTGTAAAGCCCTGGAGACCTATTATGGCAATGCCCTCTGAACTTTCTGTGTTTAGAGGATACTTATTTATTTGAGTATGAGAAGATTGCTAGAGTCTCAGGAAGTCCAGGTGAGCCTGCAGTCTCTTGGTGGCCGTGGGATGTGACCATTAGCTACCCCAAACTTCACAGCAGTGCTGTTACAAAGATGACATCCCCATGCTGTGGGAACTGTGACCCCCAAGGATATCTCAGAAATTTACAAACTCACAATACGGTAATTTAATTTGGAAAGAGAAAACTCATCCTGGGAATATTTCTGCATGGGAGCAGATCCTTTACAGCAAGAAGAATGCTGAAACTTAACATATGTGATGAGTTTTCAGGGAGAGATCCTATGGACTTGATGAAGAGCCCACAGAAGGGTTGACGCTAACTGAATCAACCTCTTACATTTCACAGGAAATCTGCAACACAGTTCAATGCAGGGAAAAAATGAGAATAAAGAGCAGGTTTCATCTCATCTGGTTTTCAACATCTGTAGAATGTAATGTAGACTGCTCTACCTGAACTAGTTTCCCATTGCTCACTTCTGGTTCTCAGAGGAAAATAGCACTCTCTTTAAGACACAATTCACCTGACTTATTTTTGGATGAAATGATTTCTGCTCTGAAAATGTCTGTCCACTGACTGTAAAAAGGCACAGGGCAAATCCTATTCAGAGTGACCAGTGACAATAGCAAAGAGAGATTGATACAGAGCAAATTCATTTAATAGGTAAATTTATTAGAAAATGTGTTATTTTTTACAGTTTGCTTCAGATAATCTTGCAGGGTAGAACAGAACAATTTTTTTTCTAATGCTATTTTATTAAATAGATTTAAAAATCCCTCTCTCTCAATTTTATAGGAAGTACCTTTAAAAGAAATTACTTTGAGCAATTTAATTTATCTTCCATATCACCAGAGTCTTCCCTGTAGATTTAAATCAGAACCAGGGACTTTCCCAGAAGCAATCTGAATGGATTTTGACCAGACATTGATGGCATTGCATTTAAAAACATAATGAAGCCACCTGAATGGAATGAAACCAGGTGCACTAGGGATAGACAGAAATGTGGAAAGACAGTCATTCTCAGATTGAGTGAACACTTTCACATTTGTGGACTGCAACCGAGGCTCACAGCAAGGTCAGCATCTTGAAAACCCAACGGAGAGCTCATTATATTCATACATCCAGACTGTGTATTAAAGAAGGCAGCTGGGGCAGACTCTGAGTGTGGGAGCTTGGCACTTTAATACTAGCTCAGCATCCCCCTCTACTTCTATGCCCCCATGTGTAAAATTAAGATAATAATATCGCTTTCATCTTCCCCACCATGGTGTTGTGACTATTAATTAGGTAGCATGTGCAGAGACCTGGATAAATGCTAAGTTTTAATCAGGTCTTGATGAGCTTGGGGAACGCAGTGAGGGTGGAAGAATGAGACATCCTGATCTAATCTAGCTGGCACAGGTCAATGCTGGTGGCATAATCCCCCTCCTCACACCCCTCCAAGCAGCAGCTGTAGCCCTCAGTAAAGCAATACCAGTTATTTACTGGCAAATTTGGCATTCCACTTGCCTTCATAGCTGGTGTGACTCATCCCTGGCAAAAGGCTGGTCCACACCTCTTCCACACACTTTTTTTCTTGTTTGTTGTGGCCATTTCGTTGGGGGTGATGTTTTGTTGTTCTTCTTTATTGTAGTGTTTCTGTTATTCTGTTATCTTTGGGGGTTGCTTCCTCCCCCCTTCCCCCCCCCCCCCCCCTTCTACATGATGGTGGGGGAATGGGACAATAAGAATTATTTATAATTCTGTGGTGATTGATTTAATTCCTTTTGAAAGGAACTAAAGGTTTGTACTTCCTATATTTTCTCTGAGAGCATCACGTACAGTATAAGCTATTACTTTGAAAGCTATTATCATGGACTGTCTTTTTGCTGCTACTCCTGTTCCCAGGTCTGAGATTTAGGGATATTTCAGAGGATGGAACACTCCCAAATGCAGTGTTGTCCTATGGGAAGCACTGAACCAAGTTCCACAGGAAGCTGAGGAAGATATCCAAAGGTGGAAACTCAGAAATACACGTAAAACAAGTGCTTCTGTTGTGGGTGGAACAGAGAACTCAGGAAAAGCAGAAACATAACCCCCTGAATTAATGATGAATCCCTGCACTCAGAGATGTGTCTTTTAAACAACCTTTGATAATTGGCCTCTCGGTAGCATGTAGTGCACATCCTGAAATAATGGAATGGAAATCAGCATCAATCAACACAGCATGAGGCTCCTTCTTCTCCAGCAAACACATATCCTTGCTAAACGCTGGTGGCTGTTTGTCCTAAATTTAACACCAATTAGGGCCTGATCCTCAGCTCTGCCTGAAGGGATGAATGTCCTCCACACCCATCCAAGTCTGTCACAAAACACAGAAATATCTTCGCATCCCTTTGAAGACATTCTGCAGAGTCAGACCCTTAATAGTTTGATAGCTTGAATTCTAACATTGCCCAGAGCACTAAAACTGATAAACAATCAGAGACATCCTTGTACATTTATATACAACAAAATAGAGGCAACAATAACAGGAAAAAAATGCTATTGCTGCGCTTTTCCTGTGTATCTCTAGAGACAGAAAATCTGCAGCAGAGATAAGAGGGGCTAATAAGAGAGGTGGCATTGATGGGGGGAAGCCTAAATAATTGGAGTGAAGTTTCACATCATGCCAGAAAGGCAAACTGAACTAATTTTCTGTGAACATCCCAAAGAGGAATTCAGTATTTTTTTTATTTCTGCTTGTTCAGCTATACAGTATTCTTCCATGTTCCTCCTTTTCTGGCATAAAAATCAATGAAAGTTTCCTGCATCATACCAAACCATTTCTCTAAGCTGAGAATGCAGGAAGAAGGCTCAGCTGTAGAGCATGCACCATGCTTTGTCCCCTGCCTCTGTCCTCAGCAGTCAATGAAACATCACCAGGTCTCTGTAGCTTCTAGCAAAGACATCCAAATTCTCTTTGTGTCCATGGCCTTTAACATTCAGCCATCTTTCTCCAATGTGATGTCAAATGACTTTGGTAAAAGCAAACACCAGTGATAGTGATGGGCACCCGCTTAAACTAACTTTGCCCCAGCACCATGTTTTGCTCAGAGCAACTTACTGCAATAAGAAGGAGGATGATCCATGAACAGATCTATCTCATGGAGCTAAGGAAGCATCACTCAGCAAGTCTGACTTGATGCTTCCTTCCAAGACTGCCATCAAGATGTTAAATAAAGTTAGCTCTTCTGACTGGAGCTGAAAGTTGTGAAAATACAGTGGTATGAGGGGATGAAAAAGCCCTCCTCAACAGTGCCATCACCCAGTGAGACACTGTGGGGAGCATAGGCATACCTGGAAGGGCTCTGCTCTCATGGAGGAGAAGATACTGCAAAAGTCCCCACTCTCCCTACTTTGGGAAAAAAAATGAGAAATGGCCATTATCAATAGCCACCCATCTTTTGGGCAGCTGATAAGGAGAGGGAGTGTGGTGCTCTTTCCTCTTATCTACCCTCTTAGAAATGACAGACCTGAGTGCAGCAAGTCTGACCTTCTGTTGCTGGCAGCCACAAGCACTTGTCAAGTCTTAGACAACTTTTAGAGGTGAAGAAGATAATTTCATCACCTTAGAGAGTCAGCCAAAGCAAACCACAGTGAGGTCACAAACAAACCATTTCTTCCCTTGTCAAACTGATACCAAAAGAGCTCAGCTGAAATCTATTTAAATCAATGAATTATAATGCTAGTCCAGAGTAACAGAAAACATGGACCATTTTCCTCATTTCTTATCCTTTTCTAGGTTTTGGAACATGCACGATTAAAATGCTTTCATTTTTCTTCATTAGACCCTGAATATTCAATGCAAATGAAAGGACTATATGAAAACTTCCCAGTAAAACAATAGTTGGCTGGAAAATGCTGACCTGGGGAAATGCAAAGTTTCATAGTAGTATATTGATTGGAAAGTTTCACTGGAAAAAAATGCCTACATAGGTCAAATGTCTAATTTTCAATACATTCAAAAGTTTCTCGTTTGATTTTCTGTGACATAGTAATATTTGAAGAAATGCTATTGGAGATAATGGGTTTCTTCTGCCATGGTCAACTTTTATCTAAATTAAACATTTGGACAATCTTGAAGTGAAGCCTTTTCAGAATACACTTTTCAGAGCATGAGAACAAATATCGATAATGTTGATAGCAAAACTTAAACATGTATGATAGCATTAACCTATCTTTAGAGCTTGTGTTTAAATTTCAGAGGAACTGGTGTTACCCTGAGCTATATCTCCCTTCTAGAGGATTTGCATGTAATTAATCTATATCTTAATCTCAACCTCAGAATGGTTCTACCTCTCCTGGAGGCTTTCAAAGGCTTCCTAGGTTTTGATCAACTACAGTCAAACCCTCCTATATTTTCCCAGTGGGCCCCACCTGAGTGAACAAAGAGAAGAGAGCAATTGCAGAACAACTCCTTGTTGAGTGATTGCACCATATAAACTTAAAATCCATTATTGGGGCCTGGCCAGAGAAGCCTATTAATATAACAGTAATGAATAATAAGTAACAAAGGTTAAAAAAAAAAAAAAAAAAAAAAAAAAAAAAAAAAAAGTAAGTGGTCTCAGCCTGTAGCTGTGCATTTACCTCACCCTATCCAGAGTCTGCATATGCTAAAATAGACAGCTTCAAAGTGGCCAAAAGTAGACAGCATCTCAGCTACTCTCCTGTACACACAGCCCATGCTTAGTTGGCCCAGGAATACTTGGTGACAATAACCCATAGGGCTTGCAAAAGCCTTGTGTATGAAGGGTGCAATCCAGCATTTCTATTGGGAAAGGCCTGCATATATGATCCTGAAGGCTATCAGTAAAATGTCCTTAGTCAGAAAAAAGGGTTGAGGGGGCGGGGCGGAATCCTGTTTCTGATTAGACTTACAGCTCAGGCACTTATAAAATAATAAATTACCTAAAAAAGTCGAGGAAGAAAAAATACAAACAGCTTGAATAGCAATTTACAAACTTGCTCAGCACAGCAATATTTAAAGCTGTTCTTCATGATATGTCATTTCCAGATAAGTTAATAAAGAAATATAGGAGAGAATCAATTTTTAGTAATCATTACCATGTACAGTAGTGAAACCTCCAGGCTATTCAATTAATTCTAGACCATAATTATGACCCAGGAACAAAATTGTACAAATCAGCATTTTTTTTATTATTATTTAACTATACAAATAAGACTGATCTTGAGTGCAAATCAAGAGTTGTATATTTCACAGCTCTTGCTGTCCCAGAAAATAGGGTCTCCAAGGATTCCAGCCCCTTGAGGCATAAACTGCACACACTTCAAATTCCACAGGGATCACAATAATTATAGTAATTTTTAACTCAACCTGTCACAGTGCCCCAAAGACTCTCAGGTTTCTTAATAGAATGTATAAGAGAGAAGATGAAATTAACTGGCTAAGTTAGCAAATTCTAGGTGTGAGCTAGAAAAGAAGATTTAAAAAAGTAAAAATAAAAGTAGAATAATCTCAAAGCCCCCATTCCAATCCATGATCATGCTCACCTGAAAAAAAGCTACAAGGAGAAGGGGTAAGTTTCCTACATCATGTACTGTTTTGTGTTACTAGTGCAATTATCCTTTTGTGGATCTCAAAGCACAGTGTGGTTACAGCAGTACAATTACGGCTTGAGTCTTATAATGTTTTAACAGGCAGACCAAGGCTCAGAGGTGAAGCCCCTTACCTAAAAGCATGTCAGTCAGCAAATTTTAAAAATCTCAAACCAAACTCAGGAGTTCAAGAGGTCTCCATACTCTGTAGCTAGATGCACATGAGAAAGGAAACAAGAAATTCACAGACCCTCCAACTAGATGAATTCACAAAACCCTTTCAAAATCAGTGACAATTTGTGTTTGGTCCCCCAGAGCTTTAGGGAACATTGATATCTCCACTTTTTTCAGCTCACTGCTTCCCCCCAGGGTTTGGTCTCTCTCATTCATGTTATATATCTGTTAGTTCACTTCTCACTTTCAATCCATAATGTGTAAGTGTGGCCCTTGGGTTTATTATTTTTCATTAGAATATTTTAATTAATTATTATTTGAGAGTAAAATGTACACATCTATTCCTAGTGACAGGTGTTTTATAAATTTATTCACTGCAGTCTAATCCTTGTACCTGTTTAGAGACACCAGTCTTGTCAAATAATGATAAAGGAAATGTGTCCCTCTATGTTGAAGTTCTGCTTCACCCAAAGTCTGATGGTTTTCATCTAGCAAGGATCTGTCAGTGGTGCTACTTTTCTATATATCCCCTTAAAAGTGTGGGAAAACAGTCAAAAAGTAAACACCAGGAATGATGCAACTTCATGTGCAAAAACAATGCTGCATGTACTTTCTGGTCATAAGATGTTTTCACCCACAGCCAGGTCAGTATTAGGATCACAGAAACAATAAAATTAATCATGATTTTATTTTTTTTAATAATGAAATGTAAGAGTCTGTAACAAATGCACAGGCAGTATAGGACTTTTAAAAATGTACAAAGGTTTGGAGATTTCTTTAGTAGAGGGAACACTGATTTATACAAATATAATCTGTGTTGGGAAATATTTTAGTTAAAATGAGATTTGACCACAATGAATCTTCATAATGAATAGTAAATGAATCTCTTTATTGTAACCTACAAATATATTTCACTGTCATTGGTTTAAAACAAAAGAAGTTAGGCAGTGAACATGTATCTTTGTGTCTAACAGTTTCATCTTTCTTCCCAGAATGCCTTCTTTGCAGTCATGTCTTAAAAAAAAAAAAAAAAAAAAAAAATTAACCACTCCAGATATTCATCCCAGTTTGTAAACCAAAAGGTTCAGCTAAACTTTCAGACTTTGGATAACTGTTTCCAACACAAACAGCATTTCGTAAGCAGTGTCCTCCTTTACATGACAAAGATATGGAAGTTAAAGCTTAAACATGGGGAAAAAAAAAAGAACGGATATAAGCAGTTTAAGCACTTTGCATAAATATTATCACCTTTATATTTCATGCATTTTGTTAGGCAATTTTGACATATGATACTTCACTGTATACCTTCCAATAACAACTTTATCTCCATTCTTGGAAATATATTCACGATACCTTTCGATCCAGATTAATATGCATTTATCTTGTTGACAGCTGAAGTATATACTTAGGTTGATATACATACTCAGGAAAAAAATAAAGGAAACTATCTATATATTGTAGCTATCCTCAGTATGACTTAATGGTAATAAAAAGTTGAGTACCTGGACTTACCATCAGAAGTCAGTATAGTTCTTTAATATTAAAGGTAGAATTAACTTTTATTGACTTACTTCTCTTCATTTTCTCTTTCCTATTTTAAAGTGACTTAGATAATATAGTGCTTTAAGAACCATGACATTCAGATTACTGGAAATCAACCAGAAGAACAAATTCACAAGCTAAGTTATCCCAGCACGGAATACTACTCTGTTATTTTTTGTTGTTCGTCTCAACTTTGACACAGCAGCTTGGGGAGACAGATGAAGGCAAATATGACTGGTGACACATGCTGAGTAGTTTCATGTGCCAGCACTAAACTCAATCTATAAAGGTCAATATTCACTCATTGCTGTTACATGAATGACAGAGAGACCACTGTCAGTTGAAAGCTGTCATTTGGCTCACAGAACTTTTGCCATGTGATGTGCCACACTGTAGCACAACCTTATACTGCCTACTTTGAACCAAGTCCCATTCTCCAACTAAACCCATGACCAAAAGAAACATCCTTCAGAAACTGAGATAGCTCTAGGTATACACAGCAATAGTGATTTCCCCAAGACGCAGCCTGATGGGTAGATCTGATGTTTTTGCTTGATTGATGTACAAAAAAGCTCCTCCCTCACAGAAAGGTAAAAACAGGTATAAAGCAATTACTTGAGTCCTACCCAGCCATTTGAAGCATATCAAAGGATCAGATGTTTCTGAGTACAGTTTCCAGCTTAGTATTGGCAAATTCCTGATTTGACTCAAAACTTCTGAGAAGGGAGCAATCCCAGAACAGATCTATCAAAAGAAAATATCTTAATCTGTTGTGAATCTCATACACTCCAATTTCTGCAGTTGTTCTGCAAGGATATTTGTTTTTCTTCAAAAGAGAGCATTTAAGATTAATCTCAGGCATAGATTGAATTTAAATATAATCAAAACATGTTGCTTTAAAGAACTCTTTTTTATTTAAATTTTTATAAATACATATATAGTAGTGCTCATGCAATAGTTTTTCATGTTTAGTTTCCAAAGTAGGTCAGTCTTGGCACTGCCCAGCTTTAAAGAACGTGACGTGTAGAATAGAGATTATTTTATTTAAGTGTGAGAGTGAATTTCATTTGCATTTCCTTTACCTTCCTCCTCTGACTCATCTATATCACTGAGGTCCAGACCACATTGTTCACAAAATAAAGCTGCAACTGTGCCTCTACTCAGAGATAAGGGGTTGCATGGACACGAAGAAAGAACTCTGGTACAGCCATCATTCCTCCTACCAGCTGAGCAGCAATAACTATCTCCATGTTGCCTGCTTCAGTTCTATTTTCAGGATGTTACATTAGGGTCCAAACATGAGAGTGATAGCAAACATCTGTGTTTTGTCTTTTGTTGCCATGCAAGCTGGAAAATTCTGAAGAATGTATGTAGCTTAGTTCAAATGTCATCTCTTCCATTAAGGTTTATGTTTTTCTTTCAAATTAAGTTAATCTATTGCATATTGACTACAGGAAAGAAGAACCTTTAATTGAGTTTCTGATCATTGTATCTTGTTCTCAGCTTCCAGTCCAACTGAGCTACAGAAGGTATATTCAAGGGAAGATAGGCTTGTAGTTAACAAATGTAGTTATTCAGAGACAAGTTTAAAGGGTGGCTATCCAAAGTCATATTAATGTATAATATCTGGTACAAACTCAGATATGACTTAGTAGGAGGAGAATGTTAAAAAGGACATGCAGAAGTAGACCTCTGTTCTGCTCTGTGGTGGAATAAAAATTCTGCAAGTGTTTCCTTTCTTGATTTCTAAATCACGTTTGGCACTATACAAGTGTGGAGAGATGCATTATCATCTCTGGAAAGAAAATGCAACCAGAGGGAATGATAAATTATAAATTAAAAAATATAGCAGCATTTATCTATAAATCTAATGAGACAAGGTGCTGAATATATAACAATCATAGCACAGTTTAAAACAAAATGAATATATGTAGTTATTCAGAGTGTAAATTGGACTTGAACAGTGCATTATAAAATTTGATATATAAAATGGGTTAAAATAAATAAAAAACATAATGCAAAGCTTATTAACCAACTTGTGAACAGCACTAAACAACTACAGGCATATGCTTACTCTGATCTCAGCCTTTGTTTTTCACATTCCCAGCTAATCTCTTCACAGGGGGTACTGAAGAGAGACATTGGATAATGAGAAAGAGTTCTTGGATCTAAATTGGAGAATTATATTATTCAAAAGACCTCTCCTTTAATTTTTTTGTGTTGTTGTTGTTTGTATGTTTTGTTATGCTAGCATTCTCCAATGGTACTCTACAATTTGGTATACAGGCACACTTCTCAACTTGCAGATTATTTTCCATGTTCTAGTCTGCATATTTGTTGGAACAGGTTCTGATCTCTGACTTCTTATCAAATATACCTGTACTGGACACCATGGATCAAGCAGAGTTTGCAATTTATTGTGTCACAAGCCAAATTTAAAAGAAAAATCATCCAACCAAGTTTTAAGTAGCACTGAGTGTTATGGACTGTATCTACTCTACCTTGGATAATCCAGCTAGCTACACAGGAGCTAGCTAGCTACCTGAGAAACTATGTAGAGCTTTCTTGTGTCTGTTTGAAGTTTGATAAAATAATCACTGGAAGCTTTTCCAGGTTTACTGTTTTAGCAACTAGATTCAATAGAGACAGATTATAACAGGCTGGATTTGTATTGTTCTTCTACTGTAATAAGTACATGTGAGTGAATAAATTCTATATTGAGTGTATTTCTCTTACAGTAGATGGGAAAAATTGAAGAATGGTTTGAGTTAGAAGGGATCATAGAATCATAGAAGATCCCAAGTTTGAAAGGAACCCACAAGGATCATGGAGTCCAACTCCTGGCACCACACAGGTCTACCCAAAATTTTAGACCATGTGACTAAGTTCACAGTCCAAACACGCTTCTTAAATTCAGACAGGTTTAGTGCAGTGACTACTTGCCTGAGGAGCCTGTTCCAGTGTGTGACCACCCTCTCGGTGAAGAACCTCTTTCTGATGTCTAGCAACCTGCCCTGCCTCAGCTTGACACCATTCCCACAGGTCCTATCACTGATGATTAAGGAGAATAGGTCAGTGCCTGCCCCTCCACTCCCCCTCGCAAGGATGATAAAGATCATATTACAGCTCCCCTTACATGGACCTGGATACAAGACAACATTGTCAACACCTCCATTCAACCTACCCTGGAAAACTTCCCGGGATGGGACATCCACAAATTATCTG
Organism: Aythya ferina; assembly: GCF_964211825.1. Taxonomy (NCBI): domain Eukaryota; kingdom Metazoa; phylum Chordata; class Aves; order Anseriformes; family Anatidae; genus Aythya; species Aythya ferina. The sequence continues at coordinate 30,277,029 of NC_140303.1, forward strand.
GGCTCCTATTCGCCTTTGGGCCCAACCCTCACCTTCGTCTCCTAAGTCTCGGGAGGGCTGCTATCACTAGTTGATACAATGTCAATCTGTATGCAGCCTTAGATGAGGTTGCTGAAACCCATTATTTCTGAATTGTGCCATGGAAATTCATTGTATCACATCTGTCAGTTAAGCCAGATCCATGGCCAACCTGCACAGGATGGAAACTGAAAACTTATGTCCACAAAATAAAGTAGTTATGTAACTATACTGTGTAACAAATGCATTAATACTCATTTTTTAGGGGATGTCCCCAACTATAGATACAATTACTGTGAATGTTGGTTTCAGGTTCCTTCCCCTCTGTACAACAAGTGACGTAAAGTATCAAGACATAGCATACCTTTTGTGAGAAGCTACTCAAAAATCTTCCAGTCTCCTATGCTGTCTAAAAAGAAGAAAAACACTAAAAACACTGGTCCAGGAAAAGACTATCTTCTAGAGACCTGAAATTATCTTTTTGTGCAGAGAATTGGCTGCTGATCACTTTGCACACCCATACATTTTACTCTGGGCCTTATTTATGTCAGATCATCTTCAGCATGATTTTTTACAGCAACCAGGTATGTTGTACAATGCTCCAGAAAAGTACCTGCAGTTATTCCTGTATGCTTATACAAAGTAGATTAGGGAATGAGTTTGTTAGTCATCACAACTTTCACAAAATTAGGGAAATAGACACTGAAAAGGACAAATTCATTCTCTCAATGGCAAAGATCACGCAAGGTAGAGAAAAAAATAACTGATTTTATATGAAAACTTTCTTCTGTGGTGTAGAGAGCTTACCTTTTGTCTCATTCTTTGTTAAAAAAGTAGAATTTCCAGGAGAAAACTCAGCCTGCTTTCCTATCGTTTGCTTGCCTCATAAAATATGCAAGACAGTGCTGGCAATGAACCCTGCATCAATTCTTCAACATGCCATTCCTGAAGATTCAACCTTCATCGTACAGGAGGAGTCACCATCTGATAGTAGGTTAGATCCATACTGATGCTCTCATTGCATCAATAATTAAACAGGACTTTCAACCACATCGTTTAATACGACAAAATATTTCTTAAGAATTGTGAAATTATCACCCCCCAAAAAATTACCAAGATTACAAAGAACCCATCATGCTCAGTGGTGTGTGTTCAGAGACATAGAGTATTCCTTCCACTTACTTTAACACAGCAGTAGTATTCAATGGCTTCAGGCTGTAATTAACAGCACAAAGCTCTCTTACTGGGAGACAGGATAACAATTCAAGAAAGTATATCTATATTCTGCAGCAGGTTCCTGAGATGCTCATGGTTTAAATAGCTTTTAAAGCAAAGCTAAAGGAAGTTGCACAAATTATGGTTAGTACATGTGAAAAAAAATGAACAGAATCCAAGCACTAATATAAGAAATTAACACCCCTAATTAATTTTGCTGCCTTACCCTGCTAACTCCAATCAAAAGTGTTGCAGTGTAAGTCTCCACAGGTTGGGGAACCAAACTGCTCCTAATGCAAACATCACCTGTTCTCGTGGAAAAATATTAGAGTTGGAAGAAGTACCTGGTAGCATGCTCCTGGCTTTACAGTTCATGTGAAATATTTTGGGAAGTTCTTCTGTACATGGAAGGGGAAAAAAAAAAAAAAAAAAAAAACTCCTGTAAAGGTCAGATGCTTATCCTTCAACCTGCCCCTGAATGTTGCACAAAGCTTGCAATTCCTTCATGCCATTCCTGGTGACTTCTTAGGAAAGAGAAATGGAAGAAGCACAGGTTGGACAAATTGTTTTGATGATGGCAGCCTGCTACCAGACATCTTTCCTAAGGGCCCAGTTTTTCCTTCTCTAGTAAGTGGGAAGAGATAAGGTGAGAGAATAGCTGTACTCTCATTTGGTGTCACTGCTTAAGGATATTTTCACATGATCAGATACATCTGAGTCATCCCAGTTCAGCTCACTCATAGTCCATCTGTAGACCACAACTATGAATATTATTTCACTGTCAGTTCATTGCATCCAAGAGAGACTTTTTTTTTTAAATTTTTTGCAGTGTTAATGAAGAAAATGGACTGCTTGCAATAAGCAGACCGGTTTATTCTGTTTCAATTGAGATCCAGGAGAAATTGCTGAACAACTTTTTGAAAAAATTACTGCATGGAAGAAGAGAACAATCTTGTAAGATAGTTTTGGTCTCCTGACATCTTGGCCTTTCCCAGTCATGGCAAGAGTGTCCTTTCTCACTAAACTGTATTAGTCGCACTATGCAGTCTTTAGATAGATGCCAAGAACTGAGCTGTGCAGAATTACACTCACCTCTAACATTTCTAGGTGTAAGCGGGAACCTCTTGTGGTTGAAAGAACTGAGTGTAATGCCGGATAAGTACCCAAAAGTACCCAAAACTGTAGCTTTCCTGTGATGTGGGAAAACCCTGTCTTCATCTCAATCCCCATCTAATTCCCCAGTTTGGAATCCCTAAAAAATAGGCTGAAGGTGACTATTCTGTTCTTCTTAGCTATTTTTTACTGTAAAATGACTGGGAAAGGAATTCTCTCCCATCAAGCGCCTATCTAGTGGCTGTCACAGAAGAATTCTGTTAGCTCAGATTTTAGACATTCTTTTGATGCTACTGCTAATAATAACAGTAAGAAATTTCTCTTGTCAGGAACTTGAGCCTCAGTGTGCTTTGCAGCCCATATTCTTACTAGCTTCCTTTTCTCCACAGAAATTAAAATGGAAATGTCAAAGCAACTGCAGCAGCAAGCAGCGCCTAAGTACAAACAGTGTAATACAGATGTTAGAGCATTTCATCTGTAGCTTTAAAAAAAATATATTACTTTCTTTGTACATAAATATGGATTTTATTGCTATCTTAGTAGGAAGAAAAAACAATAAGAATGCGAAGCTTTTCTTACTTCCTACCTGGAAAATATGAAGGATCGATATTTAAAAGCATTTCTGTTTTGTTTTGTTTTTTTTTTGGTTTGTTTTTTGTGTTTTTTTTGGGGGGGGGGCTTTCCTTTTTTAAGGAAATTTTAACTACTTGGGACTAATTCAATTATCACTTAGAAATAGCTTGTGATATCAGCTTTAGTACAATTACTCAATATACTAAGAACATTTTTTTTTGAATACCTGAATAGTGACTTAAAGCATCTTTTTCTGTGTTGTTTCCATTTACAGAATGTATATTGTTTCTAATGTTGCTCCTAATAAGTGATGAGACTAAATGTAGAAATAGCAGCAGAGTTAATGGTGTTGTAACGCCCTTTAGAACTCAGTGCCAGTGGTTGGAGCCAGCTGCAAGTTCTTCACCTTACTTCATCTTCAAAATATGAAGAGTTTCTAGTAGGAAAGTGTCAATCCAAGTGTACAACAAGCATCAGAGCAGCCAGGTCAGTGTATACTCCAGGGACTGTGGTGAGTCTGATTTACGCTGCAGTTTCTCCAAGGCTGTAGTATCATGAGATTCCAACTTCACAGGTCATTCCTCTCCTGGTCATTACTCCCTCCTGCTTTCTGCTCCTACACCCCTAAAACAGCACTCTCACAGTTTACTGGTATAAATATTTGTGGGGCAATGCAAATTGTATTAAGGTTAAAAACAGTCCTTCATTTATTCTCAGGGCAGCTTTGCCTCTAAATTGCAGGTATTGTAAAACTGTGACTTGAACTATGTGAAGACAGAAAGACTCCTAGAAGATGTGTTTGTGAAGAGAACCATAGCAACCATTCAAGGTGTTTTATACAACATTTTATACTGACATCATTGTGGAAGGTAGTGAGAAAAAGAACACCAATCTCAGAGAGATCAGACATTCAATATGAGAACATTCATAATCAATTCTGAAAAAAAATTTTTTTTTTTAATGTGATTTATGGACCACTATTTAAATCAGGAAAAAAGACAAATCAGAAACAGAGTCCTGAATTCTCAGAAAGAAACAGGTCTGGTTCACAGAAACAAGCTTCAGCCTAAGTAATAATATACTTATTAGAAAAAAAAAGAATTGAAAACTAGTATTTTCTTCTTCCTCTTGTGACAGTTTAGTGTTGTTTTACCAGATTATCAGATCTATTCCCAAAATAAAAAAGAAAAATAAAAAAAATCGAAAGGCTCAGCTTCAGGTTTGCTGGGGTAAATGAATTATGAAACCGCAATGGAATTGCTGTCAAAGATGCATGTCGAGAGTGACATTAAAAACTTCACATAAGTTCTAGATGGATTTCCTTGTTGGCAAGCAACCTTGGAGAAGACTCAAGAGAGGTTTTGACAGCAGCATATGTTTGAAGAATAGCTTGGAGAAAGTTAACACTCAACCATCATCTCCACTGGATTAGGTTCAGAAAAATTCCTGAACTGCAGGTATAGACTTCTAACATTAAGCTTTAAATCCAGTGCTGGTGTTGAAAGCGTGCACACCATGCAAAACTATGGATCATAAAACTTAAAATGATTCATAGCAAACAAATAAAGGTTGCTGTATTAAATAAAGGTAGTAATTATTTCTCAGAATAAGGATGGACTCCATTCATTTTAAGAGGCCTAGTTGTCTGAACAAAGTACTTAATAAATTAAATAAATAAATTAAATAAGTGTTTGAGAACATTTGCTATATAGCAAAAAAGACCCACCAATTCTGCATCAGCCTCACAAAGGTAAAGGGGTCATTTTGATCCTGTCACCCTGAATCTGGCTCCTGACAGTTAGAGGATGTAAATGCAAAAGTAGATAGAACTTTAGAAAAGTACACACTATGTTTCACTATATGTTTCATACATTATCTACTCCCTAACATGTCTTTTATGCCCAAGCCAAATTACAAATCATTTCCAGTAATTGGAATAAACCCTGGAGAAAAACAATGTGGCAATGAAGTATCCCTACAAAAGTTCCATTCTAAAGCATTTAAAATGATTCTTGGGGTGGTTCGTTTAAAAAAAAAAAAAAAAAAGTAATATCATGCATCCACTTTTTAAAATCTATATTATTTCTTTGTCTCTAAGGAATAATATATGCTTATAAGAAGGAGTACCATAAGATCAGGCTGCTAATAGGAAAAAAAGAATACAAATATTTAATTTATACTAAAACATGAGAAAGCAGGGCAAACAGGGCAAAAGGTTTGCTCCCTTATCTTCTTTAGCTATCTCAATCTTAGAGAATGACCAAGACTGCCAAAATACACTGAGAACTTGGTGCTCTCTCAGCCATAGATGCTAATACTTATACTATTTCCATCCTCTGGGAGGAAATTGCATCCACAACAAGGTGATGGTCACCTATTTCTGGAGATAAAGCCAGGCATTTTCTCCTCTGGGCTAATTAAGATATAGCAGGGACACAACCATAAGTGGTCCCCAAGGAAAGCAGAGCTGCTGCCATATAGTAGGCTGTGTTCCCATAGCAGAATAACCCATTTGCAAGTTGGCTGAACTCCACAGACCTCCTTTATTTCAGCTTTGCCAACAATACCTGCTTGGGGTGAACAAAATAGAGGCTGTCCCAGACAACTGTCTCTATCATCTGTAATTTAGTTTTTTTGTTGTTGTTGTTTTGTTTTTGTTTGTTTGTTTGTTGTTTTTTTTTTTTTTTTTTTTTTAAAGTGCTGGAGAAACACTATAAAGTTCAGAGCAGAGAGAAAAAACTTTCTTCATTTCTCATTGAGGCAGGAGAAGTGACACGTTCATCCATATGAATCCTGACAGAGAGAGTTGTGGCCAGCTCTTCTTTCGCATGTGTTTGCTAGCCAGGTCTTAAAAAAAGACATCACTGAGGGTTTGCAAGGTTGAAAGCTCTATGGAAATAGGATATAAAAGGAGCAGATTGAATATGTAGGTTTTTTTACATTAACTTCTTGGCTAGATCTCAGGCTTTCTGCAGGCTAAATAAAGACATTTTCTAAGGCAGAGTATTTCCTCCTGTCCTTCCATCACTTCTCTATATTCCATGGCTAATTTCCTATGATAAGGACAAAGAAGATATAACCAGGTTGGTTTCACAGTTTAAGAATCTGTTTCTTGTTAGCAAACAAGCAGCTCAGAGCTTTCTACCTGGGCATTTGGTCAACAGCTGCATTTAAAAAAGCATATATAACCTTGAAAACAGAAGGAGCCATCAGGAATAACAGCCTATAAAGCAAGCTATAATTCTGCTGGCTCATAAAAGTACAACAGAAGACCTAGACCAGACAACCATTAAGATTAAAACAAGGCAAATGGGCTGTGTGTTTAAATCAAGAGAAAGTGAGCAACGCAGCTCCAGAAGGCCCCTCTCTGCCTTCAGTGAAATATTTCAGAACTTGCCTGTGTACATGTTTGTCTCCAAAGCAAAGAGAAAGACAGATCATGTCATTAGTGCCCATGTAACTCAACAGGAAAAAAAAAAAAGGAAATAAAGGAAATATAGAGCGACAAGATTAGCGTGACTGTGATGATAATGATTAAAACTTGGTACCATATTTGTCTGAAATTCTTCTTTTGCTGTAGTGTAAAGAGTAGTTGTGAGTGGAATGACATCAGATTGACTGTCACAAGTTATTATCAAAAAGAAATTAGTGAGCTGCAGGATGAATAATGTAATGGTCATGATAGATTAAAATTTGTCCTGTTTGATGCATTCCAAATACAGTGTGTGGTTACACAAGTTGTGTTGGCCAGGTGATCTAGTGCTTGAGTTTTAATATAGGACATAGCAACTTGAATTCAGCATTAGAAAGGGACGAAACTGAAACAGAGCGAGAGTAATGGTATTTTGCACTCAATCTTTTATTCTGGCATTTGTACAGTCAAAAGATACCCCTTCTGACCCAATGTCAACGTCAGCTCATGGTCCTAGCTCTTTAAGAAGAAAATTGCCCAAGTGACATCAAAATAGACTGGGATGCTACAGACAGCTCTTCATCAGAGCAAATATTAGTTATATGGGGGAGTGTGGCCATGGGGGTTGACAAGCCCCATGGTTGGTGATAACATTGGGCTCCTCATGATGAGACCATCAGAAATGTAAAGGGTTTAGAGGGAACAAAGAAGGGTGGCCTTGTTGTCTCAGGTTTCTTGTTCTCCAGCCATTAAGGCATGGAAGTTACTGGGTGTTTGCTGTTGCTGGGCAAAGTTGTTGATCAATGAATAGTTATTGGAAAAGTACTGCTGTGGGGCAAATAGTGTAAGGGAGCCTGTCCTCAATATGGGGATGCAACAAGAATAATTAAGTTATGTCATCGATATGATAGATGAAATTAGGCCCTCAGTAAGAGATAGATGAAGTTATGTCATCAATAAAGTAGCAGTTACTGATCCTAAAAGAACCCTGGTGTCCATGTGGTCGATTCACAAAAGTTATCCCACTGGGGAATAACAAACTCAAGCCTGAAGATGGAGCACAGACTGTCAGTACAGGTGAGATCACTACACACAGGATAGGGAGGAAAAAGTGTTAGTGAAGAAGGAAAAAGATATACAGAAATGTTTTAATTCTCACTGATTTGTTTTCAGTGGCTTTAGACCTAGGAGGTCTGGTGAAGAACAAACATTTAGTAGTCACTAGTTATGGTAGTGTCCATTTCCTTCAGGTAATTTTTAACATGACTCAACTGAATGCAACATCTTCAGTTGAAAAAATATGGAATACTTGAAAATATAGGGAAAGACAGCAGAAGTCCTGTCCTTCTAAACGAGAGAGCACCAAGTGTACTGAACCGCCCAGAGGAAGCTTGCACAAAATTAGCAACAGAAATTAATTCTAATTCCTCAGTTTACATTTCTCTTTCTTTTCCCTCTGATGTCTTTCACGAGAAATCAGGATTTTACCTTCCTGCTGTATTTGAATAGTGAAGGTCTTATGGATACTTTGAGATTTTTCTAATCCAGTTGCTAGATGAAGTCTCCAGACATCACCCCAGCAAATGCTTGTACGAGAGGTAACAAATTGTATTCTTAAAACAGGGAGACACAAGTGACAGTAAAGAGATTCCTGCCTTCCACTTGATCCCGGATCCTGTGAAGCTGAACATATGATTTCAAGTTCTTCCAATGCAGAAGTTATTTTTGTTCCACTGAATTATATTTCCATTGCTGGGAAAAACAAGCATTGAATATTCAAAAGGTTGAGAACTCCAAGAGGTGACAGGCGAAATTCTGTGCCATACACAATAAATTAACAAAACCCCATGTGCACCCCTCCAGCAAATGCAGCCAAGCTCCAGCAATCTCAGCTCCAGAGTAAAGTCATTTCCATATCCCATAATGAAGGATGCATAAATATTTGTTATTACCATTAATTTATTAAAGAGGCACATACACTGGCAATCAACATCATTACAACCTAGAAGGAATTTGTTGAAAATCATGAGGGGACAGAGCAAGAAAAGTTAATTGCCCACACAAACCCTAACTTCAAACTGGGACTCTGTAGAGAGTTAGACTTAATGGTATTTGTGAGGGTAGAGTCAGATTTAGTTAACTGATTAATGCTTAATTATTCCTGCAAGAGCCTAGCTTGGAGACAGAGGAACAGGGCCCAAAATCTGACTGACCTGCACTGAGTGTGGTATTTTAGAACAGGCTCACAGAAAATCTACCTCTGAACTTCTGTGGACATACAGAATTTGGTAAAAGCCTCCTCTCTACTCCCTTTGCATGTAGAGAGGATTCTCTATTATTCTCCTTTTTGTGAGATCTTTTTTCCAGCTCAAAACATCTGTGGTAAGCCTCCAGACAATTAGAAAGCTCTTTAGTTTACAGTCACACACTTACACAACATGCAAGCACAGAGGGGAAGTGCCTTCCTCAGCCAACATCTCAAGTACAACATTGGCATTATTTTGAGGACTGTGGTAGTGGAAGGAGCCCAGCTGCTCCAGTCAGTGACTGGCACCTGCACTTCTGGATTACAGAGCAAATTCCCCTTAAATATCCACCTGCTGGGAAGCTTCAGCCCCTATAGGTAATCCTCTATAAGCAAAGGAAAAGGAAGATAAACCCTAGGGCAATGTTGCACTAGCTGTAAGGCTCATCCAGCACAACTAAATAGCTGACCCCCAAACACATACACACTATTAAAACAGAACTTTTAGGTTGATTCGCTGCCTCCTAGAAGGCTAACAGAAATACTAGGCTCTCTTTCAGAGCAGATTACATGACTAGCCAAGAAATCTGCCTGGAACCAACACAGGCTTTTCTGGAAAAACCGTTCATGGAAGTATTTTGTCATGAAGGCCTTAGTACCATGAGAAACCTTCTCCAAATGAAAGGATGTTTCATTTCTTATTACAAGAAAAATTTGTAGGTTGCTTCCACACACAAACTAAGCTAAAGTTGCAATGATCCCTTCCAGAATACTGGATTTAGAGAAAACCAACTCCTTAGGGTTTCATCAAGCTGAGTAGCCTAAAATCCTCACATAGTAGACCCTGAGGAGTATTTCATTGAGAGATGCACAAGAGTTTCAAGGACTAGCATAGTGAAGGATTACTTACCCTGGGGATCTGACTGCTTTTGGAGTGAAGGTTTAGAGCTCAGCACACTTGAAATTAGAGTCTTTGGGGAGAGGCAAGTGTGGCAGGGGGCTGTGGATCTAAAAGCACATTCCAGTCCCCTGCAGGTGGCCAGGGCTACTTAACACTCCTGATGTGTTTTTGTTTCTTTTATAGAAAGCCAGAGGCTTCTATAGCTGTACTCCATATGCATAGAAAACATACCTGGGAAGAAGCAACAAAAGAAAATTCTCTCTCTGTTCTCATTTCCTGTACATGCTGTTGAGCCCTCCACGTGATGCCACTTCTGTTCTTTTACTTTCTTTTTCTCACCAATCATGCTAACTCACAGGACACCTGAGAAACTTGACTTTGAATCACTGCCCTCATTATTAGGCTGTCTTGAAGATGCCCTGCCAACCCCAAATGCTTCATCTCCCATGAGCCTTCCCTCCTCAGCTTCCTTTCTGCCAGCATACCATAGCCTCACAAAAGGAAGCATGTTTTATATATGACTTACTGAGCATTCAGGTGTTGGTGCTTCTTGGTGTTAATTTGCTGCCCTGGTAAATAATTTAGAGCTTCTTAGCTGGAGGCACACAGCTGGAACAGGGCAGTCACCACTGAAAAACCACAGGTGGGTTACCCGCTCAAACAAATCCTGCCTGGCACTGTGGGTGCTTTTACTCAGCACTAGGCACTAATAATTTCAAGTCCATCAGCTCTGAAATCCCACCCTGCCTACTATTATCATTTATATTATGATAGTGTCTAGAAACCCCATCTATTGCTCACTGAAATACCCCATAACAGGCAGCAGGAGCATAACAAAAGGCCAGAAGCATAACAAAAGACCAGCCACACCTCCTCAGAGATAGTTTAGGTGCTAAGGATGGAAAGGGAAGGGAAAAAAAAAGAAAGAAAGAAAAAAAAAAAAAAAAAGAAATAAAAAATGTGTTGTCTGTCTTTGCATTTGATCCTTGTCTTCCTCCACTCTTTTGCTTCCTTATCTTCCTGCATACAGGCCCTGCCTTGTATCTTTCTCTATGCAGAAATTTCTGTATCTTTTCTGTATGCAGATGTCCTTGGGATCCCCCTTCCAGGGAATATTTACTCAAGTCAACCCTTACCCTTTTGTCCTCCTCTTGTTTCAGTCTGAATTATGTTGTCCTCACTGCAGCTACAGGACTTTTCAGGAGACACATGAGCAGGAAATGGAGAGGGCTGGGGTGACACACAAGGCCGTTGCAAGGTTGGACTGCAGTGTGTAGGGGAAGAGGTCATGACCAGAGCTGTAGGAAAGAGGATGGTATCACAGACCACAGAGAAATACCAGAAGTCTTGCTAAAATCGATTTGGTGGTAGCCAGGAACCTGCAAAGCCCCACATGTCTTAACGGTGAAAAAATCTCCTGGTCTCACACACACACCAAAAAGGAGCAGATGCTAATGAACCTCTGTCTCTACCTCTGTGGATTCCTACATTTTTTGTCCCCATCCTATGTTCTTTCCTTATTAATGGATATTTACCTGCCTGCATTCAGAAGAAAAACCTAGTCTGATTTTTCCAGACTTGTTTTCTGTTCTCATTCCTGTGCATAATGCTGATGGGGATCTTAGTTATCTTTGCTAGTTGCTAGTTACCTGATGGGGGGCTTAGTTAACTTTGCTTAACATCAGCCATTGCTGCAGACTGGTACAGCGAGGAGCTGAGTGCTTTATGTACAAGTGCCTGTAAAAGAATGGGAACAAAGCATACCCTGTCTGCTTTATCTAACAGTTTATTAATATCTTGCTGTAGAAAAACAAGCAACAGTAAATAATTTTCCTTGGGAAAACAAAAAAAGTCAGCCCTTGGGCCCGTCATGGTGCACACACTGGAGTGACGCAAGGAAAATGATTGTGTCCACAGACAGCAGCTCATGTCAGCTCCACAGAGAGACTTCTGAGTAGCCCACAGCTCAGCACAAACTCGGTTCTCTGCCAGTCTCACCTCCCACCAAGTAACCCACCACTGGCAGAGTTTCCTCCCAATACCAGTGATGTTTCAGCCTCCCACCAAACTACTGTGGATGTCCAAGTTGTACATGCCAATATTATCACATCAGCTGAACTTCCTTTGGCACATGTTATGGCATCATCTAATGACAGCCAGTACCAGGGAAGCCTGCCTGGGAGTGCTGTGCTCTTTCATCCTGAATATCTAATTTAGTGAAAATGATAGCTTACAAAATGGGGAAGGTTACTATAACAAAATTACAATGAAGCTTCCTAGTCTACCCTAATTAATTGCATTACTTTGGATTTAACTAGTGATTCCCCCAGGATCACAGCAGGGATAACTAATGTGGAGACCCTGATTAAACAACAGGTCAGTTCCTGTTCATGTACCATTCAAAAAGTCTGTGTCTTTTTCTTGACACTTTGGCTGGGCTGTAGAGTAAAAGGGCTGGGTCTGTCATTATAAGATGGTGAAACAACAACATTCCTGTTGCACTGAATACTGAAACAGCAAGAATTGTAAACATTGCTGTCCTGATGTGGGAAAGTGACAAAGTCCCTGTGGGGTAATTATGTCTCATCATGCTAAGGAAAGATCATAATGAAATGTTAATTTCTCTAACACACTCATAAACTCTTTGAACAATCTCTTAGTAGAGAGCACCAATTCTGTGCTGCAGCATTTCCCATTTGACAGCATCCTCACTAGCAAAACGGGGCATCCAACTTAACAGAGCAGTGCTGGACTGTCAAAATGGGCACTTGTGACTCCACCATGTAGCTGTGGGGATTTGATTTATGCTTTCACAAGAAGTGCTTTTACTCTCAATGTGGCAATGGCAGGATGAGCTAAAGGAGTCAGACTGAACCTGTATTAATGAAATTCAGACATCACTTAAGATTAGTCTGAGCTGCATTTGAGTTACTTCAAAATGAAAATGACAAGAGTGCAAGGGCACCAGGGTAAATAGAACATCTCATGATAGGCTGGCTGGAGGTGTCTGGATGGCAGGACTGAAGAGCTCTTCACTAATGTTTAGCAATAATAACTCTTTGCCCTTAAGTTGTGTGTCCTGACTAAGGATCAAACTCTGAAGAAATAGCTACTTCATAACCCTGTGAGAGGGAATATACTTATTAATTATATAGTATTATTGTCACAAAATAACGGGAGGGCTAACAGTGCCTTCTCTCATTTGGGATCAGGGTTATATTGTACCGGATGCTGTGAAACTATGCAGCACCTGACTCAACACAAAACAACTGCCTCTGGCTTCCATATAGCTGTGGCTCTAAGTGTTTTAACATCTGTTCATTGATAAATTAAAGCAATGGAAAGCTCTCAAGAAGGGGTATAGCATGAGAGAGCAGATCACAGGTGAGCTCCTGGGTTAAAAAGATTATTAATGAGAAGTAATATTTATACATGGGCACTAACATGCAAAACTGTGTGGCAGTAAAAAGGAGATTTGATGCATCCCACAAGACCCTTGCAGCTTGGAGTAGCAGGAAGTCTTCCTGGGGCACACAACAATCTTCATCCTGAAATGAGGATTCAAAGGGTGCTTTTAGCTGAATACAGTGTGAAGAAAGCCAGCCCAAAGCCTCATGACACTGGAAGGATATTTTACTATTTTTGCTTGGTTTTGACAAATGTGAGTAACATGAGCTCTGAGGCATCTTCCAACCGCAGGGAGATTATTTACAAGAAGTGCTTAATAGCCACTCTATGACACAATCAGGACAGGTGGTGAGAAGGACAGAAGGGGCAGAGATAATCCTCTGATATGTAAAGGAAAGACTGTCTATCCCTCCCCTCACCAAACAACAGTTATACCTGGCAAATCTGGTTAATTTTTGCCTCCTAGGCTGTTACGCAAAGATGCTAATGTACCTGCTCTTCAGGATGAATGACAGTGAGACTGGTGAGAGAGGCAGGCATTTAATGGGTGCAGTAAAGCATATGATACTTGTCAGAGCCAATCTGGCTGACAACTGTGTTGTGCCAGGTCTTCTCAGGCTGGCTAGAGAACGATAGATGAGGACTCAGTCTCTGGTCTCTGGGCTGGAGCAAGGGAATGGCAGTGGCAGCTGCTTGCAGTATGGATCCCATGGATCATGTGTGCAAGACCCAGCACTTGCTCTACTAGCAACAGAGATTCACCCACGTACCGTTATTTCTCAGCAGCTATATAACTGCAGCATATGCCTGTGCTCTTTGAAATGCTGAGATAGCCTGGAGGTGTTGTTTCTTTTGCAGTAGACCCAGATGCCCCGCTAGCATTAACCAGCACTGGTTAACATTAACTGGTTAACATTAAACAGTCACTGGGGTGACTGGGAGGCCAGATCTTCAGCCAACATGTATCAGTGCAGCCTCACCAGGCAGATCCATGCTGCCAAAGTCCCACTTCTGCACACTGGTGGCTCTGGTGATGGTCTGGTGGAGAGGCAGCCTTCTCAGGCAGGTTTACAGGATCATACTTAGTAGATGGGAAGTTTCTCCAAGACACACAGAGGTACAAAGCCACCTTCTTGGCTGTTCAATCTTTTCAGAAGAGAACAGAGGTGTCTGGCCTTGTCTTGTCTTCATAGCCTGGACTTCCTTTTAGTCAGACTAAACATAGTTTTCACTACAGCTCCTTGAACTGTAGTTGCAGTAAAACTGCAAATCAAGATTCCCTGAGCTAATGACTTCAAAAGTGAAGCGGGGAGGGGTTTGCTTGATTTACCTTTTGGATTTTAGGTTTTGAGTTCTAGAATTTTTAAACTCTTCCCCACAGTCATGAACATTAAAAGATTATTCAAGTAAAACAAATAAAAGAAAAACAACAAAGACGTGTTTTGTTTGTTTGTTTTTTAATCCTCCTGCTATTTCTATTACTGCAGAGACTAATCAGTGTCCCATTGCCTTACAGCAAGCATACAAATAGAGACAAACCAAGAGAGGAAAAGGAAAGGAGAAGACATAGGGTGGTTCACTGTCATTCTGAAGCAGTGGCAGGAAACAGCCCGGCTCACTTCAATACAGATTAGGATGTCAGCCAAAAGTTCATGCAAAGTTTTAAATTGTTCAGTTAAAATAACATTTTCATATTTCATTATTCATATTTTGTTATTCATATTGAATACATTTCTTTCAATACCTGTAAATTCATTCCCTAAGAGGTATACCTCAGTAAAAGATTGTGTTACACTGCACATGGGATTGCAGTTTAATGGTGTTCTGACACCCATACTTTCCTTTGATGGAAGAACCGTGAAGAAAATATCATTAGGCATTGGAATTTGTACCCACCAAAAGTCAGTTTCTGACTGCCCCCAAGCCAGCTTTATATCCTCCAACATTCACAGAATTGTTTGGGATAAATACAGTAAGAATGAGGAGAGGAGAAAATATCTTTAGTGTGGGTTTTCATTTAGGATCAGATTTTACCTCTATTGGAGAGGGCAGGTACTTTACTGCAGACTCTGTGAGCAGGCAAGTGCTGACCCTGAGTAGCTAATGCAATAAAAATCCAGTACGAGCAATAATAAATCTTCTGATTAATAATGGACAAGGGGGCAGAAAGGAAAAAAATAAATAAAAGAGCCTGACTGCACAGAGGCTGAGCTCAATTTTTGCACTGAACCTGGCTGGAGAAATAAGGAATGCCCTTCCCACAGGTCTGCAGATATGGTCAAAGGTGTTCCTATTTATTATGGTGACATGGCAGGTAGGAAATAAAATTAGGCTATTTCCAGGACAGAGGTGGACTCAGTTTTACAATCCTGCCATGCTGCCTTTTGACGGTCTTTGGCTGTTTTAATGTCTTTGCTTTGTATGCTGCTGAAAAGGACAAAAAATGTGCCACTTCCAGCATCAAGAGAGAAAAATATCTGTTTTTCTCAAATTATACCAAAGAGAAAAAAGGAAGGAGAAAAAGTCTTAAGTAATCTGTGGCAGCAAGCGGACCAATGTATTCTCCTACAACAGCCATCAGTTAAGAGGGTCAAGGTTTATTGACAGTTGTGCTTTTCTCCTCTTTCTCTTCCATGATCCAAAGCTTAAGCTCCCTTTCCTGTCCCAGATATCCTGATCCAAACCTATGTAAAGAGAGGAGAATTTATTTCAGTTTTGGCAGATCAGGCCCAGAACTTCCTTAGCTCCTTTCTTAGCGTCCTTAGAGAGGAACAATGTCCATAGGTGTCCAAGACAAATGTAGCAGTGACCTGGGAGTGGAGGATAAATGATATACAAGTCCCTAGTTTGTCACGCTGGCTGTAAGTAAGCTCAGCACAGGGGTCCTAGGTTTTGACTGTGTATAGGCTTTGTTTATATTTTTATTCTTAGATATTTAAGGCACTGCCAGAAGATTAGAGATGAAAAAATTGTGTAGCTCAACCCTATCTTGTCAGTTCACAGCAAGTTTAGTCAAAGGTCTCCCATCAGTTTGAAGAAAATACTTCTATTACCCCCATGAGCTGGAGTGCAGACTATCACCTGCAGTATGGCCTGCTGCTAGCATAGTCCTTTCTTCCTCTGCTATGATACACCATGTCACTTGTTTTCCCATCACCAAAGCTGTTGAGAAGAATCCTTCTAGCTGAGATCTATTGAAGTACAGTAAGATACACCATCATGTCTTTGTATTTCTATAGAAATTTTGCTCAATATCAAGAGGACAAAAAAAAAGTAACAGTAGTACAGTGGGGAATGCTAAATTTGTTATATATATTGTTATATTTGTTATATAAAGAATCTATTTAAAGATTCATATATCTGTGAGATCTGGAAGTCAAAGCAATATGTTTCACCATTTAATGTTATTTACACCTTTGGGAGGGAAAAGAAAATGTATTTTTAAACTTGTCTCTACTCTATGCTCTGGGGTGATTCCTCTCTACCAGTAGGGAAAAAAAAAAAAGAAAAAAAAAAAAAAAAAAGAGAAAAAAAAAAAAAAGAGAAAAAAAAAAAAAAAACACACCAATTACACCTTCTATATACAATACCTTATTTTATGTCCATTCATCAATTTTTTGTAATATGTCTTCTCCCAAAGCTGAACAGACGTCATTCTTTCAGAATATAGAGAAGAAAAAAAAAACCTCCATCAAGACATTTTGACCCTTCACATGCTTTATTATTATACTCTTGTATATTCCTCTTTTTTCTTCTTCTTCTTTCTATTTGCAATGCAAGAAGCAGAACGTAACTGCCCAGAGGTCTGGATGCAGATAGATAGAAATCCATGAGCTGTGGAGGCTGCCTAAATTAACTGCAAATAGACATGAGTGTCTCAAAGCTCTGACTTCAGCATCAGCATTTTTCATCTAAGTGCCCCAATGCCTTGCAGGCATGGTCATTTATAAATGCAACAGGCATAACTCAAATGGGGAAAAGTAAATGTACAAGAGGGAAAAAAAAAATTGTGCTTTGGTCGCATCAATAACAAGGTAATAAAAGAAACCACCTGTGAGGGAAGCCATGATTAATGAAAACAAATACAAGAAAATGGAAATATAAACTATGGAAAAAGGGCTTTAGTTCCAACAGTTTCAAAGTTCAGATCTGTTAGTAAAACATGACATAAAAGCTTATAATATACAGAATAAACAGAAATCGTGGAGGTGAAAAAAATGTGCCATCAAATTAAGAAGACTGTTTAAATAAGATGAACAATGCATAAAAAATAGACAACAGTTCTATAGATACTAAAGGGAAGAGATCTTTGCTACAAACATTTGACTGAAATATATACAATTAATTGCTACAGTGATCTGCAACCCAACCCAATTGCACAGTCCCTTGTTCTCATTCACTGAAAGTCTTGAAGGATTACAATGTCACTGGCAAAGCATACTCCAAAATCAGCATAGCAGGAGCTATAGGATGTCTCCATTCAGTAACACTTGCAGAAGAAACTGCAAGAAACTTGGGTGTCCAGTTAACTCCATATTCTAGTCACTGGGTTTCTGCCCAGACCCAAGGTTTTATCGGTCTCTGCCTTTCAGGGATGCAGGTAGAGGGCTGCTCCAAGATTGCAGGCTGCTGCACTGGTCTACTCTCAGGACTCCTCCTCAGGTCTCAGTTTTAGCCTGCGTGGATGTGAATTCTGTCTGGATTAATCCTACAAGCAACTGAATACCCCAGCTCTTATCAGACTTTCAGACCTTGGCTGAACAGCTACCTGTTCGTTCAATCCCTTCTATCTGAGAACTGTACTTGTATCAGTGTACTTGTACTTGCACTTCAGAAACCATTAGTGGATACATTTGTACTCGTTTAGAATAAATCTGCATTTGGTTTTCTCAGGAATATTTCATGGCCACAGAAAAGGCCTTTTTTTTGTGTGTGTGTGTGTTTTTGTTTGTTTGTTTTTGTTTTTAACTTTAGGAAAAATATCTAAATAATTACACCAGGTCCAAAAATTCTGTCCAAGTGAAGTTCAAAACATTTTTCCCCCCAGGGCAATACTGTCTTAAGTCAGTTAATGTTCTCATGACAAATTCCCAATAAACACCTTCAAATATTTTACCGCCTGGGAAACACGCTTAACAACATTCTTAGCACATTCATTTCCCTGCTGATATGATTCTAAAACATCGCTTTACAAGATGATCATTAAATTGTTTGTCTCTGGTTAGTGTTTTAAGTGTGAAAAAAAATATGCCAGGATATCACTCCAGATGGTTAGTCTTGACAGCTTGTCAAAAAACATGCATATGGAGTTTATGTGGCCACAAAACATAGCCCTATCAGCAACGAAGCTGTCTGGTCAGAACAGAGAATGGTGATTAGCTTGAAAAGATGGAGTTGTTCTTCCATTTCTCACATCAGAAAACAGTTAAAAGGAGCATTATCAGACTGTAAATATTGATACTTGACATTCCCCTGCATGTGGATTTTCAGCCATTGTTTTATTATTAAAAACATTTAAAAAATGAAAATAAAATGAAAAAAAAAAAAAAGAAGAAGAAGAAGAGAAAGGAGAAAGAGGGAGGGAAAGGAAGAAGGAGAGGGAGAGAAGGAGAAGGAGAAGGAGAAGGAGAAGGAGAAGGAGAAGGAGAAGGAGAAGGAGAAGGAGAAGGAGAAGGAGAAGGAGAAGGAGAAGGAGAAGGAGAAGGAGAAGGAGAAGGAGAAGGAGAAGGAGAAGGAGAAGGAGAAGGAGAAGGAGAAGGAGAAGGAGAAGGAGAAGGAGAAGGAGAAGGAGAAGGAGAAGGAGAAGGAGAAGGAGAAGGAAAGAAAGGAAAAGAAAGGAAGAAAGAAAGGAAGAAAGGAAGAAAGGAAGAAAGGAAGAAAGGAAGAAAGGAAGAAAGGAAGAAAGAAAGAGAAAGAGAAAGAGAAAGAGAAAGAGAAAGAGAAAGAGAAAGAGAAAGAGAAAGAGAAAGAGAAAGAGAAAGAGAAAGAGAAAGAGAAAGAGAAAGAGAAAGAGAAAGAGAAAGAGAAAGAGAGAGAAAGAGAAAGAGAAAGAGAAAGAGAAAGAGAAAGAGAAAGAGAAAGAGAAAGAGAAAGAGAAAGAGAAAGAGAAAGAGAAAGAGAAAGAGAAAGAGAAAGAGAAAGAGAAAGAGAAAGAGAAAGAGAAAGAGAAAGAGAAAGAGAAAGAGAAAGAGAAAGAGAAAGAGAAAGAGAAAGAGAAAGAGAAAGAGAAAGAGAAAGTGCTCTGTAGGAGTGGTTCTCAGAATCACTCAAGTGGAAGAGGTACTGAAGATTATCTAACTTGCACAATTTTGATCTTCAAGTGTAATAAAAGGCTCACTGGAGTGAGGTACAGATAGACTCCAGTTAGCAACATTTTTAAAGTCATGCAGCTCACCTGGGGCTAGGACTTGGTGCACAGCACTTATATTGAAGGATACAGAGATGTGGAGGAAGGTAAAGTGCAAGGTTTGTGACCTATAGCTCTTAAAGGTAGGACCAAAAGACTCCTGTGCAAGCTGTGAAGCTGTACCCTAGAAGAAAATCTGATGTCCCTCAAAAATGAGGGTCCTGGTTTTCCTTTTTCATCCTGATGTTTAAGGGTGAGTCCATGAACATGAGGAACAGATTGCCCAGGGAGATGGTGGAGTCACCATCCCTGGGGGTGTTTAAGGAAAGGTTGGATGTGGAAATTAGGGACAAGGTTTAGTGGGTGACATTGGTGGTAGGGGCACAGTTGCACCAGATAAGCTTGGAGTTATATTCCAGCCTTAATTATTCAATGATTCTATTTTATGATGTTATCCATACACACGCCCCTGTGAACAAAGGGCAGGAGCACAGAAATATGTTGATTCATTAAACACTAGCCTTAGGAAACACATGGTCTGTTGTTGAATTCCACAGGACAACTTGGGATGCCTAAATGATGGCAAAGAAGGGCTTACGAGGAGTAACTTCTGGCATGGTTTCTGTAACCTCTTTTCTCTTGGCTGATTCAAGAACCTTACAGAAGAGCCATTCTCACTTACTTTTGTACTTCTCTTTTCAGCCCTATTTCTTCCCACGAATAACAAGTACAAACAAATGTGAAAAATACCAGTGCATTTTATGTTTATGGAAAGAGGCTCATTTCATGTGATCCCAAAGTTTTGTCTAGGATTTCAAAGAAGGTAGAATTGGCTGCCAGTGTCTGCAGAGGAAATAAAAAAATGATCCTTAATTCAAGCCCAGTATAATCACTGACACTTGTAACCACCAGCTATGACATATTTACATCTTCTTTTACCAACATGTTCAACAACATGAGTGACATATTTACTCATCACAACAAAAGAAAAGAAAAATCAAATGGCTTGTTTAGCTGAGCACATAAGATCGGAGGTAGTTGATCAAATTCTACTTCACATCAAAATTATCCCTAAAGAGGTGTGAAAGAGATACAGATCAAGCTGTCATCTCCCAGACAGTCTGTCTGCTGTAACGGGCTGTCAGACAGGTTTGAAAACATCAGTGATAGTGAATTGAAAAGGGACTCCAATGCTATGGAAAACTCAAGCAACTTCTGTAGCCTGCTTACTGTGGTCCCATGGGGTGGGAAATGGTGTCCTTTGTAATTGTTTCTCTTGAGGCACAATAAGAGCCTGGATTTTATTGAGCTGTAAATGCTCAGGACTCCTCAGGATACAGGCACATGAGTGGAAATGATGGCGTTACCACAGCTCATTGAATTGCCATCTGTCAGTGAAGACGTTGAGGCACCAGGAATGACCTTGCGAACACTCCTAACCTACCCCCATTAGGAAGGAAAATGGAACATAAACCACGGTGGTTTAAGTTAATACATTTCGTTTTACAGCCAGAGCAAGCCATGGATGTGTGCTCAGTCAGTCACGCTGGCTCAGCTGACAGGCAAGGACTTGATATGTTGCAACACTGGAAACACTTTCAGTCATATGCTTTTGTCCTCATTATAAGTACATTTATCATTTTTCAAAGCTATTGTGCCCTACATTTAATTTTCATCTCCTAAACAGGTTATATCCAATACTTATGAAACCACTCCTCTTCAGAGACAGAAGCAGGCCCTTGCACCACACATCTTCACCTCTGAAGCACCTCAGTCTGAGTACTACTAATTCATTAACATATAAACTTTTAGACAACACTTTCCATGTAGCTCTCACCACAGACATTGGAATAGAAGTCTATGGTTCACACATGACTGGATATGCATCTTCATGAGTATAAATGGCAGAGGGCTTTAACTATATCATACTCAGACCATATAGCCTTACATGGACACACAGTCTAATCATAGATACGAACGTTTAAATTTCCAAAGTGGGTGTTGTGGGCATAAGGACTCTTGTCATCACTAACCATGGAGATGTTTCTGACACGAAGCTGAAGCAGACACTAGAGATTACTTGTCTCCAGATGTTATCTTGGTCTTGACAGGTCTAGTTTGTATCTTTGCCTTCCACTTTTCTACATCTACATGTCAGTGTTGAGTTAACAGATGTGTTCAGAGCCTCTCTACCTGACTGGTGCTATGCAAGCTCACATTTCTCTTCAAAATTCTATATTAAATAAAAAAAAAAAAAAAAAAAAAAAAAAAAAAAAAAAAAGCATACACAAAACTCAGGGGTTAAAGAGATCATTCTGAGGAAATTAATGACCACAGCTTCCACATTGCTAGTAAGGTCTGTAACTCATTATTTCATAGAAGAATGAAGAAGACAACACCTGACTGAAGGAAGGCTGTTCTCAGAATTCAACCTTAGATTTAAAATCTGGAGTTTCTTTTTACTGTATCTTCCCTGTGCATATAGTTCTCAATGAGAAACCATGTCTGCATTGTCAGCCTGAAAAATACAGCTATCCAGGCCTTGAATGTGTTCTCAGCAAATGGGCAACACTCCATCTTGTCCTACTTTCCTGCCCTGAACAATACTGTAAAACTTGGTCTGTATTTCATGGGGTGTTATTTCTTAAAAAAAAAGGGGACTCTCCATGGCAAGTGAAGAAGGAATGATATTGAATTGATCTAAACTACCTAAAAAGAGGTTACATATGCTACTTTCCCTTCAGCTACAGTAAACATCTTGCAAATTCTCTTCACCCCACCTCCCACAAAGATGCATTTATGCACCCTCTATAGGTACATTAAGGCTATCTATAGGTACATTAAAGGAGGCTGTAGCGAGGTGGGGATTGGTCTATTCTCCCATGTGCCTGGTGACAGGACAAGGGGGAATGGGCTAAAGTTGTGCCAGGGGAGGTTTAGGTTGGATATTAGGAAAAATTTCTTTACCAAAAGGTTTGTTAGGCATTGGAATGGGCTGCCCAGGGAAGTGGTTGAGTCACCATCCCTGGAGGTCTTTCAAAGATGTTTAGATGTAGAGCTTAGGGATATGGTTTAGTGGAGGACTGGTTAGTGTTAGGTCAGAGGTTGGACTAGGTGATCTTGGAGGTCTCTTCCAACCTAGACAATTCTGTGATTCTGTGATTTGCATGACCATGTTCTGTAAAACCTTGGAAAATTGTAACTTGGCCCACTGCTGACAGTTTCTCATTACTCTCTGCATAGAGATGCCCTTCTACCTAAATCAATTACATGGCATAACAGCGTGGACTTCTGATTTTGGTGCTGTTGTCTTTTTTCCTGATAATGCTTTCTGCTCATCTGTGCCATATGCTGCCTTGAATTTGTGCTGCTGTGCTTTATTAAAGCTCAGATTTTCCTTTGTCATTAAAGGCAAAATAGAACATTTTAAATGGACTGTGAAATAAGGTAAAGAAAAGTTTAATCGTGCTAAAATCAATTCAGTAGAGTGGCTATATTAATAGTTATTGCCTTCTGCATCACATTGCTTATTAAATAGTGTGCTTTTCGGGAAACTGTACTATTTTGTGCAGCAGTTACATTGTACTTTAGCAAGCGGCTAGTTCCCACTTCATGAAAGATTTAGAGAGACATACTTTTTGTTCATTGACAAGCCACATCACCAGAAACAGAGAAACCATTTTGCTGGAGGAAATTATGGACCATATAGTACAGTATCTTGTCCCTGGCACAATGTCTAATACCACATTCTCAAGAGGAAATTGTAAAGGAATTCACATATGACAATTATGCATTACTCTGTCCAACTCCTACCCATTAAATGCTGACTTACATCATGATTCATAAAATTTTCTGTTTATTTTTCACTTTTATGCATCAATTTATGCAATTGTAAATATTCCTATGTACTATGCAAAGAACCTGTATGTTTTTCATTTGCAATAGAAGCTAAGATATACTGATATCTTGAAGCAATGAGTTCCATAGATTCATTATGCACACAAAAAAAAAAAACAAAAACAAACAAAAAAAACCACCCTAATTTTCTTTTATTTCTCCTTGAAATGAGTAACTTTGTTTCAGAATAACCAAGACATCTCAGATATAAGTCAGCACCTCATTATAACTACACCTATATCAATCAGAATAAAAAGTGCTTAGCCTGTGGAAAAGAATATTTTTCTTTTTATTTTCTTTTATCCACCTTCCTCATCTGCACCCCCATCTTTCTTTTTCTCAGACAAGAATCTGTAATATTCATCTGGTCTTGTAATGTAGGAATTTAATATTTTTTTTTCAAAAGCCTCAGGATGGACTTCATAGTCTTTTGCAAAACTCTAATGTTTTTTAAAAACGCCATTTTTAACCTGCATTTATATTTTAATTTGTGTCTGTTCCTGCTGAATGATCATTCTGTGTTTATTTGAATTCTCTAGTGTCTGCTTCACCATAGAGCTAATAGAAAAATATCTTTATTTTTTATCATACACAGCTGATGATGATGATTTTCAAGTGAGGCAGAGAGGAACTAGAACAGCAGATAGCTGTTATCTCCTGGTCCTTCCAATCACTTATCTGAAAATGTTTCTTATTTGATTTTATGATGAATATATACACATTTCTTGGATTCCTATGTAGTGAAGTACTTACTAATCCACAGGTGGAAGTGGACTCTTGTAGGGAAATATATAACCAATATAGCTGCAGCTTCAAAGAGTGGTGAGTTTATTTGCTGCTGAGAAAGGTGGTAATTCAGAAATATCTCTCCCTGCTTCCCTTTACCCTATTCCTTATAAGGATAATTTCCTCACATGGTTCTGCTGTGTGCGTGTGTCAATCCATCTGTTTCCTATTTTCCAAAAAAACATTAATTGCCTTGTCCAAATTAAATACAATCTGACAAATGAACAGAGGTCTTAAAGTTATTAAATGTTTCCAGAAGTATACAAAATGGAAAACCATTGTACCCCTGAACTTCTGTCTCAGTTTTTCTTTGCACTCCCTAACTCTTACTCCATTATGCTTCTGTCCTTTTTCCATCATCTGTAAGTAACAATGAACCCTGAATAAGTAGCCTTGCTGCCTTACCCCCAGATTTTAGGAAAATAAAGCCATCTGGAAAATGAAACAGACTGTACAAGTACTATCAATTAAAGGAAAGCCCTAATATCACTGAAGCTACAATGATTCCTTACTGAAATTGTAGGTAAGATTGTTTGGAGAATAATTGTGCAGCTGGTCAGACGCAATTATCACTTGTGTTCATTCAAGACTCAAAACCCACACACCCATCCTAAGTTAAAGTAAAGATTTTATTATGTCATTGATCTTCATAAAATCTTAGTGCCTTCCATATAAAGTTAATTAGCAACTGTGAATTGTCTGATACATGTACAATAAATCTTCACAATGAAGTAAGAATGCTTCACATGTGGTTGGTTGCCTTATATCATTACTTGCTTCAGGTCTTTAGTTTACCTGAGATAATCTTGTAGCTAAGAGTATGATAACCACTTATATTTCAGATAGAATGTTTTTTAAAGGATTTTTCATCATTTACCAGATTTAGCTGATTTGTACAGTTGGTAGAGGATAAGATAGGCTTTCTTGATCTGAAATCTCAAAGACCATTTGTAGTTCCTAGCTTTTCCCCACCGGATTTGTACTTCTTTTCTAATTTCTAATTTGGTCCCTACAAAAAAGGGAAAAAAAAAAGGTTCAAAATTGTATAAGCTGAACAAATTATTTATTTGTTTGCTTTATCTCAGTTCCTAGTTGTTATCTGTTTTCGTATCTTTCAGGCTCAAATGTTTCCCCGCTGGACCTTTGCTCACTGTGTTTGATCATCACCTAGCAGAACTCCAATGCTAAGTGTAGATTTTGACAACCTAAATAATAAATAAATATGTAGTACACCTGAAAAAAAAAATAAAGAAAGAAAGAAAGGAAAAAAAAAATAGAAAAAAAAAGGAAAGAAATAAAAAGAAAAAAAAAAAAAGAAAAAGAAAAAAAAAAAAAAAAGGAAATTTGGACTACAGTTTGGGCTACAAATTCTGGAGCTGACAAGTATCCCATGAGTCTCAGAACCTGGTAGCTCACGAGATCCTAATTCCTAAAACTTATGTGTGAAATGTGAGGCCTAATGAGAGAGCTGCATTGTAGTAAGAAAAGATATTTCCAAAAGCAGAAAAAAAAAAAAAAAAAAAAAAAAAAAAAAAAAGACCATTTAATGTGGATATTAGGGAAACTGTTCTGTTGTCATTAGGAAAGTTGTGATATGCCTAGTTTTGCGGATATTTAAGAGGTTGTTGTCTAATGATGACCTAAATGTGGTTTATCCTGCTTCTTTCCAGAAGAGCATAGTGACTTCTGCAGGCCACATCCAGTTGCACATCTACAATGCCATGAAAAGTCAGAAATGCTGTTATACTCATGATCTTTCTGGATCATAAAGCAAATATCTTTTGCTGTTCCCACATCATGCTGATATTTTTCTCCTAAAAGCAGGATTTGAACTCCAGAGGAGTTGGAACTTCATAAGCACTGAATATATTCATGTTTTTAATTTGTGTGTGTGTGGAAATTGCTTAGATCTTGTAATGATAACTCCCAAACTAAGACACAGACAGATAAATAGAAACCAGAAAGAATATTCATGGATCCAGACTCTAATACAGATCGATTCAGAGTCAGACTCTGACTTGTGATGAGGAATTAATGCTAACGTGCAAGATTTTTCAGAAAACCTAAAGGAAGCTGCTCCTACCCAGTGTCCCACTGGGTAATCCAGCCTTATTATTAAGTACGTCAAAAGACAGAGAAAAATGTTCCACCTTTAATGAAGAAGAAGAGATAGTGCAAAATAGTTTACTAAATTTCAGCCATGGCATTTAAACCTATTCATGTGATTCAAACTCATTTACTTCCCCTGAAGTTTCCTGACAAGAACATATATTTCCCTGGAAATGTAGCATACTAAAGCCATTGTAAATAAGCTGCATGAAAAATAGTGCTTTTATTTACATTATGATTTACCAGTCTTAGCTCCTTATCAATCTAGGCTCCCTGTATGCTTGCTACAAGGCTGAACATGAATCAATGTTTTCTCTCAGTGTCTCTTCAAAACCTCATGAAAATCACTTTCTGATCATGGGGACAACTGGTAAACTTCATCCTTGGACTGTTATTTCCAAGTAGGTGGCAGTAAGGAAATGAAACCATACCTAAATAAGTTTTATTGACATGCACATACAATATATACCCACATTGTTCTCTGTTGGAAATATCTGAAAACATCAACTAGCAATTGGGTACAAGTTGAATGACTGTTCGCACCAGAATAAAATGGAGATATGTCTCATAAAACCCATGGTCTTGATAGCTGGTGGTCCTCACAGCTCCTGCAGGGTGATTTTTGCAAGCCTAGATATGCCTATCCTGTGCACTAGTGCATAAATTCTGTCAACACTACACTGAATAAAGAGTTTTCCTTTACTTCTACCTGCTCATTGAATGTGGCACTGTGTATTAAAACAGTTGCCCCATTTTGATCTCGACACAGCTGCATCTCCATAGAGTAAAACACTATATGAAACAAATGGGTCTTATTGTTCCCTGTGAAGAGAAATTCCCCTGAATTCCTTGGCGTGCTCCAAACATAATTTAAGAGAAGCATCTATTAAGTGGAGATGTGCAACTACACAGAGAAAGGAAAGTATGTTTTCACTAGTAAATGTTAAGTTTTATTAAATGAATATAAAAACTATGTGATTACACTATGTTTTTAATAGAAGGGGATGACAAACATCTTGGAAAAGTTCCAAATGAGTACTTGTGTAAGAAACCAATAAAGAAAAAATGTGCATCCTAACCAGAGTCAGATTCCCTTTGTGCCCAGCTCAATACACAGAAAAATAAATAAATAAAAATGAGATGCACCCAAAGATTTGCCATCTAAGTGAGAAAGACAAAGGAAGTACTAATGTTATCTACATAAAACAAAAACAAGTCAATTGATGAAGTCACAGAAGTGGTAGCAAGAACTATGAACTGAACTGAAATTTTCTGAGTGTCAGATTAACACTGAACTGTTTCATGATGGGAAGCTGGCAATAAGCAAGATGAAAGAAAAAAATCAGAAATTCTAATTTTAGATCAAAAGACTCCCTGGTTTTGTGGTGGTTGTTGTTGTTTGTTTATTTGTTTATTTGTTTGTTTGTTCGCTTGTTTTAATTGTATTTAAAGCTTCCTGTTTGTTTTGCATCTACAGTTGTTAACATGACCATGAATACGTGCATCTGTACTCCTTCACTCTACATCTAGTGCTGCATTACCCAAAATTTCAAACAGCCTTTCAGGAAAATTTTGGCTTAATATGAATATATGGTGTACCAGCACTATCCTGATCGTCTTCACTTAAATTGTCAAGGTCAGCCTTTCTAAGACACTGAAGTGCCTCACCTCCTGTGAACAGAGATTATCCTGTTGCAGAAAAAGATTAGGATGCCAGTATCTACTGCCAAAGGTTTCAGTGACCTTGGTCTGAACCTTCACTATCTGGGGCAAAAACTTCCTCCAGCTGTGTGTTAGTTTTGTGCCCAGGCTAATGACACACCCATCCTAATTAAGCCTTTAAACTGCTGCTGTAAATTTAAGATATGTTATCACTTATCCAAATACAACAAAAAGGGTGGAGGTTACTACTGCAATTGTCATAATAAGGCTCCTTCAGCTGTAAGTTTGTTGTAACCATGATGGTCTAATGATACGAGTCAGGCTTAATGAAGAGTCTCTCTGCACAGATGCTGGCCTGTGTTTTTTGTTTGTTTGTTTGTTTTTTAAATTCTATTAAAATGCATGGCCTCTCGCCATAAACCTTGCTTCTTTGTATATCATTATCAACCCTTCTCTTGGAATCAAGACAAGAAGAGGAGCAGAGTGATTCCTTATTTTCCCTCAAGGAATAAATTTCTAAACTTCCAATCTTTGGTCAATAATGAACCCTCAGGCCACCTTGGGTAAATAGTGGAACCACAGGGACCCCTGCCGCAGTCAGATGAAGCTCTGATGAGAAGGATGTGTGCCAGTCTGCAAGAAAAGTCAAGAACTCATAAGAAGATGAAAATGTTGATCACAATCAAGGGGTCCAAACAACTTAAGAAGCAACCTCAAGCATTATTACCTCTATTCAAACAGACTTCCTGAATAATTATATCTGTTCTGGATCACTGGACAAATTTCCTAGGTTGGTCAGGTGTTGACTGATACTGGCATAGCCTCATGTGCAGGAGTAGAGCTTTAACCCACAAGGAAGCTTATGCAAGAAAATCTATATTTATCATCAGATCCCACCAAGACAGTTCTGAAGTATTTTAAGGACTGTGTGCATTATCATAATTTATTTTAAGCTGCTTTATTTTAATCACCCAAAACCAGAATCTCTGAAAAGACAGAGTACATTTGCTTCTGAATAAGAAATGGATCAGGATGAACACTAATTTCCAGTCACTTTCCACCAATGGGGATGTAAAAATCATCAGCAGCACAACAGGAAAAATGAAGGTCATGAAGGATGCTACAAGTGTTACTGATGAAGATCTAACCTCTATCAGTAGAAAGACTGTATCAGCTGATATTTGATGTTTCTTGGAACTGGGAAAGTCTCAAACATGCTGCACCCCAAGTTCGCACAACTGAGAGACATGGAGGAACAGAGAGATACCAATAAAGTGCCCCATATCACAGGGGCATTCTCCCAGGCCTGATGGATTTTTGAGTGCTTTGTGCACCCAGAGGGGTATATAATAACAATAATAATAATAATAACAACAATAACAATAAAAAAATAATAATAACAATAATAATAATACATCTTAAGTTTGATCACTTGGAGTGGTAGCCATCCTTTCCAGGGGTTAAGTCTTGGTGTCCAGTTGTATAAACTGCAGCAAGGTCTCAGGCAGAGTCACTATGTTTCTCTTTTGTGACATACTCTTTCAAACTCTTTCTTTGGCTAGGGTTTCTGTTTGGGGTCTTTTTTTTTCTGTTTCACAGAAGTTCTTGTTTTCAATCAGTTTTACAGGTGGGTTGTCTGTGGTAGATGGATCACAAGAAAAGATCCTAAGGTAGCAACCTGAAAACATGTAAATTCCAGCAGCAAAAACCGACAATACAAAAGTATTGAGCACTAAATTCTCTCCCTCGATCTACTAATGATCACATTGATGAGTTTGTGAATAGGTAGCAGGTGCCATCTAGCAAGTGGCTGGAACACTGTGCAGTAAGAAGTTGGTTTGCTCTTCTCCATCTTGACAGGTGCTTTCATCCTGTTATGACTTTTCTCCACACCACCCAAGATGTTTACTTAACTGTCACTTCCTCAGTCTTCTTTCTATTCTGTGCCAGCAAGCATGGCAAAACACTATTTTCGTTCTTGTCCAAGTGAGACATATCCTATTCACTACCACCATCACCACCATGACATTTATTTTTCAAGACTTTCCTTGGGCCCTACACAGTTCTAACAGGCTGTTCTTAAAACCCATACAGCAGTGCACAGTGAACTGTCTGCCTGGTAGCCTGCAGTTCAATTCACCTGCAGTTTAACAGTTTATGTCAGGATATAATTCCAGAAGCTTGAAAATTCCTCACAGTGTTATGGATTTAAGTGGAGATGTGCTGCCACACCTTCATAGCCTCTGTGGGACAGGAAGCTTCTTCCCTGAGTGAAGAAGAAGTTCCTCATAGACTTGACCCCGACATCTTCTTACAGATCACTGCTACACACAGATTTATTTGTTGGGGCCACCATGGGCATTCTTCATTGGACATCAGTTCCTGTTATTTGTCCCCCAGAAAGGTATCTTGCAAACCATGCAGGGAATCCATTGCTTTCTCCATGATGGTTTATTCTTGAGCTTTGTCTTCAACGTTTCCCATATTCACCCTAACTGCCATCCACCGCTCAGATGATACAGTTCTCTGAGTCATGGTAGCAGCTAAAACACATGCCAAGGTGGAAAATAGAAATGTATAGGATAAACATTTCCCTTTCCACATTTCCTGAAGTGATCCTGTTTGCATCTATCCCATCACAGCGCATCATTACTAACCCCAGTGTATCCAAATCTTTAACTGTGCAGATCAATATGATTATTTTTTTTTTAAGATGATTATATCAGGATGATTTTACTTGTTTGATTTACCAAGAGCAAGTAAGCATTTATGAACTTTCCAGCAACCTTGCATTTGCTTCTGTACTTTCTTCAGCCTGGCATAATACATGCTTGTATGCCATTTCACTAGCTACACCAGGAGGGCCTAATAGCCAAAGCAAGTTGTTAAACATGTGCTTTCTCATTGTGCAATAATTAGATCCCTTTCCTTTATGATTACTAAATACAATAGAGTTAGAGTTGGATTTTAATAGCCAAAAGTAATAGGGAGATGACTGAAAAGAAAAACATGGTTGCTATGTCTCCTGAGCATACTCAAAGCAATGACACAGAAATATCTAAAACCACAAAGGTTTTTGAGATGGTAAGATCTATGAAGTCTACATCTTTTGAGAAATTTGGCTTGTCTTATCAAGCAATGTAAAGGTCAAGAAGAAAATGCTTGGTCATTACAGATCCTTCTAGAGAACGGAGACTGAAAAAAAGTCTTCTGAATTTTGTTCTCAGTTCCCTTCTAAAATAGATTATGAAGGTGGTAAGGAGTAGGAGTACGAATAGAGGGATTCAGGAAGCCAGCTGCAGGCAACTGGTGGCTTTCTAACCTATGTTAGCGTCCTAGCAATGAATATGCTACCAACACCTAGTTTTAAGCAAGTGATCAAAGCTCCCTTTGATTATGCATTTTAAAAATCCTAGATGCCATGCCCTGTTTATACAAAGGAAAAGGAGAGGAGCTGGTGTAAGAGACAGGAGACATGGAAAGGAAAAGAAAATATGTAGCAAAAAAATAAGTTCAGTGAAATTAAAGTATTGGGAGGGAGAGAGGGGGAATTGCTCATGAATTTCACATGGAAAACTGCAAATAGTGAGATAAGTTAGCTTGCAAAATAATATGCCTGGGATAGTGATGGGGGCACCAGAGCTTGAGACGTTTAAATTACTTTGGTTAAAGCACTGGGGTATGGAATATAAAGAGCAGCAGCAAGTGTGTTGCATGTAACATAACAGCTCATTTCTCTCTCCTCAGGGTTTAGTTCCTCACTGCCCAAGGACAGACACAGTCCTTCCAACTCCAGAACAGTTTCTAGCTGCATGCTGTTCTCTGAAAATGCCATCGGTGGGAGTTGGGGAAGAGAGGGAGAGGAACAGGCCTGTCCTGCTTTATTGTCCTCTAAAAAGTATCTTCTTACCCCAACTCTGGTTACTGCATGCACCAAGCAGTACTGGCAGTGGTGCCACTGGCAACCATGTTCTACTGACATGTGACATCTCTTTTTCTCCCTTTATGGGTAACTAAACTACTTGTGACCCCTGCCTAGCTCTCTATCACAAGGGTTTCTCTGTATCCATAAACCTCTGCTCTGTCCCAAGACAAACCTCAGGCTAGGGAGCCACTACCACACACAGAGCATATGTGTTGTGACTCCCTCTCCTTTGCTAAAAAAGATACAGCTGTGTTGCCTTCCCGGCAAGGGCAGTAAGGCCTAAACCGAGAGTACAGCAACTGTCTCCTTTGAGTGATTAGCCTAATGATAAGAAAAACAATAAATAAGGTCAGTATCATGAGCTCTGGCTATGGCTCGTCTCTGCTGCTTATGTCTTGGAAAAATCGTGTTGTGCTAGAGATCTTTGTAGGGATTCCTTCTCTCACCCCCTGGACCACCAGCACGAGGTGATGTCAGATCCATTGCTTTCTTTATACGGAGACTTTAAACCAAATCCCAGTGGCCACAGACTAGACAAGTTCCCAGTGACTCTAATGAGAGCCAGGCTTGTTTCTTCACTGCAAAATCATGCTTACTGGTATGGAAACCTGATAGTAAGTGGCAGAGGTCAAGGCAGGTACTGTAACACACTCAGAGAGATCTGGGTAATCTGCAGGTATAATTCTAAGCTACAAGTAGTTACAATTGTTTGCAGGACTCCATCAAAGCTTTATCCTACCTATTTTATTCTCAGCATCAGTCTGATAATAGCCTATTGGAGTTTCTAACCATTACTTATAACTTTGTAGGAAGATAGTGGTGCATTTGAAAATAGGTAAAAGGCTTCAAAAAACTCCTTTCTTATTCTTCACCTGGAAAATAAAAGCAGAACAAGAAACAGAGCACAACCTCTATGACTGCAGTATATATAGAATTGCTCGTAAATGCTCAGAAGGCAGCAGAAGGTAAATTAAAGTGGTATGTGAAACCCACATCTCAGCTCCTGTTCCAGATTTACCTGAATGGGAATTAATACAATCTATCATGTGGCTGATAAGAAGTAAATATCTTGTGGTAATATTGCAGCTGAGGGAACATCCTTTAGAAATCTTTACACACCAAGAAGACAGACATGCTTAATCTGCAAAGACTGAGGAAGCCAGGCAAGTATCAAGGCAGGAAGGAACACTCCTATTAATTTTGTGAGATGACTTCAAACCACTTTTGTGGGAGCATGTAATAGCAGGACTTACTACAATTGTGTTATAGCCCCCATAATGTTCCACAGCCAAGGCACCTATTCATTTGATCCCAAGACCATTTAAGCTCCATTTGTCATGAGTTGAAAGTAATAATGGTTCTTTCCTTGTCGTCTTCATTTATTTTCTGGACTTCTTTACTCCTTTATGTAAATGGAACCTTGATAACCAAGTAGTCTCATTGGGGCTCCTCAAACCTTAAAAGCAATCCTTTTCCAGACTCTATTCACAACATTTCTGAGTTGAACTATTTGGATGACACACATTATTACAAATATACAGGCACCTCAAGACCTGTTTTAGACCTCAAGACCTGTTTCTTCAAGACCTCAAGACTAGCTTTAGATAGTACAAGAAAACAGACCTTTTATGAGACTAATATGTGTTTCCACACATTTAACTTGCTCGCTTTCCTAGCAAGGAGGTATGCCATGAGCATTTATTTTATTTTTGGATATTAGATTAGATTTCTATGAGGGATCAAGGAAATTACTCCATTCTGAATAGAAGTGTATGACTGTTCTTCTGACTGACCTTCCCTGCTAAAACCTCCTCAGACATGGCCAGAGAAGGAACATTTTTAAACTCTAATCTCTGTAGTCAGGGCATTCCCTGACAAGCCTTAATGAGTGGTCAAATTTCCGAGTATCTGATTCATTATTTAGTTTCTTCTACCTTGCCGGAGAGGCTAGACTTGAAAGAAAGGTTCATCTTGAGCTGAGGTATTTTGTTGTCAAGAAGGCTTCATTTTAATGGATGACTATCAACTTTTATCATTCCCATTGCAAGCCTTGCATTAGCCCTATTCTAGCAATGTACAAATATTTCCTTTCTCTCCAATTCTGGCTCAACTCAGCATGGCTTTATGAAAGGCAGGTCATGCCTGACGAACCTGATCTCCTTCTATGACAGAGTGACGCGCTGGGTGGATGAGGGAAAGGCTGTGGATGTGGTCTACCTTGACTTCAGCAAGGCTTTTGACACCGTCTCCCACAGCATTCTCCTCGGGAAACTGGCTGCTCTTGGCTTGGACTGGCGCACGCTTCGTTGGGTTAGAAACTGGCTGGATAGCCGGGCCCAAAGAGTCGTGGTGAATGGAGCCAAGTCCAGTTGGAGGCCAGTCACTAGTGGCGTCCCCCAGGGCTCGGTGCTGGGGCCGGTCCTCTTTAATATCTTCATCGATGATCTGGACGAGGGCATCGAGTGCACCCTCAGTAAGTTCGCAGATGACACCAAGTTAGGTGCGTGTGTCGATCTGCTTGAGGGTAGGAAAGCTCTGCAGGAGGATCTGGATAGGCTGCACCGATGGGCTGAGGTCAACTGCATGAAGTTCAACAAGGCCAAGTGCCGGGTCCTGCACCTGGGGCGCAATAACCCCAAGCAGAGCTACAGGCTGGGAGAGGAATGGTTGGAAAGCTGCCA
This sequence comes from Aythya ferina, assembly GCF_964211825.1. Classification (NCBI taxonomy): domain Eukaryota; kingdom Metazoa; phylum Chordata; class Aves; order Anseriformes; family Anatidae; genus Aythya; species Aythya ferina. The sequence goes on from NC_140303.1 coordinate 30,311,320, forward strand.
GGCAGAGAAGGACCTGGGAGTGATGGTGGATAGTCGGCTGAATATGAGCCAGCAGTGTGCTCAGGTGGCCAAGAAGGCCAACGGCATCCTGGCTTGTATCAGGAACAGCGTGACCAGCAGGGCTAGGGAGGTGATCATCCCCCTGTACTCAGCTCTGGTGAGGCCGCACCTCGAGTACTGTGTTCAGTTTTGGGCCCCTCGCTACAAGAAGGACATCGAGGTGTTTGAGCAGGTCCAGAGAAGGGCGACGAAGCTGGTGAGGGGCCTGGAGAACAAGTCCTACGAGGAGCGGCTGAGGGAGCTGGGCTTGTTCAGCCTGGAGAAGAGGAGGCTCAGGGGTGACCTTATCGCTCTTTTTAGGTACCTCAAGGGAGGCTGTAGCGAGGTGGCGGTTGGCCTGTTCTCCCACGTGCCTGGTGACAGGACGAGGGGGAATGGGCTTAAGTTGAGCCAGGGGAGTTTTAGGTTAGATGTTAGGAAGAACTTCTTCACTGAAAGGGTTGTGAGGCACTGGAACAGGCTGCCCAGGGAAGTGGTGGAGTCACCATCCCTGGAAGTCTTCAAAAGACGCTTAGATGTAGAGCTTAGGGAAATGGTTTAGTGGGGACTGTTAGCGTTAGGTTGGAGGTTGGACTCGATGACCTTGAGGTCTCTTCCAACCTAGAAAATTCTGTGATTCTGTGATTCTGTGAACTGGGAAGCACATGAAAGAAAAAATAAATACAGCAAAAACTCCACCTTCCCTTACAGAGTTTTCAGAAGAACAGGAATCCATGTAGCAATTTCCTACTATCCAAGAGAATTCATAAACTGAGCCCAGAAATATTATCCAAATTGCCACACAGTGCTTCAAAGCTCTTTAAAACAATTAAAGTAATGATTCTATGCAAGATATTAGATGAGTTGTTTTAATATACTCATTCTGAGGAATAGTTCCATTGCTTACAACAACACCAGCATGGAAACTGGATCTTCTGAGCTATGATAAGGATTGAAAAAATGCTGGTCTTTGAGGTACTTTTTTTTTTTTTTTTTTCATCATTGGTCTGATACTTTTAAAGAGCACATTCCCACCCAAAAATTCACAAGTTACACGTGCCCTTGTGTTCTTCAATCCCTCCCTCATATGAGAGGTCACGTACCTCATGCTCATAAGAAATGGCAAGAACAGAGGAAGCCAGTGCTTCTGTGAGGTTGTCTAAGTCACCAGCCTCTGGAATGAAGCTCTGCACACTTCAAGATGTTGGACTGGAATACATTTTATTGTAACAGACCTTAGGTAAAGGTCAGTGAATTGCAGATAGGTGACTTTCACTTAAAATAAACTACAAGAAGCTCAGACCTGCCTGGCTCCAACCTAAGCTTTGCTGCAACCCAACACTGTGCAGCTGAGACAACTCACATTGCTGAACTTGACTTAATGTGGTGCAACAGACTGAGGTGATAAACAAAAACTGACATTGTCTTGTCCAAATACAATCTTAGGTGGCTGTTAATTTTGCAGCTCATCTTTCTGCTCAAAATAACAGCTATATATGAAATAAAGATTTTGGGTTGGGAGGGCATGAGCTTTAAATGCCTTGAAGTAGGAGTCAATGAGAAAACAGTCCTAATGCACTCTGTGCATTTGGAGTAATTTAAAATAAGAAAAACAGTGAATTTAAAGTAAGCCACTCCTCATCTGGCAGAGAACATTGCATTGAATGCAGTTATAAAGAGGGACATTTTCATCTTCTCAACAGAGTCTCTCAATTGCGGTGGGCCTTCTCATTCCTCCTCCTTCCCTAGTAGACTGAGGGGGACTAATGAAAGTTAGTGCCTGCCTGCACAACCCACACTGAGAGATCACAAACACCCATGCTCCTGCATGTACAGAAGTTAGCTGTTCACAAAGGGGGTAAAATTGGTCTCCAGGTCAGATCCAGTCCTTAGGCCTGCTTTTGACGGCTTTCTGTTACAAAGGACCAAAAGGTGTCTTGACCATGCTCTGTAAAGCACCTGTAGTGAGAAAATGCCAAATATCAAACAGTTCATTTTCATGAGATTTTTTTTTTATTTTTTTAACTCAACAAGGACTAACAAAAATTACAACTGTAAGCACCTTCTTCTTCCTGTTTCTGCCCTTCTCACTGGCTACAGATAGAAACCCAGTGACTTTGACTCATGTTCAACTATCCCACGATGGACTTCATAAGAAGCAATTTCTACAAAATTGCATGGACTAAAATCTTAAACCTTTCGCTTGTTTTTAACCACCAACATATTCAGTCCCGGTTTTGCCACTCTTGCAGAATGACAGGAACTGAGCTTGATGTGGTACACCAGTGGCCAGCAATGCACAGTGAAACAAGGTATCCAGAAGTCCAGAGGAAGTTTTCGAGAAAGGGAAGAAAATAGTCCAAATCCTTCTGAAAGCCGGTTTTGCCATAAAACAAAATAAAGTCAAAGGACCTGCACGAGAGATCCAGTTTTTAGGAATAAAATGGCAAGATGGACGTCGTCAAATCCCAATGGATGTGATCAACAAAATAACAGCTATGTCTCCACCAACTAACAAAAAAGAAACACAGACTTTCCTAGGTGTTGTGGGGTTTTGGAGAATGCACATCCCAAATTACAGTCTGATTGTAAACCCACTCTACCAAGTAACTCGTAAGAAGAATGAGTTTGAATGGGGCCCTGAACAACGACAAGCCTTTGAACAAATCAAGCAGGAAATAGTCCATGCAGTAGCCCTTGGGCCAGTTCGAACAGGACCAGATGTAAAGAATGTGCTCTACACTGCAGCCGGGGAGAACGGCCCCACCTGGAGCCTCTGGCAGAAAGAACCTGGGGAAACTCGAGGTCGGCCTCTGGGGTTTTGGAGTCGGGGATACAGAGGATCTGAGGCCCGCTATACTCCAACTGAAAAGGAGATATTGGCAGCATATGAAGGAGTTCGATCTGCTTCGGAGGTGGTCGGTACTGAAGCGCAGCTCCTCCTAGCACCCCGATTACCGGTACTAGGCTGGATGTTCAAGGGAAGGGTCCCCTCTACGCATCATGCAACTGATGCTACATGGAGCAAGTGGGTTGCACTGATTACTCAGCGGGCTCGAATAGGAAACCCCAGTCGCCCAGGAATATTGGAAGTGATCATGGACTGGCCAGAAGGCAAATACTTTGGGATATCATCAGAGGAGGAGGTGGGTCGTGCTGAAGAAGCCCCACTGTACAACCAGTTACCAGAGAATGAAAAGAAATATGCCCTGTTCACTGATGGGTCCTGTCGTATTGTGGGGAAGCATCGGAGATGGAAGGCTGCTGTATGGAGTCCTACGCGACGAGTTGCAGAAGCTGCTGAGGGAGAAGGTGAATCGAGTCAGTTTGCAGAAGTGAAAGCCATTCAGCTGGCTTTAGACATTGCTGAACGAGAAAAATGGCCAGTTCTCTATCTCTACACCGATTCATGGATGGTAGCAAATGCCCTGTGGGGATGGTTACAGCAATGGAAGCAAAACAACTGGCAGCGTAGGGGCAAACCTATCTGGGCTGCTGCATTGTGGCAAGATATTGCTGCTCGGGTAGAGAACCTGGCTGTGAAAGTACGCCACGTAGATGCTCATGTGCCCAAGAATCGGGCTACTGAAGAACATCAAAACAACCAGCAGGTGGATCAGGCTGCTAAGATTGAAGTAGCTCAGGTGGACCTGGATTGGCAGCATAAAGGTGAATTATTTATAGCCCGATGGGCCCATGACACCTCAGGCCATCAAGGTAGAGATGCAACATACAAATGGGCTCGTGATCGAGGGGTGGACTTGACCATGGACGCTATAGCACAGGTTATTCATGACTGTGAAACATGTGCTGCAATCAAGCAAGCCAAACGGTCAAAGCCTCTTTGGTATGGAGGACGATGGCTGAAATATAAATATGGAGAGGCCTGGCAGATTGATTACATCACACTCCCTCAAACTCGCAATGGCAAGCGCCACGTACTTACAATGGTGGAAGCAACCACCGGATGGCTGGAAACATATCCTGTGCCTCATGCTACCGCCCGGAACACCATCCTGGGCCTTGAAAAGCAAGTCCTATGGCGACATGGCACCCCAGAAAGAATAGAATCAGACAATGGGACTCACTTCCGAAACAACCTTATAGACACTTGGGCCAAAGAACATGGTATTGAATGGGTGTATCACATCCCCTATCATGCACCAGCCTCCGGGAAAGTTGAACGATACAATGGCCTGTTAAAGACTACCTTGAAAGCAATGGGCGCTGGGACGTTCAAAAACTGGGATATGCATTTGGCAAAGGCCACCTGGTTAGTCAATACTAGGGGATCTACCAACCGAGCTGGACCTGCCCAATCAAACCTGTTACGTACTGTAGATGGGGATAAAGTTCCTGTAGTGCATGTAAAAAATATGCTGGGTAAAACAGTCTGGGCTACTCCTGCCTCAGGAAAAGGCAAACCTATTCGTGGAATTGTTTTCGCTCAGGGACCAGGATATACTTGGTGGGTGATGCAAAAGAACGGAGAGGTCCGGTGTGTACCTCAAGGAGATTTAATACTGGGTGAGAATAGCCCATGAACTGAATTGCACCATGTTAAATAGTATATTATACTGTATGTTATCACTACCATGATTACTATAGGTGACTAATTAGAATGTATGGAAAAGAGTGTAAACTGAGCATGACATAAATGGTATGGAATAAGGGGTGGATAGATGTCCTGGTTTCAGTTAGCACAGAATTAATTTTCTTCCTAGTAGCTGGTGGAATGCTGTGTTTTGGCTTAGAATGAGAAGAGTGCTGATAACACCCCGATGCTTTAATTGTTGCAGAGCAGTGCTTATACTAAGCCAAGGACATCTCAGCCTTTGCTCTGTCCTGCCAACGGGCAGGCTGGGGGGGTGCAGTAAGAGCTGGGAGGGGACAGACCCAGGACAGGTGACCCAAACTAGCCAAAGGGGTATTCCATACCACCTGACGTCATGCTAAACAATATATAGGGGTGGCTAGCCGGGGGGAGGGGGCCGGACTGCTCGGGGTTAAGCTGGGCATCGGTCAGCGGGTGGTGAGCAATTGCATTGTGCATCACTTGTTTGTACATATTATTAGTAGTAGTACTATTATCATCATTGTATTATTATTATTATTATTATTATTATTATTATTATTATTATTATTATTATTATTTTCCTGTCTTATTAAACTGTCTTCATCTCAACTCACGAGCTTCACTTTCCATTTCTCTCCCCCGTCCCAGAGAGGGAGGGGGGAGGGTGAGCGAACGGCTGCGTGGTGTTTAGCTGCCAGCCGGGTTAAACCACGACACATAGTCAATTCTTTATGCCTTGCATCATTCATTTTACTATATAGACTTTCATCTTCTACCGTGTTTTGCATGCATTTTAAACCAAGCCATCATTTTATCTAATCATGCAGCATAAGCACAGCTTATGATCAACAGCAGCTTATGCCATATGAACACACAGCCCTTGGGCATTTTGAGTTCAGTGGTATCTGGTAGTCCTGGTCAAATACTACAATTCCTAGGTGGTTCCCATATGATCTCAGCAACACCAAATGACCTTGGAGACCATCTCTCTGTCTGAGCTCCACTAAAGAGCAATGCTCTGTGGAGATCATCAACTGGAGCAGAAGATACTATTTGACTAATTTCAACTCATTCTTCTGCAGATAGAATTTAGGAGATTACCTCTCTGGTTTTGGTCACACTATTTCTCAGTCACTGACTAATTTTTTGTTGGAAGCCATGCCTTGAAGATTGGTTAGCTGCTGTTGAGTGGCAGGTCATTAATCAAGGGACAAAGCCAATCATTCTTTTAAAAGAAATTCATGGATTGTCTTGGGATGCAGAATAAAGTCATATTCCTCCAATGGTTACATCTGAATCTGTCACATCATCAATAATGACAGGCTTCTGAAATGCCACTCTTTGCAATGGTTTTCCCATGATGAAGAAAAGAAGGAAGATCAGTTGAGTTGATTCTGCTTTTCTAATCATATTTTTTTACCTTTCTTTGTGGCAGGTTTTCTTGTCACTGTTTCCACACTGACACTAACATCCCCTGCTAATTGCTGAAATTATCTGTGTTGTTTGCTTTAGTATCACACAGGCTGCTGACATGGCAGGAGCTGGCTCTGCAATGTCTGACATCATGTGTGAAAAGAGAATAAAAGAAAAACAACAATAGAACCACTAAACTACTGAGAATTAAAGTAGATTTTGTCCCAACATATTCACTGATCTGCTAGGTTCGTGCATCTGATTGGGTTGAGGAAGGTGGAAGTTTTATTTAGCAGTTCAATGCTTATTTTAGGGAGTTGCTTTTTTGTTTGTTTTCATCTCTAAAAAGAGCATGAAGACAGTCTTGGAGATTGGATTTTTCTTTTGTCTGAAATACAATGTAAGAAATGCTACCAAGTGCTAACTGGGTGGAACCAAATAAAGAAGCAACTTATACCAGATGTAACAAAACACCCTACTGTTGAGACACAAACAGCTTAATAAACAAACTTCAATCCTTCATCCTTTTCATTTGGAAGGGGAGATGAGGAGAGTTTCTGTCACTAGAAAGTCTTGTAGCTCATAACCTCGTGTCTTTGCATCACAGACACATGAACATATTGGGCTACAAACTTCAGGAGATCAGCCCCACTTCTCATCAGTTCGGCTGCTCCTGCAGCACAAACCATCAAAGAGCTGCAGAGGAGGTGTGGGTCTGGAAAGCCCTACAGACACCCCAAAGTAGTCTACTCACAATTCTAAATGACAGTCTTTAGACTGAAATTATTTCAGAATACAGTAGGGAATCAGGAAACAGTTTAATAATTATTTTTCTACAAGTCCTCTCCCTCTTTTTAAGATTTGCAGAAGTTATTTAATACCGATGCAAAATAAATTTGGGGGAAAAGTTTTAGCATTAAATTAACTTTTCATTGCATTTTAGCATTTTTAATCCAGCAGACAAAAAAATCATTATTTTCTTAAATTTAATTAATTTACTAAACTCCTCACGGTTCATTGAATTCAATCCTGTATCTGCGATCTTTCTGGGTCCATTAAGCTCCTGGGGTTCAACTTCATCTCTTCTAACTCATAAAAATCTCATCAAAATGGAAATAAAATGCAATTTTGAACTTGCTAATGAACGGAAAAAATGTTAACTTTCCAGTGCTGTTGAATTAATGGATTATCTTTGCCAGCCCATTTTAAAGGAGAAAACTTTCACACAGGGGCAAACTTATAAAAGTGGGAATAATTGCACAAAGAGGCATTAGCTGTGCCAGTATTTTTCATTGCTTTTCTCCGCCACTGTCTAAGATATTACTGCATTAAGATTTCTCTCCCCTGAGCTTGCTTTGTCTTCTATCCAAGCAAGATGGATATGAATGTTCCTATAACATATCACATATTGTTATTAACTGCAGAAATAGTCCTAGATGTCAAATGTTCATTATGGCTTCAGTTCAGTAAAGCACAGAAGCACCTGCAAAATTTTAAGCCTGGGGAGTAATCACAGGTTATGAGTTTAGAGTAAGAGTTTTTTGAGGGATGGAGAGAAAGCAGGTGAACACTTAAGCAGTGATTAAAGTAGTTGGGGCATGGGGGTCTTTGCTTCTGACATTTTTACAAATCAGGTGTTGTGTTATCACAAATAATGTTTTAGTATGCTTCCTGCTTAGTCTTGCAATTTCAGCTGGGTTTGGTTTCATCTTCTAATCTTAAATCAGGGTAGAATAACAAACAGTTGGAGGTTGCTATCCAATACCATAAGACACAGTTCTTCAAATCCCTGAGCATATAAAGGAGAACTCATATCTGGGAGGTGTAGAACTAGTCATATTTTTCCTAGGAATTTTTTTTAATTGACTCTTCTAACACATGCATTTATCATAGCTTGTCATGTTTTTGCCTTCCTTTAAAAAATATTTGTATTTCTTTTTTTTCTTTGTATTTTTTCTGCAATAATTTTGTATTGGTTTGCTTCATTTTAATTGTAATATTTGTCAAGATCATTTCCGCTAAGAAGTAGCTGGAAGAAGAGGAGCTTGAAAAACAGAGATAAATGAAAAAGGATTTATTTTTTACTTTAAGCCCGCCAAAGTATAAAAAGGAGATGGAAGAATTGAGAGCAGTATAGAAAGCAGGATAAAAATAAATAAATAAAAATAAATAAAATGACTTGCTTATCTCTGTGGAATGAAAACTAATTCAGAATTCCACAAAGAAAAAAATGCAATTTTTCAGACATTTTTAGCATAGTGAAATGTGCTTTTATAAATAGATAGGAGCATTGCTCAAGAAATAAGTGATCACTATATTATTTTTACTGTCATTATCATCATCATTATTATATGCATAACTGAATCATGTTCATGGACCAAGCTAGACTAGGTTAATGTCTGTGCAAATCATGCACAAGCAGTGACTGGATCAATGAGTTTCTCATATTAACAGCACTTAATTGCCATCCTCTGAACACAAAACCTGAATGACAGATGAGTATGCCTTTAGGAATAATCCTAATTATATTTCAGATTGACAAGGAGTTGATATGATCACCCCAGATCTATAGTTTTGTCTCCTCCCTATGTCTGCCCTCCTAGGGATATCACACGTAGCTGAATGGGGGCTTGGTAGGGTATGGATACTCTTCTCTGAATGAATTAATCTGTGCTTGGTTTTCAGACAAGAAGATTTTAATCTTCTGCATGTTGGATGTGGACATTTTGGCTTCTCTGGGCAGTCATCTAGATCTTCTGCTTTGGAATAGCAAATCTGAGCGTGCTGCACAGGATGCCTCTGACTGACTCACTCTGCCCTGTGCCAACACTAATGAAATGGTCCCAGTAGAGGTTTTAATGTATGAGCCTAAATCTCTCTGCTTTTCCAAAGTGGCTGATTTCTGTGCTCTCTTCAACCCATTTGCGAATGTCAGTTAATTAGCTAGTTAATTTTCCCACCTACACGCATTGGTGCTTGATGCAGCTTTGCCACACTAAGAAAGCTTCAGGAGTTAACTTTGTTTGGAATAAACATCTAAGAGCTGAGCTGTAGCCTTTAGATATGCAAAACAGGGACCACAAACGTTGTAGGAAAAAATTTCCCTCACCATCTTCAGAATTCGTATGTCTGCTGGATCAACGAATCACAGAGAAAGAGGGAGAGAGGGAGTCTGAGAGAGCTTCATAAACCTCTCCCAGCCCTGTTGATGCCTCAGCACTGCCCTAAGTGTGCTTTCACACCTAAGTGCACTTCAGGACCACAGTGATGGCAGATCACCACACTCCCTTGATAATTACTTCCAGTGCATAACTACCTTGCTGTTATAAATCTTTTCTTGGCATCTAACATAAATTGTTCACTATAATTTAAGCCCTTTTCACGCTGAATTTGGTTATCACTTCCCTGGACTAATCACATTCTGCTTCTTCAAATTTCCTGGCGGCAGCTTTCAAGTTCCCAATGCTTTCTAGGCTCATCTGCACCACCTGAAATATGGTGACCAAACTTAAACCTGGCATCCCAGTAAGGCCTTACTGGATCCCAGGGATGGTTATACCATACATGCTGCAGGAAACCTCCCTGGTCTATATCCCAGATTGAGATCTGCATTATTTTCATGATCTGAAACTGCCTCATTTTTTATCCTCTCTACTCCCACTGTCCTAGAAATAAGTACCTGGCTAACTGTTTTCTTCTTTGTGTTTGCACAGCACATTATTCCTGCCAAATAGAGAAACTTACACTCACCTTGTTGAATTGCATGCTATTATCCTTTTCCAAATCACGTCTCCAATTTCATTCTCCAGCACATTTACAGTATCACCTCATTCAACATCAGCCTCAGCTTAATAATCATATTATTATTCCATCATTCAAACTGTTAAGAATAGTTTCAGGACAGCAGCTTGTGGGATGCCTCTCAATACATCCTTCCAGTTTAACTACAGAAAACTATTCTCCCCATATGGTTTTCCAGCCATTTTTCATTCACAGTGCAGCACTTTCACCTAGACTATTCGCCCATGCTGCCACCTAGGGACCGATTCTTTGTTGCCTGTTTCCATGCTGTGCTCAAGATTTCCTTGAGTGAACCAACGGAACCTAACCCACTGCTCCACATACTTGTTGAGGCATCATCACTGTTCAGCTATCTCATTTAAGAGTGAGCAATCCAGGACAGTCAGACTGATTTTTTTTTTTATTATTTTTTTTTTGTCATCACAAAATAGAGATATCTTCCAATACCACCGTTTCAGACACTTTAGCTGTTAATTAATCACTGGTATCAGTATGACTGCTACTGTTATTAAACCTAATGACAAGACAAGATTCAGCTGAGGAGGGGTTGATTTAACAGCTACTAGCTAGCCAACACCTGTGGTTCTTTGATTTCCAGTTCTCACAGCTGAATATGTGCCATCACCTCTGCAAATGGTCTCCTTTGCAGATGGGTGAGGATTCTTACAAGGAAAATTCTTGCCTGAAACCAGTTGACCCAGCCTCGTTTTCAGTACTTTGATTTAAATGTTAAGGCCAATTTTAGATTATTAATATTCCATCTACATTTCACATTTATCTCTGCTATCTAAAATATCAGGAAATAGTCTAATTGGAGTGAAATTCTAAAACTGCTATGGTCTCTTTTTTTCTGTCTCTCCCTTTCAATACCTTTGCACAAAGCTGAGGAAAATTAGCAGATTATCCGAGAACAGTCCAATTAATAGTGATGGATTCTCCTACTTCCATGCATACTGAGAAGCTTTTCACATTGCATAAGTACCTGAAGGCACCTTGAACAGGACAAAAGTGTGTGCTTGTCCCTGCACTCTGACAGAGTACCCAGACAAGTCATTTCAAAGGCGGGTACCCTGATCATTTGCTTTGCCTGTCTGTGTAATCTCCCATTCTGTGTTTGCACAGCACTTCTTTGGCTCAGGATAGAAGTGCAAATGATAAACAGGAGGAGGAGGAGATACAATACAGTTACCAGTGATTCAACAGAGATACTGAAGCAAAACTCTAGGTTACTGATAGATATACAACTCCTACCTTTCCAAACAGATATCAACAATGCCCTGACAAATCCATTTCCTTTCACCAGATCTAGATCTTCCTGCTCAGGCTGAGTCCAGCTAGCCTGACACTTGACTGAGCTTTATAAGCAGCCTGGCCATATTCTGCAATCAACATAAAGATAGATTCCTCCAGAGGACTACCATAAACCCACAGGCTTTCTCTGTGGTTGACTGTTTCTCCATGTGCAGGCATGAAGGTGGTTTCACTCTCATGTTAAATACCAAAAGATAAATTGAATTAATCTAAATCATTTTCTTTTCTTTGCCACCTGTTCAGAATAGGGGTGTAACCAGTGGAAAGAAAACAAACTGAATGCTCTGTTAATCTCTTCTGAATAGCCAATGCAACTGAGCTGCATCGGCACCTAATGTCACTTAGAACCAAGGGCAATGGTGATGTAGGAAATTAGATGTGACGTAGAGCCATGATTGGAGGAGCACTGCTTCCTTGTGTGCTCTGTTTTGCAGTCCCTGCAGCTACTGCCAAGCTGGCAACATATGTTGGTTGTTTGCTTATTCCCAGCTCTTGGAGTCTCATAAATATTTGGTGTCTCAGCTACTGCTTTTTGAAGTACTGTTCTAATTTGAATAAATGTAAAAAAAATGGTAATCATGATCTGAAATCAATTTCAAGATACAAAACCTATGAGGAAAAGTATCTCCTATGTTTTAAGTTTTTAGAAACTGTTATATCTGAAGGTAGTGCTGAGTGGCAAGAAACAGTTAATTCATTATTTCAGAATTCTTGTTGGCCAAGTACGGTCAGGTTGTGGAGCGGTTCAGTGCCCAAACTCCCCAGCCAGATTATGCTTTGCAATAGCAGCAAGTCAAACAAACTAACAAACCAAACAAAAACAAAAACAAACAAACAAACAAGCAAGCAAAACTCTAACAGGCAGGTAGGAAGATACTTCTTTTTTTTTTTTGTTTAGATCACATAAATTCTTTTTGGCTCTATGTGAAGTCCATAAATAGCAGGCATTCATTTTTCCACAGATTTGTTCAGAATAATCCAGAGACACCTACTCATTTCTATTCCAGTACAATTTTTGACTCTCCTTTCTTTTTCTTTTTAGACTATGGTTTTCCTCAGAACAGAAGTATTTTAGGAAATCATTAAATCTTGATAATTTACTGCCATTAGTTTGTCAAAACTCTTATTCCTCATTTCTCCCCATACTCATACACACACTCTCTTGTCAACCACTGCAATTATGTTGATTTTATAGTTTCAACTTTATTAATTGAAGAAGTGTGCTAAAATTGCCTCTACCCCACTGGGGTCCCATTGTTTGCCTCATGGAGATTTTATGCAGCTGGTGAACGACAGCAATTAACTTGTGCCCTAATTACTAAATGATTTGCCAATATAATTATGTGTTTTATGTCAACCTACTGATAAACTGATAATTAATAATTCTGCTTAGTCAGATAAATCACTTTCCCCAAAAGACTTTTCTGCTACATTTGTATTTTTGGTCATAATTAACATTTCCTTGGATTTGGATGTCATCTGTAAGGACTGTGGATTTGAGAATGACTGTGGTATTGAGGGGGTTGTCATGCTCTGTGCAAAAAGCAAACTTTTGTAGCTTTTAGAGGGGGACACCTGGACACCAAGGTCCCAGCCCTGATGTTACAACCAAAAGGAACATCCTGGTTGAGCACTGCTTCAAGTTTTCCCCCAAAATGGGGCTCCCTGGGGTAGCTCAAACTGATCACCTGGCACTGCCTGGCCAGGGACTCCTCAGCCCCTTGGCCATTCTCCTGCCCAAATTCTACCCCTCTGGCTCAGAGTCAGGAGTTTGGTGGTAGGTGGTGACCCAGGTATGTGTCTCACACCTTCTCACATTACTGGAGCAACTGTTTCTGCATAGGACAGTTGCATTCTACTGCCCTTACAAAGTCTTCAACTCTGCAGTTATCATCTCTCTCCCCCATGTACTTCTATACACTACCAGTGCAGACAGGGAAGCTGGATACTTTTTCCCTCTTGTTCACCTGCACATAGAGAAGCAATGTCCAGCTCAAAACATCATTCATAAGTCAAGCCTTCATCTTTACCACCCCACAGAAATGACCAAAATAAAAGGCAGGAAAAGGTATCTCTGAAGAGTGTGGGTCAGTTGTACCCTGTACTACTGCACCAGCTATTTATCACAAGAAGCTTTTGGCCAAGTTAATTTGAGATGTGTCTTGATGCACTGTCATTTAAAACCAGGACTTTAACTAAGGAAAATCATTTTGGCAAGTGTATGATGCTGTGTTAAAACGCGTTACTTTAAATCATATCCTCTTACACACAGCACTGCACCGTTTGAATACATTAAGTTTCTATAGCCTCAGTTTGGTAGCTTTCAACTGGGTTGCACATATGTCCCTTAAAAATCAATATTTGTAATTACAGCTCATATTCACACGGGACTTAGGGACACCCCTAGCCCCTTAAAATCAAAAAACTAACACCATAACGTTTACCCAGTTCCTCTGTCACAGAACTAAACCTCAATAGCCAGCACAAAAGTTACATAACTCTTCCCTAAGACAGCAGGAAGCAGAGATCAAAGATGTTACCCAAAGACGAACGCAGGATCTGTGGCAGAACCAGATATCAGCTAAACTCTCCTGGAGTATGCCTGTGCCTTCTGCACGAGAAGTTTTGATACAACTGCTTTTAGTCTCTCATATATGGGGATCAGTTTTATTATTACTCCTGTGAGATATCTTATAGAAGGACAAAGAAGACAGATTACTAATGAAAAGTTGCCACCTAGGTGAATAAAATTGCCTAAATGTATTTGTACGCTTATTTGAACATTTAAATGACTTCACCTTACAGATTTATGGGGTGGCAAAGGCAGACAGAAACACAGACAAAAGAATAGAATAGAAAGGAGTGATACATAGCTTAATAGACAAATTTCCAGATGTTTCTTGAAATTTAACACAGAGTATTATTTTTACTGGGGAAGAGCAAACAAACAAACAAGCAAAAAACTTGATGGTGTGCAGATTTCCCAGACTGTGAAATCTGTTGCGAAAGGAAAAATGTTTTCTGTTCCAGTTTTGAATGAAAATTTGACATTTCAAAACATCTACATATATAGGAAGAAATCCATGAATGGATTCATAAAATTCTTTACTTCTATTCCATCAACATCTTTTTCAACCTATCTTTACCCTGAACTGATGACATTTCTGTGTTTTGGCCCTGAAATGTGTCTCAGCTCAGAAAATATACAAAACAAATGCTTTCACCATTTCAAACCATCTTCTCTACAATATTTCAAGAGGGAATAATTACTAAAACCCCTCACCACCTTCAGACAAATCCAGAAGTTTGTGTGGAAAAAAAAATCACAGCTCCCTGAAAAAAAAGTTTCTGAAGATCTGTTGGAAACCAAGACTAAAACCATTTAGAAATCAATAGGGAGCAACGTGGTTGCCCTCAGAGATGCATGAGCAGCCATTTCCTTTTTAAATGGGTTTCTGATACAAATTGAAATGTTTGACCCAATTAAGTTTCTTGTGCTCAATACCTCCCAGCCATACTGTGAGCTGGGAGACTGTGAAAGATGGATGGGTATTCACCAACATGAACAAAGTCTCTTCTGCAAGAACTCCTTATCCTATGGGCTGACAGTTTCTGAGACCTCCAGGTACTATGTCTATAATCAGACAACTGTGCTAACAGTGACAGTTGTGCAATCTGTCCCAGAGCAAGAAACAGTGCCTGTTAGTTGTGCAGTGTGACTGCTGGTGCAGAAACTTTGTGGGTTTTATTTGCTTGCTTGTTTGTTTATTTCATTTCTTACCTGTTTTTAATGATAGCTGTACAGTTTTAATGGAACTGTAATGAACTCCTTTGTGAGACTGCATTTGGAATACTATGCTACCAAATCTTTATTTCACACCTTATTGCAGCCCTTGCCATACGAGGCTTCGCAGTCATCAAGCCCAAAGTATTATTGTGCAGACAGTGCAGCTCAGCAAAAATGGCCCAAATAGCATTGCTGATGGTGAGTGCCTTACAATATCTACTTCAGAACAAAAACCATCTGCCTCATTCTTGTACCTGTCCACTTTTCCAAAAGGGTAATAGCTATGAGATGCATTGCCAAGCAAAGTGTGAAATTTTCATTGTCCCCTCTGATGGCTATTTCTGTCAGACACCATCACCACAAGAGCCCAATAGATTTTTGTGCTTCTTGAACAGCATTTGCAGGCAACTCCTGGAGCCAAACCAATCTTCCCCAGCTTCACATCCACACTTGTTTCCAGAGATGAGAACAGCGACAATGCTCTGGAGTGTGGGGGTCAGGAGTGCTACACTACTTCAAACTCAGCACTGTAATGAAAAGAACATCGAGGGCGGCACAATCTAGAATACAACTGCTATCTTTTTAATTTTGTCTTCCTCCTCAAACTGCATGGTCCTAACCCCCAGCCCTGTGCTGCCAATGGTACTCACATACATGTTTGTACAGTGGGACAGCTAAAGGAGTTGATGGAAAACTAAGGGGGGGGGGGGGGAGGAGGGGGGAAATGTGCCCTGGTTTGGGCTGGTAACCGCCCAGTTGCATGAGTATCAATGATCCCTAAAGCAGAAGGATGGCCTGAGCCTCGAGAACCAAAAGCAGCACATCAATGACTCCAGTGTAGACAGGAGTCAGCTGCAATGGCACCGCATCCCTCATAATGGTACCCTACTCCTGTTATGTACTACGTAAGTATTATGAACTCTTCAGCTTTAGGGGTTTTAAAGTGAGATGGTAGTGCTTAGGACTCACTGAAGCGTTAGTTATTGGGCCTAGATTTCTGCAGTGTTATTTTAAAAGCCGTCTCTCCCAAGCATGCTGTTTTAGAAAACTCCTAGAGCTATGAGCCCTACTGCCCAGCCTGATAATAAGAATTGTTTGTGTGTGCTTGGATCATATTATCCCTCACTAAATCCAGTGGGCACATCAGGGCTGGATTTTCCTTGTCAATAATCCAGTGCACAACTTTGGGTACAGATTCCCATACAATAGCAAGAGAAAACTGTTGCTGTTGTAATATTTCCCATTTTTCCTCAACAAATACAAATGTTACAACATACCAGATCTATGCTCAAAATGTTTGCAATCGTAAATTCTGAATTTCCAAATGCCTGAGATACCCCAGGGTGAACCACAGAAGGTATCTGGCTGGGGCTGGCACTGCAGAAGTGCAGGACCAATCGCATGGAAGAACTTAGAAGACAGAGCACAGAGCTTAAGAAAATTGTTAGAGGATGGCATTCCACATTCATTATCAATGTGTCATAAATATGGTAATTTCCAATCTGCCTCCCTTTTGCCCCTTTCAATGGTGAAGTGTGAACGAATAGCAACTCTCATGTTCAATTAAAATTTTAAAGAGATACCATTGGGTATTGCTTGTGCAAAAATGAAGTTTTAGCTGAAAAGTAAAAAACATGAAGAAAAAAATAAATTAAAAAAAAACTCTCATAAGGATAGAAATGTACCCTCAATTCATTTTAGTATTTGGAATAGGGCACAATTCAGTGTTGGGTTTTATGTTATTCTTTTTTAAACTGAATCTTTTATAAGTTGCAGATCCAAACACCACTCACTGCAGGTAAAAATGAGTCCTGAGAAATGAAAGTGGTCTTGAAATAGAAGTGTTGAAGCTTATATATCGAGGGAAAAACATCCATTATTCCAGGCAAGTTCAATTTGTTCGCTGTAGAAATGAGCCCAAGTAGATTCTGGTCCTTCTCTACTTTTCTCTGAGACTTCTGTATATCCAACCTGCCTGATAGTTTTAACAGGTCAGTTTCACATTTAGAATAATCTAGGCAGGTTCATCGTAACTTTGCAAATTAGCTGTACCATAGATATCTAATACAGATCATGCTGTCAGGAAATGCTGAACGGACATACAATATTCATACCGTTGAACTAATGAGTTCACACACACCAAATCCAGCTGAAAGATCTGAATAGATTGCACATGTTCCAGCTGACCAGGACAAAAACAACAGAAATTGCCCACTCACATGTCAAGTTCTACCTACCTACCTACTTACTCAAGGTCAAAGCTACTTGCGATTTTCTGTAGAATCCTAGTTTCTGGACATGGAGATGATGCCATTTATCAGGAAGTACAAGGAAGATGTTAACTAAAAGCTTGGAAAAGGACAGGATTTATTTTTTTTAAAGGCACAAACATATCTCTTCTTGAAATAAAATCTGATTTTTAAATCACTAATGATCGTTTACAGCTTTGAGTAGGAAATGCCACCCCTCCACACACATACACACCTCCATTTGGATGCAACCTGTATGGCTGTTCTACAGGTAGGTGCTATCTTTAAAGGTTATTTCGATCTACAGAAAGTCTTGGATTTTTACTGTCTAAAAAAATCTCTGTGGTGATGGATGAGTGGGTCACCCACAGGTGAAGAGATCAAAGATCCATGATAATTGCAATTTAGCAACAAAGGACAAAACGGAGGGACAGGAAACTTTGTGAAATAAGAATAATGGTAAAGATATGAATATCTAAGTTTCTGGAGTTTCTAATGAGTCAACATAGTGTAGGATGATGAATTACCTGCCAACTTTAACTCTACAGATAGAGCGGCATCACTCTGAACTGATATTCATTCATGACAGGGAAAAGAGAAAGTGGTTCTTAGGAAACATTTTATTGCCACTTCCAAAAGACACCTTGCTATGGATGGAAGCCTGGGAAAGCTGATTTGCATTTCACTATAGCAAAGACAACCCTCCATTTCAAGCTTTGGAATAGTGACAAGACAGGGACTTTTTACTGACACATCAAGGAGACTAACGGGAAATGTCTCTGTTACCAGTTCTGGAAAGAGCCTGACCATGACAGAGTGAGGATTTGGGCATGAGAAATGCTACGGCATGATACAACCCATGCAAATCTCAGCAGTGCGTTTTTCTCATGTGTTAAGTGATATGGAGCCCAAACTTTCCATATTGTGTCTCCATTCACCTTTAAACACCTTCTTGATGCTTCACAAAGGCAAAAGTCCTGATGAGGTTATCCCTGGGCAACTGCCTATGGAAACTATATCCTCAAGCATTTTCTCCCAGTCACCTATTAAAGTCAGTGCTTCAAATGTGACTGCAAGCTGATTTTGAGTATTCCAAGTTCCCAAGACAGCAAGAAATCCCACCTACATGTTGCTGTTCAGAACCTTCAGTCTTGAGATGGCCACAGCCAGGTTCCTAGTCTTGTTTGTACAAACATCAGAAATAATGTTACACTGCTTTCAAAGTGCACATAGGATGGCCCTTTACTCTCATTTCTCCCTACATTTCTTAACCTTGTACTCATGTCTTCAGTTGAATGTCTTCAACTGAATGCCTTCAGGGTGAATGCTTAATCCTCTTTTTTATTACTATTTTTTCTTGAGCAATTCTTTAATGACCTACCCAGAGGAAGAGCAAGGGCTAAAATATTTATGTATGCAGATGAAACTGTTCCTTTAGTTGCTGTTAATGATGTTTGCTTCCATTTCTAATACCCTCTCTCCCAAAATGACATGTATGATCACCAGGCTTAATAATACGCATCTCTATCTTAATAAAACTCTACTAGGCTTTCTGTCTGCTAGCACATTTAATCCTTCTAATACCTTTAACGCACCTGACCCTGTTTGCTCAACCTGGGTGTGAGCAGATTCTGTTTCTGGACTTACATTTGTCTCTGATAAATTTACTCTCTAGATACTTAAAAATACTGTCCTCCTTTAGTACACATGCTGGTGATTAGACTGCAAATAGAATTAAGTTATTCTTAGCAGCTGGTGTTGGGCAGAAAGAAGTGATGTGGATATCTGGTTGGGTCTGCTTATCATTTTGATTCTGATTTTGAATCTGATCATGAGCTTGCTCATACGTATTAGAATGTAATGCCTGCCTCCCATACTTTTGCTTGGGCTAATTATGTTCTTAGGCTTTGTTAGGCCACTTGATGTCAGAGGTTCAACTATTTGTCCCTCTTCCCTACAAAGCAACCTGCAGAGATGCTGAAATTGTCCAAAGAGTGTGGGATGAAGGGTGCCATATTTATTCTATGGTTGCAGGGGCTTTAAATTTTCACAAAATAAAGTATTTGTAAACACAGAAGAGCTGACTGGCTACTACTTTTCAAAGCATCTTTCAGAGACATTGACACATGCTATCTTAAAATAGGGCATCTGTGAGCTCAGTGGTGCCAGCCTAGCCTAAAATGGCAAGGGGTCAGCAGGTGAATTCTAGCGCTCAGTGTGTCTGGCAATCATGAGATACCAGAGAAGGTATCAAGGCTTTTTCTTTTCTTAAATTCATTCTGCAGTCAGAATGAATTTACCAGTCATACCAGTTCAGTTAAATAAACCTCAACAAGGATGAAATTTTGTAGCATTAGGGCTGATCTTGTTTTGAGCAGGAGGTTGGACTGGATGACCCACTGAGGTCCTTTTTAACCTGAATTATTCTTTAATACTAAAGGCAATCTCATTCCTTGTGTTGGAGGAAAGAAAGGGAAAGGGATTAACTAAGAATTTTTGAGCACTTATATTTTGACGATTATGGAATTCTATCTTAATTTTTAAATATGCATTTTTTTATTACATGTATACAGACACACATGCAGGACATCTTCTGATTTGTACTGTTATAGCAAACATCTAGAATGAAACTTGTTGAGTACGCAAGCATAATGGCACAGGAGGGAACAAAAGATAAAGCAAAATCACTGTGAAAGGGAGGTTGTGGTAAAGCACATGGGATTCTAGACTCACAAGTGGCAGGAGGACAAGATTATGGGAGGAGGTTGAAAGAAATTAGGAGAGGTTGCAACAGAATAATATTGAAGCTATTTTGTGTTCACCTGTGCTGGAGCAACAGAAATTGCTCCACCTAACTGAGAGGTTAATGTGTCTGTTCAAGTGTATTAGAGTTTCAGAATTTCTTATAGTCATAATTATAGCTTCTCTTCCATTTAAAACAGGTCTTCTTTCCCTTTTTTGCCTACAGGGAAGCCTGTTCTGGACAGGCATTTATGAATTCATGGCTTAGGAAATAAAGCAAAACTTTCTGTGACTTCTCAAGAATTCATTTCTATTTGTTGCTTCCCTTGCATTTGTTTAGACTGACAGGGAATATTGGCCTGGATAAAGTGGTATCAAGAGTACAACACCTGCAAGTCCATCTCCATTTTTGTATCAGGCATATTTTTCCAGTGCACTGTGAATTGTCTCCACCCACATCCAGATCAACCAGGGTACTGGCTGGGAGGCCGTCTTGTGCCCACCTGTCAATTTTGTATTCAACAGGCACAAGGAGAAATCAAGTTTTAATGGTCCAGCCCAAAATGTTAATAGCTGTTCCTTCATTTTTCACTAGCTCCATGCATGTTTAAATCTGGTGTGCTTTCACCTAAATAAAATAAAATAAAATAAAATAAAATAAAATAAAATAAAATAAAATAAAATAAAATAAAATAAAATAAAATAAAATAAAATAAAATAAAATATTAAGGGGAGCTGTCCAGAAAGCAGTATATAAGTTGCAGGTTAGGTTGCCAGGGTGAGCATAGCTGTGAGCCTAGAAGGCTTTTTTAGTTAAAACCCATCAGAAAAACTGACTTTGCATGCTGTGGTTAATAATAATAAAAAAAAAAAAAAAAAAAAGGCATCTGATACCTTGCTCAAGTCTGGGCAAATGAAGTGTTCAGAGTGAAAAAGCTAGAGAGAAAAACCTAAACTCAGTATCAAGCTAGCTTGGTCCCAGGTTCCCAGAATTTACACAGGAGTTTAATTCACCCCTCTTTCCCTTGTGTCTAACACTGCTTTATTAAAGAGAGTTAAAATCAGCAACTTTTACCTACTCTAAGAAGAAACTCTCATGTACTTTGTTTAAGAAGCTCCCTATAGGTTACAGCAATCACATTCAGTTTTGCAGACAGCCCAGTTTGAATAAGACAAAGGTCCTAAGCAACAAGATACAGATAATACTGAAATAAGAGCATGCAGTAAATTTGGGGGAACTGATCTCTGCATGGGGTGGAGTCATAAACTTTTTGAGTGGAACCTCTCTGTTATAGTGGTATGAGCTTAAATGAATTTATTTCTGCAGACATGGTGTTATAGTTGCTGTAGTACAGATTGGATGGAAACCAGGTCATCTATAGACTTATTTTTTTTTAATTTTTATTTTGTCAATTTTTAAACTTTAAACCATAAACATTTTAATAAAAATACAGAAGTACAAAACAAAACTGTGGGTTCATATTTTATTCAATAGCATTGCCGAATAAGAGACATCCCCTTTAGGGCCAAAAAAAATGCCACTTCCATTTCATACTGTACTTATTTCTCTAATATCTCCTAAATGATTATTTGCCAAGAAGTATATTATGGGATCATCATTTTTTCTTCTACCTCCCTGAGCAAAGGCTGTTCTGTTTCTCAGCAATCAGGGAACTGCTGGCTCCAATTTCTTTTCTCTTTTTCCTTTTTTGTTTCTCTTCTTTTTTCTCTGTGTATGTGCTGGCAAATTCAACCTGCATTATAAACAGCAATTCTACATGCCAAGCAAGATGCTCTGCAGCTTTAGCATTGTGCTTCTTCAGAACAGCATCCCCAGAGGAGTGACTTTACAGGTTATTAGTAACATCCACAGAAATGGCAACAGATATCCCCATCCCATCCTTCCTGTGTATTATTCATAAGGCTGTAGATTTGTCATGATAATTTATTGGGTAAATCACAATCTCCTCTCACTGGGGTGTAGTCTGGGGACCTCGAGGAAAATAATAGCAAGTTGTGGACATTGCACAATATGAGTTCACATTTTATGTGCCACCCCAAGGTGCAGTGAATATACACTGGAGTTTCTCTCCCTAAAGAGGCTCTGAGAATCTGGAAGAATTCTGTAATTGAAAAACTGATTTTGTAATGTGAATATTCATCTGGTGGAAAATGAACCATGGATGCCTCAGAAGAACTAGGAAGTGATAACTTTCCCTTGCTACTAGCCAGGGGTATAGCTGAATCATAGTAGGAAAATTCATCAGAATCCATATTCAATTCACCAAATCATCAAGAACTGATTTTTTCAAAGACTGATGTGCCTTTGAACTGAGTATCTAAATTCCTTATGTTCTCTTGGACTTCCTTGGCCACTTTAAATTGAAATGCAGGTTTAAAACTGTAACAGTTCAGAAAGGTACAACTGGAGAGTGTACCATGTGTCTCAAAAAAGTAGCTTCTTCAGGAAGCAAAATTAATAATCTGGGACTCTTCAGTCTGGGATAAGAAGACTGAGGAGAACACAGTAGAGGTCTATAAGGTCCATAAAATCATAAGTGGTACAAAGAAATCAGATATAGAAATAATGTATTTGGTATTTTCCAGCACAAAACAACTAAGGAAACAATCAGCACTTTTAGAGCAAACAGAAGAGCTTTCTCACTCAGTAAGTACTTGTTGTGAGGATATCTTTAGAGCATGTAAATAGGTTCAAAAAGAAAATAGACAAATTCAGGGAGAAGAGGCCCATCAGGAGCTATTGATCCTGATGATCAGCTCAATTCCACAGCTCAAAAATTCTTCTAGTACATTTTTATGGATGCTGAATAGGTGTATCAGAGGCAGGCATATATATTCTAGTATAAGAATTAAGGAGCTTCAAATGAAACTGGAAGGAGGGGAAAGCTCAAAACAAGAAACATAGGGCACAAACAGTTTAAATGGGTTCAAGGGGAGACCAAAAACAAAGAAAAAAAAAAAAAAAGAAAGAAAAAAAAAAAAAGATGATTGAAGATTACCATTACAAAAGTCATTGATCTATAAATGATCAAAGAATATTCAATGTAAGTATCATATAAGCTTGCTCTGTTCTTAAACATTCTTTCTTCCACAACTACTGAACCCACCAAAGCCTATCTATATACACAGCCACCCTGTGTGACAGCTTACTGTGTACAGGATGAAACTACATGTTGCCCCTCAGCAGGGTGGGGGGAAAACACTTCAATGAAACAAGGCATGGAGCTGCTTTGGAGTGCTTGGCCATAGACATAAAATGATAGACACAATAGCTTTGAGGAATCAAATACATCACAAAAGTGAGTAATGAAGAGGATAATACCTTTTCCATATAGTTTATGATCAGTTCCATAAAAGTATTTGGCCTTCAAAATCTTACTGACCTCAGTAGTAGCTGGGTACTGCCTTTGTACCTGACAGCCTGACAGTGCTGGTAAAGGAAAAAAAAGAAAATCTAGATAAACAACCAGCTATGTGGGAACAACAACAACAACAACAAAAGTATCACAGTATTAAGTATAATAATCTGGGAGTTTCTTAATTAGCACTTCTTCCACGTGCTATCTAGAAGTTACTTTGGCTCAGCTTATCTGCAGAAGATGATATGCCTTCATCTTTGCAGCACAGGCTGTGGCCAACCAGCCACAGGAGTGGTCTGGTAAATGGCAAAAGCAATAAATAAACCTGTCCGAGAAAGATCAATGCTGTTCTGTCAGACTTGGGCAGATCCTAATAAGTGATGATTCCACTGTGCTCTTCAACAGTGAATATTCCAGGAACAGAAAGCAAGTGAACCCTGTGAAAGCTCAAGACTGACAAATTTGATAAATGATGCTTCAGCTCTCCTCCCCACACACAACCTCTCCAACGAGTGATACAGCAAACCATGAAGGTGGACAGTAAATATTTGTAATGCAATGCTGCTGAGAAATGGCAAGAGCAAAAGGAAACAGAGAGAGAGATATTCTTGCATCTGTGGTCAGACAGACTTCCATCCTAAGCTTTGCTAGGAAAAGGGACAGAAGCAGTTCCCTTGGGGCTAGCTTTGGAGTTGTTTGTGATTTCCCATGTGGTTCTGCTTTATTTGGTACTACTCCACGTTGCGGGTACCTTAGCTTCTGCCAAATCCCAGCCTAAGGATCTAAGCCCCTCCAGAACAGGTGGTCCTACTGACTGTCTTTGCTGCCCCATACCAATGAATGAGGCACTCATCGGCCTTATCAGAACAAGGTTTTCTCCTCAGATTTCCCCAACAGGGAAGTTGTCACAAGAGGTGCTTAGCCTACAACAATATGAAGTAAAACTCCCACTGACTTCAATATGGGAATAACTTGAATGCTTCCATGCCTGGGAAATGGACATTTGTACCTTCACAAGGCCTACATATTCACTAGGGAGGTTTTTGACTTCCAACTGAGAAATAATTAAGATGCCAAATACTTGGACATTAGATTTATACCACAATGGCTAACTCAGCCCACCAGTTTACAGGTGGTGTGACCTTCCTACTGTTCTCTGAAGAAAAAAACCACCACCAACAACAACAAAAAAGTGTGCATATTTTTGAATACCTGTGAGCTCAATCAAATGACTAAGACAAAAATGCAGAAGATTATAACCTTAAACTGAAATATTATAATCTTACACTTTCCTTCTATGTTTTAGCATTTTTTAGCATTTTTCTCATTCTCACATTAAGATGTACTTGTGAATCCTGAAGCATTGCCTTCTGCTTTCCCATATAGTCCTGGCTTTGCTTGTGAAGCAGTCTTTCCAATACTTGTGTGTCTGCAAGGGAAAGAATATATTTCTAAGGCACATCTGACATCTGCAGAGGGGAGAAAGTTAGTTCTGCAGTTCATTAATCCAAACAGCAGCTCTTCTGTGCACAAAAGGTTTCGCTTTTTTTTTTTTTTTCCCTAGTCAAATTGCTATGCCCTGTATATATGTTCAGGTGTAAAATCTGCAAAAGGTAATTACTTTCCAAGAGTGCTATCAAAGCTGGGGCACTCTCCTCAGCACATAAATCTGAGGCAGCCGCGCATGTCTCCAGACCTGAGGAGGCTCCTTGAAGAAATATAAAAACTCTGAATTTCCCTTTTCTTATTTAAACACCTGTGATTTCCTCACAGAGGCAGCGAGTGCCAAAGCCCCACATAAATGGTTTGTAATGCAGTTTTGAATCAAGCCCTGAAGGATTATTAAAGTAATCCATCTTAATTATAGTGAAAAACTGTTACTGGCCTTACATAATAATGTTTCGTTTAAAATTTCCACTTAGGTCTGCTTTCCTCCCTCTCATGCTTTCCTCTTTCCCCTGCTGTATTTTTCCTTTTTCTGTCTTTGAAGAGAATTATTGAACACCTTTGAAACTCAATAGAATATTTGTAGGGTGGTGGGATGACCTTGTGATTAAGGTGAAGGTCTAAGAATAATGACACTTTAGATTTTCCTAATTATGTCTGACCAAGGTTCTCTGTTCCATGAGTGAATTTCTGGTCATCTTTGCAGTTCCAGCCAAGAGCAGAGATGAATGATATGAAATGCCATAAAGGTTCACCTCTGCCCCAGTCTAAATACATTTATCTATCTGTCCTATAATTTACATTACCTGTGCTGCTGGTGCCAATAAAATATGCCTCTTCAAGGGGAGGCTGTACCTCTTAAAGTCTTGTTAATGCAATAAGATCCCAAGTAGGGAGAGAAAATTATTATTCTGTGCTGGAAGAATGATTAGATGATTAGGACTATAAGAGTTTGATAAAGACTTCAGAAGATATACACCCATTGTCTCAAATGATGTGGCATTATTATTGTCATTCATTTTCAGGTGAGGTTTTGAGTTCTATGAAGAATAACCGATATGCCATGTTTGGGCTGTGTATGGGGACCTGCCACTGGTTCCCTGGGTGTTATCATGCCCAGTGTTTTCATCTCAGCTTCAAAAGCTGTGCATGAAATGCTTGCTGCCATGCACCTCCTTCTCCAGGCAACAAGCCTGTGCCCACATCTGGTATTTTGGAAATATAGACAGAGTCCTAAGCAGAAACATATGTGAACTTTTTGCTCAAGCATCTTTAAGTGTTTGGTGAGCCATGTTTCAGTCCCCTAGTTTATAAAATGATATGTAAAATTTGTCAGCCATCCTTCAGAGTCTTAGTCATCACCAACACAAGGTTGTGAACAGGCTACCCAGGATGAACCTAAAGCATATATTCAGCTGTATATTCAGCTGCCCCTTTGCTCCTCTAGAGATCTCATAGCAATCCCCTCTCTCTTTTCAAGCCTGTGTGACTAAGGAAATCCCCTTTCCCACTGCCTCAGCCAGAACTCAGTGCAATGAAGTGACTTCCCACCAGTCTTCATCTATCATCTCAAAATAGCCTTCTTATCTTTTTGTTATGGTTTGGTCCTAAAGCTTTTGGAAGGCTTTCATAGCTATCTTTTCTAGATTTTGCTTTTCTGTAGCTTAAAAAAAAAAAAAAAAAAAAAAAAAGGAGTTGTATTTTATCCCTCTTATGTCAGTAGAATAGGATCAAACACAGCAGAACCTCTCTCAGCCAAAAGGTATTTGTTGTTCATTGCCACTGTTGGCAATGCCACGTGCAGCTGTGGATATCAGTCACAGCACATAAAGCTTTGGCCAATTGGCCCTGCTGGTTTAAGGTGGCCTCTAAGTCACTCAATGGGGTTTGTGTTTCTGTCATTTAAAAATCAAAAATTAAAAAAAAAAAAAAAAAAAAGAGAAAAAAAATGCAAACCTATGAACTTTTTTTTTCTTTTCAGTTTTACACCTGTACAAAATAACAAGAAGGAACTGTAATGCTCAGGAAGAGCTCAGCTAGCCCCAAGAGAATCTCACTTCTTGACAATTCAGGTAACCTCATGAAACATTTGTTTCTTCCAGTCAATTGCAACATATACATTATTTACATTAATTGCTTTTTAAATTAAAGTTGTCATCCATTATTCCCTTCATTGTGTACAGTAAAGAGCTGATCCAAAATGCTTTCCATGTAGAGATACTTACTTTCAACATCTCCTTCTGAGTTTTTTGGGGGATTGTCCATGTGCTTTATTGAAAAAAAAAAAAAAATCATCTCAATTTTACATATACAATGCTTGAGAAAATAGAAACACAAAAATTGATCCCTGGGGTAAGCTGAGAATCTTGCTACACATAAATATCTACTCTGCATAATTTCTGGGCACATTACAGTCAATATCATTATGGAGACATCAAGCTTAGAAGTCTTGGCTCATCTATATGGTAAAGGGAAACCAGGTTTATGGCAAACCCAGCTACTGATCAACATTTCCAAGATTAAAGTTTAATTGAGTCAATTATTCTTCTCTTGCTCTCCCATGGAAGAAAAGGTTAAGCTAAATTTAAATAAGCCACGTTGATCTCTACATTATTCATTCAGTCACTGATATATCACTGTCTTGATAATTTATGGGTTCTCAAAGCTACCGTGATGTTTACCGCCCATCCCAACATTTTCAGTAATCATCGATTAAGATGTCCCTTGGTTCCCAATTCATTTCAATTCTGATAGATTTGTAGAAATTGATCAAAAATACTATTCAATCATTGTTTCACGTGGAGCTTTCTGACCTCACTGCATGGTATCAACATTCATTTTGTGATGAAGTGGATGTCTCCAAGCTAAAGCTTCAGATATTAAAGACCTACTATTAATGTTAGCAACTATTTAATGCTGCAGCACTTGTAAGCCTACCTTTTTATGTTAGTTTTACATAAAATCTTTTTTTATTTAGGGACATAAGACATTTTGCCTTTTGTTTTAAAGCATGTTTTAAGCAGTATTTTCAAATAGAGGAAAGAAACACAAGAACCTAAACACCATTTTCAAAAAGTTTTTAGGCACTGAGATCCATTTTCTGCGATGCATTTTGTCCTGATGCAATCACTAGAGCTTCTTTGAAAACCTTAGAAGCCTCAAATGCAAGGATTTACTAAATCTGCATCCAAGCGTCAGCATCGAGTCAAGCCTTGCTGCTTGAGCTGCCTCTGAGTTCAGCGAATAGAAAGCAAGCTCCCACAGGCAACCCACCAACTTTAAGGTGTTTGTGAGGTAGCTGGAAAGAAACTGTCTTCCTGCGAGTACTCACATCTCTCCTTTGACCACAAAGGGAAGCAACTGTGACCAAAAGAGCAGTACAATGTGCAGTCAGCAATAGCAGAAATTTAAAAGACACTTAATAATGATGACTTGCAGCAAGCAACACTACATTAAATAGAGGAAAACATTTCCTCAGACAAATTAGAGTACTTTTTTAAGTGACTTGGGCAGTTGGAAGCTGGACACCACTTCCTTTCAATGAAACTCCACCTGTAGACACGTTCGAGTGTAGCCCTGCTTTGTGTTACAAGTTCAAAGCATAAGATCAAAAAGTCACATTTTCAAGATTAAACTTGGCACTGTGAAAAGATTTCATCTCATCAAACTACCATCATCAAAGCTTAAAACCTAGCTTTCTGATCACTGTCCTAACACTTGTCCTCCTAATGAGACATCATATTCTTAACTGCACCATTCCTAGCCCCATGACTACCAGTGTAGCCCAGCCCTCCTGTTGCACACTCCTCCTCTCTCCTTAGTAAAGCAGAGAAAAGAAAGAAAACAATGCCTGAAAATTAGGGATATAACAGACCACCCAACAGCAGATAGTCATAACAATGTATTTCCTCTGTCACACTTCCTACAATGAAATGATCATTAAAATCAATGATCCATACATAGATACTTCACATTTCACCCACAAGTATGATAGGGGGCGGAAAGGGGAAGGGATAGACAGGGAATGGTATTTTTGTAAGAGCATGGGGCACACCTTCTTTGTAGGTCTTAATGACAGCTCCAGATCTGCAAAAAACCTTTCATTGCTCCTGTTGAGTTTGTCAGCCATCTAGTACTGATGAAAACAGCAGCCTTAAAAAGCAAAAGAAGGCCAAAAGATTTGTGATAGAAAGCAGCACTGAAGCTATCAGGAGTTCAGTGAGCATACAGAAACATGTCAATCATTGTCAGAAACTCAAGAGATTAAAAAGGACACAAAAGCACAGTGAATGACAGCAGTAGGATGATCAGTTCTTTATATTGGCTGTTAAGCCACCAGACTGCTCGGAGTACCACCAATGGAGGTCCAGATCACTACTCCCTGTAGCTGATGGGATGGATATCAGGCTAGAAATTAGAATGGAGGCTGGCTTTGAAGGGCCCAAGAGGCAAGGAGAGAAATAGAAGTGTCTACAGCCACCAAGATCAAAGTATCATCTGTTCCCAGCTAAGAGGAGACTTTCTGGAAGGTCCAGGCAACACCTTGCCCCATCCCATCCCACGATTCACTGCGTGATGCCATCCATGAGGTGTGACTTGCTGGAAGGGGAGGACCTTGCTGTTGGGGTGGATGGCTTTCCCTGCCAGCAGCCAAAAAGGTACACCTGACAAAGCCTTCATAAGCAGTCACTGCAGGATGGAGAGAGGAATTTTTTCTTACTGCACTATATGCCAAATTGCTAAGGTACCTGTCACTCCAGGAGCAAAAGTCTCTCTACTGTTCTCTGCCCTGCTTTGCAAAACCTTCAGTCACACACATACACACACAAAAAGACAGAGAAGACCCCTGGTCACAACCTGCCCAGGTACTCTGCTATGTTCAAGCTGCTAATAAATAATTGACAGTGGGTCCCAGAACAGACAATGTCACTGTTGGCCCCCATCAAGTACTAGACATTTGGGAAATTTGTGTTTGTGTTCCTTTTCTGGCTTTGATTTGATTTTCTCACTCCCTTCCCCCTCCAGTTGCCCTAAAGCTGTAAGAATAATATAGGATCTGTCTCATCCAGTATCTGTGACAAGCATAGCTCTGCATGCATGGCCATGCAGAAGCAAGAGGTCTCCAAGTCTCCTGTGTCTGGCTGCCGAGTGTGAATTAACTCCATCGCCAGGCATTGCATTTCCAAGAGAGAATTGCTGCTCAAGTAAGATCCAGGCTGCCCTTTTCCCCATCCTTCTATTGATGGGCTTTATTTCCCTACACGCTCTGTGCTGCAGCATTAAGGGAGGTAGCGGGAGAACTTGAGAGCTGCCTGCCTTGGTCAGCAATGGCAGAAAGGATCCTGGTACATACTGGCACTGTGCTGAACTCAGTGCTAGACTTCTTGAAATGCTAAGATACTTATTAAAAACCCCACCCCAGAACCTTCCTTTATGTTTTCTTTTGCTCTCCTGTTTATAACACCTAAGGATACTGTGAGGGTGGGGTGAGTGGTGCCAGCACCTTCTGGGAGCAGGATGGCAATGGCTTGGCATAGACTGAAGAATAAGTCTGCTTGTTCTGAAATGGCAAAAAGGGATTGTTCCAGCCTGGCACAGCCGGATATCATGAATCACAGACAGATTTTCCCCTGTGCTTCTGCCTGATTCCAAGCTTGTGTGTTTACATTTTCACCCGGCATGTCTCCTTGAGTATTACTGCAATGCAAGAAATCATGAAGAGCAGCACTGTCCTGTGGCTGGTGCCTCTGCCACCACTCTGCTGCATGTCCAAGGCTTGCTGTCCTACTCTGTCTTACCTGTCCCTGCTGCAGTTCATCTCTGGTCTAGAGCAGTGGTACTCTTAAGGTCACTAGATGGTGTTTAGTACTTCACAAGACGCATCCAGTGCCTCAAAACTGCAGCTTTGGGGATGTCTGGACTCCCCTGGAGCCCACAGGCAAAAGGAAAGGTGGTGCAGTCAGGCATCTGGATTTGATGCCCCAGAGAAACCCTCTCAGTTTAGCTGGAATTTCCCAAAGGTTTTCATGGCCTTAAAAGTGAGGCTGTTGCTAGGCTGAGTGCTGCAGATGGACATTTACATTTCAGTCTTTCTCTGCAGCAACAGGCAGGCACATGTGTTTGAGGAAAGCAACAGAGTGTATATGAGTGACTAGTTGTTCCTGACACAACTGCACTGCTTTTTCAGTCTCTGTTTGCTAATGGAACCTGAGAGCAAAAAAGACACTAGTAGTTCTTCATTAAAGTCATCTGCTTTCTCTGTCTGTTTATTTCCATTTTTAAAAGGCCACCTTCATAACTCAGAGCAGCCTGCCCTCCTCGCTGTTACCAAAGAGAATTTCAAGCAGGCTTAGACTTTATCCTCTTTCCTGACTAATAGATCCTCAATTCCAAAACACCACTCTGCACTCTGCAGGACATGGGGAAAAATTGCAGCAAGGGGATGCTCAATAGGAAGAAAAGATCCGTGCTCTCCAGAAGCATAAATACTCAGCACACAGGCTGCAACTTCTGGCTCTCCTCATCTCAGCCTAAGATGTTTTGTTGCAAATTTATGATGCCATCTTGAGTACCAAGGGTAGCTTCCTGGCTCTTTTTTCGTTGTTGCATTTTTCCTAGCTGACAGATATCTGCCCATATCTTCTACTCCTGGCTCTGATTTAAAGTTGTCTTTGCCAGTCAAATTTAGCACTTGCTCATTCTAGATGACTGAAAGTAAGGCCAGGTGTGGGAAAGCAGCTTTGAGTTACATTGTGCAGCTTTTCTCTCTGTGTCTCCTGCCAAGGACACAGGGTAGTTATACTGGCTGCTTCCCATGATGTCTTTTGCAAATCTTTAAGAATAAATAAATAAATAAATAAATTAATTAATTAATTAATGTGGGGAGTGCGGGGGGAGAGGGAGGAGGAGGAGGAGAATTCACTGATAGGGAAGCTCTTAAGCTGCAAATTCTTGTTTGTTTCATTTGTTGCCTAGGCCCCAGTTAATTCCAGGACAAGCCTGGATTAAGAAGTAATGCAAGTCATCTCCCACGTATACTTGTTAACCTCTGCTTAGGGAACCTGTGAACTGTGCAGGTGAGCAGAGAGAGGTTGCCCAAGCCACATGCCTGCCTAATGGGGAAGAATTCATTTCACAAGTGCATAAGAGAAGTAGAAAAGCAGTGGGTAAAGCAAGTAATCCCTTTCCTGACATGTGGCCAGGGGTTATGCAGTCTGCTCAGTCAAAATTTCCTGAGCCAGAGGTTATATGCCTATTTCTGCATTAATAGCCTTGGATGGAGGAATGTGTTCAACTGTCTGGGGGTTTTGACCCACAGCTAATTGCTAATACCTGTAACAGATGGTAAAAGGTCTGCTTTTCCTTACCTTTTCATTCCTGTTGCTGAACTGCTCCACTGGGTGCTCTCATCTCATGGTGAACTTCCTGTCTCAGGCTCTCCTTGGACAGCAGCAGTAGACACCAACTCTGGGCAAGGAAGACTGCAGGACTCTGCGCTTTGGAACCCTCTGCATACTGAAAAAAAAAAAAAAAAAGAAAAAAAAAAAAAAGAAAACACAAAAACACGCAGCCCTGTGCTGCTGACTGCCATCATCAAGTGACAGTGCTGGCATGACACCCACCTTCATAGCGTGCACCCCTAATTTGGCATCAAAAACATACATACCTGGGAAGGGTGTGTTGTCTTGAAGGGTGTTAAAGAATCTAAGCCAGAAACCAAACTCCTTCAGCCATCTTCCCCTAAAGGACCAAGCAGAAATACCATTCCTTTCTCCATAGTGGTCCACTTGCCTGGTAGACATACAATTTCTTCCTTGAAGGGATGCCTTTCCTTCACAGCTGACAGAAGACGCCTCCGGAAGCTGTAAGGTGGTGCTCCATTTCCAACTGCATTGCCAATGCCTGCGTCTTTAGCAGGGGATCCCAGCAACCTGGCTTCCCTGACCTCTAATTCCACACAACTGGCTCCGATGTCCCAGCACCGGAGCAGCCAGTTGACAAGCTGCTCACCTCTACAGCAACCAAAATCTTTTTGCACACCAAATCACAGAATAACCTAGGTTGGAAGAGTCTTCCAAGATCACCGAGTCTTAACTCTGACCTAACACTAACCAGTCCTCCACTAAACCGTATCACTAAGCTCTACACATATAATGTCTTTTAAAGACCTCCAGGGATGGTGACTCCACCACTTCCCTGGGCAGCCCTAACCAACGCCTAACCACCCTTTCAGTAAATAAATTTTTCCTAATATCCAACCTAAACCTCCCCTGGCGCAACTTTAGCCCATTCCCCCTCATCCTGTCACCAGGCATATGGGAGAACAGAACGACCCCCACCTCGCTACAGCCTCCTTTAAGGTACCTATAGAGCATGATAAGGTCACCCCTGACATCTCCATAGCTCACGCTGGTGTAGGTTTTGGTTAGTTACAGTTGCTTTTCCAACAATCTTCATCTATCTTCATCTTCATGTTTCTCTGATGTCCTGGCCTCATATTCTCCATACCCAGTCTTAGCAGGAGTTTCTCTGCGTACTAAATGACCTGACTCTCTATACCATTTTTTTCACCTTGGTTACGGGTGCAACCAACACTGGTACAGTTTGTTTCCCTGGCTCAGCCTTGGGGCCTGCTTTAGGGTTTGGAGTGGCCACTGGCCCTGTCTCAGGGGTTGAAGTGGCCACAGGGTCTATCACTGGGGTTACATTGGCATAAAATGCAGCTTGGTAAGAATAGGCCAAGCCTCAGCACGTTGCAGTGATTTCTGTATGTCTGCTACTGCCAGGGCGATGACACTTTTCAAGCACTCTACCAGTTTAGGATTTTTTCAGTTGTTTGGGGGTAAATTTCCAAAGCACTGGAGGTGCCCACTACTCTAGATGCCTGCCCATATCCTTCCACTTGCTAAGTACCCTGCCTCAGCACAGATATCTGGATGACACTCTTAAGTATTTGTTTAACCTTAGACAAAACCTGAGGTGCATTTGGGAGACACAACAATGAGAACATTGTGGTATGAACATCCCAAGGATATCTGAAGTTTTGGAAAGCTGCCATAACTCGCCTGGAGGGGAAGAAAGGGAAAGTGAACAAGTGGCAAAAAATATCTCCTCTTGACCGTTCCATAGGTTGGCTCCCTGAAGAAAAAGCATGAAAGGTGTAATTATTAATAGTTTCTGAGGCAGAGTTCACAAAGTATGGAGTTGATGACAATGCTGAGTACAAATACCAGATTAGTCTCAAGGCTGGTAATTTTATCATATCGTAAGCCAGTGTTACACAGTACAGCAAAATAATAACCCTGGTACCAACCCCCAGAAGTGATAAGCATGACAGGGAACACATGCACTAAGTAATGTGCTATATAACTCAATTCAGAAAAGAGGCACAGCAGACTTGAGATCACAAAAATCAGCATGGTGATTAGCAACTATTAAACTGATGTAATGCTTATAAGAATCTTCTTTTAACACACTCTGGTCACATCTGTCACTATCTCAACCCTTCAAGCCCCCCGTTGGGCACCAAAAGGACTGTTGTGGTTTAACCCGGCCAGCAGCTAAACACCACACAGCCGTTCACTCACCCTCCCCCCTCGATCTCTGGGATGGGGGAGAGAAACAAGAAAATGCAGCCTGTGGGTTGAGATAGAGACAGTTTACTCGGACAGAAAAGAAAAGAAAATAATAATAATAATGATAATAGTTCTACTTCTAATAATGTGTACGAAACAAGTGATGCACAGTGCAATTGCTCACTGACCAATGCCCGGCCTAAACCTGAGCAGGTGGCCAGGTGTCTCCCATACCCAAGATGGTATTTTTGGAAGATGCTTCGTTTTGGTTGGTTGGTTGCTTTTGCAGAAGTTGTTCTGCAAGTTAAATCCAGACAGAAAAAATCCAGACTTTTATATGGAAAGAATGAGCACCCCTAATCTGGGGTCAGTAATACACATACCTGGGAAGGGTGTGTTGTCTTGAAGGGTGTTAGAGAATCTAAGCCAGAAACCAAACTCCTTCAGCCATCTTCCCCTAAAGGACCAAACAGAAATACCATACTTATATTTCACTTCATTTTCCCTCTTCCATTTAACGTTAGTTGATTCCTTACAAAATACCCAGATATTTTTCACATATTTGTAAGCAGGGTACTACAGTCCCAGCCCATCTCTATCCAGCAGATGAGAGAATAACCATTCTGTTTTCTGCTTTACAGCCACTATAAGGAAACTCATAATTCAGCCTTCACGTACAGGAAAGTTCTGATGAGATTTAATGGAACTGTAAGTTCTCTTTATGTACATACTGGGAACTAAAGGCAAAGATGTGAATTCATTTGCTGAGGGACATTTACAATCCCTATCCACAAAATAAAGACAGAATGTTTCATGCTTTCTTTTTCTTCTTTTTGTGCTTTTTTTCAGAAGTCTGATGCTTGCTTCTGCAAAATGTGAATAAATAATATGAGAAACATAATTTCTTTTAGACCTCTTGCAATACATAAGGTACATAAATATTTATTTTATAATGTTAAAGTACCCAGATTAATTTCCTGAGAAAAGTATACATATCGAAATTTTCTAAGTTGGCAAATACTCTAGCAATAAGACAACTAGAAAAAGTTCTTGTTCAGCTCTCAGAATCTGTTTCCAGCTTGGGAATCACAGAGCTGATACATTTGTTCAGACATGATCACTACAGCCAGAGAATGCATTTTCAGTGGGTAGTCTGCAGTCTCCAGTTAATTTCATGTCATGAAATTGTGTGTTGTGGCTCAACAGTCTGCATATAACTGCATCTACACTGTGCTTTCTGGGGTGGAGACAGCACCCAGACATGCCACTGATCTTGAGTAAAGGGCCTAAATCATGCAAAGATATGCAGAGATACGCTCTGCTCAATGGATAAGCTTAGATAAATGCATAAATCGGTTCCAGATTGTTGCTGGAGGAGTTCCATTAATATAGATTCATAAACAAATTAACTCTCCTCATCTGGAGGGGCCTGGTTTGCCACCGCTGCAATTTTTGAACTTTACTGTGTACTGAAATCACAGCAGTGTAAAAATAGAAGAAGAATGATGTTTCAGGCCTAGTTTGCTCTCATTTCCTATGAAAGTGTATTAATAGGTAATTTGTTTTATCCTTCAAGACATTCAGGGGCAAGCATGACATAATTCCGAGAAGGATGATAAATTGCCAAAAGGTTTGCAAGATAGGTTTCTGAAAATTGAAGAAGATGAAGTTTTTTAATGTAGTGTGGTAACCTCATGTTCTATGCTTAGTAGTCATGCTTGGGTCTTTCCACGGGGGGCATTCACTTCCTCATTATCTGTAAGTGTTTCTTTAATGTTAAATTTATTCTCCACCCACATTCTGAATTCCTAACATGTTTCATTAGAACATCATCTCTAATACCATTTAAATAAAATAATACATAACACATGATCTTTACGTATTCAAAACAGCCACAAGTAGGAGAGAATAGAATTTAGCAAGAATTTAAAAGTTTTTAAGACATTCAGCTTATTCAGCTTTTTTTTTTTTTTTCCTGATGGGAATATAATGCTTGAGTGATAGGAGAGCAAAAGGTCTATTTGCTGCACAGTCCAAGAAGTGGGTTCTACGTGAGAAGAGGTGGGAGGTAAAGCTCATGCTAACAAAGTACAGCTGGTGGTAATGTGACCCCAGAGCACATACCTCTTTGTCTGACATGACAGTAAAAGGAAATCTTCATCTTCATCCTGCTGCTGAGGGAGAGAGTCACAGAGATGCAGGCTCTCCTGCCCCTGTCCTTGCTGGGAGCACAGGAACACCCCCACACCTTCCAGACCAAGGCACGTATCCTGGTTGCCTCCGCTCCGGGTGATCCTCTGCGCTCTGGGACAGTCTGGTTTTGCTTGCACTGAAGACACAAGGGTAAGGTCTCTCCTAACCCTAGGTTCACACACACTTGTGTTCCCCTCCTGGACACATGGTCCTTGACAAACTGTGGAGCAGAATCCATGTAGGAGCCATTACCAAGGCGGTGTGAACAGCTGGAGAAGCAAGAAGCTGGAATAACTTCACGAGAAAAGGGGCACAGACTTACCAATATGTCTCAGATGATAGTGAAAAGCGTGTGTGAGAGCAGAGCCCAGATCTCAGGGGCTGGCCCCACCAGCAGTGGCAAGGAGTAGTCTGCAGCTCCAGGAGACCCAGTGGATGTCCTCATGCTGTAGAGCTGGAAGAAAAGCTTTTATCCAAGGCTAAAATAGGCCAACTAGCACAAAGTTCAAATGCAGTGCAGAGATTACCCATGTTACTTACTTGCTGCTGTTTTTCCATGTGTTTATGCAGGTCTGCCAAATCAGCCACATTCCAGAGAGGGAGATTTGGAGAAAAGCAGGGATTTAACATCACATTAAGAAGCTACTTATTGAAACAGTGAGATGCCGACTGAAACTTGGCATGAAATGAAACTGACTGCATCTCATTGCCTAAATGCCTAGCCTAATAATGGTGTTTATCTGTTGAGTACAATGCAAATTTGAGTTGCAGGAGACAGCAGAGACCTAAAGTACGGGGTGTTCTGCAGAAAGCTCAAGTTATTTTCAACGCTTTAGATTTGTGAAGTGGTTTGCTACAGTCACTGGGATGTAATAGTCCTATTAATGAAGGCCTGAAAAATCTTCCTTTTCTGCTGAGCCACAAAACTTTCTGAAAAGCATAAACAATAATAGCAAGAATGATACACAGTTATATTTATTTTAATTACTATTATTGCTTCAACCATTATTATTTTCACTCAGGAACCAAACTGTGACTAAAACATCATACTTGAATGTTATCATCCTCTTCAGTATTTTAAAGGTGCCCATTAATGCTGGTTTTGGAAAGATGCATATCCCACAATAAAACACATTCCCAATTGACAGCATGCTGATTTAATGTTCCCTCTGACCTTCTGCCCTCCTGGGATCCCCCACATGCTGCAAATGATTTTGTGCTCCAGATTTTCTTCAGCTTCTTCTACATCTGCCAAGTCTCATTTTGGCTCTTCAATCAAATTTCAAAAAATCTGGGAATGACAGGTCAGTAAGTCTAACCTCTGTCACTGGATAGCAATTGGAGCAGCTTGCTTGGGATGCCACAAGGGACCAGGACTGGGGACCAGGACTGGGGACCAGGACCCAGTATTTTTTTTTAAATGAACATAAAAGCCAATCACAGAGACACAAACATTAGGAATATCTGGTCTCTGCTGCTGCATTTCTTGTTTAAACACATTTGTTTAATTTTATGGAAAGTTTACTGCAGCATGTTGGAAATACCCATGTGTTTTTCTCTATTACACATAATGTTTTATGCAGGTGAAAAATAACTTATTATGTGGGACAACTTGTTACTTGACATGCGAAAAAACATATTCCATTCATAACCACACATCTCATGTCCTGCTGTGAGCACAGCTCTGCTGATAAATTCAAAACCCATCTCTCCTTTCTCACACAGAAAAATAAATAAATAAATAAATAAAATAAAGCAAAACTTGTTTCTGCTTCTATTGAAATGTCAAAACTTTCCATGACTTTGATAGCTGCTAATAGTTTCAAGCACCAGCTTCTCCACAGAGTGCATTCTCCAGGCTGTTCTCCAAAGGCTGTTCTCTAAAGAGTAAGCTGCAGGTAACAGAAAGTAAATAAATGCACAAACACAACTTTGCATTAGCAGCTGCCTCCTGCCTACCTTTCCATTGGCACCGTGTGGTCCTGTTACCCCCTAGGGCATGGAAGCTGCATTCAGCCATGTGTTGACGAGGGTACATTTCCCTCGTGTGTAGGAACGCCTCCTTTGCGTGGTTACCAAATCCTGACATCCTTCTTTAAAGGCCATGGGTACTTCATCCCACTTCTTGAAGAAAGGGTCTCTAAAGCTGTGCTCTCTTCCTGTGGAGAAGCGGAAGCCACAACAGACTTTTTTTTACTCATCACAAGTACCACCAAAAAACTTTCTCTTTTTTGGTGCCCTTCTCCCAAGCCCTTCCCCAGTGACCACTGAACCTCTGAAGTACCTTCCCACTTCAGCCTACCGAGGTATCTCTGCTGCAATCCTCTGATAACCAATTTCCTAAACGCTCCTTGACATTCAGATGCATTCCCAGATGTAAATGTTGATAGCAATCAGTTTCAAACCCAGCCTTTGCCCTGGCAGATCATTAGCCTGTGAATAAAACATGGAGATAGATACCTGGATTTCTGATCAGCAGTAGGTATGTTGATGACTTTCATGTGAGGCACAAATTGTGAGTGTGACAGGACTCATTATCTATAAATCACCGGTTGGATTGTGGTTAACTTCCCGTGGTAACAGAGATGAAACACATTCTCTCTCCCTCATTAGCTGAGCACTGACAAAGCACTGCAGGGATCTTTCTGCTGCACAGAAAACATCTGCCTGGATTCAACTTCAGGAGGTCTCTCACAAAATCGTTTCATCTGAGGTGTCACCTGCACAGACAACCCTGAAACACAGACACTTCACACTGGTCCAAATGTCCCAAGCACCAAAAACAAAACTTCCACTCCATCACACACACACACACCCTTGGGTCACACAAGTGCTTGACTCACACAGCTGCCAAAGGAGCATTCAAGTGGGATTTCAAAAATATGGCCTCATCTTCTTCTGAAGAGGTTTCATCTTACCCCCCCCACTCTCAAAAAGGTCAATCCATCCCAGCATTTTTCTCTCTGGCTCCATCACAGCCTCACCCTTCTGCACTAAATAACCTGGAAATTTCTACAACACTGTCAAATTCAGGACAAAAATGCTTTGGGTTCTCAGTATGCTGGAACCTTGGCTTTTTATCAGCATTTCTTTACAGTTTCTCCTACCATGTGACAAGGGCAGGAAGACCATCAAGGCAGGAATTACACATTAGCAGTGGCTTCCAGGGCTCTGGAATGAACGTCATGCTGCTCCTTAGCTGAAACACACAGAGATAATATTGCTGTACAAGGAGACCTGCACCCTATTTGAATTCATGAATTCACACATTAAACAACCTGAAACCTTCTAAGAGCATTTCACCCTGAAAATAAATCTTTAGGATACCCACAACTCAGAAAATCCACAAAAAAATCAAGGACAGATGCTCTTTTTCAGAGAAACAGCAGAGGATTTGAATGATCAAAGAAGTGGATGGAGAAGACAAAGCTGTGAGGTAAATGCTTGTGATGCTGGATCATGATTTATAATTTTTTTTTTACAGATTTTTTTTTAAACTCTCCTTCAGCCAAACCCAATGAGCAGACATTTAATGCCTTTCCAAAGTTCTCCAATGGAAACCTCCTTACATTTCTCCTAGTTTCTCCCTATTTTTTGGTATGTTCCATATCAGGGTTTAATAATATGATGCATGCTTACCCAACACTGGACTTGATGACCCAAGTTCACATCTGGTCCCACATTTCAGCATGTCATGTTCCTGACAGTTTCAACAGGCTGCACGAATAACCCCAATTAATCTCTTGAAGGATGAGGAAGAAGAGGGCATCAGATCCCTGCAAATTGCAAAAGCAGTCAAAATACTAAAACCTTGAAGGGGATAAACATCACTCTTTTCCTGACCTTGAAACCTGAGAAATCCCCAATCCAACTGAAAATTGATATAAGAGATTTTCCTTTTTACTCCTCCCAAAAGTGAAAACCCAAGTTGACAGGTGTCACAACATCCTGACTGCTGCCTGGCCCCCAGGGATCACAGGCAATGTACTTACTTGGCAACATCCTGACTGCAGGTGGCAATTCTCACCCAAAGGAAACCCCACACCAACACTTGCTCAAGGTCCAGTGTGGAGGGCAAGCAAGGTAACAGCTGGCAGCAGTGCCCCTCAGTTGCATCTGTAGAGAGAAAAGCTCACACAGTAACTTGAAGGCTACACTACAGTGCAGATAAATCAAACTTGGCAGAATACATCCAGTGCTTATCTAATAACAGCCTTCTTTCTCCATTAGGTGGTTTTAAAGTATTTATTTTTTTCCCCCAATTTTACATGAAAATAAAAAAAATAAAAAAAAAATAAAAAATAAAAACAGGAATCCCACTTCTCCTCATAGAATGCACACACAAAAATTTCATGCAGGTCTAGCAGTAATACTTTCAATTTCAAGAAGAGTTCCAGGAAAATAATATCTGTCACTCATATTCATGTCAGCTTCTCTATGTTTTTCTTGAAGCTTCTCTTCTTCCCGGTGCATCCTTCAGGCCACCATTGTCACTGACCTGCCAAGGTATAAAATCAGGAGTGAGTTTCAAAAGCCAGTTGACAAAACTTTTCCTGTCCAATTTGAGATTTTTTGCAGCTTTCTCAGAACTCTCTTGGAGAAACCCTCCCTAGGAGATAAACACAGCTTGTACCCAAAACTCAAATCTTCTTGGAAACTCCCATTTAACTTTTTCTTCATTTCCTTTGTGTGTTTTTTGTTTGTTTGTTTTGAGGCTCTGAGGTTACTTGTAGAGAGATGATTTTTAATATTACAACCACCAGGAATGGTAGAGAGAAACACAGATTTTTACTATTTAAGGAAATCAAAGAGCTAAAGGGATTTCCCTCAGTTACTTATATTCTCTCCCTGACACACGTCCTAAAATCACAAAATCATACTGTGAACAAGTTCCAGTTTCCTGCTCATGCTGCTTCTTTCCCCATATAGTTTTCCATACTACTGAGCAATTCTCCCACTTTCATGATTTCTCACTGTGTTCCCCACAAACACAGAAGAGCTCCCTGCTGTGCTTTGTATTTGGTCACTCTTCAGCTCCCATCTCATCTGGGCACCAGCCACTCTTCTTTCTACATGACTCATTTTACAGCCAAGCCCTTTTTTACTGTTTTGCTTGATTTCCCTCCCCCTTGTTACAATTTGACCCTTCCTCTTTTAAAAAACACTTTTCCTCCCAAACTGTCTCCAGTTAAGTTAGAGATGGCAGTGGAATAAATTCTTTCTTTCTGCTTGCAATACACAAGACTTTTGTTAACATTACCTCAATATAGCATTTCTTTTCTTTGTGCCTGTCAGTTCCAGTTTATCATCACCTCTATAAATCCTGGCTCCCTTGTCCTTCTCAGCAGCACTACCACCCCTTTAGGATGATTATGAACTCAGTGGTAGACTACCAACTACTTAAAGGTAATAAAAGAGCTGTGCTACACTTTATCTTGAGCTCAGAATATGTTGGGGTATCTAATTTTTTATTTGTTTTACTTCCCTCTTTTTTCTTTCCCCTCCCTACTTCTAACAGCTGCTTGCAACAATAGCAATGATAACAACAAAGCAGTTGAAAATGTTATTTTGATTTAATGAGCCCCTATTCTGTAAAACAGTCAACACTTCCCACAAATAACTGCAGTGCTTCCTGTAAGACTATTAGAGTAAAAAAAAAAAAAAAGTTTGATAGTAGCAAGTCTTTTTTTCTCCATCACTGCTTGTCCTTTGGGGACTGATGGAAGAACACATTGTTTGACAACTGATAAATCTACTGCACTGCGTAAAAGACTGATAATTTCTATGGTAGCAGAACAGGATCTTTTATCTTAAAACAAAGGCCCTCATTTCTCACAAGATGACAAAATGTTTTCACTATGTAACAGTGGTGAATGGTGTTTCACCATTTACGCAGGTGCCCAAGACAAAAAACTCCCTTCACAGATACCAGGTCCCAAACAAAGACTGTTTTGTCAGGAGACAAAATGTCAGGAGACAAAGTGAAGATTTGGAGATCATTCAGATTTGAGAGAATTTGTACTGGAATTATCAGGAGTGCAGGAGGATGATAATTTTAGGGTTAGGAACACATAAGGAACAAAGACCACCACTCTGATTTCCAGAGCTTGCAGGTAAAGCATTGTAAGCACCAAAGCCATTCCCACAAAAATAAGTAGGAGGCAGGAGAAAGCCTAAAGGGCCAGCCACAGGAAAACCACATCTTCCACACATACAGGCAGTTTGACCATGATGTGTCTTTCACATCACTGGTAAGACCTAAATGTTAATTCAGTGAGATTGAACTCACTCACTGACTACACATATACATTTTCATAGACAAGCACATTTTCACATACAGCTTTTCTTAGTTTCATGTGCACATGATGCTGAAAATCTCAAAAAAAATATTCAGTTGTAATAAAAAGCACATTCAGCACTGAAAAATACAGTGTAATCTTCAATAACTTAGTTTCATGACAGGAAAGCAACTTATTTCTTTGTTTGAACATTAAGGGTGAACCCTACCCCCTAACACCCAGTCACAGACATTTTAGGCAGTCACAATGTACTTTTTGCCAAAAAAGATCCAAAAATGGGGCTACCACACACCCAGTCAGAGACATTCTAGGCAGTCACAATTTACTCTTTGCAACAGAGATCCAACGATGGGGCTGCCGCACAGCCCCCATTCAGAGCCATTTTAGGCAGTCACAGTTTACTTTTTGCCAACATTGATCCAACGATGGGGCTGCTGCACGCCCCCCATTCAGAGCCATTTTAGGCAGTCACAGTTCACTCTTTGCCCAAAGAGATCCAACACTGGGGCTGCCCCACGTCCCCACACACTCACTGTCTGCCTCCGGAGCTTCGCCCTCGCTTGCTCCTAATAATGTAGGTGAACGTCACTGCCCACGCACCGAACTAGGAGCCCCGGAGCCAAGCACCGGCACAGGCCGCGAAGAGTAGCCGGGGTTTACCTTGACGTAGCGGGAGGCAGAAAAACGCAGCGCCCCCTTCCGGAGCTCCGGAGCCGTGACGGGACAAGCGGCGTACCTTT
This sequence comes from Aythya ferina, assembly GCF_964211825.1. Classification (NCBI taxonomy): domain Eukaryota; kingdom Metazoa; phylum Chordata; class Aves; order Anseriformes; family Anatidae; genus Aythya; species Aythya ferina. Next base: position 30,354,871 of record NC_140303.1, read on the forward strand.
CGCCGCGATAAATGCGGCCTTTCCTGGAGCCGGGCGGACCTGGCAGCTGTTCGCAAGGCCCATCCTGAGCTGGGTCTGATAACTGAGAATAGGATGGGTGGGAATGGCACAAAGCTGTGCCAGGGGAGGATCAGACTGCATGTTAGGAAAAATTTCTTTACAGTGGAGGTGGTCAAACAGTGGAAAAGGCTTCTAAGTAAGGTGGTTGATACACCATGACTGTCAGTGTTCAAGAGACATTTGGAAAATGCCCTCAGTGATATTCTTTGATTTTTGGTTAGCCCTGAAATAGTCAGGGTTGTTTTTTTTTGTTGTTGTTTGTTTGTTTGTTTTTGTGTTTTATATTTTTGTTGTTGTTATTGTTGTTTTTATTTGGTTGGTTTGGTTTGGTTTGGTTTGGTTTAGTTTGATTTGTTTTTTGTTTTTTTTTTATGAAGGCATGATTTTTACTTTGTCTCCTTGATAACTTAAGATTTATAAAGTAGAATTTTAATGGATGGTTTAGATAGATCTAAGAACAGGGTAAAGGTGGAATTTGATGGAAGAGAGACAAAGATACAGGACACATGTAGAAGTTTCTACTTAAATATATAAATATAGATATATGAGATCCTGTAAATTAAGATTTCTCCAGTCACCAGAATGAAGCACTGACTTTCTGGGCTTAAGGGTCTTCAATTTCCACCCTTTTTCTGCTAGACAGAAAAAAAAAAAAAAAAAAAAAACAAAACAAAACAAAAAAAAAAACTTTACCAAACTTTCAAGATATATATGTTCAATTATTTTTGTGTGCTAAAACCTCATTGCTTCATAGCATCAAGGCAGGCACAGGTCTCCCAGATGTTGTGCCACAGCTGCCTACCCCATACAGAAATCTCAGGCATCCTACCATCACCCAAAATAGACTTAAGTTTCTGGCTTAAGGAACTGGAATGAACTCTACCCTGTCTCACATGCAAAAACCTGTCCCTGAAGACTTTTATCTAGTGGTCTTAATCTGGAGCTGAATCCTACAGAGGCAAGTTTAAGATGTTCAAGCATAGGTCTCTAGAGACATCCAAGACATTCACATAGGGCTGCCAGAGGTACCTCAGGACCTATAGAAAAGTCATGGTATTCTGGAGTACAGCTGCAACTCAGGTGGGTTATGCACAACATCACTTAATGTTGTGCAGTGCAGAATAGAAATACCCATTTTAAGTACTGTGTGTCCAGGTGATCAGTCAAGTTAAGCTCAATCAGTTTATTGATTAAGTACCTAAAACATATAGTCAGAGAGACAAAACTTATGCTTCCAAATCCATAACTTTTGGTTTGGTCACAGGTGCTGTAGAAGCTCGAAGCAAAGCCAGATAAATATGCAGAAATCACTGACAGCATTTATCTTCACCGTTGATTACACTTAACAAACTTTCCATCACGTCACTTAATTCCTGCCTGCCTTCTTCAGAAGCATAAATTAGAATGTCAGCTACAAGAACGCCCTTCAGAAACTTTCCTTCAGAAACGACCAGAAACAGAGAGCGTTCCTGAAAAGGAAAAAAAAAGGGGGGGGGGATGGAAAGTAGAAAAGAACACAGAATACAAACCTCATCTATGTTTCCGTGTTTCCTATCAATAAAGATGGGAATCAACAGCTTAAATGAATTGTAAAAATATTTAATATTTACTCAAGTTCCAGACCTAACTAGTAAAGCATTGTAGAAGTTTGGTTCATTGCTTGTCCAGTCAGTACTAACCCTTTATCCTAATAAACACACATTCTAAAATCAACATGTAAGTAATAAATGAGCCACCAGAGCTCTGAACAGGTTAGTTTTGATGTCAGAAACAGGCTGTTCATAATCATACAGAGCTTTTCATGAGCAAGCTGATTTGCTCCTCATTGGCTTTTCAATTTGTGCTCTTTGTTTATAGCCATCTCAGGCACTGTGCAGCATAGACATAGCTATAGAACAAGCTACCTTGTGGTACCATCCCAAGACACATCTCCTACAGTACAACCAACATCCCATTCATATCTTATTGAAGTCAAAGGCAAATTTTTCATTGATGCCTGTGTTTATTGCTTTTGTTTCCAGGTTTTCTGTGTTACTTTATATGCCACAGAGGGATGGTGTTGTGACAACAGATGTTTTCTGAGTTCATCAGTTAGTGCTGCATATTCCCACTTGAATCCCTGGTTGTTGCTTTTATCCAGCTGTCTGATTTGTGCATTTCTAAGGCATTCATCTATAGCAGCATCAGTTGATCTGGAAATGATTAGAAATGGAACAAACACCCATGTTTTGTATTGACTTTTAAAAGCAATCCTCCTCCTCACACTGAGTGAAGTGATGGTAACCATTGGGCACAGAGCCATGCAGGAGCAGAATTAATCTTTTATGCCACAGGATTATGTCAGATGCCAGTGACCTTTATTAAAGCACCAACATATGGGAAATATGACCTCAGAGGAGAGATTGAAAGAGGTAGCACTGTTTAATCTAGAGAGTAATGAGATACATGACAACAACATTCAAATATGTAAAAAGTAACTTCAGTGAGCAATCTGTTCTCCATAAGCCACTTGAGAGATGACAGGAAATATTGAGCTTAAAGGGCAACAAGGGAGGTTTAGACTGCATGTTAGGAAAGTTCTCCTCAGTGTAAGGATAGGGAAGCATTGGAAAGCTGGGGAAAATTGCTCACAGAGGTTGCCTGCCCAACCTATCAGAGAAACATTTCCCAAGAAGGTTCATGTCAAACCACTCATGTTTGAGGGCAGCCCACAAGACTGGATGGCCAAGAGAAAGTTTTTCCAATACCATCTTCCAGATTTCTAGGACGATGTGGTACAAAGGCAGGAAGGAGAGGATAGCAGATCTGTAACATCTTAGTATTCATGTGAAATATGTTCCAGATGTTCCCCATGGAGAAGGCTGAGGCTATATATATGTACCTACTTGTCATTCCTCCCTCTGCATGGACAGGACAAGTGCAGCTGGAGAACAAGATCCACTGCCAAACTCCACTGATTTGGACATAGATTTACATTGCGGTCTAGTGCCAGACCTAAGTTACAAGTTAGACTTGAACTTTATTAACAAAGAAATAATTGAGGAGCAATTTTGCATATATGTTAATAGGGAGGGTATGTCTTTAAAGAAAATGTAATCTAAGATTTTTGTGACGGGTTTCTTAGTCCTGTTGCATTTTGTCATGCAGCTGGCACATGCGATCTTAGCCAGGAAACTGCTGAATGTTGGCAAATTCACAGCAGAAGATAAGCTCTACCCCAGCAAATGTTTCATGTTATCTAGGTTTATCTTTCTTCCTGAACATCCTTAGTAAACAAAGAGGGACAAAATATAGATTCTTTGTCAAATTCTTGAATCCAGTTCCTGTCACTTTCCAACCGGACTTCCCTTTGGAAAAAAACAATAAGCAAACTTTTGCTATTGATATTGCTGAGCTGGATCTGAACCAAGCAGGTGCCCTGGTGACATTTGAGTAGCAGTGATTTTTGTTGTTGTTTTTGAGTATGACTTTGAAGCAGCAAGATTCAGTGCTCCACATCTCTTATTGATTTTGGCTGCTGAATGTTTTATGACAAGGAGTTGCCCTGCATGAATTCTGAATAGGAGATCAATAGACTGCTTAGGATGTCATGCTGTGTTTAGCTGACTGACGCACTTCCTCTTCATTGCCACCGCCCCTGCTAACCCTTTCCCCTCAACAACCCATTCAAACTTGTCTATTTTCCACGTGTATTCTCTGAATGGTCTCACCTGAGGTGTTATAACCTTTCTGATGTGCATTCTGATAGATTGGACACTCAGTTTGCCTGTGACATTTCCTATTAACAATAAAATTAGCACTAGGGCACAGTCTGCAGGGAGGATAAAAGTGAGTACAGAAAGAACCTGCTTTCCTTCTGTCTTTGAAGTTTCCATCCCAAGAATGCTTTCCTAGAAAATAAACCATTTGCATAAACAGTACAGCGTTTCTTCTCTTTTCAGAGGCATATAGGTTTATGTCTCATCTTTTTTTGGTAATATTGTTAGGGATTTCACTGGACTACAATAGTCTAAATCAATGTTCTTCTGAGCTTCTAGAAACAGCTATGCCATTTCTCATGTTTAGTACCCTCAGCTGTTCTGGGACTGGGCACAGAAGTGCTGTAACCCATATGGAGAACTCCATCCTCTGGGAATTGGAGGTCTAGTTCCTTCACACCTGCCCATCCATCTCTAAACTCAGAATATGGTCAGTGCAATGGTAAAAGAGATATGAAAAGAGTGTCAGAGATTAGGAGGAGGCACTTTCTCTGAGAATTGGATATAGATCATGAAACCAACACATCAAACAGTCAGTGCTTGATGTAACTCACTGCAAAAAGTGTTCACCACAACAAAACAGTACTAGTCCTAAAACTTGCTCGGCCATGCCATAGCTCTAAGGAAGCAGCAGGCAAGTGCAGCTGTGGCTCCTGGAGGTCTCGGATGAGCAAAATACCACCCCACACACCCCCTCCAGTGACAAGACAAGTTGTAAACCCACATTTCTAGTGCTTTCCTACATTGCTTTTTTCTCATCTTTGCTATTTCCCCTTCTCATAAGCCAGCTCAACCACACTCCCTTTATTCTCCAGAGAAGCAAAATTCAATTCTGAGTCATTGCCTTGAGTCAGTTCAGATTCAGCAATTGCCAATCAGATTAGATTTTAAGGGAGAAACACTTTTAACTCCCACCACTGAACTCTTCAGTTCCCTCCTGTTTCTGAATAGGATTCATTTTGGTTCAAAAGCTACATCTGAATTTATGAGCAGTGAATAAATACACAAATGAACTTTTTAAAAGTATCAGTTCCAAAAACTCTTGTCCTTTTCTGTTACATTTATAGTGGAGAAGGGATTAAGCAATATAGCTCAGTTCCTATCTCAAATGGCTATCTAGGGTCTAGATACTAGTGAACTTAATCTAAAAACTATTAATGAAGAAATCAATAAGTCATTTTAGGGACTTTTGTGTTAATTAGCTCCTTCAAAATAAAGGGAAAAAAAAAAAAAAAAAAAGGAAAAAAGAACATGAATCTCAGGAAGAAGGAATCTGTCAGACAAACACATCAGAATACGCATCTAAGTATATCTGTTCTGTGCCATTTCCAAGAGTAATAATTAGTCAACTGTCATTAACTGCAGCTGCAAATTCCCTCCTTCTCTCTGTTGTCAATTGATCATCTTTTTCCCAAAAGGAAACAGAGTAAGGAAAGAACACTGTTCCAAATGATTCTTATAGGACATGTTTTTACTTTCCCAGGAGTAGCACCATTAAAGCTTTCATATAATTGAATATTACACAAATGATTATACTGACATAAGACAGTACATATCAACAGGCATATACAATCATTTTCAAATCTCTCCCCAAAACAGATTTTAATTTTCCAGCCAGGCTGTACTAAATAAATAAATAAATAAATAAATAGTCATCATCTGCCCCAATCTTATGGGCAGAATAGAAACAGCAAAACTAAAATCAGGCAAGATTTTGTGTTCAGTTAAATATTTACCGTTTATGAAAAAATGTTGACTTCCTTTAAAAATATGTATTTTTTTAATGTCTTGAATTTTCCAGGTACTAAAACTACAATATTTTGTTCTTTGTGACTACCAAAAACAAAATTTTTTGAGGGTTTCGTTTGTGAAAAAGTAAGAACATTAAAGAACATTTTTATTTTTTTTCCTCATTTGACCTTTAACCTTTAAAATCTCATATTCCCAAACAGTTTTATTTCCAGTAATCTCAATAATTTCCCTTTCTATCAGCCATTCCTGTTCCATCAAGAAGTGGGTGCTTGGGCCCTGGAGAAATCTGTGCTGAAGCTGGCTGAAGAAAAGGCAGCATAGCAAAGGCATCTCAAGAAAAAGTAAAAACCAGGACTGTTGACAATGTCTGTCACTCTCTGGATATGAAAGAGACAGTGCAAAGGACTCATCACTTCAGTTGTGAGAAAGAAATAGCATCAGTTCCAACTACCATAACACTCCAGCTAAACCCAGACCATGGGTAATGCATACAGAGCTTTTCAGGTATGGAGACTAAAAAGGAGATTACCAAAAGCTTTTAGCAGCACATTAAAAACTGCACGTGTACCTTTTACTTTAACCAATGAGAGATGTTTCATGAGAACTTCATAGCATTTCCATCCCTTTTTACTACACTTTAGTGTTTCTTTGTTTATCAGGAAGGCACATTAACTGATTTTGGGAAAGGAAGGAGGACAGACACTGGTGGTGCAGAATCCCTGAGAGTTCAGGAGTAACTTGCAGTGGCCTCAGTGTGTTTTTTCACTCTTTTACAGCAATCATGTTGAAGACCCACATATACTTTGTAAGAGTACTCACTTCAACTAAAAAAGTTTTATATTCACTTAAATTTCTTAACATAGCTTGAGTGTTACTCCATTATTTCTGTGATAAACACACACAATGCATTTGTTAGGCAACAGATGAAGAATGAGAGCATGCTTCGGAGTCTACATTGGTTTTTCTGCTCTTCAGATTAATACCTTTTGCTAGCTTTAATGCTTTAAGATCAGTGTAATCAAAACTAATGGGAACTGGCAGAGAGTGTACAAAAGATACCCTTCAGATCAAGAAGCATAAACTAAGCATAAACTCCAAATTTTTCTTACATGTTAATTGTCCTCAAGTGTAAAACAGCATTTTCTGAGCTAACCAATTCCCTGATGAAATCTTTTAAAGTCATCTCTTTGTAAAGGAGCTAAACTGTCTCTGGTGCGTATAATTGAAATGGAGCCTGTTCTCCCCTTCTCTACAGAGATTTGACCAATCACTCTGCTAGAGATAAGAATGGCCTCACACAACAATTCTGCTCTCCCGCACAGAGCTCTCAGAGATGCTTTGATATTCTTTGATATAACTCTAAGTCTCAAAATCATCCATGCTTTTAATCTCTCTTCAGGGACTTTCTACAGACTTGAATATAAAGAACAACTGATATATTCAGGCAGATATTTACAGTGTCATACTTTATGGCAAGCCTGAGACTTCCCAAACTTTCTCTTGAAGCTGAAAGACCACCATCTATGACTATTAATGGGAACCAGTTGTCTCAGTACCCCACAGAGCTTTGCAGATTATCACTGTAGTCCATTGACTTCTAGGAATTCCCTGCTCTTTTCCTTTCTCTCTCCATTTGTTACCATCTCAAACAAGTTGAAATCATGGAACATATGTCTTTTCACCACAAAATGCTTTTCAAATGATATAGAAAAATTCTATCCATGTAGAAAAGTGTTTACTTAACTAAATTTTTAAATTTCCTTTTCAGAAATATATATGTATTTTTGAAATTTTGAATTTTTTTTTAACATTACTTAATGTAACAAACAAATGGCCAATATATCTCCTTGAATCTTTAAAAAGTGGCAGAAAATTGTGAGAGTGACCACTGTTACCCGAAGAGAACTTTGACAAATATAAATCCCCTAGCTTACACGTTTGGGAAAACTGTTTCATGTTTTCCTCTCCTTTAGAAAACATTAAAAATCTCTTTGCCATCTTTAACACTAGAAATTATTTCAGTCATAATTTATATGGAAAAATCCTTTACTATTGGTGAAAAAAAATAAAAGACACAATTGTTTCAGCTGCAAACCAAGTCAACTAGTATTGACAAAAGCACAAGAAAGAACATACAAGACATAAATTTTCCCTAAAAGAAAAAATATCTTCATTTCAGAGTCTCAGAAAGAATGTTCCTGCCTAATAAATAAATAAATAAAAATCTAGTTTATTACTTTGTGGAATCAAATTTGCTTGGGTATTTCAGTAAGGTTTGTAGAATGAAAGGCTTTTGGACTTTCCTAGAATTTAGAATTTTTTGTCATCTGAAGTCACCAACTTTTAACAATTAGATTGGTGTTCATCATAGTTCCCTGAACATTCAGCATATTCTGAATATTCTGAAGCATAGGAGAAATCATATTATAGAGTTGTTTCTTCATCTCTACTGATATTCTTGGAAAAGTTTGGTGAGCCTTAGATAGGATGGATAATATTGGACTCTTTCAGGAAAACTAGCTAAAATAGGAGTGAAAGAGAGGGGAAAATATATACGTATATTTAAAAGATGAGAAACAAAAGGGTAGGGGTTGAAGCTGGATTCTCACAAAGATGGGAAACCAGCAGTGAAGTTCCACAAGGGTCTGTGCTAATATCTATGCTACTAAACATATTTATAAATTTTATGGAGAAAGAGAAGCATGAAATAGCAGAAGTTTGCTAATGACATGAGCTATCCAAGGTAACAGGGAAGAAAACATATTGTGAAAAATTACAGAAGAGCTTTAGGAAATTAAGTGACTGAAATAAAATGATAGGTGAAAGTTAATGTGAATAAATAAAAAAGAAATATTAAATGGTGCACGGGGGAAAAAAATCAATGGAAGCCTGAGCTGATCATTACCATTCAGGAGCAATACCTTGAAGGTATGACAAATAGTCCCATGAAAACATCATCTCAGTGCTTCACTCCTTGAAATGTGTGGTGCAGTTCTGTCCTTTCACAGCTGAAAATACATAAAACTGGAAAAGATTCTTTTCACACTGCATTCTAGACCTGGGGAACATGTTTCCAAAGAAAGCTTCAAGTTCCTACAGGTTTAAGTGGAGACTGGACATGTGCTTAAGGGATATATCCATTGAGAGTTACTGAACAGACCAACCACAGGAGACTGAGGCAATCCCAAACTCTGAAAAAGATGGCAGAATATCATTTAAGTATCGTACTTGTTTGTGTTACGCTTACTCTGTTTCAAGCACCTGCTTAAGTACACTTCTGGAGTGAGTATAATGGGACAGATAGATTCTCTATGGTCTTTGGTGGGCAGCTTTTCAAATGAGTTTAAAGTCAGAAGCTGGTTTCGATGGAAGCTGATGATAGAGGTATGTGCATGGATAGCATATAGTGAAACAGAGGACCTGCAGCACTGCAGTAATATAAAGCCAGACACTTTCTTTCCTCTATTTTAATGTTGTCTCCCTTTCTAATTTACTTCTAAATTCAATGGGTCTACTAAGACTCAGAATTTCCGTTGGGAACAATGACAGCATAAATATGTCTTACAAGATTTCTTGACAAGCAGTCCCCGCCTATGCCAATAGCCTTTCATTGGCAGCATCAATTCTTATCTCATTTACTGGAAAGTTTTTGCCCTGAAAAGCCATTGGAATCAATAAAACTGGAACATCAAGAAGACTTGTAAAATTCAGCTGGTTAGTAGAGACAGTTCCTTACAAACTAGCAAATTCTAAATATCCTTTATTTTAGGTTCTTACATTATTTTAATTTAAAATACTTATAGAAAAGAATTTTCTCAGATGACTAAATTCTATTGAGTGTAATTCATTTCAAATAGTTTTTACAGAAAAAAAAATGTTACATCTACTGAAGACTAGTTAGTCCTCCTGTTATTAACCTGGGTCTGGTTCTTCATTTGTCTTATTCTATTTTTATTCCAATAAAACTCTGAATGACTTATGTAGTTGTAGGGATGTAGTTCAGTTCAGCTCCAGTTGATTTACAGTGAGAACAGTGCACAAGTGTGTAACATAATCATTACAGAGAGACTTGAAGAGAGTTCACATGAAGCTCTATTTTTAACACCTAAATTGACAGCAAATGCAATCACTGAACCTCAAAAAGGAGATAAAAAATCAAGCTGCAATTTAAATAAATGTCAAAGTTAATATTTTCCAACCAAGCTGATTTCTTGTTTGAGTATGCAAGCCCAATGTGGTGGCAACTTGTTAACACCACCTGATGGAGCAAGATAGTATGAAGTCTGCCAGATCAAGGAGCTCTCAAGTACAGCCTGAGGATGCTAGGTCCTACACCTACAAAGAAAGAGACTAAGGAGCAACACTTAATGAAACATTTGAGGATAAGCAACACTTGGAAGAAGAACCAAACCTGTCTAGGCACATGTTCATTTTTCAGCTTAAAAATACTGCTGGTTTGTTGCAGAGCCTCTATTGATCTCTCTGAAAAAGTGAATGAGCAGACAAAAAGGTGGACTGCTAGGGAGCAGCTGCATCACCTAGCAATGAAAATTTATGCTGAGTTATCAGTTAATCAAATTTTATTGTGTTGTGCAAGTCTAGACATGAGATAGGACATGTAGTCTCAGACATCAAATCACAATATTTTCTTAGCAAAACTGAGGAAAGACTAGATCTGTTTCCCACAGTCATGGACTACATTCCCCAGTAAGGATTAGAGCTATGCCCTCCTCTTCACACTTTCAGCCATTAAGATGCCATTTACATAAGAAAGTGAAGAGAAAGGCTTTATCACAAGCTTTGGGACCCACATGTTCATTCCTGCTCGTGGCCCACTTATACACCTCATGCATTGGGTGAAACAGACTGTGGCCATGTCTGATCTGTCCTTTCTGCATACATAAGGCTATGGGCAAGGCTAATGTGCTGTGCTGTCCATCAATTTTGTTTTCATGTCAGGGTGTCAGTGTGATGGTTCACTACAGATGGTAAATGAACCTAATTCTGGGAGCAAGGTCAGTCTTGCACTTACTAAGTTTGTGTACCCTAAATCTTCCTCCGTGACTTGATGATCCACTGGGGATTCACAACATCCATATACAAGAGCATTCCCCTCCAGAATTTTATCCCATCAGACTTCCAACCCTGATATTACCTGCCAACTTAGCAGGAATTGTGACCTTAATTGGGAATAACACTGTCTGTTATTAGCCTACAATGTGCATTACTGAAATGATTTGTGCAATTTGACTGCCACAAACAGTTAAGGAGAGTCACCAAAAAAAACATCTCATTAAGTCCTCTGATCACCCAGCTGCCACACTATTTGGAAACAAGTAATTATTTAGGTAAAATGCCTTCATGAAAGTTTTGTTCAGTGCCACGTCACCATTTGTGAAGCAACAAACTTTTCTTCCCTGGGTGTCAGACATAATTTAGTAGAGGATCTACTTATCTTTTAATCTGAATTCTTTCCAGGTTTTCCTTAGTTCATTTCTCCTTTTATCATATTTTTTCTGCACTTAAAACTGAAAATTTATAAAGCACAAGAATTCTGTTTTAACTTGCATATTGCACTTGCCATTGACAAGTAAAGATAATAAAATATTCTGCAAATTTCTAGTTTTTAATGTTGAATAGTCTTCAACATTCAACATGAGAAGGATCTTCCAAACTATCATGTATTTTGTTTAATTTTTTTTTTGTGATTTGCTTTTGTTGTTTTTATTTTCAGAAGAGACAGATTGCTACTACCCAAACTGAAGAAAAAATAATATTGTTCAAATGCAATAAAATAGAAGGGGAAAAAACAAACAAACAAACAAACAAACAAAAAAAGCATAATACATCTAAATAGTTGGATGCAGATGGCTGGGAAAAAAATTGTTCTGCTACCCCAGGAATAAATACTTACATTCTATCTCCCAGGACACCTCTGTAATCCTCCAAAAACTGATGGAGTAGTATAAATATTTGTTCATATTAGTTAGCTGTTTTAATTTTAATAATTTAATTATTTTCTTGCATGATAAATCTAGAAATATAAGTAGTTTTTACACTTACTGAGGTCAAAACTCAGCTATCTATATCTGATTAGATACTGATACCATCTTTGTTCCTCAGTTCTCCTTGTAGTCTATTTCAAATGGGATTTAAAAAAAAAAAAAAAAAAAAAGATACTACATGAAATGGAGAGTCTGCTGCAGTGAAGTTTTGCACTTCAGTTACTGAAGGTCTTTCTATAAAGTGCAGGGGGTTAATTAATTCACTGAGCCTCATAGATCAAACTTGTTACAAAGCAGGTGGCCATAGCCACAGCCAGCATGAGTGAATAATTTGGGGTACTCATTAGAAAGGAAAGTGGCATAGTAGGATGTAAACAGGATTATCTTTGGCATATTACATCGGTCCTACTCTATACTAACAAGGCCCTGACTAAAGAAACACATCCAGTTTTGAGCACTGCACATCAAGAAGGATGTTGAACAATGTGAAGGGGCACACAGCACAGTGACGATGATAATCAGTTATGTGCATACAATAACCAATGGAGACAGACTAAATAAACTGGTTGTCCTCAGTCTGATGTATGTAAGATAGAAAAGATGGGTTTACACATTTGAAAAGCTGCTCCAAAGAAAGAGGTAATAATCTGTTCTCCATGGCCATTGAGAATAGTGCAGGAAGTAACCAGATTAAATTGCAGCAAGGTGATCGTGCTAGATGTGAGAAGAAATATTCTAGTGATAAGAACAACGAAGAGGTAGCTTTGATTGCCTGGGGACTTAGGTTTGCAGCATTGGAGGTCTTATTTAAGAAGAGGCAATGGTAGAAAAAGTTTAAATAGGAAATTCCTCCACAGAGAACAGAAGGATGAATACGGTGACCATTGACAGTCCCTTCTGACTTTTGATTCTGCGAGGTTCCTGTCCCCAGTTTCTCCAGCACTGATACTGTCTAAACAGTGTGACTGTCTATATACACTCAGCTATGCATCATAGTGCCATGAGCTCCAAAATGTACAACAGATCCAGGCTTTGTTAAATGAATCTTTTCTGCACAGGTAAAGGACCACTTTGCTGATCAGGACGGCCTGGATTTATTTGAATCTGAGATAGTTTTTTAAGCAATCATGAGTCTTCACATCAGAGTGCTGGTCTGGAAAACCTCTAGAGCATAACATCAGCAGTTATCTGCCTATAATATTTTACTTCATGCACAAATATACAGATCTGCTCTATTTCTTTGGGATGAAGCTCTCAATATCAGGAAGCTTGGTCAATCATGAAACATGGGAAAAACAGACCTGGAAGAGTAATATTTACATAGTGGGTCAGAAGAAATTCAACAATCACTAGATATAATAAACAGTTTAGATCTGAAGCTAAATTAGTCAGCAAAGGGCCATGTCACTGCTCAGGGATTTTTATGCCTCTGTATTTATTTCCTTATTTACAGGGTAAGTAACTTGGCAGCCATTCTAGGAAGAATCCTGGTGCCCATCTTTACATACACACACCCTGACTAAATGAAATATTTTCTGTTGCCATGGCTACTGGGCCTTTTTTTTCTTCTTCTTCTTCCTTTCTTTTGCTTCCACAAGCAACAATACCTGCTAACCAATTAAATACTGAGTAATACAGGGAAAAGTGGAAACTCAAAGGTTTCATATGCATCCTCATATCCCGCTCATTTGAATGCTGACTAGCTACCAGGAAGAAGAAGACTTTCAAGTTTAGAGGTTTCTAACTGAACTAATAAAAGAAACCACAGAGATTTCAGAGAAGTGGGATACGTGCAGGGTTTGTTGATGCACGATACCATCTGAGGCAACTGGCAAAGTACCTGGAGTGGTACAGCAATTCCAATTAGGTTTTAACTGTTGCATTCAGACAATCATGGATTCTGCTCACTATCTCCATCTCCCTGACCCAAGCTCATTATGTAAATAAGTTCCCTTCAAAATGGATCAGGTTTCTGTATCCTTGTTTAGCTGAGTCACTGTCTGCCAAACCAAGACACTACCGAGCATTAATGGTTTGCGGTTTCACCATCAAACAAGTCTTTCACCTGGGGAACTGAGCCAGCCGTAAAAGTATCATTTAAAAGAACTGGCATTTTTTGATCAAATATATGGACAAATTCAGTGATAAATTTACACTGAAGAAATTTATTCAAACAAAAACACTTCTGAGATGTTTAAGACACATCTATTAGTATCAATGTATTTTTCAGAATTATAATGTTGACCAAGTGGACTGACAGGTTCCTTATTACCCTGAAGCTGCCACAGCCTAGAGCATATGCAGCCCTGGTCAAAACCAGGTGACTGTGCATACTATGCACACTATGGGCCTCCATCTGCCTATCTAAGAAGGGCAGGCACAGCAGGACAGATGCAATGGGGAAGTTCTCCATGGCCAAGGAAGTGTAGATGTGTGGAGAAGATATCTTTTGGGAGGAAGATGAAGGACTCTCCTTCCTCTTCCCCAGAGCCAATTATTTTTTAAAATAGCAATATTCTGTATTGGCTTACAGAAATGATATTGGAATTTTATTCAGCCTTTTTATGTTAAAAGTTAGACTGCCCAAAATATTACAGTCACTGCATATGATAAACTAGGAAGATTGAGCTTCTTTAGGTCCTACCATAAGACATGTTTTTACAGATCCTGTTTATTTTTTTCTGTGTTTTTTGAATCTTGTCCATTTTTTCTTACCTCCTTTAAATACTTCTCTTAATATTCTATGAGAGGAGAAATTGTCTTACTGCTTTTGGACTATTCCTGCTCAGATAGCTTTAACAGCACCCAATGCCCTAAGCTGCATCTTCTCTGCAATTTTACCTCCCATTGCTTGTAAGTAATGATTTCCAAAACTTTTCCAAGATCTGTACATTTTAAGGCATACCTGTCACCTCTCATGAAGAGTCTGAGACACATTTTTTTGATGTGCATGTTGGCAGTGGGTGCAGAACTAAACCATAAGAGGTGCAGAAAATAAATAGGGAAGGACAAGGTTTTGTACTCAAGCCTTCTTCATTCTCTGCATGCTCCTCATACAGGAGAAAGACTGCCATAATGCAGAAGTCAGATTATGTTTTTCTTTCCTGGCCATGGTTTCAGGGGAAAGTCCACCAATGCAGCAGCAAAATCCTTCCTCAAGTTTCTCTGGAGAAGTATGTCTTTTTACTGCCACAGTCTCACAGCTGATTCATGCAGGCATAATCAAGCCCTAAAGTGATTAAGCTACTTTGGCCTCTGTAAGGCAGTTTTAAAGACAGATCCATTTCAGCACAATTCAGACAACACAAAGAAAAGTTTTTATTATCCTGATTAATTGAGTTTTATCATGTCTCTTTAATATAAGTCCAATGCCTTGTATTCAGTTTAATGACAATGATTCTGTAAAGCATTAAAACACCCTATGACTATTAAAGGAACATTTATTGAGGTCTAATAAGAGACAAATCAACTTTTCATTTAAATGCCTCAAAAATAACACAGGCAATAAATGGCTGATTATATATTTAATGATACTGTAACTTATACTGTACCAACAGAAAAAGTTTTTGCATTTCTATTTTAACACTATTGCCTGTTTTATCATTAGGGGAAATGTTTATTATTATTCTAATTGGAAACAGCAAGTTAAAATCCATCTTCATTTAAAAGCAAATAATGCTGCTCAAATGCTTAATGTGTATATATAACTCTTGGGGATTCTTCTGGGAATGTTTACTTTTGTTACAGTGGTCTGTTTCCAAGTGCAGATATAACATGGGGCTGGAGAATGCCACTGAAGCCACGGCAGGACTCACTTTGGAAAAGGTTGTTCCAGTAGGAAAAGCATTATGACCCAAATTCTGACATCATATTTGTATGTACTGGCATGTACAGAAGAATGCACACCAAAAAAATATATATATATTATTAAGAATTCAAATTTCCTCCTTAGTCCTGGAAAGGCTACATCTTGAAATTCAAAGTCACTTGTTTGGCAAGGTGAATGTGGAGACTGTCTTGTGTTTTCTTTCTACTGTTCTTTTCTATGGATTTTTTTTTCCTTTCACCACTGTATAACTTTTAAAAACTTTGCCAGCATGAGAAAGTCACAAACTTGGTTATCGTTTTTTTGTTTGTTTGTTTCTTTGTTTTTCTTTTTTTTTTTTTTTTTGCTAGTCTGCAAAAATTTGGAGAGACCAAGACAGACAACCTTGGAGATAAATCTCTATAGTGCATTTAGTTCAGAAGGAAAGAAATAAATGATTAAAATTATTTCAATCTCCTTCTCTCAAAAGAAAGGAATATCAAAAAGATTTCCAGGGCAAGCCGAAGTTTTAAAGGGAAACTGCAAAAAAAAAAAAAAAAAAAAAAAAAAAAAAAAAAAAAAAAAGATACAAAACCTTTAAGTAGCTGGCAGCAAAAACAACAACCAAAATGAGCGCTTTTAAATCTTATTCTGTTTTCTTGACCTCCTTCAGGCATGAAATGACTGACTCATCTTATTTTGGAAGGTACAGGGCTACATGTCTGTATTCTGATCCTAGTTCAGTTTGTCACTATAAGTTAGGTTATCAAATCCAATCCCCTAAAAAAAATAAAATAAAATAAAATAAAATAAAATTTAGTCCACAGATCATATTTTTCAGGCATCTCTTGATGAAACACTCCCTGGTATCTCATGACAGACTTCAGACTTTTAGGAAAAGTCCAAAGCCCACAGAGTCCACAGTATAGAAAGGGGAAATCAGTAAAGTACGTGCCAGTTTCTTATGAAGAAGATCCCAGTGTAAGTTCATGGCCATCATGGTGTTGCCCAAGACACTGGTGCATTGTCCAGTGCTGGGGTCCTTTTATGGAACCCAAAACTATGGACGTTGCTCTTGTGAAAGGATTTCCAGCCTGTGTCTAAGGAATCTCTAAGCATTTTAACTTTGTATGAGTATAGCCTGAAACTACTCCATGCACTTGTGCTTTATTTACAAAGATACTGATATGAACCACTCTTTGTAAACAAGAGAGATATGACTGTCCATAGTGGTCTTCTCTGTGGTACCACAATAGCAACATATCAACCTCTCACTGGTTCTGGTTAGTAATGCCTGCCCTTTGGATTTCTACTAAAGTTCAAAGTAGTTTTGGCAACTGGCTCTAAAAAGGGGTAGGCCACCATGAGTATGATTCACTGACAAGTTTATTTTCTCTCCTAAAAATTGATTTAACTGTGAAAGCAAAGGATAAGACAGTTATTTAACCAGTTAAATGATTAAAATTGGGAACTGTGGATTTGATTCATCAGCAGGCATCAGCACTGAAATTAAAACTGTAAGAAGTTAAGGAGTTTACCTTTTACTTTTTGTAAAGCCCATGAGATGTTATTTACATTTGAGACAAAGATTAAAGGTGCCATGAAATTTACTGTCCCTGCACTTAGCTGGGGAGCACAGCAGAAAGGAGTCATGGAGCTCTTGCTTCCATTCCTGACACCCTGTTAGCTTGCTAGCATGAAATACGTTCAGACAGTGCAGAAATATTTGTAAAGCTTATGGGGAAGGATATTAAATCATTCTGTTGTGTATTCAGTGAAGCTTAAGCACATCACTGTTGAGGTTATTCTGTCTCTGGCTTACATATCTTGACTTACCTACCACCCTTCCTTTGCAAAGCATCTATCTCATACGAGACTTGCATTTACCTTCGTACTGAAAGCGCTTTGTGCCATTTCACTGTTCAGCACTGTAAATTATTAAATTCACAGCTAAGATTCAAAGCTATAAAAGCAGAGATTTGTAGTTTTCTACATATGTTCCAGAAAGACATATTTAGAGAGTCTGTGGAGAATAAACAGGCAGTGAACCGTATGACTCCTGCTCCCCTGGTGGTCACATTTTGTTTGCTGTCCCCTTCCATCCTGTCCTGTTTTATGTCTGTCATCCACCTGTTGCATCCATTTTGCCAAACAGATTGAAAACTTACAGAGTCAAGAAAGTTTTTTTGTCTTTTGTTGCACATCTATAAGCATACAGGATCCTTATCTTTGAGACAGGTTCCTGCAGGCCTTTGCAATGGGAATATTAGAGCTGTGCAAGGAGAGATGCAACTTCAGCAGAGAGAGGATTTAGTCTCATAAACAAGTTACTTACAGCATCAGCTGGTACAGATACATCTGCTAAAGAAGGAGAGCAGATATATTATTATCCTCTCGTAAACATGGTCAAACTTTCAGCAATTACTGTTGATATAGAGTACATGGTATCTGAGCAACAATGTGAGCCATTTTAAAAACTCCTGATCACCATAGATAGATAGATAGATAGAAGACTTCTTCTATCCTTCTCAGATAGAAGACTTCTTCAGCTTTAAAAAAAAAAAAAAAAAAAAAGAGGTGGGGAGAGAAGGAGAGAGAGTGAGAGAGAGATTTCTTTTAGAGGTCACAAGCTGAATGCTTTAGTGCTTTGAAAATAATACATCTAAGTGCATGCCTGTTTCAGACCTTTCAAACAACTGCCATGCCTTACTTCAGAATAATTCTCTTTTCTGCACAGAGCATTACAATAAAACTAAAATGCAATCAACAGGAAGAGAGATAGCATGTAATACAAAAGATGGTATATCATGATACATGATACACTGGAGTAAATTCACATATTAATTTAAATGTGTTTCCCATTAGTGTCTGGTTTGGGTGTGCTTCTGAATCCAGTTATTTACTAACGTTGTCAAGCTTTCCAGACCTGATATACCCTGTATTGATGAGATGACAGAAACACCACCCCTTGCTTGATTTCAGATAACCACATCCACTTCTCATAAAACACATAATGAACTAAAGAGGGAATACTTTTTAATTATAGTTGGCTGAAATTAATCAAACACTGACTTTGCAGAGTGCTCCTGGTTCTGCTCTCACTTCCTTACTTGCTCAGAGCAAAGTTGTTTAAATGCTCTCCTTTGCAGGCTGTTAAATGAATAACAGGCAAAATGGCTCAGGAGAGCTAAATGAATATAAAAGACAACACAGGGCAGCATGAGAAAAGATGAGGTATTTGTTATTTGCTGAGATATGCTACCTACTGGAGGAAGTTTTTGGGGCAGTGCTACAAGCCCGAGATATAGATAGGCCAGTGAGCAACCTCAGATGTTTTTGAGATAGCTGGTGGGCTGGATTCAGAGGATGCCATGAAAAGAATGACCAGAATTTAGGTCTTCAGCCAAAGAGGCTGGCTGTTGTGTTAAAGGCTTCCTTTTGGCAATGTCTGTGAGATGTGACACCACCCTTAAAGAGAAACCATGAACAAGCACAATGTCTTTTAAAATTGCACTGTACAATCACAGCAGAGAGCAAATTTCAAAGTGTCAGATCTGGGCAGGTGCCAGCTCAGCTAATGACAGGAGCGTTGAAATCCCATGGAAATTATGGGAACAAAAATGAATCTGGAATATGCAATAAATGAAACACAGAGAGCAGGGAAAGAAACAGAGATGTTTGTCTTCATTACTCGTACATGATCTAGCCCTGGAAAAAGAAGGCCAGGGGATGCTGAACAGAGACACTGAGACCACCCTGCAGGCACTGGAAGGAGAAGGAGAGATCAATTTGTAAACTGCCTCATCTTTGGTCAAGAGCAGAACTCCCCTTTCTGAAGCTCAGCCAGTACCTGCACTCTGTATGTGCTACAGGGGCTGCAGCTAGCTCAGGGGCCACATGAGGCAAACATGCCATAGCAGAAGTAGATGATATGGGAAGGGTGGTCTGTCCTGGCTGTTACATGGCTGGAGGGCTGTGGCAGTGTCCTACTGGAAATCAAAAACAAAGATCAAATACAGGCCTGAGACACCAATAGCATTCTCCAAACCTACTACTTTCATTGTTATTTTTGTGCTTTATAGCCTAGCACATCACAGCTTTTTCTTTTCTTTTTTTTTTTTTTTTTTTTTTTTTTTTCCTTTGCAATGTTCTGCAGAATATCTTCTCCCTTTCATCTTATTTGGTAGACTTTTCCCTGGTTGTTTCAGACCTTTTATTCCCTGAAACACAGCTTAGGGCTACCTTGTTTTCTCCTGATAAGGTGCCATCATGAACCTTCCTTCTGCATCATGGCTTGATCTCACACTGACAGCTCTTGAGAACAAAGCACTGCTTTAACTGTAAGTTCAGGCTCCAGGGATCCACACCCATGGAGTTCAATTAAACACACAGATATTGCACCTTTCTGTGGAGGAAAGGACAGAATGAGAAGCTGCTAAGTGGGAGGAACAAAGAGTGCCCTGAGCTGGGGTGGGATATGTGTCATACCCCTCTGTATAAATTCAGCCTCTGAGCTTAGACAGAGCATGAAATAAATTTAATGCTGGATGGAGCAGAATAACTCCAGGGGTAACCATGGCATAAAGAGATACAGCAGAGCAAAGTAGAATAGAATAGAATAGAATAGAATAGAATAGAATAGAATAGAATAGAATAGAATAGAATAGAATAGAATAGAATAGAATAGAATAGAATAGAATAGATCATTGTATTCCCAAAAGGAAACTACAATAAGTAAATAAACAAGTAAGCACAGAGGAGGCAAATACCTTACACCCATGTTACACATAAACACAGATGTTTCTCTGTGTGTGTTTTCCCCTTTTTCTTGTCTTCACCAAGTCAGCATTCCCCTTTTCCCTTGTCAGCAGGAACAATCCCCTTTGGCCTTCAGAGCAAAAGAGAACACAAGCCTTTAGCTAAAAGGTGCATGTCATCTGCCCCCTAAGCCAAATGCACTACCCACCAAAGTCTGTTCTCAATACGAAGCACTTCACCATCTACCCCTCCATCCAGAAAGAACATGCAAGGTATTTTGCTCCTGTGCTCCCTTGCTCTCTGTTTTCCTCACAGCAGAGGAAAGAGAGGAGAAGCCTGTTAATGGCACTGCAGGAGCCCGAATCTCCTCACTCCAAACCATGACCCCAGGGTCTCTAGTTTCTGAAGGGGATCATTCTGTATGCTTTTTGATCTGACTTTCTTCCAAGCCAGCTGAATCCCTTCATTATATGCAGTTTTGCAGGATGAGAAGGACTCCTTGGGCAAAGACTCCACGAGAAGGTTTTTGTCAACAATATTTTCTGACTATGAGGACTCTAATGCAAAATAAAGGATAGGTTTGTTACAGCATGGGATTAGGTAACAATCATGCACAATCACCTTAGACTCTTATGCACAGGGGATGCACTGGCATGCAAATCTGTCCTGGAATTTTATCCTGGCATTTTATCCTTGTTCAGCCTTAGAACATATTGCTGTTCTGTATAATATGACCGTAAGCTCCTCTTTTTACATGAAAAACATGGCACAGGAGAGTTAAAGTGAGAGTCTTGAGCAGAAGATCCCCCAGCCTGATCTTTACAATGCAGTGTTGTGGCTTCTTTCCTGTTCAAGGGAGAAGAAAACCGACAGCACTCCGTGAGGGGCAGGATCTTTCCCATAGTAGTCAGTGACCAGCACTGCCAAAACGGTAGCTCCCAGGGGACCAAATGGCTACCTTGAACAGCATATTTTCCCTCAGGCTTCTAACTACTGAAAAGCACAATACTGGCTCTGCCTGGCCAGTAAGGAGACATCCCCACTTTGCCGTGGACTCTGTCAGAAACATCACACACATTTTGTTTCTGAATTCACAGCTTTGAGAGACAAAGACCTTTATCTATGGGCAAACACACAGCACATTTTTGAGCACTCAGTCATGAAATAACATCCGTCCATGAAAAGAGCTTGAGGGGTCAGTTTTCTTTATTTTTTTAACCTAAAGGGAACTTGCACCATCTGTCCTGCTGACACGTTCACTGAGGGGAGACATTCATGGCCTTTCAGCTGGGTTTCACACACTCACTTGAGAATCTGTCCATGAATAGGATTTTTGTCTCTTGGGCCACAGGTTCTCAGTGCTTTAATTGAAGATAGCACAGAGATTCTCCCATGTCTATTATCATTGGGAAGGCATTGGCCTTCTTTTCCTGTAAGTGTTGATTTTTTCTATGGAATGACCAATTCCAGCTAGATCCATTGCTATTTTCTAACTGCTCAAAATCCTGCCTGTAATTTTCATTGAGAGATAACTTTTATCCCTCTCTTCTCATTCAGCACCACTATGTTGTTTCAAATGGCTGCCAGGTTTCCCCCAGAGGTGTCTGTGTTTCAGGGTATGGAGGACCATCATTTCATGACCTTTATATTTTCAATACCTAAAATGCTGAATGTTAGTACAATATACAGCAATTAATCACTGCAAGCGGCAGACACTTAAGCAGGTGTTGGATATCATCTTCTTGTTTCCACCAAAATATTCTTCTTTGGCTTTTAATGAACAGGTCCATGACGATCTACTGTCACAAGCTTGCATGTGGCTTTATGTCCATTTTTTTAACAGATGTCACTACCCAATCAATGAATACTACATTAACTAGGACATTCACAATATCTTACCAAGGAAGTGAAGGCTTTTTCCTGATCAGACATTGATATCAGATTTTAGACTTTTTAGTCCCAGGGAACCCAGTGTATGAATGGTGCAAAGATGTACTACTCAACATGACAGAAAGAGAATCCTCTACAGCCCAAATTCAGTAATTGTGTCTTTCTATCATCAGCCCACTTCCATGTCCAGCAAATGTGTATGATGACCAAAGCCCCCCATCACACTGCCCCTTTCCTGCTTGAGAGTACAAATAGATCTTAGTTCACTGTGGAGAGATACAGCAGCAGAAAATCTCCTCCTGGCTTCTCCTTTCACTTCCAGGAATAGAAAAGACCCTCAGGCAAAGGAGACAACCAAGGCCTTTATTGCAAGTGATACCATTCAAGCTTTCTGCAGGGAGCCAAATTGATATAATGATTACACTGAAGAGCATCTCAAAGAAAGAGGATGGAATAATTTAAGAGAAATGAAGACTGAGGGTAGTAGCTGACACTTATAGCCCACAGGACAGAAGGCACAAATACAGTAAATTACCTGTAAGATGTCTCTTCTTCCTAGAACAGATGACTTCTAAGACACTGGCAATACAATGAAATGAATGAAAGATTCTTCCTTTCTGTCATTAGAGGGCTGAGTAATAATTTACATGGTTCCTTGTACAGCAATTCTTTAGTCAATATTTATAGAACAAAGCAGTAAAGCAGCTTCAAATTTGTTCCCTATTTGATAATAAATAAAGATGAAATTCAGATTTCTAGCTGCCTTTAAAACTGCCTAATCTTCCACTTTTATGTGATTTCAGCCTGAATAATTTAGTACCATAAGAATCTTGCCCCAAACTTATGAGATCTCAAAACATATGGAGGGGAAATTTGAGAAACAAAAGAGAAGGCTTTGCTGTGTAGTGTAACTGCAGGTGGCACATCCAGACATTTTACCAAGACAGATCAAAATTCTGGGATAAATCTTACTTTATATCCCTGTTACTGACTATGATATAATAAGAAGAAGGTGCTAATTACAGTTGTTACTTTGGTAGAAGTTTCCAGCCTTTCATTTTTTTCTAAGTGTTTTGCTCTGCACTACATTAAGCAGTTTCGAGAAAACCCTGAGTCTCTTCTGCTTTTCTTCTCAGTTAGGACTAAAATCATTCCTGCAGCCCAAGCACATGGGTAACACTTGGATATGATAGCTATGCCTATGGGAATAGAAGGGAATAGAGTTCCTGCATTTTCTTTCAACAGTAATACCTCTTTCCTGTTCTTCCATTAAGTTTTATGCTCACTACTCCAAATTTATGCTTCTCAGTCACTGACTAAATCTGTAATTGTGAGTGTGCTTAACTGTTGGAATAAAACAGAAGTTCATCAGTGCTGAAAGGTGTCTTTAGCAGCAGTTATGTTCTAATACACTGCACTGTTTCCTTCATCATTACAGACTATCCAACATTCAACTCAGGTCCTCCAACTCTTCCTGCTCTGCCCATGACACCCCAGTAAGTGAACCACAAGAAATCTCAGTACACCCTCCCTCTCCCCAAATCACTTATTAAATTACGTTTTATTCCTCTGAAGTGTGTAAAGCTGGTCACATCCTTACAAAAGGTTGTTTTATGTTACTATTTTACTGACATAAATAGGTAAATCCATTCTGTTTTGTTTCTGAAATTAAAATTCCATTGAAAACTAAGGGAAAGGCTTAAACATAAATGAAGTTACCTGAACCAACTGAAGTTTCCATGTCAGTAAAATTTAGCAACGCTTCTTGAAAAGGTTGAAGTTGGACAACCTGCAGATAAATCCTGCAGAGCTGCCACATGCAGAACAGGCCAGGATCCACGCACTGTAATCCAAATCAATCTTGATTTACAAGAGCTGCATATCAGGCCATGAGGCATCAGCCCATCACATCACAACAGTGTGGTTTTCCATCTCACCAGTTGTGCCACTGACCTTTGGACCACACATGTCATCACATTATCTGACCGACCACATTATCAATCACTGCAATAATAATTGAAGTGTAGTAGTCAGTGATATTCTCCCTGACTTTATTTAGATTCATTGCTGGTGGATCCATATGACCTAGGGTCTCCTTCCCATGTGAACATATTGCTGACATTATATTGTGTGTTTTTGTTTTTTTTTTTGGGGGGGGGGTTGTTTGTTTGTTTTTTAATCCATAGTTTGACTAACATATGAATTTCTCTCAAAAACACACCAAAAAAGGCCAGAAAATGAAGCTTTTAGCCTTGGTCTATTTAAGGTAGTTAGTTCCCTCTGGGTAGATAATAGATGATTAAAACTCCCCAGCAGGAGTTAACCTTTACTGAAGCAGCGGGCACATAGCAGGCTTCATCAGGAAGCAGCTGTAGCAACAAGGTTATAGACACCCTCCTCTGTGCAGCCAGTCCCCACTCTGCACCATGATGAATGGTCTGTCTGAACTGAGAGTCTGTGGCTCCAGCATCTGAGCTGCTCAGGTACCATCTGGACCTCAATGACACCAGCCCAGAGGGAAGGGCTGATTTGTTAGTCAATGTCTTCACATCTTTAAATACTTCCTCCCACTCTCCAAACTGATAAAGTGGGCTTTCTTCATCAATTTATTTCTCTAAGAACTATCTATTTTTCAAAACCCTATATTTCCTCCTGTTTGACAGAGTAATGCTGACAGTAAAGAACACAGAAATGGAAACTCTTAATCCAAAGAGTATCAGTATTAACATAAAAATATCTGTAAATTCCATCAGCTCTGGCTCAGGCCTGAGGTGGAAGGGGTTCTGGTAGCCACATGCTGTTTTCAAACTGTCTCCTATGGCAAAAAAAGAACTGTGCTATGGTATCTAAAGAAAGGCAGTAAGAAGATTAGTATGCATGCTGTTTAGCATTGGGAGGACTTGACCGCATCTGCAGATATGGGAGAGAGGAAATTTTAACACACCTAAAATAAGGTTAAACAAAGCAGCTCCAGTCCACAGATAGCAAATGGAGTTAGGATCTAGCATTGGTGGGTGGCAACATGCATAAATATGTCCTCCCTGCTGCATTGAAATATGCACTCAGCTTTCATCTAAAATGTGAAGAAATGGGTTCTGCTCTCAGCTCTGCCCCAGCATCTGATGTGTGACATTTGGGCTCCTGGGCCTCAATTCTCCTCCACAAAGAGAACCTTCATAATATGATTTTGTATCTGGTCTCTTTAGGCTGGCAGCTTTTTAGGACCAAAACTTCTTCTGACTTTGGAATATAGAAAGTATTTTTTACTCAGGACACAGCATCGTTAGAGGTTTCTAGGCAACATTATAGCACAGATAATAACATATAATAGTAATATTTGGTTAAAGAAAAATGTTGGATAACTTTCTCACTCCTTACTGACTGGCTGCAAGTCCAACACAAGACACTTTCTGAAGACTAGGAGCAAAATCTAAGCAGATAATCCTCCATTTATGCTTTCACTTTCTCACTTATGCAAACTCTAATCCTTCATCAGGACTGGATCATGACGTATTGATGAATACTTCTATAGTCATCAGTAAGTGCCCACAACATGGTACTCAAGAAAGGGGCTGCAACGTCGTCATTGCACTCAATCAATTGCAGGAGCCATTAGACTGCAGACAGCTCCCATACTCTGCTATCAAGATTGTAATGATACCTCTGGTTTTGCTTTTCAGCTATCATTTTGGTAATGAATAAATGCTCATGGAAGCATTCTATTTTACAGACAGGTGTTGAGACAGAATGGAGACTGTGATGCAAGAAGGCACTAGGAAGTTATGAGAAAATTCATTTTGCTTACACATTAGGGCTCTTTAGGGGTTTTAATTATGAAAAGGAATTTCAAGTCAAATTTATTCTCTAAGAGAAATATCCCTTGCTTCCTATATATGGGCCAATTACAGAAAGTCTGGTATATCGAATAGTCAGCTGAACAAGAAATAGGTAGATGGGTGATTCAAGGGATGAAAGAAAAGAGAAAAAGACTGAGAGGAAGTGAGTAACCCTGGTGTTCATTGTTACCAGCAACTCTAAAGACCCACACTTGTTAAGCTGTGGTCTGTCTTGTTAAACACCAAGCACATCCTCCAACACACACAGCTCAATGACCGACATCCTGTGTATGTATATTTCCAAAGCTGTTAGAACTGAATGCTGTTTGTCAGCATTTCTGGAAGCAGGGAGAATATTTCTAAGGGGAACGAGCTTGCTCTGGTTTTGTTTCTTTTTCAGCTGCAAGGAAGAAGGTGTAATTGAAATCATTGTATTGGCAGGACTTGGAAGGGACAGAAAAAAGATGCAAATGCCTTTTGTACACAAATAGTTTTTGTGCAGTAAAGGGCAGATCTAAGCAGATCAGAGTCTATCCTGACCCTGCCACAGATTTTCCAGGTGACCAGGGCAAGTCCTTCCCTCTCCTTGTCCTGCAGTGAGAAGGCTGCTAAATTTGAGGTTATTTTGGGTAATAAATCCAGTCTTCAGATTACTTACTTGAGGAAATGTGGAGCCTGAGGAGCAGGTTGTGAAATGGAAGTTGTGCTGTTTTTTCTATGCTCTTGTCTCCTCAGACTTCTACATTTTTGAAAAGCATTACACTCTTTATCCGTATTTTTAAAGTATCTGGAGTTTTGGAGTGGCGTATAGTAAAACACAATAGATGGGTACTGATGTCTATTTATAATGCACTTGTCATTTACATGGCAAGATACTATTGTTTTTGTGCTCACAATGTCTTCAGCTCTGAGAATCAGCTACTGCTGTTTGCAGAAAATCTTGTTGAATAATGTAGCGGCAGTGGGAGCACAACACTGATATCCTGTCCCTGGTTGTACCAATCCAATCTTTTTCAGCATCCCTAATAAATAAATAAACAAAGAAATCCTAACTGCAATGCTCACATTAATTGGGACCAAAATGTATACTCTAGTCAACAAATATGTGCAGGTGGCTTGTTTGTCAGCTTCTGGTACAAGCTGTGAAAATTTCAAAGCTAAGGTTCCCTCAAGATACAATGAACACTTTAAACACAGGCAATAAAAAATGAATGGTGGCTCTGTAATGACTTCCAAAAATACCCCACTTCTGTAAGGCAGGGATCAGCACTCAGAGAAAAGGGCACATCTCAGTCCCATCACCCATGGGACCAAAGTCCAACAAGTATGGATCAGGTTGGGGTTGAATCACTTTGGGCTGTAGGATCCAGGAGCTTTTGTCAATAGGAATGTCTAGAAGAAAATCCTGCTCTGCCTCAGCTCAGATAAGGGCTTAAAATGCTAACCTTGGTTGGGAGCTCCACCTCCTCATGGGGATGGAGCAGGTCTGGTGCTGAGCCTTTATCCTGCCAGGTCCCCCTGGATGCAGAGAACCTATCACACAGCCACCAGCACAGAAGATGTGGCTGCACTACAGGGAGCTTGTGTTCATAGCACCCAGCAGATGGGCACGGTTCTGCCAGATCCCACTCCTTCTGTCAAAGAGGGGAAAGGCTACGTCTTAACGGTCCAAGTCAGGAGATTGCTTAGCATTTTACTGCAGAAGAATAAATATTTTCATCTGGTAAAAATAGGGGGTCTCACTTATTTCTGGCAATATGGTGATCACTGCGATTTCTGTAAGATAGAGAATTTCACTGGGCATTTGAAACTGGTAATTAACCATTTATTATTGGAAGGGGGGAACAAAGAGGTAGAGCAAATTGAATCTTAACAACGTTCATTGTCTCAGCACCAAACACAATTACAGCTGCTCTAATGGACACCTTCAATTTTCACCATCATTAAATACAGACATATTTCAAGCACTTATTGAATAAAGCTTCAAATGAGACCTTTCTTTTAGAAAAAGGCTCCTCCAGTGCCAGAGCTGTGTTCACCCAGGGAGCAGATTTACCCACCCAGGCTGCAGATCACTGCTGGGCCCTGAGGCAAAGCCATAACAGCTGGAGTCAATTAGTCCCTGCTTGATTTCAAATTCAGGATGCTATGCCTTTTTGGGGTTACTCAACTCTTCCCTTTCCCAAAGAGGCAGATCTGGGCCTTAAATAAACTTCCTATGTGTCTCTCAAAACATGGACCCTTCCACATCATGCCATATGGAGTGGAAAACCTAGGGTGTATAGGGATCGCTTTCTAACAAGTTTTCTTTTTTTGTTTGTTTTTGTTTTGTTTTTAACAGATTTAAAAGACTAAGAGGATGCCCTCTTCAATGTCATTACACCATCAGTGTCAGGGTGACACTGTGACCTCCCCACTTCATGAGCACAAAAGCCAAACTCAGTGGATCATCCACTGAATCTCAAGTCCCAGGGAGCCACGGTGCAGAGCTGCACAGAGTGAGGCAGGTGAGCCAGGCATGGCCACAGGGGCAGCAAGGGGGGAACCTCTTCCTGACTGAGACTGGGCATGTCTAACAAATGCCTAAAGTCAAAGCCAGCTCCTGGTATGTTCCTTTGTAGTCAGGGCAACAATGTTTATTGAACCAAAACCTAAAAATTTACACTGTTATTCTCACTTCTCTATGTCTTGCTTTGGCACAGCAAGACTCTTGCTGAACATGTGCATGTGCAAGTCTATCTCTATTCAGTTAAGCACCCACTTAACTTTGAACATGAGGTTTAAATGCTTTTAAGGTTGTTGGGCATCCAGAGGATGTGCTTGAAATTAAATATGTGATCAAGTATTTTGCTAAGGCCATAAAACAACCTAAAATGAAAGAATGAAAGTATGAAAAATAAAATAAAATAAAATAAAATAAAATAAAATAAAATAAAATAAAATAAAATAAAATAAAATAAAATAAAATAAAATAAAATGAAATAAAATAAAATAAAATAAAATAAAGTGCAGTGGAGCAAATAATAACAATAATAGCAAAAATAAATAAATAAATCCACTAGTTACTGCTATGCTGAATTGAAACATACTGTGTTCTTAACACAGAATTTAGGTGGTTCTCTGGCAAAGGTATCCCTATACACAAAGGTCTTTCACTTCTCCACTGTTCTGTGTGTTTATCTCAAATATTCCTGCCACTCCATGGAAGAATCCAACTCATCTCATTGTGATCTAGGAAGAACCTGCTATACTCATGCAGTCTCATTTTGGAGAACTTAGGGGCTCTTACAAAGCTGAGCCAGCACATGAGAACCTGCATTCAAGCCTTGGCCTTTCCACTGGAAGCACTGGAAAAGCTCCACATTGTCCCCTGCCTCCATTTACCCATCTGTAAATTACTGTTCTCCCTTGTAAAGCACTTCTGATAAGTGCTCAATCAGGAGCATAGCTGATCAGTGTGCTCAATTTGTCTGCTGTGCAGTGGAGGTCAATGCAGAGACATCTAAACTTGCCCATGACCAGAATAGCTGCATTAATTAAGAGGCTGATTGGTGAAACTAATTACCACCAATAAGTCACAAGGTAAAGATTGTTGATTCCAGCATAATGCTACTCTTGCACAGCTCTGCTGCTTCCAGATAGCTCCACAGCTGCCAGATCCTCACATGCCACCCCACGCTCATGCACGTCTCCCAGTGAGAGCCCTTCTGGGTGGCCCATTTTCACTGTCCCTCACTCTTCATCCCCTTTTCTCAATGTGCCAGTACCAGCAACATTTTTGTATCTATTTTGAAACTGATGTCTAATGAACTGCAATGTTTTTATCCTCCCATTACGTTCACCAGCAGTAGACTCCAAAGAGTGCAAAGACAAGCCCCAGGTCCCTCACGTTGCCTTTTCCTCTGCACAGGAGATTAATTCAGGTCAGATCCCAATTTCCCTAGCAGACTGTTGAGCTGAGATCTGAGACTGCAGGTTAAGTCCACTGATATGTATTTCCAGGACATATTTTACACTCCTGTTGCCTTTTTGATAGGAGGATTGACAATTTCACAGATTCTTTCACTTCCATCTGTCT
Source organism: Aythya ferina (assembly GCF_964211825.1). Taxonomy (NCBI): domain Eukaryota; kingdom Metazoa; phylum Chordata; class Aves; order Anseriformes; family Anatidae; genus Aythya; species Aythya ferina. The sequence goes on from NC_140303.1 coordinate 30,384,813, forward strand.
GAGCCTCTCTCTCCTCGTTACCCCCCGCAAAGAAATAAATGAATTGGAGGCAGGGAGGGTCTTCACCGGTCAAATGCACTTAAACTGCTGGAGCCTCCTCAGCAGTTGACAAGTTTGCACTGCTACAAACTTGTCTGGATGCCTTGTGACACCTCCCAGCAGGAGAGCCATTGGTCTTCAGCAGCAAGATTGACCTTGGAAAAGTCCACGCTGACCTCCCACTGTGTGAAATACAGCAGAGACGCAGGGGATCCTGCCATGCAAGTAAACAAAGGTCAAATTCAATTCAATTTGTGATTGCTGCAACAAACAGCAGAAAGAGCCTTGTTGAACTTGGAGTGCAGTTCCTGAACAATCCACTGGGCAAAACAAATAGATTTTATTTTTTCCAAATGGGTGCCAATCAACAGATGCTCAAAACATTGTTATTACTGATTAGTACTTTATTTGAGTGAAAAGAGATTTTTATTGTGAAGTTTTCAGGTAGGAAGGGGGGAAAATAAGCAGAAGACCTGCAGTAAAGTTTAGTTTCCAAAGCCATACATTACTTTGAGATGAAATTCTGTGGCCAAAATAGAAATTCAGTACTAGGAGACTTTCCTGAAAAATGCAGCTTTTCAAGCACAGAAAATAATAAAAATAATAATCCCTCAATATCTGAAGAACATGTAGTTTGAGGCAGCTGGGCACACCCTAAAAACACACAAGATTATCATTTTTTAGAGGTTGAGACCAGTAAATTGACAGTGATGCATGACTCAGCCCCACTGTCTTTCTTCATTCTGTGAATGTGGGAAAAGCACTAAGACCAAAAGCCACTTCTTTTCCTCAGAACAAACTTTGGAGAATGATATGTATCATTTTGGGGTTCCCTCTGAGGCATGCAAAATGTTACCCGCTGTCTTGTAAGTTAGCAAGAATAGTCTGTCTTTCCTTAATTTTGGTTTAATTAGTACGTTTTGGGAGAGTTTCTATGGAATTCAGCCTTGAGGAGATTTATAACTTACTCTCAGTAAATATTGTGAATTATAATAATTGCATAGGAAGCTGCTGAGGTGTGATCTAAGTGGAAATATTGAGAGGTGCAAAACTCTTTGAAAAAGTAGCTCTTTGGGTCAAGCATCAGTCCAGTCACATTCAATTCTATATTAATGACCTGGATGAACAAATAGTTGTGCTACTTATTAAATTTGCAGAGTGATATCAGGCTGGAAGGGGCTGCTAGAACTTTGGAGGAATGGATCACTGTCAAAATGGTCTTGAAATTAGTGGAGGAATAGAGGGGGAAAAATAATTCAAAGTCATTGAAGAATTCTGCCTTTTTTAGGAGCAGTCACAATCAGATCGGCAGGTTAGGAAGGATCACAAAACTAAATCTGATAACGTTATATAGGAAAGTAAACTTTATTTTGAGATAAATATATAAGGAAAAGGTCACAAGAAAGACAAAAATACTGGATAATCCTTCTTTTCTAGAGTGAACTAGCAAAGGACAGTGTGCAACAGCCGGTCTGGAACAATGTATTTAAAAGGAAAAAAAAAAAAAAAAAGTGAACTGAGTGAAGAAATAGCAAATGATATCAAAAGAACAATCGGTGGTCTGGAAAATATACACTCTGTGGAAAATCTAAAATAAGAAAGCTTTCCAAGTCAAACTAGAAGTGAAGGGAGTCACAAAAATCTTCGAATAAATAAATGTTGCATAAAGAACAAAATACTTTGGCTTAGATTGTGACAAGCATGGTTTCAGGGTTCAGTTCTATTATATAGACATAAATGTTTGAAGCCATTTCAGATGTTTCAGGGCATGTAATACATTTCTACAAGGCTTTCTACAAGTCTACAGATATGACGCAGGACCTACAGGAGGCAAGAACTTTCTGGAGACAGAGTTAGTAGATTCCAGGCGATGTGAGGTAGCAGAAGACAGTGATGTTGAAACAGTAAAACTGAGCTTTGGAAGAGCTTTTCTTAGTGGTGAGGACAGCCAGGCTTTGGGATACAGAGCTGTGGAGCCACAATTTCAGTTAGGTTTTAGAAACAAAGTCCCCATCTATTAAACATGGCTCAAGCTAAGCTGATCAGCCTTTGAGCACACTACCAATTAGATGTCTTCTCAAAGTCCTTGCCAGCCAAACTGAAAGTCCTTAATTCAGCCTGGATTCTCTTTCTCTCTGACCTATTGAGTAGGATTTACTGGGAAACCTGTAGAGCTTGTGCCAGCAAAGCCTTCTAGAGGAGCATCTGGTATGAAAAACAAGCTGTGAACTCTGGACCCCACGGAGTATTTCCAGTCTCTATGTTGTTGCTGTTGCAGGCAGATTGACAGGGATGAAACACCTTTAGCAATTATTAGTATCAGGCACGGCTTCAGTCCACAAGAACAGAGCTCTGCAGTGCAGGAATTTCCCCCACAGACAATGTATTCATTCAATGTGACTAAGCAGAGCTGTGAGGAAGGGTTTCACAGTGCCATGCACATTGGTTTGAGGGGGACACTGTAAATATGTTTGGATTTGCAGTTGGATTTGCATTTGGATGGCTGCAGTTATAGGACAGTAAATCAATGTGTAGAGGGAGGGAACCTCTCAGTTTCCTGTCAGCTAAGGATACATACAGGGAGTAGAAGCATGAACAGGGCACAACAAAACCCTTAATAATCTCTAATATTTGAAGGAATATTTGCCTTCAGATAGAATATACATATATATATATAAAGTGGAAAGTTCACTTTGTGGAGGAAGAAGAAAGACTCCACCTTAAACTGCCATCACTTTTGCTGTAATAGGACTGTTCTCTTCTATGCCTTCTTATAATTCTGACCAAAAAGTTGGTGAAAAAAGGAAAAAGGAAGAATTTGTTTGTACCACAGTGCAGCCGTCTATGAAATTCTGAAGTTACACCATTTTTTTGTGATCTGTCAAGTTCTCAGGGCACAAGTCATAAAAGCAAGAGATGAGTTCCTGGCCAGCAATGAGGGCTGGGAAGCACAACGACAGCTTCACCAGGAAACATCAGAGAGGAGGAGTAACACAATGTGCAGAGGCTGTTCAGCATATAGTTACAAACAACAGTTGCTGATGGCTTAAAAAAAATAAAAATAAAAATAAAAAAAAAAAAAATCTGCTTCTCAGCAGAGACAGCAACCTATTTCCTTTAAAAATAAAAGCATACTGTTTGTCTCGTTTCCCTCCAACTGCTAGGAGCCTCGTGGCATGCACAACTCCTGGGGCCATGCTTGGCACCTCATAACCGTCCTGCTTGCTGAGCAAAACCTGCCTGCCACCCTGGGGAGCAGTTTCCATGTTGTGCAGATGGAAATCAGGAGCCACATCCCCGATGAAAATCAAAGTACTGAAATGGAGGCAGAAATTCAGCACTGCACAATCCCTTAGAGGCTGCCTTTGGGGAATAACAAACCTTTCACTGGCCCCTGCAAAGAGAATGTAAACTCCACCTTTGCAGATGCAGCAAATATTTCTCAAGAAGCAAATTTTACAAAATATCAGGCCATTGCATCAGGATCTAAACCATTCCAGCATGCCCACCTCTGTCTCTGCAGAGAAATGACTTAATTTTTCCTCTGTTTCTTCACTGCCCAATTTGTGCATAAAACCCCTCTGGCAACTCTGTTTCTAAGATATTATTTAGTAACTGGCATGAAATGTTGAGAGGAAAAGTACCTAGATTGGCTAAAGTAGCATCTGAGATTGAAAACGCATCTAGATCTTGTGTATATTTAATGTTTCAAGCAGAAATGCAGTCTCCATGCTTCGATTTAAAGACAGAAAAGCTCAAATCTTTCCAATACTGTGGGAGGGAGATCATAGGACAAAAAATAAGAGTTGGGGAGACTATCAAGACTATCATAACCACTTAATTATCTGCTAGATCAGCCACTGTAGCAGAGCTGGATTTATCTAAGAGACAAATGGAATTTCAAGTTTCCATCTTACAGTTTTATGGTTCTCATCATGAAATAAAAAAGTAAAATAACTCAAAGTAAAATACTAGAATAGGTTTCATATGACGGGTGGTTTCTCCTCTGTCTCTCATTATTTTCACTTGTCACAACCCACTCTCCTATTTAATGGCAGTTCAAAGCTTTCCAAACCTTTTCAGGTTTGAAATCAAAACTAAAAAGCCATTGCAGAAACAATTTGTGCATTATGAAGTGGCTTCCTTTACATAGGAAATATAAGAAAGCTGGAGGAAAGATCAGAGCACATGACTTTCTCACCCAGTTGCAGACAGTGCAAGGTAGTTCTCTGGTTGTACTTCCCACCTGATGACCCACATGTGAGATGTCACCTGCTGTCCCCGTGGAGGGAATATGTGATCCTTTAAAGGAGAGTACAGATAGCCCTGCTCATCCTGTAAATTATCCCTTCTGCCTCCCTGAATATTTTGACCATTGAACTGTAATTTTCTTCTGCACGCTGCAACAGCTCTGCACTTCTCAGATGCTGTAGCTTTACCAATAACTCATACAATCTTTCTTAGGGGGCTCATTTCAGCCTGGCACCTCTTGCAATGGCCTTGAAAAACAATATGGTAATATTGGTGCACTCATTTGTTATATGCCCATTTGTGACCCTTTTAAGCCATAGGCTACGGATTGCTCTTGTAAAGGAAGCCTTGAGTTTTTCATGCAGATGCAGCAGATGCAGCAAGAAAAGAGTGCCTTACATTTCAAATATGCAGATTGGAGCTTGTGATGAACCACAGGTATGAGAAGTATACAGACCAATTTCAGGATTACATGGTTGGGGATCATGGTTATCAGCAAGTTGGAGAATTCTGTTCAATGCAAAAATTTCTTCCCAGTGTAATGTAGAACATGTGGATATTTAGTTTTTGTAACTAAATGAGTCAAATTAATGACTTGGCTTTCTCCTTAAACCAATATCCGTCTTTCAAATCCATTCCCTAACCTGCTATTTTAAAAAGTGAATGCACAAGTAGAGCAGTTTTTTTTCCTTTTTTCCAACTCAGAAAAATGATATTGTGCAGCATTAACTTTTTTTCTCCCCTTCCTCACTCTGCTTCTAAATAACCCTATCTGTTGTAGAGCAATTGAAACAGTAAATTGCTGCACATGACGAAACAAAGTCTGTGTAGTCCTATAGCCTGCCTTCTTGCCTCAGATGAAAAGTAGATTTCTAAAGGAGAGGATATGTGATAATAGTTCCTTCAGGGAATCTTCCATTCTCCAGCAATGTGCAGTTCAGTGCCTTATACTGAACCATTTGCAATGGAGAAGCATGTCATTTTCTGCATTTTCCTCTGATATCCCTTGTTGGAATTGTCTTCTTTGTCTTTCACACAAACCACCTTTTTCCTCGTTCTTTGCTGTGACCCTTGCTTGAGAAGGAAAATTAACTTGGTTAAAAATACTTTGAACAGACCTAAGAAAACAACTGAAAATTCTGGAAAGATATTCCAGAGGTCAGATGAATATTTTCTTCATGCTTTGTCATACTTGTACTCAGCACAAACTCCCTTGTCTTTCAGTACTCTCGGTACTTCAGACTGGGCAAGACAACTAGAAACATCTTCACTGCATTGTTATAATTTGCAGCTACTACATTGAATTTTAATACTTTGAAGAACTCTATCTGGTCTCCTAACTGTTCACAGTAATTATTTCTATCAACTCCCACACAATATTCAAAACCTCTCATTTCAAAATGGTTAAGAAATGACTTGTGGCCAAGACATGGCTAAGCAAGGAATAATGCTGGTAATTTAGGAGAAGTCTACTCACCAATGTAGCAGCAAAGTTTGAGCTTCAAATAATTAAAAAATGACAGAATACTCTGTAATGTATAGGATGCTTCAAGCTCCCATGAGCTCATTCTCAGCTGGAAGCAAGCCTGTTTCTAGCAAAATGTGCTTTAGTACATGAACTTCTGAATTTTCTATTTATAGGAGTGCATTTGTGACAGAACCCTAAATGCACAGGGACAGGCAATAGTTAAAGAATAACTGAGTTTCACTCCATGCTCTTGGATATATTTTGGAGCAGGCAGGGGCAGATTTTGATTTTGACAAACATGAGGATTCTGTAAGCCAGTGTCAGGAGGTATGAGCACAAGAATCAAATGATGGCCATTAATACAGCACTGGCAGTTAAACTGTAAATGAGCTTGAATACAGTTATCTGAAATTAATATATTTCCTTTTTCCTCAAAGTACAAAAGCTTTCTGTGCCTGAACAAAAGAAGGGACACTGTTGCTGTCAGAGGAAGTGTTATCTGTGGGGAATGTCTTTACCTCATTTTCACTTTGCATTAATCAAGCAGCTTCTATAGTGAGTTTGGGAGAGGTTAGTAGTACAGCTTACCAACTACAAAGAGACAACAAGGTAAAGGAAATTCTGGTGGGGAAAAAAAAAAAAAAAGCACGTTTGCATGGACTGAAAGAATTTTCAGGTTTGTAGGTTTTTGCATTATTATTCTTTGCAATTTACAAAAGTCAAAGCGTTTCAGTGGCTTTTTTTCATGGAGAGTTTCTATGTTCCATGTCAAAGCAAGCTGATTTTCAAACTTTCTCTTAATATAAATCTTCAAAGTATGTCTTAAGAAAAAAAAAAAAAAAAAAAATCAAACACTGAAATACCTTTCAAACTACCATAAACTCTTCTATTAAATGTTTACTTCTGACTGCTTTTTAAATTTTTTTAGAATTGAAATAACTCTCCTATTATACATTTTTGGTGGGGCTGTAGGAGCAATGTTTTTTCCTCACTGGCTACCAATTCAAAAATTTAAACTGTTCTAAAAGAAGGGTATTTGGCCCTTTCCCCTGGAAAGTTTTGAAAGGGCAGCTGCAACCTTGAACATGTTCTGGTGAGTTTCATTGCCAAGGGGGACTTGTTTTGGGGTGACAGTAATTCAGGCAAGTCTCTAGTGCCCTCCATGGCTGTCTGGGAAGCATACAACTGCATTCAAAATGCTGTAGTTGTGCCTGGTTTAGTTCAGGACCAGCTACATGAAATGCAATGCCAACACAGCATGAGGAGTTTATGCACTTACACGGTGGAAGGTCCAGACCTGAATTATCTGAAGGCCTCCCACATCTGAGATGTCTGAATTCATAATTCTGTATCTGAATCTCCTTTTCTTTTTCTTCCTCCTGCTGATGTGCCTGACACAAGGGAACACAAAAATAAATGTTCCTGAGAGACCAGACTACAGCATCCTCTGTGTCTACTACAAAGGAACATATGGTTTTATTCTATACCTTACAATGTGCACCACGTTTTCAGTCTGCTTTCACAGACTCTGGCTAACTTTTTGAAGAGTTCTATAAGACAAAACTTTTAATCTTTTTCCTTTACTACTGAAGAAATGGTGAAGCTGAAAAAAAGCCAGTGAATTCAAACATAAGGCAAAGGCATTGTCCATCTAGACCTAGATGCTGCCAGGACTTTCTGACTAGTGCCTGACTGTGGTTACTTCAGTGTGTTGTTGCCACACTCTGTCCCTCTGTATCCTGCATTTACTGCTTCTCCTTTCTGCTGGTCTGCATGTCACCATGAAGGTCTGTCCTCCCCTAGTCCTTTTTGTCTACTGTTGTAAGGACCGTGTTTGTGGAGAGCAATTTTCAAGGCAGGGCCTCTCTTGACACACACAGCTTTTCTGCGATTCCTGCTGGGTAAAATAACACATCCACAAGACAGGTTGTACCCTGCAGCCATTTAGAAATTCTCTTCACACAAACCAAAGGAGAGTTAAGTTCTTATTCTTTCTGTAGGGTTTGCCACAAATCAGTAGAGGCAGTTATTGCTGCCTGACAGGGCAATTGAATGAAGAGATTTTCAGAGGTGGTACTATAAAGGACTTTGACCATTGATATAAACTACTCCTTAATAGCTTTTTTGTGAGTTCCCTTGTGAAGAATATGTGGTCTCATGCTACAACCAAAAGTCAGCAAGTGGTTCATCTTCTACTTCAATTCTCCTGGTAAACACAACTAAAGAAAGAAATATGGCAGAATAATGAAGTAAGGGATCTAAGTGATGTTTAAGAGAGGACCTGGAGTGTCAAACTAGCTCAGATACAAAGATAAAGAGCAGTGATACCATTCATGTGATCAAGGATTCGACAAGCCAGTGGACATATCTGGACCTATAAAAACTTGTCTATGAACTATGCTGCAGACATGCTGGGTTTTGAGGGTCATGATGGCATTTGCTATAATCAGAGTAGTCAAAAAGACTGTGGGATGGTTACCTGAGAAAGGATGAACAAAATTAGACTTGCTCTTTTGATACTCTTCTGTTTGCCTGCAAGGGATCATTATAGCCTCTTCTGTCTAAAAAACAATGGTGTTTATGGACTGCTGTTATCAGTCTGAAGGCCCATAGATCTGGTAGAGGATCTCCCTACCAGAATAAATTCTGAAAGTACCAGTTGACTTCATTCAAATTTGACAGAGGAGTAGGGTTCTCAAATGGCAACCCTCAAGTTCCATGAAAACCTGCAACTATGAAAAGAGAAGAGCACAGTGGTATCTTCAATGGCAAAAATGCTGCTGGATAAACGAGTCCTTTCCTAGACACCAGCAGGCTCAGCCACGAGTCACAAAGCTGTGCAAATGAGATTTCCTTCATTGTGCTGCTCTCAGCAATATTTGTTTATCTAAACAAGCACATGTGATATGTGCTGAAGGATACTTGGGGCTGGGTGACATTCATGAGCAATCAGCTTCTCAATGAAGCTGAGGTGTATGGGCCTGTGATTAAGGTGGACAATCACGGAACAGAAGATGAAATTTCATCATCATGTCAGCTGCATCCTCACAGGGTGAGACAGGCACTTCATTTTCTCCTCTCTGTCTCTGTATCCAGAAAATGGACACAGTCATTCAAGCAGAAAGAAGAATTTGCAATAAATGATGTATTTGACTTTGGTCCTTCTGACTTACAAATGCTTGTGAGGAGACCACAGTTTTCACTTTTGAATGGATTTAGTGTGTATTCTCAGGCACACCTCCTTTGCTCACCCTCTCACCTTCCAATAGTCCTTACAAAGGAAAAGAATATGGGCAAAATGTTTTACTGAGAAACTAAAGTCAAGCCCATCTACAGTCCATGCTCAACAAGTGGCACTCCACAGACAGAGAGAGGGAGTTCTGGACAACAAATAAATATATAAATAGTTAAAACGTGAGGTTCTATATGTAACTTCAGTAAGCCTCTTCAGAGATTTATTCACATGTTGCCATGAGCTACTTAATTAAATTTCAGTTAATAACCAAGAATGGTGACATAAATACTTCTTCCAATTGTTATTTAATTAATTTTACATTAGCATTACGTGTCAATTAAATGCTTAACACCATCTCTTAATTTTCCATATTAATAAGCAATACGCACATAATTAGGTTGAATATGAAACCTCAGATCCATCTAGCATTCTGGAAAGGTAGTGTGTCCAAGAAGAAGCAGTTGCTGGATTACTTTGTAGTTGATTTCTCTTTATCAGATCAACTCTAGGATCAAATTATCTGGTGATTCAATATCATGTCATCAACATAAATATGCTGACAAAGAAAATCATGTTCTGATCGTATATTCAGCTATTTAAGACATATTTTGAAATTTAAGGAACAGATCTTCGTTGTGCTTTTATTCTTCAAATAAATATGTTATCTATTTCTGTGCTGTAGTATGCAACGTGCATTCAGGAAGTTTTAGACCAGAAATGAACCTAAGATTGAAGAAAATCAGCTGTAACAGAAGAGCCAGACTTTGTCCATTAACTGATCATTTGGTCAGCTTGGTTCCCTTTGCCTCCATCAAGCATTTGAGGGGGCAGATGAGACTTGTTTGCTCTATATCGTGACTTTTAGAGTTACATTACTATTACTTTTGCCAGGTGGTACTAAAGCTGTGCTTATTTCATCTCCTATCCTAGAAAAGTTTCTTCCTGAAAGCAGCAGACTCCAACCGCCAGAGCAAAGGAGGTGGGATATAAGAAAACATCTCCACAAATCAAGTAGCTGAGTAATCCCAGTGTGCCAAGCAACATGAACACTGGCTGCTCCAGAGCAGGGAAGAAGTCTAAATTTTAATGGTAATGAAGGTGGGCAGAGAAGAATAAATACTGTCTGAGTCTGCTAATTATGAAGAGAGATGGATGTCTGCTGTAAATCAGTGTGCTGTGGGGAGAGAGTCTTGAGACAGATTAAGTTATTATTCATACTGGGGCTGTTCAAATAAATCAATGGAAATTCCATCAGCAGCAGATTCCATTTTTGTTTCCTTTCTTGATTTATGGGTTATGCCTTTGGTCTTTTTCTTAGAATCTCCTTCTACTTTATTCCTAACAGGTATATATAATCTAATCTGAAGCCACCAGATACTTTTTTGAACAATAAATATATATATATATATATATATATATAACATCCCAGTGACATGAGAATTCACAGGACAAGCTGAGTTTCTTTATCTTTTCATCTTTTTTAATCATTTCAGAGTACTTACTGAATTTCACTTTGCTTACATTACCTACCAGAAAAGCAAGGATTAAAATAGTGATTTCCTCCATGTTGTTTAGCCTAGTCTTTTAAGGAAATGGTATCAATGTAGTCACTTCATGTGTCTCAGCAGATTTTTTTCACTCATTTCAACCAACTTTGGAGAAGGATAAATGTCTCAGGGACACAGAGTTCCTAGTATAATGAAAACAGGCACTTGGGTAGAAGACACCAAGTGCCCCTATCAGGAAAATATAGTGGATCCAGATCAGATATATTATTAATAGGGAAGAACTTAAGTGAAAAACAGGCAGAAACTCAGGTCCTGAGATCTGCCACTCATTTCCTTGTCTATTTAGATGACAAATTCTTTCTAGTGATGGCTATCTTTCTGTGTTGAAGTAGAACATCTCCTGTATCATGAGAGTGTATAGGCACTGCAGTGGGAGAAACATTAAATAATCCATGACATGGCGTCAGGAAGCCCAAAAAATATTGCATTGCATATTTAACCTTAGTTTTACTTTATAAAGTACCCCAGCAGCAATGTCTCAGGTTCTAAAAATAGATAATGATGTGAAGTCTTGGAGAGTCATTATGTTTACCAGATTTTCTAGTGATGTCCCAGATGCAGGGGAAGAAGTCTGGCTTCTATAGTCAACAGATGAATGCCCAAGCACTGCCTACACAACATAACAGAGCATGGAAAGTAGAAGCATGTTTCCTCTACGGAATGGACAGACATAAACAGGTATTAATGGAGTCCAACATCCTTTTAACAAGAGCAAGCTAATGAGCTGGACATGTAGCAAAGAAGGCAATAGTTGGGGACCAGCTCACATCTACAGAAACCTATGTTATCATCAGGTAAGTGCCTGAATGTATGCTAGAAAGGTCCACCCTCTACCTATTAACTATGTTAATGTTAAACCTCTGACTACATTATAGAAATAATGATGCAGACAGTAAAAAAAAAAAACTGCACAGAAAGCACTTAACTCTTCCTGTCTTTTTCTAGCTTGAAAGAGACATTTATAACCAAAGAGCCTACAGTACCAGTCTGTTTTTTACCAAGTGCCCTCTTGCTCTGCAACTGTGAAAAAAAAAAAAATATGTTTTGTACATCGAGGCAGTCTGGAATGGTATGTTTAGATGCCCAGTTCCCAGCAGAGTATTTGCAAATCCAGTAATTGCATATCATTTCCTCATTTGTTGCAGTTGTTGTTGCCTGTGCACTAGTTTACCTGTGGCTTTGGGCCACTTAAATTAGCAGTAGAGAGGGCTATCTTTAATGCTCTTCTCTCCAATGGTTTGTTTGAAGCAATGTCCATACATCTTGGGGCCTTGTAAGTAAAGCAGCATGCTGCAGAGCTTAATTAAAGAGGAAATAAAAAAATAAAAAAAAAGGAAAGAGAAAAAAAGTCTTTCCCTAGTGAGCTGAGAGAATTGCATACTGCTGAAGCTGATGGGATGAGATTGATTGTCTGATGTTAACAGGCAGAAAAAGGAAACTTTTGACTGGGTGGGGGGTCTATACTTCATTAGGGACAACACCATTAAAAAGGACTTTCACTTATAATCTACTCAGATTTCTTTTTATTTCTGTATCCAGCAGTGATTTAAAGTAATTCCCATCCTGTCTCCTGCTGTAAGCTTGCAAGGAAAAGAAGCCAGTTTTATACACCAAAGCCAAACTGACAGCCCTTTTTCTCTCTCATGGACCATTAGCATGGGACCACCAATACACCCAGGTCATGGCTGTGCTATTTCCATCAAGCATATGACCTGTCCTGGAAATGATTTCATTATCTCATCCAATTAGTCTGGAAAAGACACTGGGAAATGTGGTCCACATGATCCCTACTGACAACCAGGTCCATCATTTCCCATTTTCTGGAGGTGCCTATGTCAGGACTAGTAGCCACCATTTCAGAGCCCTCAGGACTCTCCTTGCTGTCTGTAAATGCATGCAGAAGGCACAAAGCAGTTTTCTATAGGTTACTGAAATGGTTGGGCAAGCAAGTTTACAATTAGCCAATGACAACAGAGACAGAACATCAGTTTTCTTTTCCCTCCAAAGTAACAAAGCATTTTTAAAAGAGTACTTTTTGCTTAACAGAATGCCAGTGTGATCTCTATTGAACACTGAAGGTCATCCTTGAGGAGGAAAAAGCATGTTTCCACTAAAACATATCCTGTATATTTGGCCCAGTGATACAAATCATTTAGTTTCCTCATGGTATTTTAGTGATGTATGTAAAAGAGGTTGAAGACAGCAATCCAGTCTCCAGCAAAAAAAAAGGTCCACTCCATGCCATGCATGCACAAAACCAATTCATGTTGCAATCAAGCAATTTTAGTTAGAGCACAGAGGCCAGGAATTCATGTTTTTCAAGAACATTATGAAACATGGAAGCAAAGAGAATAAGCACCTAGATAGCTGCAGTCTGACCCCTTGTTATCTGAAAGCCTGGTTGGACTGGGCTTTGGGCAATCTGTTTAGTGGGAGGTGTCCCTGCCCATGGAAGGGGGTCGGAACTAGGTCATCTTTAATGCCCCTGCCAAGCCAAACGATTCTATGATTCTATGAAAGTAACACTAGAAGGTCTTCATCTGTTATTGAAATTTGCTTCCTCTGTACAAATATGCAAAAAAAAAATCACAATGTCTATACTGGAGGCACAGTACCCCCACTCTCACTGCTCAAAGGCTGTGTGCTTGACTCTAGAGAGCACTTTTGTGATGGGACTTTTAGCACATGCCCCATAACAAAAATAGCACCTGAGCAGACAGGTAGCATTTTACAGCAGTGTAACCACCAGCCCTGTTACTGCAGTTGGCTCTAACTTGTTCTTCTCCCTGGGAGGCACAACAGCAGGCCTTGCCTCTGGATGGGTGGCCAATAATTTTCTTAAGAGTAATTTTGCTCACAAAAAACATGCATGGACACATTTAGATGGGTCCCAGCTCTACCGGCAAGGTCATTTCACTGCACAGGGTTATTTGACTGCTTTTATTATGCCTGCTTTCTCTACCAAATCCTCACCTTTTAATGACTGTACATTGGAGTTAAACACATCTCTTGACATAAGGCACCAAAGAAAAGGCCTTTCCCTTTCCTCCCCATGTCATTCCTGTCTGCCTCAGAGGAAAGCTTCCCCACACACCTGTGCTGCCTCCACAAACAAGGTACTTATGCTGAAACTGCATGTCCAGCCCTCTGCGGTCATAGAGATTAACAGCCCATGCAGCTTTTCTTCTTGGTTCTTATCAACTAATCAAGGATCTCTGTTTTTGTATCATTTCACAAATATCACTCCTTTCCCTGGGATCATATTAGCTGCATAATAATGACCTGTAAGTGCCAATTGTAATATTCAGCTGACCTTCAAGGTAAATTGTGCTTTGCATTTGCCTCATACACTTTCATAGGAACATAATCCGCTGTCTAACATAAATGATCATTTCCAAAGAACATAATGGTTCTGAGTGCAGACAATAACTGACTGCAATTTGCTTCATGAGCAATTTTATTTACATCGACAGCAACAGAACTAAATTGAAAGGTCTGCTCTTTGACTGCGGCTGTGTCTATGCTAACGCCATAAGTATGTTCAGCTTCAGGAAATCAATTCACCTTTGATTTAGCTCTCTGTATTATTAACACAAGAATAATACTGAATATAGATTTCCTGCCCAGATGAAATGTGAACGTCTCTCTTCATGCCAAGGCAAGCACCACCCAAATTATTGAGAAATAACCATTTGATGGAGGGAGAGAGTGTATCTCAGAAGGGCTGTGGGTAGGATTCAAACAAGTGGAGCTGGATAAAGATAGCTGCCATGCAGACACACTCAGGAAGCTCCATGTCGTTGTGTTCATGGACTATTGGGTGATCCTCATGACATGCTAAAGGCAGCCCTGAGGCAGCCTTCATAGTCACACATGGACTGCAAGTGGAGAAGCAAGATCTTTAATGTGTTTGGAGTGCATTGCCCAGAGAAGGCTCTGCATGACATTGCCACATTGCTAAAAGGTGGGTAGGACATACCATACTCAGTCTTTCAAAATGCTACAGGTCACTGCCAGAGCAACATAAAGCCAGTTCTGGGCACCACAGCACAAAAGGATGTAAAACTGTTGGAGAGTGTCCAGAGAAGGGTGACGAAGATGGTGAAGTGCCTAGAGGGGAAGACATGTAAGGAGCGGCTGAGGTCACTTGGCCTGTTCAGCCTGGAAAAGAGGAGGCTGAGGAGAGACCTCATCACAGCTTCCTTGTGAGGGGCAGGCACTGACCTATTCTCCTTAATCACCAGTGACAGAACCTGCAGGAATGGTGTCAAGCTGAGCCAGGGGAGGTTTAGGCTAGACATCAGAAAGAGGTTTTTCACCGAGAGGGTGGTCGCACACTGGAACAGGCTCGCCAGTGAAGTAGTCACTGCACCAAGCCTGTCTGAACTTAAGAAGTGTTTAGACTGTGCACTTAAGGTCTAAAATTTAGACTGCACAGACAAAGCAGGCAACCTAGGCAGACCAGAACCTGCCTGACATGGAGATGGTGTGGGATGCCTTAGACTCACTGTTTTCTATAAATTCTCCTTTCCTTGTGTAACTTCATTTTTGTAGAGGGAGACTGCTTTGATGCTAAGTATACCCCAGTTTTTGAAAGCTGTTTTTGTTAAAATAGTCGTGTGTCATGTTTCCTTAATCAGAAAGATGATTCACAAGGTGCTATTCAGAAGTTAAGGGAGACAGTTTGCCATTTTATTTATGCAGAAAATGTGTGAAGCACCCCAGGTGTTACCAATCCCAAAGAACCTGCAGATTACACAGAAAGTAAACAGCTCGTAAACATGAATGTAGAGAGTGCTTATATGTGATAACGATTATGACAGATTTCAAGTCATGATCGATGTCCATCCAATATTAGGCTCTGTTCCCATTCCAGTAACAACCACTATAATTTTTGTTCCTATTCTATGAATTCTTCTTTAAAAAAAAAAAAAAAAAAGTTTACTGTGTAATTAACCAGATATCTCTGAGCTAAAGAGCTTCCAATCTAAGCACTTTGTACCTTGTGGCAGTAATTTCTGTTAAACACTCAGAGTGAAAGTGAGTATCTTCTGCTGAAGTGCTGTCTATTTCTGTGTGTAGCACTGATAGAAACCAAACACTACCTGATATGGGACCTTGATGTTCCAGTGATGCATTAAATTCCAAACCATTCTCTGAAGTTTTCTACATCTAAATAATGTAGAGAACAATCATAAAAGCTGCATGGATTATTCAAGAAGAGCTTGATGTCCTTGTTAAGTGTGGCAAGTGGAATCGAAGAAAGGTTAAGTTACCCAGTATCTTCTGATAAGTATGCAACATTATTTTAACTCTTAATCTAGTACATTAACAAGAAGTCCATCACTGCAAGCCAGTAACTATTAAAGGTGGGTGTGATGAATTTAGTGAATCTATTCCAATTTACTCCCACTGAAGATTTGGTAAAGGTGAGGGAATCACATAGTAAATTATATTTAGATTTTTCTGTGATGACAGTCTATGAAAGAAAAAGCCCAGACAAATTTGGGCTGAGTCACAACAATATTGCTAGCTGACATTAATGCTAGGAGATCACTAAAGAAATATGAACTCCCTCAAGGTCAGGAAAAGAAGTTTTCATAGTGAAGACTAAGAAAGGGAAAGGAAGCCTGTCTCAAGTGCTCCAGCAGCCCCTGAGACTGTCACCGGGAAGACTTAAGACTTTGCAAGCATTCTTTGACCTCCATCAGAGGCAGTGATTGAGAGCAGGTGGCAGTAGTGTGAAGGTGACTTACAGCAAGGAGAAGAGCAGAAGGAGCCCCATGCAGTAGTGACACTTGTACATGCAGTCATGGGCTGATGTATGTCTTCAGTTACCAGTCCCTCCTGTGTTCTGGAAAAGAATGACAAAGATAGCTGTTAATAAAAATAAATAATTATAATTTATTTTAAAATATTTTTAAAGCTTAATTCAATAGTAACCTAATTAAAAAAAAAATAAAGTAGAATAAAAATATATGATTGAGTTTCTTTGTTTCTTCCTTTTGTTTTGTTTTGTTTTGTTTTGTTTTGTTTTGTTTTCTCCAGAAAGTATATAAATAGCCATAAAAATGTCAGTGGAAGAGAGGGAGATGAGCAAATAAAAACAAAGCTTCTGGTGAGCACAAGAAGTTTATAACCTGAATCCCAAAACTGCTGTTATCTTGAAGTCAAGTTATCATCACAACTTGGAGTACAACCCAGAGAGACAGCAGAGCCAGTGGCAGCAAGGAGCCAGGCCTGTCAGATTAACCATAGCCCCATGATAACACGAAGCTGTGCTAGACTATGTGGTTACAACAGCATTGAGCTCAGCAATCCATTGCCCCAGGAAAAGCAGCCATGGCACAAGGAGGTGCAGGGGAAGGGAAGGGAAGGGAAGGGAAGGGAAGGGAAGGGAAGGGAAGGGAAGGGAAGGGAAGGGAAGGGAAGGGAAGGGAAGGGAAGGGAAGGGAAGGGAAGGGAAGGGAAGGGAAGGGAAGGGAAGGGAAGGGAAGGGAAGGGAAGGGAAGGGAAGGGAAGGGAAGGGAAGGGAAGGGAAGGGAAGGGAAGGGATTTGCATTTGTGTGCCTTGAAGAAGATGGGAGTAGGTAGTGGGACAAGTGCTTGGTGCAACCCCAGCAGCATAATATCTTAGGCCACCCTGTCGTTTGCTCAGGGATGATGAAAGTGAGAAGGACCGGATGAAAAGACTGGGTTGTCACTGTGGATGGTCACCAGATCACACACTGCACCTCATGCCAAGCTAAAATGGTTTGGAGCAGCTCCCCTCCCTGCCTCAGAGTGGGAGTGGCAAGGAGAAGATCTCCAGGTTTTATGGAGACTGACTGTCCCACCAAGTCTTTGTCCCTTGTATGAAAGCATCCTGAGTCACCTGGACCCTCCCTGGAGCTAACAGTTCAGGCAAGCAACCCAGAGCCCTGTCAGTCTTTCCCCTTCTGAGTTCTACACTAGTGTGCTAAGACACCACTTGTTCTATTTCAAAAGACAATTGTTCATCTCATTACCCACACACCTACAGATTTTTTTTTTGAAAGATTTCAGAAAAATATTTAAAAATTACAACCAATCTTCTTTTAGGAATGGTAAAAATTCCTATCCATTTGTATATTGTATTAAAATATATTTCCATGACAGTTAAATGCATTCAAAACATGTATCCATTTTGTGTAAATTTGTATATAAACCCATAAGGTAAATATTTTCTGGGTTCCTTGATGACTGCTTTTATTTTTTAGATCATCTCTATTGTCAATTACACACTTTTCTGATGTGAGGATTCTGACAGCAAGAATAGGAGAGATTTGCAGCAAATGCCTCCAATTAAAAAGCAGAAAACCACAGCAGGAGCAAGTGATGTCCAAATTATGAAGACCATGTCAGTCCATGTTGGTAATCACATTTCCACAGACAGAAAAAAGATGCGTGTCCTACCATTAAAACAGGGCATTATGCTATTGTACACTGAATATGTATTCCCATAGAGGGACTTTTCCTTCATCAGGCCTTCAATCTTAAGGGTTCTGGTGTACCAAGAATTGCTGTTCATGTCTCAGCAATGCCTCATGATTTAGACATTAAATGCAATCAAATATATTAAGAAGTGTAGTTTAATAATCCACATCCTCTTTCACTTCATTTTCTATTTATTGCCACAGTATGCAGCAAATGTGAGGCATTTCATGGCTAACAAGATTCAGAAAGGTATAAAAAAGAAAGAAAGGAAAGCCTTGAAGATGGTTTTGTTTTGCTGGTTTCACACAGTTCATAATGGGACACTCTGCACAGCATGTGGTTTACAGAGCTGGGCTTATTCCAATGGGAAAATAGTAAATGTGAAATGGGTTTATATTCTGTGAGATACAGATCAAGTGCCCTGCTTTCATCAAATGAGTCCTGGAAAACTTTCTTCTTATTTCACACAGACGTGTAAATTCATTAAATCTTTTAAATCTCATTAAATTACTTGAGGGGGAGGTAGCCAGAACCATCCCTGTGCCTGCAGGAAGTTTAACCAGTGCTGTACCTGGGGCTAGCCACCAGCAAGGATGAGCTGCATCCCCAAAAATCTTAAAGATTAAAATGCTGGTGTGGCAAAGCACTTAGGGAATGGTTCAGCTGTGTCTGCTTCTCCTCACAGCTACTTATTAGCATATTGAAAAATGCTTTCTGAACCTCAGCTGCAAGGCACGAAAGGAGGGATGGTGAAGGAGCAGGAGGAAGGCAACCTCCTTCCCACTGACCTGCCTGAGCACTGCTCCTCCTGAAAAGAGGACTGGCAGCCAAGTCCAGGTTCTGTTATCTCTGGGTGACTGCTGAGATCACTGATGTTTCTCCTGATTTTGCACCCATCTGAGGATAGGGCAGCATACAGAATTTCTGGGCACTGCCTGCTGAGATGGATTTGATCAAATGCCCATCATGTGAAATCCACCAGAGCCTCTATTTCAAGGCAGCTCATAGTAAAACTGACTTGGAGCAGGTGGCCAGTGAGTTCCTGCAAGAGGGCAACATCCCCAGGTCAGCACAGATGCCTAGAGCCATAAAGCTGGGGATGCTCCTTCTTAGCCAAGTCGTGCCATAAATACATTGTGAAGGTTGTTTTCTGTCCTGCTGCCATTTCCTCACTTCCAGCAGTGACATACAAACCAGCTTTGTCATTCCTACACACACATACAAAAAAACAACTTTAATAATGAACACCTCCCCAAGTTTTGCTGCTAGTAAATGACAGCATTATAAAGTATTGATACGGAAGCTCAAACTGATTGGAAGGACAAGAGGTGTGTCCAGCTTTCTCACTGCACTTTACCTTCCCGCTGAGAAAAGTTGAGGCTGCTATTTGGCCCCACGGGAGTTTCAAAAGAGAAAGGGCAATTGTGAGCTTTCTGCTGAGCTTCCAGCCTCTCAAAATGTCAAAGCTAAAAAAATAAAAATAAAAAAATCAAATGATCATAAGTAGTGCAGATGTTCAAGGTGGAGAAGGCCTCTTCAGCTATTAAGGTCACCCCCCGTTGAAAGCCTGGCTAGTGGGTTTGGCTTCTGCATTTAGAAATAAAGTATTTCCTTTAGGCTGAAAAAAAATTTCTCTTCCCAATGGGTGGAGAATCAATTTTTTTTTCACTGTTTCTGGGATGGGAGATCATTCTGCTGCTCACCCCATTGCTCACATGCTGGCCAATAACTAGGGTCTCACCTGGCCATGAAGGAGGAGAAACCATTTTGATGTATTTTCCTGGGAAAAAAAGGAGGTTTAGCACATCCTGCCCTGTTGTTTTATAATTCCTTCTGGTTGTAGCTAAATGCTGTTTCTTTGGAGAACGTGGCCAGCCAGTAGCTGTTTGCCTCAGCACTCAAAACCTTTCCTATTTGCAGTTATTTCAGTTGCTGCACCGCCATGACAGGGCTGATAAATTCAATTCTGACTGCAATGGGACCAGGTGACAGCTGAAAACAAAAAAGCACAAGTGATCCTGACAGTGCCTCACTTCAAAGAAAAGAAAAGGCAGGGTAGGAAAATGTTCTTGAGGCAATCTGGTGAAAGGGAGCTGCTACTGAGCCGCTGCATTCATCTGAGTTTTTCCAAAGGTCACTCTCATCCTCCCTCTTTCCCTGGTCTCCCATACACCATCTGTGGTTCAGATAACACAGCTTTTATTGGGCTCTCCACCTGTCTCAGCAAAACCTGATTACATATATTTTTCTCTTGTGGACATTTCCTCTCCTTGTTCACTTCCTTGCCTCTATTGTTTCTTTCATCTCAGGCTGATCAAAATTGTTGTACACTCAAGAGCAGCTCATACCTTGGGAACAGCTGAATCCCCAGCCCTACCAGAACTTTATAAATGTCATTAAAACCTTTCTTTACTGGTCTGCACTAATAATGACCTGTAGTTACAGTATCATGCAATGAAGATTTATGAGAACAATAGCATACAAAAACCAGTAACACTTATTGAGATAACACAAGCAAGACAATAGTATTTAGTTAACATAAAATGGAAACCAGAAAAAATGTCTATTACCTTGTAGGTATCTTGTAATTCTCCTATTCAAACCTTTTCATACTCAGCCCAGCTGCTGCTCTATAGCTTGTCTAAAAATTAGTGTAAAATTGTATCTATTGAAACTTGTTGCCACATGTAAAAAGATTTCATATCCATTTTTATATTTACATATAATTTTATCAGTATCGATATACATATATACATTTGCCTTTTACTAGCTTGTTACAGAGTTCCCATGCATTTGTGTGCTGAGTGAGTAGCTCTTGGTGGGGACATTGCTGCCTACCCTTAAGCTTGCAGACAGGCATGTGGAAAACCGGGCTTGGAAAGGATTT
Organism: Aythya ferina; assembly: GCF_964211825.1. Taxonomy (NCBI): domain Eukaryota; kingdom Metazoa; phylum Chordata; class Aves; order Anseriformes; family Anatidae; genus Aythya; species Aythya ferina. Next base: position 30,405,716 of record NC_140303.1, read on the forward strand.
GAGTATGGAAGGGGACACATGAGAAAGTTCAAAAATCCATTTCTCATAATAATCATTTAAAACATTCTAATCTTGTTAGGTATTATCTTGATACTTAAGCAACTATACTGATTTTATTTCATGGAGTATTGCTCTCTTAAACCTCCTTTGCATTACACATGAATGTGTGTACATGCACACATGTACACAAAACTCTACTACAAAATTTTCTTTTGAGATGCCACCAGCTAAAAGGTATTACACACCATTTTGTACTCCCATGCATGAACGTCACAGTTCAGCACAGCATTTAAACGCATGCTTAGTCTTGGAAGCCTCATTGATCCCTGTGCGACTTTTGCTGGGTCTAGAGTTAAGAACAGCTTTGAACCAGAGGTAAGGATGTATCTCTCTCTCAGTCTCCTATAGGAATGCAAGCATTATCAGCCAAGAAGGTATGCCCTTAGCAGAAAGCACTTATACATCTAAATATAAACAAAATACTAAGTCTTGTTTAATATTCCTGGTTCCCAACATTTTAAAGAGCTGTGTGAAGCCCTGGGATCCTGCTGTGTTGTTACACAAAAAGCAAACATCAGACTGGGTGCATTTACAGAATTGCTGTAGGATGGATCTGTGAAATGTTCCTTCCCTGCCCTGCTTCAGTGCTGCTACTGGGCCTGGAAAATGCTCTTTGAGAAAGATGTAAACTAACTTAAAAATAATTATTGGCTTAACAAGGATGATTAGGAATCTAGAAAGCCTGACTTCATTTGGGAAGACCAGAAAAAAAGGAACTGGTTTAAGTCTAATGACTGAAAAATAGACAAATTAGAATAGCAGATTTCACATGCATTGAAGGTAACTGTAGAGTGAGTCATAAATAAATAAATTCATGTCCTCTGTGGATAGAAGGTATTGACTTAAAAGCAAGCTTGAAGGATTTAAGTGAGACGTTAGGAAAAGGCTGGCAAAGCCCTGAATAGACTAACATCAGGAATGGTTTAGGTAGAGCTGATTCTGCCTTGGGGACAGAGCTGGGTCAGGTGGTGTTTCTGTTTCTTCCTCCTGCATTTTTTACTACAGAAAGTGGTACCTTTCAGCTTTTGGAGGAAGTTATCTTTTAGAAATATGTTTTTCCTGACACTTTTTGAGTTACTGAAAGTAACATTACTCTTTGGTAGTTCCAAAAGAGACTGGCCAATTTAGTAGCAATGCTTCCACTTTTCAGAGGCTGGGATTTCAAGGGGATCTTAAAGTTGCACAACTGCCTTAGACTTTCTACACGATTTGGACCTTTGGATGGTACTGATTTTGTGTTTGTTAACAGAAAATTGCAATTGCAGTTATAATACCATTTTATCAAAGAAGCAGAGCTGTAGTCAGGCTACTCACATTTTATCAGGGTATGTCTTGGTGACTAGGAGGGTCCCAACACTGAGAAAAGTCCTGGTGAGTCCACATGAGTTACTAGGTTTTGCTCTGCCTGCTCTGAGTGTGGTTATCAATACTGATGATGTACTGCATGATTCTCACTGTTGTAACCACATTGAGATCCTTTCACTGTGACTTTGAGACTGCAACTTTGTGACTGTGACTGTGACAAAGCTGTGACTTTGCCTTTGTACCCTTTGTGTTTATCGTTGTGGAGAGCCGTTGGAGGCTCTAGAGGATGATTTTGCACTTTCTGCAATGCAAAGTAGGCTGAAATGGACAAATAGACCTTGCCTTCAGTCACTTCCCAGCAAAGACAACTAGCTCCAACTGAAGAGGTTTATAACGATTAATAAATATCAGTGCCTTGTGTTTTAAACCGGGTGACAATATACAACACATAAAAGTTTTCCAAATCATGTTTCCAGCTGCATAGCCCATAATAGAAACAGGCAAAGCAACACACAGACTCTGCAAAAAGTGAGCTCCGCTTCATGGCTGACTCCGGGGTTTGTCATGACCAAAAAATGCATAACTTTTTCACCTGGTTCAAGTAAAAGATATCCTGGGGAGAGGATGGAGAGTGGTATACAAAGTATGATACAAACTTTTCCACATTACCACATAAAGCAGCAGGCTCTGTTTTAGACCACTTATCCCTGAAATTGTCTCTTCTTTAGTAAAATTGTGTCATTAGTTTTCTAACATTCAAAACCATCCAGATATATCACCTTATGCTGAAATGGCTCACCTCGTGCTCTCTGCACACAAACAAAAAAGTAATTGACTTTAAGTGCAAAAGGAGACCTACCTAAATAAAACCTCCTTCCTAGTCTGCATTGGCAGGCAGCAGAAAATAGGACAGCTTTGGAGGTGAGATGTCTTGTGGAGAAAAGAAGTTTCTGGAAGGTCACTCCCAGCAGGACAGAGATGCATTAGAATAGCCTGGTATTCAAGCACCATTGCTTATTTTCAAGGAAAATGGCAATTTCACTTTGATAGTCCCAGGAGATAATAACCTCCTTAAAACAGAGTACTTTACACTTGGCCATGGGCTAACTGTGTGGCTCCCAGGAAAATGGGCAGGCCCAGAGCAGAGGTTATCTATGCTCTGTACAGAGAGGATCTTTACTGGCAAAGGAGCACAAAATACACTAAAATGCAGAGAAGCCTTCATGCTCCATCGGCATTGGCTTTTGCTACTTCTAGGTTCTGTACCTGTGGTGATGTGAGGCTGATACCATTTAGCCATCCCATGTTTTGCACGGCTCCAAGGTGAAAATTGGTTAATTATCCACTCATTAAGTTACCTTGCTTGAGACCCTATTTCCATAGCAATCAAGCCACTAATACTGTTAACTCTGCTTCTGAGATGAAGCAGAGCAGCCTACAGGTTTGTTCAGAGACAAGACACCCTCAAGGTTTCTGAACATCCCACTGAAACCCTTAATGTACTTGAAACTTCTTTTTTTGCTTAGTCTGTTAGTTCACACTGTGAGAGGAAGCAAGATTCAGGGAGGCAGAGAAGGCAGGAGAGTGAGCAAGACAACTGAAAGATCAGGGAGTCCTGTGCACAAAACCAGCCTCATTTGTGTGATATGTGCCGTTGTCGGTCAGAGCAACCCAATTAGACTTTCTCAGCACAGTGCCTATTCATGAGCCTGAATACTTTCTCCTGTTCAAGCACTGTCAACAAAGAACTTTGCTCTGAGCTGTCCAAATATTCCATAATTAAGACGAATTAGCAAGTAGAGAAGTAACTGCAGCAAGAAGAAATAAGTAAGAAACAGTTGTGCAGAATACTAATTTCCCTACTGAAGTTTTAAGTCTGAACTGATAGCCCTATGCACTTCTTTGCTGGCTTTTCCTTTCTTCTTTTTTTCTTTTCTTTCCCCTTCTCTTTCCTTCAGTAACAGAAGAGTAAAAAGGACAAAACCAATAGCTACTAAACTGAAGCACTACTTCTTTCTTATCTTTTTCATTTCCATGCTACTCTTTACAGAGCCCTTTGAGCTCACAGAACATCTCCCTGCTTCTTCCCTGAAACGCTGATTAAACCAGAAGAGTCAAGAGTGATGGGAAACAATAAAACGGGAAACATGTTCCTGCCACCTACAGTCTGAAAGCACTGCTCCATTCATCAGCAAGCACCACATCTCTAGGAGAAAGGGAAATGTTAAATGGCTTTCAACTTTGTATTTGAAGCGACCATGATCATCTTCCAAGAGATGGGTAGAGGAAAAGGGATATGTCACATCCTAGGTTTTCTCTGCTGCCTTTTCTCTTGTGGTCTACAGGCAACACGTGATGTTTGGATGCATCAAACTCATAATCAGGAGCAGCTCCTTCTCGGCTTTCCCTCTTGCAGGTCACAAGCACAGTGAAAAAGTTTAGCAACCAGATGGCAGCAACCAGTCTGAATGGCCATGCCTTGCTCTTAGATTTTCTGTCTCACAGGGTCCTCAGCCCTCAGAAAAGGCTGCAATGCTTCTGCTCAAGCCCTTTTTGTGCAGTTGGCTCTTGGAACAGTTCCTCCTCACAAATAGATATGTAATAGGCAAAATAGACACTTTGGATTGACTGAGTTTAGACTGAGCCTGTGGGCGACAGGACTTACATCTCCCTCCTTAAGCATCATTTGTGGTACTTTCAATCTCACGGGATTTTTAATCTCTTTCCTATGATTAGGAACAACTTCCTTCAACCTACAGGAATGCAGGCAGTTGAACGTTCATTTTCTGCCTTCAGTTACAGGTTGGATGAGAATATGTTGCTCAGTTCAAGCCAGTTCGGGGCATTAATCCTCAGTCAGGAATTACAGCCTATAAACAGAAAAATCTGTGAGGGTAAAGCAGCAGCTGAAGTGGATATTTCCAAGGATTGAAACTGCATTCTGGCACTTACCTATCCCTTTCATCATCCTTTAAGGACCTAAATCCCAGGGAGTCTTAGCAGAGAAACCTTTCCTAAAATGATCTACTAGAAGTGTCTGATCTGTGTGAGAGGTGTAAAAAGAGCTTTGGTCATCAGAGGTTTCTGCTCACAAGAGAAAGGACAGTTCTGGAAGTGATGTAGAGGCCAGAAAGGAAGTTTAGTTTGTTTGACATACACAATAATATTATTTAATTAAAAACAAAAACAAAAACAAAACAAACAAAAAAAAACAACAACAACAACAACAAAAAAAAAACACTCATCATTTAGGAGAACTTTATTCCCTCTTACTGTTATGGGAGTTTTAGGATTTTCCAATGCAGAACACATCTTTACTCCTTAACTAATAAAAGCTGTTCATCAGGCACATGAAATGGGCCATTAGCCTTTAAAAAGAACAGGAATATATGGCCTCAAGTGTAAAAGTCTTTCAGTAAAGGCTTGTTAGGGCAAGGTGGACTTTTCAGTTTGGTTTTGTTGCACATTTCTTGGTGGGAGGTAGAAATAGGCATGAATGTGGCCCTTTTTGCTGGCAAACCAGTCTAGAAAGCTGCTCAGCCTCTTTTACCCTAGAAGAAATGTTTGCCCAGTTCAATCCCCAAGCACCTCCTTTCCCAGAGATTTCACCTAATTGGATTCAGACATTCAGAAATGCTGAGAAGTACTGGCTGCATGGGAAGTTCAATACAGAGAACATTCAGTATTCAGCCACCCCTGGCCCCAAGGTATATCATCACTGCAGAAACGTAGCCATGTTCCTCATTACAAACAAGATTGATGTATTTAGATCGCCCTGCAGCTCTCCTTAATCAGCTATCTAATTTTAGGCCTTTTCATTGAGACTGAGAAAGGGAGGAGGGAGGAAAGTTATTGACAGAGTTCTTAAAATACTGTAGTAAAAACCTACACTTGTTAATCATTCCCTTTATCTGCTTTATACCCATAAGATATAAACTGCTCTTCCCTCCCTCAACTCCTTTATCCCCTCCAGGATTCACATTGCAAAGACCTAAGATCAACTGAAAAAAATAAAAAAAATAAAAAATAAAAAAATAATAAAAACAAAGCAAAACAAAACAAAACAAAACACTTTGATGAGGTCTTCTCACGTTAGATTTAGGTTCTCTGTACTAGCTACCTCAACCCTTTTTTAGCTTCTTGGTTGTATTATGTTTTTAGTTTCAACCCCCAGTCATTACTGGTCTGTCCTATTGTCAGTCACAACACCAACAACTTTCCATTCCTTTGGCTCATTTCAACCACATTGATGAATGAGTTATTGACAGCAAGTAACCAGAAAGAGAAAAAGAAAGTGCTCTCAAGGAGATGCGTATTGTGTTTGAGCTTGTCCCTTTATTAGACATGAGGGAATCTACATTCACTGTGCTTGCCTACATTGATGTACCAGGACATGCTATGTCCATTTAGCACAGGAGAAAAACAGTGGGTGGTATTATACAAGACTGTATTGAGTCATAAAGGAAATCACTTTAATTCCAAGTGCATCCTGACAACATTAGTCTTGGAGTTTGAACATATGAATATCATATACTCTGCACTAGATCTGTAAGTCCTTCAGTAAGCCTGGGCTTTGCCTCCCCAAACTGGGAACCCAAAACCTCATCCTGTGACAAGACAGCAGAGATTAGCATTACCTTCCCCTTCACATTGGACTAACAGATCATACCGATTTTAATGTGTGCAGCACAGAGGAAATTAAAAGCCCCTGAAAGGAGCTATCATCAGGATCTGCAGACACTGCCAACATTTCCACATGTGTCTGCTCCTTCTGCTGTTTTGGTTGGGAAAGCCAGTACACCAAGGCTTGTCCTAGCATGTACTCAGCCAGCATCCAAGGTATAAAATGTGAGATTTGTTACATATTAGCCCCTGTTTGGTGATAGACATGAACTTCTGCTACGGTGCTTCAACTTATGCCTGCAGTCACAGTATGTGCGGTGAGAACAGCAGTCCCTGATTACTCCTAGATTACTCCTAGATTCAGTCATGTCAAGCAGACAAAGCTTGATTTGACTTCTACATCCTGCCAAACGTCACATTAGCATTAGCCCAGGCCCATTTTTAAAGCTCCCACTGTCAGAGCCTGAAGACTCTTAAGTTCCTCGTTTTGGACATGACTCTCAAAGACACAAGTTCAAACTACAAATGCTGGAGCTAAACCCTATACAAATCATCATTCATTTTCTAACACTAAAGGTGCTCTAAATAGGGTGAGCAAGAACTTGGGAAGGAACGCAGCCTTGACAACCTACTCAAAGTGACCAAGGAGACATTCCATGATTCCATATAATGTCATGCTCAGCAACAGAAATTGGGCAGAAATGTGGGTCTTGCAGGCAGTCATCTCTCTTGGAACAAAAATCCAGTGTGAAATATCATCCAAGTTTTTTGCAGTTGATCTTAGCTTTTTGTAATGTGGATGAGTCAGCATCAGTCTGTTTGTGAGAGGTATTAAGTGATTGCTTTTGCATCACTTGTTTGGAGGTTTTTTACCTTCTTTCCTCCACTTGTTGAAATGTCTCTAACTTTACCCACAAGTTTTTTCATTTTTATTCTTCCTCCCTCTGGAGTAAGGAGTGAGTGAGCAGCTGCATGGTTCTTAGTTGCTGGCTAGGTTTCTTGCTGTAACCACATCATCTGTGTAGCTCCCACCGGGAAACCCAGGGACTGTGATCCTAGAAAACACAAGAGCATTCTGACTCTTGCAGGTTAGTGATTTATCTCTATGTCTATCTGGAAGAGCAACGTCAATAAAAAGTTATTACAACTCTTTCTTTTCCTATAAAACTAAGTCAATAAGATATTATTGCAGCAGCTTGTTTTACAGGGAAGCCTGCTAGCAAAAAAAGCACACAGAGAAACAAGAATGGGGACTTGGGAGAGGTCCCCTAAATACAGAAGTTCTGTGTCTATCCACCAATTGTGTCTGAGGCAGCAGTTCAGCACCTGAATGCCATAAAGATGAATTTGACTCATTGTCTAGATGGCCTGATGGTTTTTCACAACAGCACTAGGTGGAAATTGCACCTGTCCGCCCTTGCTAAACAACTGCCTCAGCTTTCCTCCCTTTGGGATGCAGAGAAGACCATTTCCCGGAGACTAAAACTCACTTCACAAGATTATTCTTCAGTGGTGGATTTTATTATCTACAAATCTGAAGAGACCTAACTTGTTTCTTTATTTACTGTAGATCATTTAGATCCATGCTGAAAAGATATGCCAGTGTATAGCTAGTGCAATCTGGGATGAAATCTAAGGGGCAAGCAAAGCAAAGCAAAGCTGCAAGGGAACTGCTACACATGCTCTACAACTGAAGTACTGAAGATAACTGCCTACAAAATCTGTCCAAGGGGATCTCATTACTTGTTTGGTGGGCATCCCATCACCTGTCTGCCTATGTCACAGTCTGTATCCATGTCTTAACATATCTCAATGTCTATTGAATAGACTTGCGTTCCAGCAGTGTAAATCCATACAGTCTGGCAACTGTGAAAATCCCCATCACCAAGAGATCTAATTTTTGAGATTTGGTGTGAGACCAGGAAAAGTTAGTCCTCACTCAAAATTGACCTCAGCTGCAGTACTTTTTCTGTGCTGCAAAAACCCTTCCAATATGATACAGTCTTTTGTACCTCTCATCACTGATATCAGACAGGTCTTCAACTAATCCTTCTTGGGCTGTGAATATTAATTTCTTACCACAATCAACCTTTATTTAAATTAACAGCATTTGTTGGTAGTAGTCACACAAACTTGTTGGAGTTGCATAAGCAACCACATCCCCAGAAATTTTCATTTTAGCTGGACGCACATGAGAACATATGAAATAAAGCTAGTTGCTTCACACTAGATATGAATTATCAAGCCTTCAGTCTCTGGATATAGCAAAGCATTTGGTGTATGGAAAAGGGTGAAACAGAAGGAAGGAAAAATTATGAAAATATTACTCTCCAAAGTGTCTTTACAGACTCATGTCTGTGTATATATTAGAGGTATCACAGGAGGAGGAAGCAATGCAGGAAGAGTAGGAAAGGAGAGACGGTGTGCAACCTAGCAAGCTAATCCAGGTGACAGACTGGAGGGATTGTTCCTTTACTTGCACAGTCCAAATGAAATATATATATTTGCTATAGCAGTAGAGAGAAAACACAGCAGTCTGGTGTTCGCTAACCTCATTACAGTATAACTGATGGCAGAAAGAAACGGGGATGGGCTGGTTATAGCTAGTCCATTAATCAGGTCCCCGGCGAAGCATCTCAGCTAGAGTTAAAATTAACGTTAGCAAATTAATCGGGTCTTCACAACGGAAACCGCGAAGCATATGGTGTCAGCTAATGGAGAGGCTGTAGGGCTGAAGCCTCTGAAACTTCATGTCTTCCTGAAATCTAATTAGACCCTAATGGAAGGAAGACTGAGTGAAGGCTCTAATTGAAAATTACACTTCCAGTTCAATCAAAGCCTGCTTCCGTGTTGCTATTAACGGCCTTTTAAAAATAGCTGAATTCTACAGTGACCTTGCATACAAAGTGTTCGTTTACAGAGAGTAGCTGTATGGATAATCAATGGATGCCTCCGTGATGGATTTGGACCTGTTTTGTAATAATTTATGACTAGTGTGTATTGAACTGGCTGCTGGGATGTTGTCTGTATGAATGAATATATGGCTTAACCTAATACAAGCTGTCCAGAAGGAACGAACAAGCAGGTAAAACTGTCTGAAGGCAAGCCATTCCTTGACAAACACTCCAGAAGGGGTAAGAGAGAATGCACAGACAGGAAACAGCCTGGAAACAGAATTGATCTGAAGAAATGTCACATACCAGAAAAGGCAAACTTTCTCCAATGGAGGAATAATTGTTTTCCAGGTGGGTTATAAATGCCCAGACAGTTTCACCTGACTTCAAACATTGAAGGTTCTGAAATTAGTGTGTACTCAAGTACAATTGCTGTGGGTTCCCTCTATAACTTTTAGGCTGTTGCAGAGGCACTGGGAATCACAGTGCAGAGATGCCAGGCTGGCTTGAGAACAGACAGCAGAATATCTCCACCAGGAGCAGCAGGAGTTCTGTGACTGTTGTACTTTGAAGATCCAGACTAAAATTTGCTCAGCAGGGGCTCCTTGGTTAAAGCAAGGTCAGAAGTATGGGCAACATCTCAGACCTTAAAACTTCAAGACTTTCTGACTAGTGCCTGAAACTTTTCATGCCAAGACAGCTGGAGGCCGCTCTGCTCAGCTATGTGCATCATTCCTCTTTCCCCTTTGGTACACAACCCAACTGTACATCTTGTAACTGTCTATATGCTCTGTGAAGCATCCTCTGTATTTGCTCTTTGTATTTAGAATGACAGTAAGATTGTCCTCCATTTCACTTTCCCACAGCTCAGTTTACCTGTCTCAAAACCCCCATCACTCCCCAGGCTTTGCTACCCCAATGCCCTACCCTGCAGCCTTGGAGACTTCCTTGAACCTTCCACAGTTTGCCAGTTTAATTTTTATGGCTTGTTTCGCCTTTACTCTCAGCAGTGATTGCTGTGTTCCTTCTCACATCAACCAATGATTTTTAAACACCCCATGAAGTTTTGCTCTCCTGACACAGCCTGAAAGGCATTGATTCTTGCTGTATTAGGATTCTTTTCCCCAAGATATATTTGTTACTTCTAAGTAAATCAGAGAAGTCTTTCCACAGTTTTAACTCTGGCACAGCATTACATAAATGTTTGATGTCACTGGTGGCCTCTGATGTGAACTCTCCCTTCAGTACACTTCTGTCTCACTCTTTCTCTTGGACTTTGGGTTTTACAGGCTGTGGCAGGAGATGCATGAGCAATCATTTGTTCATAACTTGTCTGTCACCAACTCATGGCTCAGTTTGGTCAGCTCAAGTTTAGAATTGGTGGGATTTGTACATCAAGCTTGAGAAGGTAAGATTCAAGATTATCCTTTCAAGTTCTGGGTTATTTGGAGAAACATCTAAGTGCAAAATCCACTAAATAATACAGAATTACTTGTATCTAGAATCAAAATACTTAAAACTGTCTGGACAAATCAATAGAAAACAGGAACACAGTACTGAAGGACACCAATCTCTCCGAGCTGCAGGCAACCATAATTTCACTCTGTATCCCCTCCACACACCTCACAAAAAGAATCCGAACTGCTGCTTGACACAGCAGAGAAGGGATGAAGCAGTCCACTCACAAATGCTCAAGAGACCTTTTCTCTTTCCGCACAGGGATTTTTCCTCTCCCAGTGCAAAAAGCATAGAAAGCACTCACAAAAGAGCCTCTCCACGGTGAGGAGTGAGCAGCTCCAGGGATGGTTCTGCTGCTTTAAATGGAAAGACCTTAATGAATCAAGGTACTTTACTGGACACTCATTGCAATGCTAGATATTCTTGCAAAATGTGGCTGGCAAGCCATAATGACAGTATCAGAACCAGAACCCTGTGATAACTGAGCTTAAAGCAGCCCATAGAATAACAGTAAAAGAAATACCTATCCAACCAGAATTTTATGTATGGCCTCTCCATATATATTCTGTGAGTTCAGTAATTAATTACCATGACACAGGTAATTAGCAAATTAGTTAGAATAACTGGACCAACAAAGTAATTACCACTAATATTACACCTATGCATATTTAAATTCCCATAGTAATTTCAGACAGAGGGACAAGAAGTACCAGTGCCAGAAACCTGAAGGCAGGCAAATTCCACCTAGACGCCAAGTGAATATTTTAAACCATGTTTATGTCTGTTAAAGCACTAACAAATCAAAGAAAATCATGGTTTCTCCACATCTTCATGTCCTCAAGCCAAGACTACAAGGACTTATTCATGGAAGATGTGTTATGGTAAAATAAGAGTTATTTGATTCGATTTTTTTTTTTCATTCAGTAATGTAAGTTTCCAGACAGAAACCAGACTGTTCCACTTCTGACAATTATTTGTTGCTAATTCTATCTAGTTCATTTATTCTCCCTGCTGCTGCTTCTTCTGAAGGTATGTTCTGGGTAACTTCATGCCTTCTTTGATTCCATATAACTCCTTCATCTGCATGTCTGGACACTGCCATACACAGCTAATTTCACCTATGTTCCCTTTTAATTCAAATTAATAAACAACTGCATGTTCCTAGCTCTCTTTGTTGGTAAGAAAGTCTTTACACCCAATATTCAGACTTCTTCCTAAGATTTTATTCTCCAAGGCATCTGTTTTTTCCTGTTTTGTACTTTGGCAGTTTCCTCCATCTCACAGCAATATGTTATATTTGAGATAACATTAAATGAGTAATTCTCTTACTTGTTCTACTACTGTAGGCTTCCTAGTGGAAATCAAAGAGCTTTGATTTATTTGAGCATGTTTGAGGAGAAAACAGGTACAATTCTGCAGCTTAAGTTAAACAAGATGCTGGAAAGAGTGGTCTAGTGATCTTAAAAATCCATATTAATTAGCCCACATGGAAAACCTCTAATTTCTTAAGCTTTATAGTAAGTTTATTTCTAAGCTTCCTAAGAGTAACTCAACCAACGTATAATTTTCAAAATAAAACTGGGATTGCACATGACACATTGCAACTCAGACACTGCCTTCAATCTCATTCTGGGCAACCACTGTCATGTTTCATCCTGTCTCATCAGACTGCCAAGGCAGCATCTTTGTTCTGGAGAAGATCCCCCATCTTTACTCACTGACCCAACACAACACTAGGATCCAGTGAGAATAAACGCCTCTTTCTGAGGGCAGTGGAACTTTCTGGTGGGTTTTTATTTTCACAGAGCCCATGAAATTTGGGTTTACCTCCTCCCGAATGATCATGGTCAAGTCATTTCACACTTACGTCCATGTGCAAAATGGAAGTAATGAAAGTGATTTCTTTTGTGAAGTGCATCAAGTTTTCTTCATGGATGATGTAGAATAAATAGAAGTTTCAACACATTCTTCTTATAGAATCTGGTCTTTTCTCTATCAGAAATTCACCTGAACTCTGAAGAAACTGGTCTTTTGCAAATCTCCATCTTAGTTTGGGGGAGAGGGTTAATCAGGTAGTGATTTTTTATTATTATTTCTTAGTTAACAGCAGAAACTTAAACTTAGCCTCTGACTTCTCTGTCTTTTCCCACTTCTTTTTCTGTCCTCTTCACAATAACAACTGTAAAAAAAGAGTGGAAGAAATGAAAACAAAGGCTAAAAATTAGAAATCACAGCAAGGTTTTCACAAGAGCTGATCTCCCTTTGCCAGTCCAAAACTATCCTAAAAAAGAACCTAATCACCTGCCTTTGCCACTGTCTCTGTGAACACAGAGGGAGATTTTCCTTCATTTTAATTGTCCTGACTCCTTTTTAATTATACCCCTTCCTCTGTTCTGCTCAGTGCCATCAAGTACTGAAACAAGGCATTGGATTCAAGCCTAATGCATTTTGGCTAAATCAAAACCCCTGAGTTTCAAGTTTCTTTCTCCACAAACAAACACAAAAACCTTTTTTGCTTAATGAAGTTTTGTCAGAGGCCTCTTGCAATTTGCACAACTGCTTGTTTGCACAGTCTGGTTTTACAAAGGTTCACATCTGCTTCTCTGATGTTTTCTTCTCTTTACCACCTTAATAAGGAAAATCCAAAGCTTCTAATTAATTTGCTTGTAACTAATTTGATATGAAACTGAGTTCTTCAAACTGAAGATAAGCATTTTTGTTTATTGCCAGTTGATAAATTGGCAGTGAAATTACAGCTCTGCCAGGGCAGAAGAGCTTTTCAAGTTGGTTATGTTTCTTAGCTCATTTCACATCTGGAATTCAAAAAAAGCAAACTGACTTCAAGGCTCAGAATCTGGTGTGTGGGTAGTCTGAGAGTATAACAACAATGATCCACTCTAGCCTAATAAATCCCTAGCACTATTAGTGTTATATTTAAGAATTTAAAAGTACTTTTGCCAAGAGCGATAAACAAACATAAATAAGGGTAAAAACATTATACACACAGAATTAATTGTGGTTTTTGTTTGTTTGCTTTTCACTGTTTGCTCTTTCAGTTTTGTCTCCATGCTTTCAAGTTAGATCCAGAGAGGCTTTTTGGAAAGTTGCTTAGTACTAACATGAAAGTGAAACAACATCTGGATCCCAATATCTCCAAGTATACATATTCTATGAGTCCTGAAACCCTAGTACTGCATAACTTGGGTACTCAGAAAATCAAAGCTATTGTTGTAATTTGGGATTTCTCCCACAGAGTTAGATTCACAAATCCCACACCTCACACATCCCACAGAGTTTCATTGCCATTCTTTCAGCTGCTCCTGAAGATATTAAGCATAGAAAGCCTTAGCAGAATCCTGTCTGAAGAAGAGACACTCAGCTAGGAAGAGAGATCTCAGCAGCTTTCCCCTGCCAGTCTTCTGTGTCTCTACTGTAAATCTCTTCCATTCTAGAAATACGAACTATATAAGATTATATGTGATGGATTGGACTCCCACAAGACCAAAAACAATTGCAAAATATTTTGAAAGCAGCAGGTATGTTTTCAGTTTGCCTTCCCCAAAAATGCACAGGGTAATACAAGGCAAAAGTCTTCCCAAAGAAAGAAAGCACAACACTTCTCATACTACCCTTCCCCTTAGTGGGTCAGATGTTACAGCATTTAACACACAACCGAAGGGCGTTCAGGCAGGAGCCTAGAAATCGATATCTGAAAGGTTTTATTTCAGCCCCTAAGCTAAATGGACCGAGTAGGTACAGTGCATCTTTCTGTTTTATCTTACTTTTCCTTAAACATTTCTGGGTCCAGCATTTTACAGCCCTCCCTTACCACTCATTCCAGTACTCATCTGTGCTTCCAGTTAGAGAGTGGCATCCTGTTTCAGGGCAAGAAACTAGTATTTGGAGTACGCTGGAAATAGTTGCAAGTTTGAGTAACATGGCACTGTACCTCAGGAAAGAACAGTTTTCAAGAACAACTCAATATAATGGATTATTAGATCAACTCTTAAAGTTAAACAACACCACCACCACAAGGCAAGCTTCCATGCATACAAAGCCCCTCACATCATCTCATGTTGTTATTCACCATCTGTGCTCAGACCTTCAAAAACACCTATGTATCCTCAGCACCTTCATCCAACAGCTAAGGGAGAGTCACACTCTTAAATCTATTGGGTGATTCTGAAAACCTTCTTTTTATGAACATGTTCATCCTTTATGTGAAATGAAATCATGATTTTCCCTTCTCCCATCACATTCCCATTCTGGGAGCTGTCTCCATAACAGCATTCAGTAAATGATGCTCCTCCACATAAAATGGCCACTGTCTTCCATATGTTTCTCTCATGCGTGAATAGATTAAAGAGCTGCTGCTCATTTCTTTCTGAGGGAGTTACAATTCACAGAGTCCCACTATTCTGAAGAAGTTTTACAGAAATTTGAGAAGAATATAAGCAGCAGGGAGACATTTAAGCCTCTTTCGTCTTTTTAATCTAAAAACTATTTGCAGTTATGAAACAGGGACTAGAGACCTCATTCGCACTGCTTCTGGCAGCATTTCTGTTCTTTTTTGCTCTTGGCAATGCCTACATATACATATACCTAGAAATGCAGAAAAACTTTCTGAGAAGAGATTCTTCCAAATCACATTTGTAAGTGGAGTTATCCATGCTTGACCTACATACAAGCCATTTTGAGCCTCACTACTGAAATTCAAAGTGGCACCTGCCAGTTAACAACAAAATCTCCTTATTACTTGAGCAGGAGAAAGAAATTTGGTTTGATTTGCAGGTACTCTAAGGATACATCTATATTGCAGAGCTACAGAAGAAGGGCTGGGTGGCATTTTCCTGATTAGCCTGAGTGTCCACCTTACCTGGTTTGCCTTTTGCAGCCCAGGTTGACTCCTAGGAAGGGTTCACCCTGAGCAGAGAGCAAGACAGCAGTCAGCTCTGTCAGCAAACTGGGGAGGGCAAGAAAATCACATCCTGAGGTGATGAAGAGATGTGGCAGCCACACTTCTGGGCTACCTCAAAGATGAAGTCTTGGGTGACAATGACACAAACAGAGAAAGCACCCACACCAGCCTCTTTGCCAGGCTCAATGGAGATGTGGTTTTAGGCAGCTAATAAGATATTTGGAGATTTATGAAGGCAGCTATCAAAGAAAAAACGTTGTGATTAAGGAACTTGAACCTGGGGAGCCTGAAGTGCTTCACAGACTGTTCTCACTGCTGACAAGGGAACACCATTTTTCAGCTCCAAAATGGTCTACAAGCTTTAGCTGTAGAGTACCCCAGTGGCATAGCAGCTGCACCTATTTTACACATGGGGAAACTGACTTATGGAGACTAAACTCATCAATAAAGGCAAGTTGAGCCTCTCTTTGCAAGATTCTTGGCTGTTCCACAAGCACACATCATGGGAGGGGTAGTTGAACTCTTCTCCTAGAAGAACACATTGCATGAAGTAGAGCTGCCTGTAGGTGCCACAGAGGTATTGCTAACTTATTGCTAACTGGAAAAGAAATCCATCTTCACAATATTCACATTTTTAAATCAAAAAACATTTTTCCCCAGAAAACTGATACATTTATTTTATAAACCCTATTTTTTTTTTAACTGAAAACTTGACTGACCATTATTTTCTGATGCCTGAGCCACACTTGCCCTGGGAGACAAATCTTCAAATTAATGCATGTTCCAAAGTTAGCCTGTGGGAACAAAGCCTTGTGCACTCCCTCCTTCCTATCCTTCACAGTGCTGAGACTATGAGTCATTCCCTGGAATAACGCTGGCAAACAGCAAAACAAAAAATCATCATGAAAACAGAAACACTCTCAGGGCTTAAATCTACAATATTAGTCAGCCCAGGGTTGGGGTGAGGAGCTAAAATGGGATTCCTCAGTTAAGTTTTCTTTTCATAACATGAGATAGAAAAACAAAAATTCCACAGCGTGGGAATTTTTTACCTTGCTGCAGAGGCAAGACACCTCTGAGCACTTATTAGACATGATCAGAAAAGACCACTATTCATTTTCTTCACAAGGAAAAGTTTTACCTGGAGTGCCTTTGCAGCGAGCTGCCCTCCCTCAAATGCTCTTGCAGAGCCGTCAGAAGGAGCATGGTCCACAAAGGCCACTAAGCCCCAGGTACCTCCACCACAGAAGCCTATAGACAAGTCAGCATTACAGAATTTAGTGCGCATGAATGACAGCATGCTTATTTAGCCTCCAGTTACACTGACAACTCACAACCCATTTTCATTAGATGGCTGTCAGCACATTTGCAAATATTAAGACCTAAACATCAGCTGCTGCCTTTCTGAGCACCAGCTCCTGCCTTTTAAGGGCAAACGTGACTCTTAACAGATTTGTTTCCCACTCTTCCTTTAATTTCAGCCATGCAGCTAAATTGCTGTCCCTCATACTTCCCACCTAAGAGCCAAGCTGTCAGTCTTCAGAGCTGAGATGGTCAAGGCAAAAGCTGCTTATTTGGGGCACAAAACTTGAGCGATGTACTCTACAAACCAGTAGGCTGATACAGAAATGATGCCCCAAATAGTTGCTGCAGTGTAATAGGAAGGAAGCTCATAACAGCTCTGGTAATTAAGAGCTAGGGCTGCCTGCACTTGTGATGATTTTCTGTCACTGGGAAACCTGCAATCAAGGCTGGACAGCTTTTCCATTCAAGCTGTTGATGAAATAAGAGTTGATGCAGGGAAGCGGCCTGGTCTGTAGAACAGAAAGTATCAATCCAGACAGCCACAGGAGTGTTTTTTGACCTCCTGAATTAAGAAACAGCCGGACCACAAGAAATTAAAAATCTGGAAATGTCCCCCTCAGAGTGCACATGCTCTGACAACATTAGCTGCAAGTGTTTCCGTCTGTTCAATCTTCTAAGCTGAAGGCAATGTTGCTCCCAGTGCAGACATCATTTCCATGTGCCCATGTTAATGTCAAACCTATCCAAGCTGACTCAACCAGATCTGGAAACTGCCATCCAGAGCCAGAGCCTTTACTCCAGCGCGGCTGTGTGATGCCATGCTCCCAGCAGAGGCAGATCGCTTCGCCCTCATGTAACTGCCAAGCTGTTTTGCAGTGATTCCTTATGCTCTGTGGATATTTGAAACCCGACTGCCTCCATGCTCCCCATGCAAAGAAGGAGAGGTGGAGGAAAGCAGGAAATTCTTCCCAGGGAGAAATCATCTGCTCTCTCTGAGGCTTTGTGGCTTTCTCACCTGAAAGGAAATTATTGTCAATGGGAGCTGTCAGTGATCTTGCTGCCTCATTCATTTTTTGTGGCCATTTCAGAGGAACATTTTCTGGTTCCAATGGTTCTGTGACAGTCCAAAGCTAGCTCCAGATGAAATCTTGGAAAGCCCTGAGGCTACCAACTTCTGAGGATTTATCTGTCTGATGCAATTATTGTTAATATTTGGTGCTTATCACAATACCCAAAGCATGGCACTTTGCTTGGGGTGGCCAGATCATTTTTCTCAGTGGATGATGTATAAGCAGCCTATTTTACTTACAGTTTCCATGTTTTCCTCATGGCAGTTTCATTCCTTGCCAAGAAGCTTCCCTGCCCAACCATTAGGATCACACCGCCTTGGAGACATGCATGCCCTCCAACTCAAAACCCAAATTATAATTATCAGAGACACAAAGCACTTCAGAGAGAAAGAGAACAACACAGCAAAGCCCACTCCTGCTGGGTCCAGCTGTGGATATGCTATTTTTTGGGACTTTATTCTACAATCATACCCATAATAAACTAGGACATACTCCATTCTCATTTGCAAGATGACACTCCAGCAAGAATTACTGGGACATTCTTGGCCTGGCACCAGGCAGAGTATCATCACGTTGTTAGCACACCTGCCTGCCAGTAACAAACAGCACTATATTGTAAACATGAAGCTGCCAGAAGTTTAGCTCTTACGCATACTCCGAGGTGTTTTTCCTTCATGATGCCCAACCCCATGGTGATTGTGAAGGCAGACCCATTTCACTGTTGAGGGAAGATTCTAATTATTTTTCTTTATTAAGCTGTTTATTTGCTAGTCTCACACTAAGTTGTCACAGGGTGTTGCATTTGCATTAAAAAAAAAAAAAAAAAAGAGCCAACTGTCTTTGTTGCTAAAATCAAAGTTAACACTAATGACAGATAAGCTTTCTCATATTTACAGTCCCAGTAGTGGGGAAATAAGATGAACACCAGCTCCTTCAACGTCACCTTAGGAAACTACTCAAAAAAGCTATTATTTTTTTTCTTCAAATAGACTAATTTACATAATCATTAATTAGCTAAATATGTCATGGATGACCCCACAAAAAAACTCAGGGTACCATTTCCTATAAGCTATCATAACATATTATAACATTAAATCATATCATTATTTTACTTAAGCTAAGTATCAAAACAAATAATTGGAAAACAAAAAAAAATGACAACAACAAAGAGCTGTTCTTATGGAATGCATTGGATATTCTAAACATCAAAGCATCAAATTTTTCTTTCAACTTATTTAAACTTATTCCAATGAAAACAAAATGACACATCAAGTTTATTGCTATAGTGCCTACTTATCAAAACAATCCAGACACAGGATCATAGAAATGGTGGTGGGAAGAAAGCTCTGGAGGTAACCTAGTCCCACCTCCTGCTGGAAACAGGGCTATTGCCACACAAGCTGTGTCTTTGGCACCAAAATGCCTGCTCTGATTCTAGTGCACGCCTGCACAAAAGCAAGCCAGGGCAAACTCAGTGCTCCCTGCCCAGGAAGAAGATCCATGGAGAGGAAAGAATCTAACCCCAGGCAATGCAAAGTGCCTGTGACCTTCCCCCAGCATGTCAACATCTCCTCCACCACACAGTCTAATCTCAGTCACTGTGCTAAAATGCTTTGTGGGAACTGATAGGAATAATAACTCTTTTTCCTTCTCAGCAAAGACACCACAAAGCTAGGCAAAATGCAGTGCATCTGTCCTGCTGCTAATTGCATTTTTAGACGCCAGGTCCTTTGAGGAATAAAAGAAACGCCTGAAACACTCCTGTTGAGTTCAACCACACGTCAGAGCAGATGTGGGTAGATGTGCTATGCCTCTCAGATTCACTGCAAACTAATTAAGGGTTTTCTTCCCCACAACTATATCCAAAGGTGTTATTTCCCTAATTTTACTAATTATTTTCATTCCAAATGCATTGACTCATGAATGGATTAGGTTCAGAAACTCCCTCATTCCTGCATAATTAGCTTTTCTAAAGCTCAGTCTTCGCTTCTGGTCCTTTCTGCTAAAGTTTCAGTGTCTGTCTGATGGTTGCCAGGTTGCATCTTTCTGATTTCTTGCCCTCAGAGGAAGCTGTGATAGAGAAAATGGACCAAAGCTGGGGTTTTTAAAACAGCAGCATCACACTGTGTCAAATTTTTCAGAAGCGTGCCACATTCAAGGAAATCAGGTTTAAAATTCCCTGAGAGTCAATCTTACAAAAAAAAAAAAAAAAAAAAAAAAAAAAAGGCACAAAAAAGATTAATAGCACTAAACTCTGGAGACCCCAAGGGAATGTCGAGTCACCTTGTCCTACCCCCTGAGCAATTCAAGTGACATTATTCCATCTTGCACTCTGTGTGGCATGAAAGCACGTTGCCCAAAAAACATCTAGCCTTGATTTTACAACTTCTAAAGAAGCCGGATCCATACAAGGTCAAAAATCCACCTCTGTCATTTCAGAAAAAGGTGGGAGATCTGAACTGATCCTTTCTTCATCTTGCGCTTCAATTATTTGCTTGTTCCACTTGGCTGCAATCCAGTTTAGCCAAGGCATTTCGCTAATTTCTCCCAGGAGAAGGAAATCCAGGTCCACAGAGATCACATCGCTTATTTTCAAATATGCATAGAATCAACTTCTGAGTAAGGGATGACTTGGGCTATCTCTAGGTTTCTTGTAGACACTTTTGACCCGAAAGAGCTCACTCAGCCTCCACTTTCCTCTCACCGCATTCTAGACCTCTGTCTCATTTTCTTTTCCTGACTTTTATCCGTCTCCAAGGAGTTAATTAGGCTTCTTTCTCATTCTCACATACAAACACAAACATACACAACTGCTAAAACAAAGAGCTAGAAAAGACCTGTAACACTGCACAACCGCCTGCCCCTTCAGAGCTTCCATGTGCATCTTGTAGCATGTTCCTGTAATGGGCAGAGGTTATTCTCATTTCTTATAAGAATTTAGCCACCTTCTACTTCTCTTACTAGGTGATTGTAATACTTAGAAGTGTTAGAAGTTTTTCATCCAGAGAGCATCTTCACCTTACAGATATCTGAGAGTCCCAACCACTGGCTAGATTTTCATTTCTGAACAACAGAATCAGCCCCTCATCCCAGAGTGCAACTCTGGCACTGATTGTCTATCTCAGGTGTAGCAAAATTAGGCTGGGATGCCTTGGGATCTGATAGGCTTTCTCCATTCTTAGGAAGAGGACTAACAGCACTGCAATTAAAAGTTTCAGCCTGTGAAAACAGCAGGATACCATGGTGTTGTGTTCCCAGTGCCCTTCCCACATCAAGACCCTCACACATCTTGTGTTTCATCAGTGTTCTACATCTCGTCATGAAAAGAAATGACTAAAGAAAAGACTAGCTACCTTTTGTGGTTGAACACTGTTTTCTGGTGACTGGTGTAAAGCACCATTGATGTACTAGTACTACAAAGCACTGCACAAGACTGTAGCTGGAAGGTGCTGTAGTCCAAGAACACAGCATTCAACTGCTTTCCATATTACGAAGAACGTAAAGTAAACGAAGAAAAGAAGTAAAAAAGAAGTAAACCACTTCGTTCTTGAAGGCACATATTTTTCCTCAATTAAATATGAAAGCTGTTCAAACACAAAGATGACCTTTAATTATGGCTTTAAATGCACTTGGTTAGAATTACCTCCTTGTTCATCTTGGGAATGTATAATAAGAAGTAACATGATAATATGCAGTACTGTAGTTTTGGAGTAATTGCCTACTATGCTTGAACTCTGTGAGGCCTTTTCCAATTACGTTTTTAGTTTGCTAATGTTTGGGGATTTTCCAGGATAAATTACGTTAATTGTATTCCTTGGATCTGTTTTCCACAAAAAGCCCAATAAACAGCAAGAAGGGGGAGGGAGAGAATTAAGTGGCGGAGTTAATTAGATTAGGCTTGTGCTGTAGTGAAGCAGGAAGATTCCACTAAATCCTATAATAGGCTCTAATGAGGATTTTATCATGCTTGTTAAACGGGTCATTTAGTTGTGTGACGGGGCCGCTGAGTGTAATGTAAAAACTGGTTAATAAAAAAAAAGTCTTTTAATTGCACACACAGGCAAAGCAGTTTCAAAAGAGTCCAGCTGAATGGAATAGCCTCCAACCAAACAGGAAAAGCTCTGCAGATCCTGTAATGGTGAACATGGAATGTGATTAGGCCACTTAATTTTCCCTGACTGGCAAAAAAATTAATACTTTACAAATGATCAAACGGTTAACACTCGGAAAACTTTAATAATCCAGATTGATCAAGATGGAAATTATTTCTTTTTCCTGATTTTTGGTTGTTGTTGTTTGTTTTTCTAAAAAGGGATAAAAATGAACATAGAAGTGGTCACTGTTGAATCATATGTACCTGTCCTTTCCATTACTGTTTGTAGAAGTCCATAAAGGAGTCATTGACTGCTTTGGCTAATGTTATTCCTTGAAGGGGATGAAACAATCTTTGGATCTTGTTTTCAGGTAGCAGGCATCACTCAGAAAAATCAGAGTCCTGCAAAATGCGCTTTATAGAGTGTACTTCCTTAATACCTTTATTTTTCTAAATTGAATGCAAAGTTTCTGGATGATCTACTTAAAACTGGGCACAAGAAAAACCCATATCTGCCCTCACTTGGCCAAGGGGTGTAAACATCCATTCGAGTGCCAATAGTCTGTTGGCTGTCTGCTCTCCCAGCTCCAAGAGAATAACCTTACAGATGCAGACACATTTGGGGGCTAGATTCAGTAAAAAAAAGAGAAGGAACAGATCTAGGCCACGGTCAAAAAAGGGTGGAGAAATCACTTGATCCCCTGCTTGTCAAAGTTTACCAATTCAAAATGAGACATGACACGCAGGATTTCTGAGTTCAGGGTCTCCTGTCTCCTGGAAACCTATCAACATTTGTTCACTACGTGTTTCTTTCTTAGGTGACATCTGGCCTGCATGTCTTCAGAGGAAGAGTCCATCCCTTCCCCTGGCTGTTATTTCAGCTCAGAGCTCACTGCCACCGTTTGTATTGATGCTCTCCTTTTACAACAAGGGCCGATGTGTCCCCTGCCTTGCCATTAATTTTAACTTTACCACTCCTGTTACGGTCCCATAGATAACGCCACTTGTTGACCACCCCTCTCAGCATTCAGTCCAAGCAGTGGGATAACCCCCTGCTCTTCTGGCAGACTAACTGCTACAGCTCATCTCTGGCACTTCCTTTCTTGTGCTTTAAAACATCATTTTGTTTTCTTAAGGCCCCCGTTGCTGAGAGAGTTTGATTTATACCAATCTCTGTGACATGTGACAGGGACCAGGTGGTGACTGCACAGAGGACCACCATGATTTCCACCCGTCCAGCAAATGACAGCCATTACTCCAAGGATCCCACTGAGACATACCAGCTGCTGCTGCCTCCAGCCCAGCTTGGTGGCACCCCCAGAGGCAACGATAAGGAATAGCAGGTCATTCATAAACACCTCTCCTACCACCCGGGGGTTCTGGTGCCTCAACAATTGAACATCTGCTGGCAAAAGTGAAAACAAGAAGTTCATCTCTTTCCTGTTTATTCATTCCATGTTACTGATTTTTCAGCCTCTTTCAATCTGCCTAAGAGTGTTCCAGTGGCAGGATGTGAACCCCCTCACAGTGATCTGTGACAAACATTAATAAACTTTCTGTTCTCAATTTCATTTTCAGAGATGCCCTAGAACTACCCAGAGACCCAGGACTGGCCACAGGTAGAATATCACTGTCCTAATCCACACTTTCTAAGAATAACATAACAAGTTATATAAAACAAGAAATATCCATCCATTAAAAGCACAACACCACCAAACCTGCATTATTGGCATAGTAACTCTACAATCAGTTCAGTCTGAGCTTGTTTAAAATCCAAGCTTCATCTGTGAAAAATACGTTCCTTACAGGGCAGCTACAAGTGTTTACCTAAAGAATTGCCTTAATTTATGAATGTTATCTCACTTTCCTTCCTTAAGTCCTTCTTGTAGAAGTCCTTTGCCTCAGCAGGTCCCCAAAACCATGCAAACATTATTTAGTTTTCATTGTTTTGTAAAACTGATATCCTTGTTGTGTCCAGTTCCTCTGTATCATTCCTTTGTAGCATGGATCTCCTCCGCACTACAAATATGCAAATATTATTTCTCAGAAGTAATTGATTCTGTGATTCTGTTAATAGCTCCTGGGCAACATAGGGCAAGGATGCTCTTGCAGATAAGGTAGCTCCCAGCTAAATAAACTAGCACTACAGTTTGGCTTCTTTGCTCTGTGGTTTTTCAGAGCTCTGTTCAGTCAGATTACTATGAACCAATTCTCCAGTCCATAGCATCAAGTTACCTGCACAGCCACACCGGGCAACAGACAGAAATGAGCCCTGATGCTCACAGCCATGTTCCAGAGTACAACCCTTTTGTTGATCCTGCAAACAGCATCAGCCCCTGTTTACAGTCCATTCTACCAAAATCACGCTATTGGTGAGCATAGGGATGCTAGCAGGGATAGCAGGTTAAAATCATGCTGATGGTCAAAACCACATCAATGCCAGCCAGTCACATAGGTAAATACTCTCTGAAAAGAGATTTGAAAGACCCTTATGTTCAGCAGGGACTTCTGAAATGGTTAAAGCCAAGCATATGCTCTGTTGCTGTGTTAATAACCATATTATATCCTTCATACTACAGAATGTAAATGCTTCTAGTGGTAAGACAGCATATTGCTATTTAATATTTCATTGCACATCATACCGCACAAGTCAGTCTGTTACTGAAAATACTTGTGGAATTAAAAGTTTGCTTTACTGAACCATTTTGCCCAGAAAGGGTTTCTGCTCCTTTTGCACTAGTCATCCAGCTTTGCTGTGCATGCATGTTTCTGTGTATGGGTGCACACATGTATGTACAAGAGAATCCTTCAGACATATAGCTATGACTAATCACACAGCAGTGACTAATAAACACAGTCTAGCACAAGAGATTTGTGAAGAAAGAATCAAAACCTGATTGCTTTTGCAGAAGTAATGGTATTCAAATAAGCTAATTCTTATCACTGAAGGAAAGAAAGCTCCTTCCTTCAAATCTAACATTAACCCTTCTTTGAAGAGGAGGCTGTTTCCCCAGCATTCGCCTGATTCTGCGATAGTCCTTCTCGCTGTGTCCATTAAGGCCAGGGAAAAAACAATGGATGCAAACTGATAACTGCAGCAAAGATTTAAATTATATATCAGGAGAATTAGGAACTAGGTAGCTCAGGAAAATGTGATGACTCTTGCAGAGGAGTTTTATGATCTACATAGAAAAACATCTCCCTGGAACAGTCTCTGGGGCAGAGGGATGGATTAGATGATCTCTTGAGTCTCTGCCATACCTCTGATACCTGTGACTTGATACATCTTCTGACAAAAGCTGGGTGAGGAGGATGTACTTGAAAGGATTGTATTGCTTCACAGCATAGCAGACAACCCTGTGCCTTCCCTTCCAATCGATGAGGCTCTCAGAGCAAAAAGTGCTGAAATAAACTCGAGCCATTTTAATTGGAGACTTTCTTTGTTTAAACAATAAAGAAGCAATATGGGTCACTTCTGCTGTGAAGCAGTTATCTGTCAGACACAGAAAAGACTTGTGTAACAACGACACGGGAAATGCCGACTTCATGTTCTCTTCTATTTTATTTGTGACCCGGACTTCTCCTTTTTCTTCCTTTTTTCTCTCTCTTTTGCTTTTTTCTTCCTAATACGAAGCCCCCAAAAAAACATCCTGACTTGCCAAGTTTTCTTCCTACCGACAGCTGAAGCTGCTAATTACAATCCCATCACTGAAACACAGACCTGCCCTTCGTATGTACCGAACCATTCCTGTCTTTCCCCTGCAGTTAATGAAGTGCCTCATACTGAGGAAGAAGTACTTTGTAAGCCCAGCTTTCACAAAGATACTTAAAATGCTGTGCTCACAAAGAGGAATTGGAGCCAAAGCTCTCTAAAATTCAAAGGAATGAAGAAATAGCCACTCTTTAGCAAGGCAGGCAGGCAGTGGGCTGCAAATGACTCCAGTTAACTGGGGGCGACTGCACTGCGAGGGCTTTGGGTGCTTTGTTTAGGGTCTCCTCCAAGACACTTACTGTTTATTTGGTTTGTCCCTGATACAGCACAGCAAGTCCCTCATCTAAGACTCATCTCTTGGGTATGTGTCAAAAGGTCAACAACAATCTCTGGATAAAGTGTGGCTTCTACACAGGCAGAGGAAATGTGCTTCTTGAGGAGGAATGAAATAGTTTGCCATGAGAGGGGTGGCACTGCACTGGGAGCAAACCTGCCTTTCAGCTCCAGTCCTGAAAGTGAAGCTACACTTGTGTCAGTGAAGAAGCTACACTTGTGTCACCCAGCAAACAGGGTGAGCATCCCAGCACAGCATGAAAGCCCATGGGCACTGTTTGCTATCCCAGAGTTGAAAGTCATGTAGTTTGGGGTGGCAAGCTTATTTCTTCTCAAGAGGGTTGGTGTGGTTTTCAAGTTTATCATTTCCAGTAACAGGTTATATTGGATTAGCACCCTAGACTTGATACCTGAATTGAACTGGCTTGGGGCCCTCTCTAATATTCCCCAGCAAAGAGGGCCTCAGCATGTAAAGGGAAAAAATTACAGTCTTTCTTCAAAATCCAGGGGTGCTGGAGCATCTGGTCACGGATGTCTTACAGCAGCATTAGTTTCAGCCATGAGAAAGCAGAATTGCATGAGAAGCCTATGGACTAATCTCTGTAACACTGAAAGTAACACCTTACGAGGATAAAATGGATAATCCCATATGAATGAATCAATTTCTGATATGCCATGACAACTGCCTATTTTCACCCTCAGTATTGGCTCATGGGATCTTTGCATGTCTCTGCCTATCTGTGCCCATCTGCCACTGTCTTCTACATAAATTCAGAACTTGTACTACAAATGGGATCCCAATGTGCATCCCCTTGATCAGAACATTCCTTTAATTACATAATTGATGAAACTAAAAAAAAAAAAAAAAAAAAAAAAAAAAACCCACAAAAAAAAAACATATACTGCACCACCAGGAGGGAGGTGCTCCAGAGATTAATATGTGACACCATTATTGTTAGCACCTGATCTCTTCAGAAGTGCAAATCTGGCAGTCATTCCTATCACAGATGTCTCTGCTTTGTATAGGAAGGGCTGAAGGACAAACCGAAAACAGCATTGACAGATCTGTGCAAACAGAATAAGCAAAAACAACACAGACAGGATATTGAAAATAATTATATAAAGATTGAGGCATATCTTCTTGCTTCTCATTAGGAAGTATCTATTCTTATCTCTGCCTGTAAAAGCTGAAAGCTGTCCACAGTCATTCCAAAGTTCATAGTTAAGCTAATCCTTAAGCATCAGTGAAAGCAGGATAAGCAAAAGAAAGTCAGGTGTGTTGTACAGTAACCCACAGAATTTCAGAGGTCTCTTACATCTCTACAGGAAATGTTTAGGAGTCAACAAACTGCAACTGTTTAGAAATGCTTTTGATTTATAAAGCTGTGAGCACCTTATCAGTCTCTGTATTCTGACATCCATCTGTGTGGATGTTTCTGGCAAATTCTCCTTAAGTTAAAAGTCCCCAGATCTTACTGTTTGAATGTAGCAAACCCAAACTGTACTGAAAGCGCTCACAGCCATGGAACGAAAGAGGGAATGCAACCTCACCGAATGCTATAGCCCTCCCCAGGGGCAGCCAGCTCAGCAGGGAAAGGTACAAAGCTTTGCTGTGCTTCTTGTCACCAGGTGCTAAATCCCATTCAAGAAGAAGTGCTCCCAGGGAAGAAAAGCTTTAATCTTCACTCACTTATTTCTGTTAATGAGAATGAGACATGTACATCATCTGCCTGACACAGGCCTCTAGTGCTAGATGTGGTCAATTATTTCCCTACAAACAGCTCTGCCAACACACCTCAGCCAGGGCTGCCCTATGGCTCATCTGCTATCCAAGCTCAGGGCTGTCCATGTTGCCCAGCTGCATTGTCTCTGCTGATGTCCCCCAAGGTTAGACCAGCTTTGTCCTCCACCATATTCTACAGCTTTATTCTGAAGAGGTGAACAACCAGTAACATATCTCACTGCTTCTAAAAACCTTAATAAGAATGCACTCTTATGCACATACAGAGAAATCAAGAAATTCATCAAATTAATGGATAGCCCCTGCAGCACTGTAAATCCAGATGTATGAATTTTAACATATTCAGGGGGTTTAATGCCATTTTTCCCCTCTGGTATCTGAATAATATAAAACTCTAGGCAAGTCAGTGAACCAGGGAATGCAACTGATTTGAAATAAAAGCACAGTGACTCAGGGGTTTAATTGTCCAAGCCAGGCAAAGTTAAAAAGAAAAAAAAAAAAAAGTAAATAAGTACTTTGTTATACATGATGAAAAACAAATTGGAGCAGAGCCCAATTCTGTCAGCTTTCTTCAGGCAAAATTCTCCCGAGCTTCCCTGGCAGGGTCATGCATGTGTTCCCAGGGACTGAGTGGCTGGAAATCATCAGAAGTTTCTAGAGCCACAGGGCATTTCTGAACATCAAACTTGAAACTGCCAGAAGGTGGGTGATTTTCAGAGCATTTCACCTCTAGAAATCTGGTCTTACAGGATCTCCACCATGACAACAAAAAGCCTGGTTTGAGGGAACACACCCCACGAGGTGGGAGCTGTTGTGAAGCACAGTTATTAATGTTCTATAAGTTGGGTTTTTTTTGTTTGTTTGTTTGTTTTTGACGAAATACTTCCTTGATGAAAGAGAATTGTTGTGGGTTTTTTTTTTCTGTTTTTTGGTTGGGGTTTGGTGGGGTTTTTTTGTTCATTTGTTTTGATTTTGTTTTAATTACAGGTGCTTTTATTCACAGGAAAGTTTTGTTTCAACTTTTTTTTTCCTTTCTTTTAAGTGGAGAGACAAATAAGGGGATTTTAGCTTTTCATTGACATTTCAAAAATGCCAGAAACATCAACATTTGTTTAGATCAAAGATGCCACCATTCATCAATCAGAACAGGGATTTTACAGAGCAAAAGCATTCAATACAACCTTCATTTTCCCACAAATCAAGATGTCCTTTACAAAAAGATCTGCCAATCCTGTGTTGAAATCACTACAGCCACCAGCAGTCATGTGTCTTGGGAGCGCTCAGATTGGCCTGGGTGGGCTCCCATCCCCAGAGACTTGCACAGCACGGCTGCAGTAGCACCCAGGCCAACCACCACCACTCATCTCTCTCATGAGCCAAAGAGCTCCACATCTGCTGAGGATGGCAAGAGGCTCACTTTGAGCAAGCAGGGGAAGAGATGTGCAATATCCCCTGTGTTTCAGAAGTGGACTGTAAATAGAAAAAGAAGAAAAATGCAGATAGCATAACGCTAGTGACAGGGCTATGCAGATGGATATGCACAGTACCTGTAGGTAGTACTGCAGCTCAGAGACCAAGAATAATTAAGAGATGATGTTAGGGAGCACTAAGCATTACCAGCCTTGCCTGCTGTCTGACCCCATCATGTTGTCACCTCTGCTTCCTTCTCCTCTACTGAGGTGGGTGCTGCTACCTGCTACCCATCCACATGAAGGGAAAGAGACAGGAAAAGGGTCCTTCCATTTTCTGTCAGTATTCATCTCCCTCCCAAAAAACACACGGGACAGCAGAACCACTACACAGCAGTCTGTAGAGCCCTGTGTCAGAGGAGAGTGGTGTCTGGTACTTGGGAACTGAAGGAAAAAAATAAGAAAGCACTTCCCATTGTTAAACTGGGCAAGCAGAGAAGCTGGAAATTCATCCATTTTTCCCACCTGTTTCATTAGGGGGTGAGTCCTTGCAAACTCATTTGCCTGTCCCATCTCTCCCTTCTCCAGGTGCCAGCACTAAGAATGAGGCATACGATTTCCCTGAGGCCCATTCATGTTGTGAGGCTGAAAGCTCCTCCGGAATTGGCAATGCTGCTAAAATCTAATCAGGTGCTTGTGCGCAACAGACCCAGAAGCAATTGCAATCAAGCCAATTGCTGCATCTGATTACACATGAAAACCCTCGTGCCACTAAGTGTTTTGCAGTCCTTAATAAAATGTGCCTGTCTTGCCTCAAATTGCATCAGGCAGGATTTTTTTCTTTTTCTCCTTTTTGTGTGGTTTGGGTTTTGTTCATGTTGTTGTTTTGTTTCTTGTTTAATGATATTAAGAGCTATGTGAAAGGAGAGGGGGAGGGAGAATAGGGTGGAATGAGAAAAAGCACCAGTGAAAACAAGATATATAAATGCCTAAAATACACCCATTGCTTCCATAATACTAAGCCAATTGGGATCTTCAGAATGAACTTCATGGAAACCACAGTTAGACTGAGAAGTGGAAGAAAATGTGGCCAGATGCCCACAGCTCTCTCGCCATCTTTATAAGAGAAGATTGAACAGGTTAATCAAAGTCAGTGATCTAATCCCTCATGGAATAACAGACTTTCAGTTTAACATGCAATGAGTTTTGTGGCTGGTTGTGTTTGGCAGTGCACACAGCAACCACAGTGTGTGTATACAGAAATGCTCACACATCCCCAACAGACACGCACACACAAAACAGTATTTGTATTCTTTGTGTCTGAGTTGCCTTTTTTTTTTTTCTGTCTTTCTAGCAATATGCACAAAGATAGAATGAGAAATCCTAACCCTTAATTTTCCATGTTGACCCATCATTCAAAAGTCGTTGATTTTGCTATTGCTACATCAGGACAGCCCATAGTAGGACCCCTAAAGTTCCTCTGGATTTAAACTGGGCCAGCTGTGAAAAAGAAACAGCAAGCCTGCGATAAAACAGCAAAAATCTCCCACACATCGTGCTTAGTTGAAACGGAAACCCACCAACTGAAATCCACCTGGAAACCCACAGACCCTGCAAGCCACGCATCTGCCCCTCCAGCCAGTCCCATCACATGGGCTCAGTGCAGCCCTGCTGTTCCTTAGACATGCTGTGACAGTGGTGTCCCTTGGCTGGGCGCCCAGCTCTACATCTGCTCAGCTCAGACTCGCTGCCTGGGCCAAGCTACCTGCAGCAGCTCAGTTGTGTCATGAGCCCAGAGAAAATGAACTATCATACATGCAAAGCTCATAAAGAAGAACAGCCATTTCCAGAAAGCCCCAGAGTTAGGGAAGCCCCAGATAGGCTGTCTCAGCATACAGGAGAAACAAAAAGAGATTGAAAAGGGGAACTAACGAGCAAAATGCCAACCAGGTGCATTTTCTTTTATAACAGAAATGCCCCAGTGTAGGATAAAACCTAGTCATGGCAGAGGAATTTATATTGCTGTAATAACTAGTGAAAGCCTGGAGCAGCCACATGTCCTGGAGTGCGAGGGCACTCACCCCTGCTGCAATAATTTGCAGCTATGAAGCGCAAAACTCTGTAACAGGAGATTCTCCCCTCCCTTGGTCAGAAAGACTCTTTGTGACCCCTGTGTCATGATACTCTTACTACAGACCAAAACCATTGAATAAGATGAGCAGTAGCATGGAAAGACAGGTCCAAGGAAAGTACAGGCCCAGATGCAACCTTTTGCAAACCTTTCCACAGGAAAGTGCAGACCTTCCTGTCCAAGGTTGTTCTCTAGGTCTGGGGACAGGGCTCTGGGTCCTGACAATGGCAAAAAGAGAGCAGGGAATTGCAATGGGACAAGGAAGCATCATCTCAACCACTATTTTTCTATGCACACCCAACCTCTGCTAACTGCAGTAGATGACTTGACTCTATTTCCTGCAAGGGGGCAACTGGAGCTGATGAATTAATAACATCTAAAAAGAGAACCTGTTCTTTGTGGCTACTGGTCACAGTTTGGCAGAAGAGCTGCAGAAATCCATGTGTTAAGGGGGGAAAGCAGCAGCTGAAAGCTGTGACTCGCAGGCACCAGAGTGTGTCTTCTTCAAATAGTAAGAGTCCCCTGAGCTCAGCAATCAAATTCCAGGGCAGGGAATTGCACCCTAATACAATTAAAGAAATTAAAGTAATAAAATATTTCATGATACAATGAAGAGTATTGAGAATCGTTATTATTTTGACTCAAGGGCAAGACAAGTAATAGCCAAAAGTGTTACTGCCCTCTTGAAATGACAGCTTCCATGAACATGGGGAAATCTGGATGCTCTCACTTTTCTGCATAGTTCCTCTGGTACATCAAATCCAAATGCTCACTTTGGTTTCCTCGTGAAGCCCCATGGAGCCCTCTTCCGAAGTCCACTGAGATAATAAAGAGCCTTTTGGAGCTGCTGCCCAAGTCCTCTCGCAACCCCAAAGCAAAGGCCCTGGAAGGGTTAACACATCCTGAGTGCTGGAAAAGGCACCACTTAAAACATTTAGCAGATGGATAAGACTGTGTGCATGCCTGTTCAGAGACTCACATCAGGAATTAAGCCTGCAGTGCTCATTAATAATAATGGGAGCTAAATGCTGTATTGCATGTGTCACAATGGGAACAGACTCCTTCTGCTACAGCATGGGGCTGTCCTAAACAGCTGATTTAATTAGTATATTACAAGTATTGATTCTGGGAATAAATATGAATTCAGCAAATATCTCTAATGAGCTTCTTAACCCAGCAGTATGTCCTCCACACAAACCAGAAGCATTTTCTAATTTAATATATGCCATATCCCAATACTGACAGGAAATCTTAAAACCACTGTTCATGGCAGGAGCAAAACTAACGGCTGCCTCTTTCAAATCTCTGCTTAAAGTTAACACTTGTAAGTCATCTTTCCATATTCTTATTTTAATAGACAGGTTCCTCTGTTAAAAGATTCTTTTTATTTTTTATTAGCAAGCAGAATGTAGTTATGAGCAGTGCAGACAGGTTTCCTGTTTCCCTGTCTCTGGACATCTCCCTTGAGTAAAGATGCCTGTGAACCTGCAGACACCTCTCTCACAGACTAGGACCAGCTCATGCCCTGGGTTAAAATACTGTGTTCAGAGCAGTCCTTCTGTTCCACTGCCAGTTCACATGTGCAATTCCAATTCTTGCTGTGTTGCTTTTCATTCTGCACCTCATTTAAACTTATTCTGGGGCTAAATCCTACTCGCTGCTCACTCCGGCAAAAACACAAGTGCAGCAATAAAAAAAAGTTCATCAGGTTTCAACCACAGATCTTTCTCTGATCTGGTAATGCACCAAAGTGTTCAGTGGGTCTCCCAGCTGTTCTGCAAAATATGAGCACTTCCAGATCCTCCTTTGTATGGCCTTCTTTACTATCTATCAGCAAACCAGACCTTTCCCATCTAATCCTACAAGTACGTAGCCCTGCATAGAGCCTGGAGTTGCATGCAGTGATGCTTGTGGGTCCCTTCCAGATCGAGATTGTGTATGATTCTGATACACCTCTTGATTCAAATTCTTTCCTCTCAATGACCCATTGCACCACCAGATTTTGCATCTGTCTTGCCTCATATGTGTAATTACATGCAAAGTGGAAAGAATGGAAGGTTTCTTCCTACAGCAGTGAAGCAACCGTAGCCAATAAAATAGAAGAGGCTTTGCAAAGATTCTACCCAACGAATCTGACCTTTACTTAACAGTTGTTTGTGTGTGTGTATATATATATATATGTATGTATATATATATATATATATATATATGAACCAAAAGTTTTATCTGATGTGTCTGATTTTTTTGCAAAGGAGAGATTCCCAAGCTTCTGCATACAGTCATTAGCCGATGCTTTCCCATCTGCTCTTTGTAGGGAATATGCATGCTTGCTGATAGTATTAGATGTGGTAGTCAAGGGAAAAATCTCAGATCGTTGTGCATTAGCTCAGCTTTTCTCTGCTCTGGCAAGTTTGACTTATCATTAAACATCCCAGAAATGTCAGCTTTAAAAATCATTTCTACTTTGATGTTATTTTCCACTTCTTAGACATTGCCACTCTATTTCTGGGATTTTATTTTTTATTATAAACTTTTTTTTAAAGGCCAGAAAGCTAGAAATAAACTAAAAAAAAAAAAAAAAAAAAAACAATTCCACTTCTAATTCAGGAACAGAAACCAAACTCTTCTACATTTGGGCCATTTTTTGGAAAAAAACATTTTCCAATCTATTTCATTCTCCCTCATTGTTTGCTACACAAATGTATTGAAAGGAAAGTAGATTTTCTAGGCAAATAAAGTAATCAGATATTATGCTATATAATAGCTAGTCTAGGTTTAAGCAAATGTCTAGCCCAATGTTGATCCACAGTACATAAGCAATTCCCACTGGAGGTCAAGACAGCATACACAACACTTCAGCCCGAACATTCCTTTGATCTGTGCAGCCATCAGAATTTTCCTTCTGTTCAGTAACCCTCAGTTGAGCATAATAACTAATCAGATATATAGTCCACACAGCTCAAATTCAATGTTAACTTATGTTAATCAGCTGGTACAATGCAGTATCTGGCCTTGCACATGTGCGTTATTCCTACTTGCAGGCTGGAACAGAGTTTTTTTTGGTTTTGTTTTTTGCTTGCTTGTTTCTATTGATTCTGATATTTTAATGCTAAGACTTCAGGGCTTGATTGTTCTCTGCAAGCCTTTCCTATAGACCTAAATAAAGATCTGAACTATATAAAAATCGTAGCATGGAGTTCTCTGTGGAGACCAATCTTGGATCATTGCTACGAACACTTAATGATCCTTGAATTCACAAGGAGGAGAGAGGGGATTACTTATCCCATGAGTCCACTTTCACCGTATAGATTCAGACCCAAAGAAAAAGATGGCAATTTCCTTTCAGGAAAATTTCTGCAGATTTGATTCTGCAAAGAAAACACCGAGATGAAATGTAATTGAAATGAGTTGTTTGGTTGGCTGTGTTTTTGGCTGAATTTCCTGGTGTCTAATAGTGTGTGAGCTCTGAAGTTTTTTCCGAAGCTTGGACTGTAATAACAGCACACTCTTGTGTAGACTCACTACTGTCTAGTAAAAGCTGTGACTGTGCACTAAGAATACAGATAAAGTTTCCTTGGCCTCTTTCCGGCTGCTTCTTTTCACAAAATGTGTAAAAACCAGCTATATTTGAGATTTATACCCCTCTGTAAAATTTGGTGATAATTCAACTCCCTAAAAATCATGCAGGCAGAAGATGGACACAGATGCCTAAGCACACACAGAACACATAGTCACACAAGCCAAGGAGAGCAGGATAGAAAGAATCAAGGAACACAAATACAAAGGGTAATGAATAAAACAGTGCTCATTGAAAGATGGTTGTCACTTGGAGAAGCAAGACAGACTGGGAATGTAGTTCACAGCTGCATTCTGCTTGCTAGTGGTTTATATATACATATATATATATACACACACACATACACACACACACACACACATATATATCACAGAATCGTCTAGGTTGGAAGAGATCTCAAGATCATTGAGTCCAACCTCTGACCTAACACTAACAAGTCCTCCACTAAACCATATCGCTAAGTTCAACATCTAAATGTCTTTTAAAGACCGCCAGGGATGGTGACTCCACCACTTCCCTGGGCAGCCTATTCCAATGCCTAACAAATATACACACACACACGCAGAGTAACAGAAAAAATGTCTATTAAAATGAAAACACATTAACTTGCAGAGGAGGCACTCTGCTGTGCTCCAGACCCTGGCTTTGTGAACACCTTTCTTAAACCTATTTCCCTGGAAAATCTTCCCTCTTCCTGCAGAACTCCTGAGATGTGTGAGTGATGGCATGGCAGACACAATCTCATGGGAATGGAACCTGCTTTAAAAAATTAGCCTTTTTTACTCTTTTAAAGGGTCAGGCTCTGTAGTCAGAATTGTGGTAGGCAAATGTTATTTGATCACTAGGAAATCCTGTTTAAAGTTTTTCCTAACCAGGCAGGGTGCCCTTGTACATGATACCCATCAAAGCTTTTTTCATGTGAATTTGTCCACTAATGTTTTGCACTCATGTAAACTTCCAGCATCTACACCATCCTGCTGCAAGGAACTCCACAGCCAAACTGTATTTTGTGAAGGTGATTTCCTTTTGTTTACTCTAAGACTACATCATGACAGCTTCATGCCCCCATATTTAAAGGGCATGGGGCAGTATCTTAGATAAAGAAAACAACTCTTTGAAGTAATCTTCACCATCACAGTCAGTACAAGAAAGTATCTGGCCCCCAGGGTACTCTGGAGACCAACATAAGAGCCTTTATAGGGCACGTCAGATGTTCAAATACCTACAAATCTGAAAGTTACTAGACCTTGGTTTACCACCACGTCAAGAGCTTTGAAAAGCCTTTGAGACCCAAAACAAGGAAGAGTGAAGGAATAAAAGTTCTCACCCTGAACTCCTTTTCTTTCCTTTTTTTTTTTTTTTTTTTTTTTTCTTCCTACAAGCTATCCAGCATCGTCTGAAACATCAGATATTTGATCCTGGCTTTGGAACTTTTTTAAACTATGTAAGTACCTCGACCATCTTCTGTATGTCTATTATATTAAATATCATCCAGTAGCTATTGGAAGCAATGAAAGCCTTCCAGTTCAGCTCAAAATAGTTAATTAGGCTCCTAAAGCATATTTTTATTAATCTGCCTTAAAAACCTAAAAATTAAGATTTGTTTTTTCTTATGAGGCTTCTCAATGTCTTGAAGAACTACTCAATCAGTCTCTCAGAGTAGATTATTTAATAAGTTAAAAAAATAGAGGAAAAAAATAAGTTTAATAAAGTCTTGAAGATTGATGAAGGTGATTTTCACTGACTCTCCATGGAGGAAAACTTAGGGCTGCTAATACCAAATATAATTCAATAAATCATTTTAGTAAGAGTGACCTAATTAACACTCAAGCTCTAATTTGAATGCATGAAGCTCATTATTTTGACACAAGGTTCACTCTCACATTTAAAAAAAAAAAAAAAAAAAATTTAAGGAGCAAAGTTTCTGCATAAGTTGGGCAGCAGATATCTTCCATGCAAATTCTGCTGCTGGTTTCCCAGTCTAGACTAGGAAATGATTTCCAGTAAATGAAGCAGAGGGGTTCCTAGAACAAGAGAAGTAGAGATCAGTAGTTTTGAAACTGAAGCTTGATTTATATGACAGGGATTACATAAAGGCTGAATTTTCTGTGGTGGATGCAGAGCTCTTCTGAGACCTGTATTCCTGCCTTTATATTTAGAAAGCTATACACAAATACAAACCTACGTACATTGTTCTCCTTTTACAACCTTTGAGGAAGGTGTATGAAATTGGGAAATTGAATCCATTTATCTCATTAAACCAAAAAAAAGAGTGGAATACTGTTCCATACAACTCACTTAATTAACTAACATCTGAATAAGTGCTTGATTGGAAAGACTGCCATTATAGACCAGGAGCCATTACCAGCAATTTTGCTTTTTCTGTTAGAGTAATTGAGGAGGGTGCCATGTGATTAGCCCATGGCTTTCCTGATTAATTTCTCATTTCTTTGTTTGCATTTGATTTTGATTGATTTTCTGTGCACTTTGCAAGTGAACAGGTTGTCATGAATACAAAAGCACTCCACACACACAACAGCTACCAGAGCTCGTTTGTCTGTTTTCCTGGTATCTTCTTCACAGCTACTCATCCCTTTGCTGACCACCAGCTTTGACTTACAGCAGCTGAACTAATGAGTACACCTGGATGCCAGTTTGCACAGAAGCATGGTGTCCTTACCAGAGACACAGCAGGACACAACAGCACGGAGTCACATTGTTATTTTAGTATAAAATGGCAGACTATTCAGACACAAGTCTCAGTGCAGCATGGCACCGGATTTCTGCATACCTGTGGCATTTTTAGATAGCTCTGCTGATGCACAATAGTAAATATTTCAGGAAGGAAACAGAGATGAGGTTGTATCATAGGGCAATACCATACACATACGGTGGTGCCAACTTGCCCTGTTTGGTTTAGCAATGAGCAGAATTACATGACATTGATAACAAAACCTTATTCCAGCTTTACATAGCTAGCTAGTAAATGCAGTGAGCTTCTTGGGAAGGTTGCAGTACGTTAGTATAAGTCTCATGGCTGGATTAGCAAGGCGTATTAACACAACTGTGATGTGGTCTTAGAGGATTGGGAAGGAATTCACTCTTCAAGCTCTGAGGAAGTTTACACAGCATTTCTTGATCAAATCTAAGTCTTTTTGTTAATCAGGACATGTCTGGTTCCTGGGAGTCTGACAAGCTGAACTGCAGCTTGGAGCTTTGCCCTGACTTTGACAAGGGCAGATCCAAACATCTCCTCTAACCCTTTCCTGTAAGGCACAAAAGTGCAAAACATGAGCATGCTGTCCTCCAGGCAGAGTGGTGAGAAAATGTACTCAACTGCAAACATCTAGTTTTGCAAAGAAAGCCTCCCCTCACAAGCTTATTAACACTGTGTTACAGCCCCTCCACACATTACTACCTCTCCTTCAGGTCACCATCCCTAATCATAGACCATTTGAAAGTTTCTTGCACTGACGCAGCTAAGTGTTAATAGCCCACCACCAGGCTTGCAATTGTACTGCTCTTGGGACTCACAACACTTCACTGCAGATCAGTCAGTCAGGGGCAACTTGCTGAGCTGCAGTAGGTCTAGCACTGCTGTCACCTGGGCATGATCTTCCCAGCTGCAGATAAAATTCACCTTGCTCATGCACTGCCATATTCTTACAAAGCCAGTGGGAGAAAGTAGACATGTCCTTCCAGAAAGATGAGGATGTGAGGGCTACTGATCTGTAATACAAGAGAAAGTTCAAGGAAAAAGGGAAGGAAGTGCGCCACACTGTCAGTTCACCACAGAGCTTGGGTTTGCCTGGTAAGACAATGATGAATTGCAGCTTAGACTAATGAAGGGAAAGAGATCTCTGGGAGACCGCAGACCTGAAAACTTTCGCTGTTCAGTGACTGCAATAGCTCAAAATTTAAGGTAGTAAAGAGAAAATATATTGTGGATATCAAAATATCCAAGTTTTGTATCCTGCTTGAGGACTGAGATTTGAGACAGTATTTTACTTTTTCACTCTTTTTGACCTCGTTTAGTTTCTTTGTGCCTAAATTTCTCCCATAAAAAAGCACATGATCTCATTACTTGACTTTATGTGGGGCTTGTGAGGAAGATGTGTCCAATATGGAGAAATACCATGCCTGTGGTTGGATGAGTGGATGGATAAGGTAAGAGTAAAACAGTATTAACAATCATAGAATATCTGAGTTAGAAGGGACCCACAAGGATCATTGAGTCCAACTCCTGGGTCCCCAAAGGACCACCAAAAAAAAAAAAAAAAAAAAATCAGAGAGCATTGTCCAAACAATTCTTGAATTCTGGCAGGCTCAGTGCTATGACCACTTCCCTGGGGAGCCTGTTCCAGTGCCTGACCACATTCACAGTGAAAAACCTTTTCCTGATATCCAGCCTGAATCTCCCCTGTTGCAGCTTCAATACATAATACACTGATGTTAGGTAGAACTTAATTAACACTTTTTTCTGGGCAAGGTTTGATGCTGCCAGGTCATTGTATAAAGTCCCAGAAATCCTTAAACACTAACTGATCAAAGACGTCTCAACAGTCCGCTATTAAAGAAAAAAAAATCGTATTAAGCAAAAAGCTTACACGCAGTTTGCTGGTTTCTTCATATTCACAGATTTCTTAGTCTAGCAGGGTAAAAGGCAAGCTGTTATTAAATAAAAAAATCATACTAGAGAAAACCCCAAAGAACCACTTTCCACACATGCCCTTTTAGAACCGAGACTGGTTTCTATGTAGTTCCAGTTTAGTAATGTATATATATGTTCTTCATGCACTCATTAATAATGAATGTTAATAATATTTCTATATTTTTAAAGTCATATATTTTAAAATGTTCTACCAAATCTTTTATGGCCATATAGTCTCTTCACATTTTATCAAAACCCACCTGTATGATCATTTAGCCTCCCAACCTTGTTACCAAATTTTTCTCATCACCTGAGAGGAATGCAGTCTTGCTATTCTCTAAACACATTCCATTTGAACATATATTAACCTAATGCCTTTGATATGGAAGAAATCATTTTAATTTGTTTGGAAAAGTAATTGGCTATAAGTAACTGATTCCAATTTCCATTACACAAAGCACCAAAAGGTCCCAGCTAGGCAGAACCTTTAGAAATTGAGTTTCCTCCTACTTGAAATTACCAAAGAATATGAACCCAAAATTACAGGCAGCAATATCAGATGGATATGCAAACAGAAAGATGAATTATCTGTTAAGTCCAAATATACCATATATGAGTTACTAATGGGAATTTGGTCTGATGTTTAGAAGTTCATCAGTCAAGAAACCTAGGTGTGACTTGTGACTCTTCCTTACGTGTCATTAGGAAGGCAATTAATAGTTTTGTGCATCAGTTCATCATCAGCAAAAAATTGATATTATTATTCTCACCTCCAGAGGGAAGTTGTCTTGAAGATAAATATCTTACTGTTATGAAGCATTCAGATACTGCATGGACCAATTGTCTAGCAGGTTATGCAAATGTCAGTACTTTGTGCTCAGTTTCCTGAACCAGCAAGTGGTGTATAATTACCATTCTGTCCACAGCACTGCAAGAAATTAAATCCCAAGTGAGAATAGTTATACTTTTATTATCTCATGCTGCACTGTTGGAAAGATTGGAGGGGTTGTGCAAGTGGAAAATGAAACTGACTGTTAACAAGAAATGAGCTATAACTGTGAAGACCAATTAGAAAACAAGAAAAAAGAACATTCAAGGATATGGGGGTAAAAATGCAGAAACAACCATTCTGCTTTCAACTGTGTCAGAAACAGTGTCCT
The DNA here is from genome assembly GCF_964211825.1 of Aythya ferina. NCBI lineage: Eukaryota > Metazoa > Chordata > Aves > Anseriformes > Anatidae > Aythya > Aythya ferina. Next base: position 30,446,156 of record NC_140303.1, read on the forward strand.
TTATGGCAGCACCATTAGGAATAGAAGATGGCAATTATGATTTTGTATATATGTGCCTGTGTATGTGTACTTGCACATTTGCATTTATTCACATTTGTACACTAGTACCTCTTCAGTTGGTGGTCATGAGTTCTCTATCCATCCTCAGACATAGTTCACCAGAACAGAATGTATCATAACACGGCCTCTTACTAGTAGTGGTTTTAAAAATAAGGAACAAGAGCCAACATGGTATGATCCCCCTTAATGGAAAGCAGAACGAAGACATGGGGTTCAGGATAGAGAGAAGGAATAAGGATTCAAAGTCTTGACTTACTCCACATTTGAGTTTAAACTAATAGAAATTACATATTACATTTAAAGGATTACACTGAATTTTTAACGCCATGCCACAACACTATTCTAATGTCACCACTCAAACCTAATAGTAAGCAAGCTAGAGATATAGAGAGGTGCAACCCAGGTCCTCAGGGCATCAGAATCTTACACATTGAGCAAATGAGATAACAATTAAAAGCGTTTAGAGTGTGAAAAAGAGCACAAAAGCTCCTGAGATTTTGCACAGCCAGATACCTTATTCTAGCATTTGTTGCTTGATAAGATGCTGATATACTCAAGATGATTCTTAAAAGCTAGATAAGTGTCCCTACTATTTTTTTCAGTAGGAGACTATACAACACTGAATGAAGCCAAACTATTTTTTATTAAATCTAAAGCTGCTGGAGGAATAGTGAACATGGGATACTCTCCTTTTCACCTCATGAAAGAAACAATAATGATAACAATCCTGGAACTTCCATTCATACTGCCTGGTATTATGAACACTTCACAAAGATTTAAAATAATTAAATTGCCAAATACCTTACTATTTACAATAAGATATCTTTTTAAAGTTTTCAGAGTTCCCACCAGACTCATTTTGTGATCTTAGGAAAATAAAGCACTCAACAATACTCCTAGACACAGAAAGAAAGGTGGGTCCTAAGCAGCCTTTTTTGCCTGAGGACAAAAATAACCTGTTGCTTCCAGTTTTAGATCTGATACACAACAGAAAACATCAGAGGGTCAACAAACCTAATTAGCTTCAAACCACAGACAAGCACATCTTAACTTCAGCCCAGATCTCCAAATAGCAGCCAGTTGGCAAAGGGAAGCTCAGCAGGTTAGCCATGTCCTCTCTGCCCACTTGCTAGAACAAATGGTGCTATTTCAGTAGCTATTTTCTGTGGCTGCAGGCAAGAGATTAACTCTCAGACTGACGAATTGAGAGCAGAACTAAATGAATCAACCCAATTTTTCCATTGGGTTCTCTAATTGCAATTCACCACCTAGTAGGAAGAAGCACAATCTTTGATTTTTCCAGCATTTCTGATGGGTAACACAATTACACTGTAAAGCCATAATACAGTACAAAAGTGCATACCTATATGGATCTTCTGATGGTTTAGTGGAATTGGAAGAGTAAACCCAGCCCATATTACATGTAGAATATCTTCAACCCCCGTGTTAAAAAAGATAACCAGCAAACACAGTCTGCAAAACCTCCCTGCAATGAAGCAACATGGGAGAGATGAACTCAGCATGTAACAGAAGCTAAATTAGTGCATGAGAGAAATCCTAAAATTGGAGACAGGTGAGGGGGAGGAGTTATCTGAGAGGTAGAGAAAGCAATACAAGAGGATAAACAGAGGAACCAGGACACAGGGAAACTGAGGGAGAATTTCAAAGAGGTTGAAAACTGAAGATAGAGAAGAACAAAGATATGGAGATGGGGGGGAGGAGCAGGCAGGTGCTTAAAGAAAGGGACAGAAGTGGAGAATAGAAAGTCTCAGTGGAGGAGGCCCAAGACAGCAAATACAGGGTGTGAAAGCCAGATTGTGAAATTTGAGTTGAAAAGAAACAGGGAAAGGAAAGCCCAGGAGAAAGGCAGAGAAGAGCTGAAAGAAAAGAAATGTGTATAAAGAAAAAGAAATGAATTAAGATTGAGAAGATGTGATCATTTGGGAATGCTGTGGGATTGACATATGCTGAGGTATTCACAACCTAGCTCAGTGTTAGTTCTGATAAAGGTTCTTCTTTAAGCTCATCCACCACCCTAAACTAAAAACACTAAAAATGTGACACACTTTCTGAACTTATTTTCTGTGGGGTGGAACAGTAGGAAGCTTGTTTCAAGGGAGAAGCTGGTGCCAACCTCTGACTTGGAGAGATACCTTCTCCAACCAAAAAGCTCAAACCTCACAGTCCTGACAACATCCTCCTATAAGTGAGGCACACAGCTGCCTACTAGACACCTCCACACCGCCCTAGTCAAATCTCTGGGGCTTGCCTGCTCTGTGATTATATCACTTCACTTGGCTCGGAGCAGCTGGCAGAAATAAACCTGATGGCTGTGTTCAGATCACTCATCTTTCACCTCCACCCCAATGGCATCCTCTCACACCCATCCATTAACACCTCCCAGCCTGGAGAGAGGGCAGGGACTGCCTCTGCCTTGCTTCTTGGCTGTTAATAATGGGCGGTAGATAGGAAGCCTGCAGGCTCCCTGGTGCTAAAAGGAAAGTTAGTTCCCTCTGGCTTGTCTGACCTCATTTCTGCAGGTTGGTTTTCACTTGACTTTTCTGCTACCCTGGACCACAGTGTTAAGGAGATGGCAAGTTTGTTCCTGCGTGTGAGCTTTTCATCAGTTATCTAGGCAGGCTGCAAATAAGAGGTGGCCACAACATTCAAGTAAAGTTTCTAAAGGGATTGACTTCCCGTTCTCCATGCATATCCTGAGATCATCACACCAGAAAAGAATAATTGCCACAAGTTAGTTATGGTCAAGTAAAGTCATTTCCCTTACTGAATCACATTCTCCAGGGTCTGCAGTATGTGTAGACTGAGTCTAGATCTAAATTGCTTCATGATCAAACAGCTATCAAATAATGTTTTAAAATAGCTGAAACTGAAGCCTCTGGATCACACCAGGAAATACCTGAACTTGTGACCTTATCATTTACATTTCCTACAGAAGCTGTTGAGGAAACAGGGCTGGTTTAATCCCTCCCAGGGAAATGGCAGTCCCCAAGCATGAATGACCCCTTAGGGGAGAGAGAGAGGTGCTTCTAAGGGTGTCCAAACAGCCAGTTCAGATGCAGGTATCTGCTTTGCATTGCAGGTGGCTACGCTGGCCAGATGAACACCAGGGACTGCACAATAAACAAACAAATGAAGCTAATGAGGGCTAATCCTTCATTATCAGTGCTGATTCCACTGGTCTTTACAGCAAGACTTTATCACAAGCCGATTTAAAGAGGAGGAGGGATTAAAAGGACTAATTTTTCTTGATGTTTTAATTGCCTTACCTACACGATCAGCTGTCTGAGATGAAATAGTGTAAATGTCAAAGGGAAGGAGTATCTAGACACAGAAGGGAATCTCCTGCTTTGAGAATTGATCAAACCTCCACAGAAGTTCAGAAACTTTCCAAAACCTTTTTTTTTTTCATTTTTTCATTTTCTTTTTTAATCTCTCCAGAGATCTTATTTATGGCAATATATTGGAAGTCTAATCTTCAGAGTGAATTGGCATACAACCTTTTCAGTGGCCCTAATGAAAGATACTATCTTGTAACGGTTTGCAAAATACTCAATATAAAGTCTCGGAGCACTAACAGAATAAGTTGCTTTGAAAATGCAGATCATTTTGGCAACTCTTGAAACCACCTGAACCACCCATAAACTGGAGCAGTCTGGGGGGGGGGGGGAAATCACAAGCGCTACTAAGATGCTTTATCAAAGTTTTCTTCTGAATGTTTAAAGCTCAATGCACCATTAGCATGAAAATTGGACTTACTCGCATCCGCTCAGAAGCAAGCTGGGGCCAGCTTGCAAAGGCACCCTGTGCATAACACCTCTACTTGGAAACCAGGGCTTACAGGTACTGCAAAATATTTTGTGGAAAGCCCAATTGCAAAAGGCAGGAACTGTAAAAATTCCCAATGGTGTTTACTGCAGAGTCCCTGCCGAGTCCCTGCCAGCTACACAAACACCAGAACCCCTCAAAATATTGAAGAACAAGTTCCTGCCTTCTCTTATGAATTGTCTGAAAAGCTCAAGAAAGGGTGAGGTTGAGTGCATGTTTGCTTTTCCTTCCTACACCTTTTTATACTGCTGCCATGTTAAGGTCAGGATGAAGTGGAAATGTAATCAAACATTTCCTCACTGTCAGAGCAGAGATCTGACCATATCGTGAAATTCTGCTCATATATTCAATAAATCCCTTTAACTTTTAGTAGGATTATTTAGGTGCTGCATGTGCCAATGTTTCAGAATGCTTGAGACATAGGGCCTCATGTGTGAATATAACAGGTCTAACACAATTTGCTATTTTATGTGGCAGCAAAAAAAACTTTCTCTACATAGTCTTGGTATGGCAATTTGGATGCCCTTTCTGCTGCACTTCTTATAAGGACTTAATTCCTTATTTCCTAGCGAGAAGACAACACAGCACACAATGGTAGTTTGATACCCAGGACATGGGGGTTTCCAACGCTCCTTTTCCCCCAGGGAAAAATGGGGAAAAGACCTGAGGGAAAGAGAGCAGAGATACTTTCCCCCTGTTTAACGGCGCTCAGCTCTTCTGATATAGGATGTACTGCTGCCAGGGCTTGAGATGAAGGTTGTATGTTTGTGGGAAGGTTTTGAAATATATGAGAGAGAAGCCCTGCTGCATTACCAGCATCCAGTAGAGTATTTTCCCCAGTGTGCAAGTAATGAGATCACACCACATCGAAAGTCAATTAACACTTTGAAGCTCTGAATTCACAAAGACAAACTAATTCTTACAGTTTTTGCCTTTTTGAGCTAGCATTTGTGGCAGGCACCTGAAAAGAAATGCTAACTAGACGGAGAGTAAATACAAACAATTACTGTGTTTTACCCATGTGTTATCCCAGCGGTACTTGCCATTTTAAGAGTTTAAAGTTTAATTACATTTTTGCTTTTGGTACATTGGATAGCCATTCACCTATGAAGAAAAGCATCAGAGAGGGTTTTGAGCTCATTTAAAACACTCAGAAGCAAAGACTGCTGAAGCGTGTGAGGCTGGCTTTGTGTTTTGATGTGCTATAGAATAATGTATGGAATTATTTATACATTCACTAAGTGGTGCATTTTCATTGTGATTTCAGCTAACTTGCAAACTCCACTGGCCCCATCTCAGAAAACTCTTCTTTCTACATTCATTAACGCTTCCAGTAATATGCTGAATTTTTCCTTGCCCCATCACACCATTGTGTCAAAGGAGATATTTGAAAGTCTGCCCAGACTGCAGATGTTACAAGAAAGGGGGGAAGAGATGATCAAGAACATTTCAGTCACTCCATTGCTCACAAAATTGCTTATTTATTCAGATTTTCCACTCCTAGCTTCCACTGATCACCTTGCTTTCTGAAGCTTTTCCTACCGCTCCTTTGTGAGACGGGAGCTGGGGACCTTTCAAATCAAATGTCCCTGAATGAGTTCACTTGTGAGGAACTGTCCTTACAGTAGGAACAAGAGGTTGTGTCCACAAGGCCCCCTGCCACACCTGGGTGAGCATTTAAAGCTGTCCCATTGCCTGAGAGGAAGGGAGCCAAACCCTCCCTTCAGCATGGAGCCCATTCTACACTGGGCTTGGAAAATTCCCCCTGTGGTGCCTGGATGGATCTGGTGGTTTCAGGGCCCAGGCTGTTTTGGTGAAGCATTGCAGTGGTTTCCAATGCACCTGATTATCTTCTGAGCCCTGCTGCCCACTGGTCATTTGGCTTCTCCAGCCTTTGCTGGCTGTTCTGGTACTCGCCCACTGCTGTGGGCATGGAGTGTCTGCTGGCCCAGGCTCCTTGAGCCTGTGCTTTGGAGTGGGTGAATTGATTTCACTAACACACATCTACAAACACTGCTTCTCTGCTTCGGTAAATCAACACAGCTCCACAGGATCAGACCAATAAAACACAAAGCAAGCTGGGGGTCTATTTCCTCTGCCTGAAGGGTGCTCCATCACTCCAAGCTATGATTACTACAGCCCCACACCAGCAATCTCTTTCATTTCTCAGTCCAGTCTCGGTAGCAGGGTGTAGGAGCACATGGCTGCTTGTTTTAATCTAACCACCATTTATTTTCAATTATCCAGGGAAAAGAGAAAATCTGTCACACACACAAAGCCCTGCATTTCTTCTCCTCTGGCTATGAGTGGGCTGGTTGCAGAAATAAAGGTCCTGGCCACACAGGTTCTGATTTGGGGGAAAGATGAAAACTGTGTCAGTGAGCAAGAAAAAAATAAAAGAGCATTAAGAAGCAGAGGGAAAGATAAGACTAAAGGGAAACTGTTAAAACAATGCCAAGGATTTTTTATATGTAAAGTCACTGTATACCTATGTATAAAGGATGGTAGGTCTGTATATAAAAAGTTCACCTTTAGGATTCATTAGGAATGTCATTATTTTCATTCTAATCTAGGAAGGATTCATAGATACTAACTCCTACATTTCCTTCTCCTGCCTTCAGTGAGGCTTTTTTCCTCACTCATAGATGTCCAAAGGATTTTCACATACAGAAGCATACATGTACACACACATGCTTATCTCTTTGCTCAGATGCTTGAAAGGCTGTCCTGGCCACCAGCTATTCTCTAAGTCATAAGGAAGGTTTGTCTCTTAGAAGCATGCTTTGTGAGAGCCAGCTATACTTCCAACAACTCACTGTTGTTTCAGGTTTTGTTACTTTTTCTTATTTAGCTGCAGAAAATGGTTAGAGAGAAGTCCAGCTCCTCACAGTGCTTTTCAAAAGCATTTCAAATGCACCCCACTGGGCTGTGACATGTGTTTTTCCCTTCTTTAAAAAAAAAAAAAAAAAAAGCAAGTTCACATCACAAAGGCAGCATCTCCCCCACCTCCAGCAGCCTCAAAGCCTCTCACTATTGCATGGGGAAAGGCTGCAAGCACTGAAGATGTTACCTCTGTTTCTCTCTGCACTAGCTCAGGTCAAATCACAGTACAGCATCATGCCACATTACTCTTTGTCCCTGCACAAAAAGAGGTTATGAGGGCACTTTCACTTCAAGGTCAAGAGCTCAAATGTATCGTGGGTCAGGCTGGTTGCTACTGACCCTTCGGTAAACTATCTGAAAAGGCAGGGTGGTTGGGCTCCTAATCCATACAGCCCAATTACACCAGAACTACATGTGCTCTTACAAAAATACTCCAGAGAAACACTGAGGGTCAAGTGAGCACAGTGACTGCTGCACTCCCAGTACGGGCAGTCCAGCCACATCCTGCCTGAGGTCACCTTCTCAGGTGCTGTAGGTGTTGCACCTACCCTGACCCTACTAGATTTCCTGTTAGGTCTCAGTTCTTGTTAGAAATATTGATACAAGCAATTGCTATGAATAAGGAATTTTCCTATGAATCAGGAATCTGAAACAGGCGGTCCTGTTTCAGGATATTCTCATTCAGATCAGTCCTGCTGGCTCAAGGACATGCTAGCCGCAGACTCGCCCTCCCACTATGTATGTTCCTCACTGTTTTGCAGAAGAAATGAGGTTGTTTGCAAGACCAAGCCCTGTGCAGGACACTGGATCATGGACAGGACTGGATTTGACTGTGGCACCTGAGCAGGATGCAGAACCACAAATCTTGTACAGACTGTGTACAAGATTCCTGTAACCAGGAATCTGTCTGGTTACAAGGGGCTACCAGGCTGATGAGTAATCTTGCTGATATCCAGTTTTATTTTTTGAGGACTCACTTCTCATCAATAGTACAGGATTTCCCTAGATTGCACCAGGGAGATGAAATTCTTTCTAATTCTGATTTTGTTAATCAGACCTTCAGATTCCAATTCTAATGGGGATGCTGCCAACATCAAGAAAAGGGATAAGGGTTGTTATTTGATCAGCCCTTTCTAAAGCAAGGGGCAGATGGGTGGAATTTTAGGGCACTGGAAAGCTATATCAAAAATGATTTATAATTGTAGCTGTTGCAGAGCAGCTCCAATTTAAAAAAAAAAATAGGACTACTGTTACAGAAATAAAGGTAACTACAAAATAACCTTCCTGAGGCACTAGCATTCCCATGTAACAGCCTGAAACCAAATCTAGACTGCAAAGAAATAGTTTTCTGAAAAACCATGCCACAGTCCATTGGCTGGGTCATGCATGTGAACTGAACTGTGACTCCTGGATCTAATGGCATCAGTCACTCCTGTCAGAGCAGCCTCAGTTGCTGTGAAGCAGGAACCAGAATCAGATCCCTGCAAGGGGACATAGACAAGTTTGGTCAATATATTATTCACTGTGTCTACACCGACAGCTGGATTGGATCCAAACACCCTGGCCACCCTCTGTATTTACCAGAGGCCTTTAGAAACTGCATCTCTGCTTTAGCACAGTGGTGCCCAGAAGTACCAAGCCCTGCTGAGATCCCAAAACAAAGGTTAGAGTAGGTCAGGGCAGCAGTAGCCATGGGAAGAAAATGGCAGGTTTCTGTCAATGTCCAGTTAGAGGATTATCACAGCTCTGTGGGATACTTTTCCTAAAATAGGCCAGGTAATGATGTCCTGCCTCTGAGGCTGACTGAGCTACTGTGCAAGGATGCTGCCAGTTGCAATTGGAAGGAAATAGTTACAAAGAGGTTTTTTAGCTGAATTAAGATCCCTTCCTCTTGTCCAGCAGTGGATACTCATTTTCTCATGCTCTCAAAGAAACACCTATATTGGATTTCTAAAGGACCAACTTTGTGTTCTGCTACAGTGTTCCTGCAGAGACTACCTTGGTTTATTATGTCTGAGTTACCCAGTCCCTGCTGTAGGCTCTCATACCCTTCAATGTGAAAAAGTACAGAGTCAGGGCAGCAAGGAAATAGATACTTCATGGAAAGTCCTCCACAAGCTTAACTAAAATACAGTGAGCTGTTGTCCTGGTTTCAGTTAGCACAGAATTAATTTTCTTCCTAGTAGCTGGTGGAATGCTGTGTTTTGGCTTAGAATGAGAAGAGTGCTGATAACACCCCGATGCTTTAATTGTTGCAGAGCAGTGCTTATACTAAGCCAAGGACATCTCAGCCTTTGCTCTGTCCTGCCAACGGGCAGGCTGGGGGGTGCAGTAAGAGCTGGGAGGGGACAGACCCAGGACAGGTGACCCAAACTAGCCAAAGGGGTATTCCATACCATCTGACGTCATGCTAAACAATATATAGGGGTGGCTAGCCGGGGAGAGGGGGCCGGACTGCTCGGGGTTAGGCTGGGCATCGGTCAGCGGGTGGTGAGCAATTGCATTGTGCATCACTTGTTTGTACATACTATTATTACTTTCGTATTATCACCATTGTATCATCATTATTATTATTGTTATTATTATTTTGTTATTTTTTTTTCCCTGTCTTATTAAACTGTCTTTATCTCAACTCACGGGCTTCACTTTCCATTTCTCTCCCCCGTCCCAGAGAGGGAGGGGGGAGGGTGAGCGAACGGCTGCGTGGTGTTTAGCTGCCGGTCGGGTTAAACCACGACAGTCTTTTTGGCGCCCAACGTGGGGCCCGAAAGGTTGAGATAACGGCAGATCTGATCAGAGTGTGTTAAACTAAAATTGGTGTAAGGATTAGACCTGCTTAATAGTCACTTGTCATAATGCTGATTGCTTTAATCACAACTCTGCTGCGCCTGTTTTCCAAATTGAGTATTATAGTACATTATTTTCCGTATTTGCTCTCTGTAGTGTTGTTTCTCCTCTCCGGGCCCTGGTTTCAGACCATTATGGTACTAAGTGTTATAGCAATGGCTTATGAGAAAAAAGACTGTCGTGGTTTAACCCGACCGGCAGCTAAACACCACGCAGCCGTTCGCTCACCCTCCCCCCTCCCTCTCTGGGACGGGGGAGAGAAATGGAAAGTGAAGCCCGTGAGTTGAGATAAAGACAGTTTAATAAGACAGGGAAAAAAAAATAACAAAATAATAATAACAATAATAATAATGATGATACAATGGTGATAATACGAAAGTAATAATAGTATGTACAAACAAGTGATGCACAATGCAATTGCTCACCACCCGCTGACCGATGCCCAGCCTAACCCCGAGCAGTCCGGCCCCCTCTCCCCGGCTAGCCACCCCTATATATTGTTTAGCATGACGTCAGATGGTATGGAATACCCCTTTGGCTAGTTTGGGTCACCTGTCCTGGGTCTGTCCCCTCCCAGCTCTTACTGCACCCCCCAGCCTGCCCGTTGGCAGGACAGAGCAAAGGCTGAGATGTCCTTGGCTTAGTATAAGCACTGCTCTGCAACAATTAAAGCATCGGGGTGTTATCAGCACTCTTCTCATTCTAAGCCAAAACACAGCATTCCACCAGCTACTAGGAAGAAAATTAATTCTGTGCTAACTGAAACCAGGACATCTATCCACCCCTTATTCCATACCATTTATGTCATGCTCAGGTTACACTCTTTTCCATACATTCTAATTAGTCACCTATAGTAATCATGGTAGTGATAACATACAGTATAATATACTATTTAACATGGTGCAATTCAGTTCATGGGCTATTCTCACCCAGTATTAAATCTCCTTGAGGTACACACCGGACCTCTCCGTTCTTTTGCATCACCCACCAAGTATATCCAGGTCCCTGAGCGAAAACAATTCCACGAATAGGTTTGCCTTTTCCTGAGGCAGGAGTAGCCCAGACTGTTTTACCCAGCATATTTTTTACATGCACTACAGGAACTTTATCCCCATCTACAGTACGTAACAGGTTTGATTGGGCAGGTCCAGCTCGGTTGGTAGATCCCCTAGTATTGACTAACCAGGTAAGGCTTCTGCCAAAACTAAGTATAGAGATGACGAAGATGATGACGACGCTGGGCCGTCAAGGATTCAGGAGGAGGAAGATGAGGATGCCGAAAGAGCAACAGTAACTACCCGAAGCCTAAACGAGCGCGAGCTACGAGATGTGCGAAAAGATTTTGGTCGCTGTATAGGTGAGCAGCTTGTCACCTGGCTGCTCCGGTGCTGGGACTCTGGAGCCAATTGTGTGGAATTAGACGGCAGGGAAGCCAAGCGGCTGGGATCCCTTGCTCGAGACGCCGGCATTGACAAAGCAATTGCAGATGGAGCACGACCCACCAGCCTCTGGAGGCGTCTCCTCTCAGCTGTGAGGGAAAGGTATCCCTTCAAGGAAGATATTTTATGTCTACCAGGCAAGTGGACCACTATGGAGAAGGGAATCCAGTACCTGAGGGAATTAGCCGTACGGGAAGTGATTTATGAGGATCCAGACCTCAAACAAACATCCACAGATCCAGATGAAGTCAAGTGTACACGACCCATGTGGCGGAAGTTTGTACGGAGTGCACCATCATCATATGCCAGCTCATTGGCAATAATGGCCTGGAAAGAGGATGAGGAACCCACAGTGGGTGAAGCGGCTAAACAACTCCGGCAGTACGAAGAAAGTCTCTCCTCTTCCTTACAGGCCTGCGTCTCAGCTGTGGAGAAACTTTCTGAAAAGGTTCACCAACTTGAAGAGAATCTATTGTCCTCCCCACCTGAACCAACCAGTGCCCACCGACCAAAGGAGAACACTTGGGAGAAACTTTCTGAAAAGGTGCACCAACTTGAAGAGAGATTATTCTCCTTCGCACCTGTACAAAGCAGTGTCTCAGCTGTCAGGGGTAGGCGTTCACCCACACAAGGAAGACGATATGGTGGGTACTCACCCCGTGCCACCCTGTGGTTTTACTTACGAGACCATGGAGAGGACATGAGAAAGTGGGATGGAAAATCTACCGCGACCCTAGAGGCACGGGTACGTGAGTTGCAAAAGAAAACAATCAGGAAAAAGGGATTCTCCGAAAAGTTTGCTGCTCCAACTTCCAGCAGACAGTCCTTCAAACACAGAAACGAGGAAGATTCTGACCAGGATTAGGGGGGCCCTGCCTCCAGCCAGGGGGAGGAAAGGGACAATCGAGTTTATTGGACTGTGTGGATTCGATGGCCTGGCACATCACGCGCACAGAAGTATAAGGCTTTAGTAGACACCGGTGCACAATGTACTATAATGCCATCGAGCTATAAAGGACCAGAGCCCATCTATATTTGTGGAGTGACAGGGGGATCTCAGCAGTTGACTGTATTGGAGGCTGAAGTGAGTCTGACTGGGAATGAGTGGGAAAAGCACCGCATTGTGACTGGTCCGGATGCTCCATGTATCCTTGGCATAGACTATCTTAGAAGAGGATACTGCAAGGACCCAAAAGGGTTCCGGTGGGCTTTTGGTATTGCTGCCTTAGAGACAGAGGGCATTAAACAATTATCTACCTTGCCTGGTCTCTCAGAGGACCCCTCTGTTGTGGGGTTGCTGAGGGTCGAAGAACAGCAAGTGCCAATTGCTACCACAACTGTGCACCGGCGGCAATATCGCACCAACCGAGACTCCCTGATTCCCATCCATAAGCTAATTCGTCAATTGGAGAGCCAAGGAGTGATCAGCAAGACTCATTCACCTTTCAATAGTCCCATATGGCCAGTGCGAAAGTCTAATGGCGAGTGGAGACTAACAGTGGACTATCGCGGCCTGAACGAAGTCACGCCACCACTGAGTGCTGCAGTGCCGGACATGCTGGAACTTCAGTATGAACTTGAATCGAAGGCAGCCAAGTGGTACGCCACAATTGATATCGCTAATGCATTTTTCTCCATCCCTCTAGCAGCAGAGTGCAGGCCACAATTTGCCTTCACTTGGAGGGGAGTCCAATATACTTGGAATAGGCTGCCCCAGGGGTGGAAACACAGCCCTACCATTTGCCATGGGCTGATCCAGTCTGCACTAGAGCAGGGGGAAGCTCCTGAACACCTGCAGTACATCGATGACATTATTGTGTGGGGTGACACAGCAGAGGAAGTTTTCGAGAAAGGGAAGAAAATAGTCCAAATCCTTCTGAAAGCCGGTTTTGCCATAAAACAAAATAAAGTCAAAGGACCTGCACGGGAGATCCAGTTTTTAGAAATAAAATGGCAAGATGGACGTCGTCAAATCCCAATGGATGTGATCAACAAAATAACAGCTATGTCTCCACCAACTAACAAAAAAGAAACACAGACTTTCCTAGGTGTTGTGGGGTTTTGGAGAATGCACATCCCAAATTACAGTCTGATTGTAAACCCACTCTACCAAGTAACTCGTAAGAAGAATGAGTTTGAATGGGGCCCTGAACAACGACAAGCCTTTGAACAAATCAAGCAGGAAATAGTCCATGCAGTAGCCCTTGGGCCAGTTCGAACAGGACCAGATGTAAAGAATGTGCTCTACACTGCAGCCGGGGAGAACGGCCCCACCTGGAGCCTCTGGCAGAAAGAACCTGGGGAAACTCGAGGTCGGCCTCTGGGGTTTTGGAGTCGGGGATACAGAGGATCTGAGGCCCGCTATACTCCAACTGAAAAGGAGATATTGGCAGCATATGAAGGAGTTCGATCTGCTTCGGAGGTGGTCGGTACTGAAGCGCAGCTCCTCCTAGCACCCCGATTACCGGTACTAGGCTGGATGTTCAAGGGAAGGGTCCCCTCTACGCATCATGCAACTGATGCTACATGGAGCAAGTGGGTTGCACTGATTACTCAGCGGGCTCGAATAGGAAACCCCAGTCGCCCAGGAATATTGGAAGTGATCATGGACTGGCCAGAAGGCAAATACTTTGGGATATCATCAGAGGAGGAGGTGGGTCGTGCTGAAGAAGCCCCACTGTACAACCAGTTGCCAGAGAATGAAAAGAAATATGCCCTGTTCACTGATGGGTCCTGTCGTATTGTGGGGAAGCATCGGAGATGGAAGGCTGCTGTATGGAGTCCTACGCGACGAGTTGCAGAAGCTGCTGAGGGAGAAGGTGAATCGAGTCAGTTTGCAGAAGTGAAAGCCATTCAGCTGGCTTTAGACATTGCTGAACGAGAAAAATGGCCAGTTCTCTATCTCTACACCGATTCATGGATGGTAGCAAATGCCCTGTGGGGATGGTTACAGCAATGGAAGCAAAACAACTGGCAGCGTAGGGGCAAACCTATCTGGGCTGCTGCATTGTGGCAAGATATTGCTGCTCGGGTAGAGAACCTGGCTGTGAAAGTACGCCACGTAGATGCTCATGTGCCCAAGAATCGGGCTACTGAAGAACATCAAAACAACCAGCAGGTGGATCAGGCTGCTAAGATTGAAGTAGCTCAGGTGGACCTGGATTGGCAGCATAAAGGTGAATTATTTATAGCCCGATGGGCCCATGACACCTCAGGCCATCAAGGTAGAGATGCAACATACAGATGGGCTCGTGATCGAGGGGTGGACTTGACCATGGACGCTATAGCACAGGTTATTCATGACTGTGAAACATGTGCTGCAATCAAGCAAGCCAAACGGTCAAAGCCTCTTTGGTATGGAGGACGATGGCTGAAATATAAATATGGAGAGGCCTGGCAGATTGATTACATCACACTCCCTCAAACTCGCAATGGCAAGCGCCACGTACTTACAATGGTGGAAGCAACCACCGGATGGCTGGAAACATATCCTGTGCCTCATGCTACCGCCCGGAACACCATCCTGGGCCTTGAAAAGCAAGTCCTATGGCGACATGGCACCCCAGAAAGAATAGAATCAGACAATGGGACTCACTTCCGAAACAACCTTATAGACACTTGGGCCAAAGAACATGGTATTGAATGGGTGTATCACATCCCCTATCATGCACCAGCCTCCGGGAAAGTTGAACGATACAATGGCCTGTTAAAGACTACCTTGAAAGCAATGGGCGCTGGGACGTTCAAAAACTGGGATACGCATTTGGCAAAGGCCACCTGGTTAGTCAATACTAGGGGATCTACCAACCGAGCTGGACCTGCCCAATCAAACCTGTTACGTACTGTAGATGGGGATAAAGTTCCTGTAGTGCATGTAAAAAATATGCTGGGTAAAACAGTCTGGGCTACTCCTGCCTCAGGAAAAGGCAAACCTATTCGTGGAATTGTTTTCGCTCAGGGACCTGGATATACTTGGTGGGTGATGCAAAAGAACGGAGAGGTCCGGTGTGTACCTCAAGGAGATTTAATACTGGGTGAGAATAGCCCATGAACTGAATTGCACCATGTTAAATAGTATATTATACTGTATGTTATCACTACCATGATTACTATAGGTGACTAATTAGAATGTATGGAAAAGAGTGTAACCTGAGCATGACATAAATGGTATGGAATAAGGGGTGGATAGATGTCCTGGTTTCAGTTAGCACAGAATTAATTTTCTTCCTAGTAGCTGGTGGAATGCTGTGTTTTGGCTTAGAATGAGAAGAGTGCTGATAACACCCCGATGCTTTAATTGTTGCAGAGCAGTGCTTATACTAAGCCAAGGACATCTCAGCCTTTGCTCTGTCCTGCCAACGGGCAGGCTGGGGGGTGCAGTAAGAGCTGGGAGGGGACAGACCCAGGACAGGTGACCCAAACTAGCCAAAGGGGTATTCCATACCATCTGACGTCATGCTAAACAATATATAGGGGTGGCTAGCCGGGGAGAGGGGGCCGGACTGCTCGGGGTTAGGCTGGGCATCGGTCAGCGGGTGGTGAGCAATTGCATTGTGCATCACTTGTTTGTACATACTATTATTACTTTCGTATTATCACCATTGTATCATCATTATTATTATTGTTATTATTATTTTGTTATTTTTTTTTCCCTGTCTTATTAAACTGTCTTTATCTCAACTCACGGGCTTCACTTTCCATTTCTCTCCCCCGTCCCAGAGAGGGAGGGGGGAGGGTGAGCGAACGGCTGCGTGGTGTTTAGCTGCCGGTCGGGTTAAACCACGACAGCTGTGAACCCACCCAAGGAACACTCAATCCTAATCACACTCAAAGCTCAAGCTCAACATCAGGTTGGAGCAGAACATCAATTCTATGATTCTGTGATCAAGCTGCTGATCATTGCATTATTACACAGCAGCTGTGCTACGGTAACTGCATGATGCTCCTTAGCCTGCACTAACATCCCAGATAACAGAGCATGGATTATCCCCAAGGGGAAAAAATAAAAATTAAAAAAATAAAATGTTACATCATGCTGCACCGTTCACAGACTTAAAACACGTGAGCAGAGGGGCAGTCACCAGTGCCCATCTGCCTCCCAGTAACAGGCTGAGCTGTTTTAATTTGGAAAATGTCCAAGCCCTGTATTTCACAGTATCTTTTTTAAATATATATACTGGAGGCTGTTTCAGATGTTAGGCTGTGTAGTTTAGGGCTCTTCTGTGGTCTTTAGAGAAGCACAGGGTACTACGTTTCCTGAGAGCACCCTTTGCAGGCACTGGGGAGGATCACACTGCCTGGCATTACTCTCCATGCCAGGAAGACATGCACTGCTCCTCTCAGGCCATTCCCAGCCTCTCCAATTGCACAGGAGTGATCCCTATGCTGGTTTATACATTTCGAAGTCTCATTAAGACTGACACACTAGTGTAAGTTTCTTATTCTTATTAAAAGGGACATTTAACTCTGAGGTCCTAAAAGAAGAACATGCGCATGCTGTAGCCACCCTGAAGCCCTTCACATATTTCCTATGTGCTGAGACAAATGAGTCACTTCCACTGGACATCCACCTTCATCTCTGTGAGAGTACAGGCTGCCTGTTGAAGGTGAGGCACTGAGGAAAGCCAGAGACACATTGACACTGACTGACTTGTTCTGTAACTGCACCGAGTCGGTACAGACAGACATATTGTCCTTAATCTTCATTAGCACAGAGCTCTGCATCTGAAAGGGAAAATCAAACACAGGGAAAAGACAAGGAAAGCCTGACAAAATGAACACGGCCATCTTCCTACCCATTTCTTAACATAAGAGAAAAGGATACTGTGATTTAGATTGTAAAAGGAGCCCCCCTTTGAGAGAGATGTCTAAATGAGCTATTCTTCCCTATGCTCCATCTCTCACAGATGCCACTAAATGATAGTAATGGAGAGCTAAGCTGCCATCCTTTTCCTGGAGTGACTTCCAATTACTTTGGCTACATGTCTGGTTTTGGTCAAATTCTATGTTTTATTAAGTGACCTCAAAATCTCTTACAAAGATAAAAACTAGCATTGACTTTCTTTCAGAGAGGAGAAACTAAGACATATCATGGCATGGGATCTTGTCCATGGTTTCAGTGATTAGGGATAGCTGGAGATGATTTTACAGCCGCAGAGTAATTCAGGCTATATCATTCAGGTTGGTGCTGGGTAGCTGCAGTTAGCTTTTGTTCCTGCAAGGAAACAATTCATTGATCAAGGGATTTCTCAAACACATATATCTTGCATGCACACATGGAATTAATTGTAACTGCCTTCAATCTAAACTACATGAAGTCATTAAAATTCATTCCAATTAATGGCAATGAGCTGAAAACAAGCCCAACACCTGCAAGCCATGGAAGAATCAGCAGTTACAGTAATTTACATATGCTACCCCACAGTGGAAATTCTTCAGGAGCTTTAATGTGTAGATTGTGCACTGAAAAGAAGGATTTCTCTGCTCAGAGAGATGTTCCCACCTAAGGAAGCAGTGAGATTAGAGGAGCCAATGCCCAGTTAACCTTGCTGTAGCACGCTGCATGGGAAGTCAGGTCCTGAAGCACCTGACTGGGGGACTTTGGAAAACCTTTTTTCCTACAGCCAGGGAAAGTGAAGCACAGAAGGAAAGGCTTGCTTGCAGTTGCGGTTGTATCTGAGTCCCACCTTGAGAAAGAGTGTACGCACAATTATTTGCCTGATTAGGGTTGGAGCAAGCAGGCAGAGTCTACAGTCACAGTAGCTTATGCTGCTTCAGCAGAGAGTTGAGAAATAGGAATAAAAAAAAAAAAAACAGGATGCTGATAGCAGGCAGTGCTGGTGGTGAGAAGAGCCCAACAAGCTGCTGAGGTCCAGTTGCAGCTTCCAACCTCTGCTCAAAACATCTATTTATCAACTATAGCTGAAAGCATGAGAGTACACATTATTTGCAACAGCCCACAACACAGCAGCCTCTCCCAGCGCTGCACCAGCCTCTGAACTAGAGGGGTAGAGCTGAAAACTCTCCACACAACCAATTCCCTTCCCAGGGATCTCCCCAGCCAGCTCTTGATATGTTAGCTCCTGGGGACTCCACATTATTCTCACCCACAATGAATATGCAAACTGCTATGAAACCACCTTTGCTTTGTGTCACTCCATCATCCATAACCTGGGCTGATGGAGCTTTTGGGGAAGGAAGGAGGAAAAAAAGGAAGAGAGAAAAACTTCTGAAATTCATACAAACTACTGCCTGTGCTTTTGTAACACAGCAGCACTTCAGAGACAGAAGTGCACATTGTGTTTGCTCCCTCTCCTATCTGCAGCATTGATATTCGCTTTAATGATCTTTTTTTCATTTTTTCACTGAGTGTTCATTGGGAATCATCTGCGTCTCTGTTCCCCTACCAGGAGTGAATGAACCACAAGTGCGTTTTGTATTCAACTTAACAGGCTGATTGACTTTAGACTAAGTTTCACTATTTCCCATCTGACTTTCATTACCTAGAATAAGATGGTAAGTCAACCTGAACTGAAAGTAATTAAGGGAGCTTTGGAGAGGAAAAAGAGAAAGAAAAGAAGAAAAAAGCATTCTTTCTTCAAACACATAATTGTATGAAAATAACACAAAATGCAAATGACTTATAGATGCGCCAATCTGACTCTTTTATTGTCACATTGAAGGCAGCAACTACAAAGGGCTAATATTTGTAATCTGCAGACACAGTAGTACTACTAACATATGTTACTTAGCACCTTCCAAAAACATCTCCTGGGTTTGTCTAACAGTATCTGAAGCAAAGTTAAAAATTCTTTCCCATTTAAACCCCAAAACGATGAAACAAGCAAGATGTGGAGCAGACTCACACAGCTTAAAACTCCCCATCTTGTACTTCACAAAAAGTGAAGTAGAGCCTCTTTGTCAGCATGACTGTGTGCAAGATCAAACAGGTGGCTTTAAGGATTGTGTCCAAGGCTGAAATATTTTAAACGTGCTTTATGCAAACTTATGGAGGTTTATGGGACAGTATGCATCAGCTGGGTGTTTAAGATGGGTGCCTCCAGCCCAAAATAAATTGAGCTCCTTCAAAAAACACTTTATGGTGATTTTAACCTAGACATTATGTTGCTTAGACCACAAGGTCTCCAAGAAGAGATAACAGGCTCAATATACAGCCCATCACTCATGTGAACAAGAGAGAGATTAGGCAGAAAAGGCAAGGAGTAATGACAGCAAATCCCCATGAACAAGGCAAGGACTGGCAGCACAAGAGGAGATCTACACGGTACCAACTTGTTTGAATCTTAGTTCAAACACCTGATAAATTCCCACCATTGAGTGAGCTTTGGGTCAGTCTTCTGAATAGCACTTCCCATAAAGGAGAAGGCTTCAGCAGACAGGAAAAGCTAAGCTCTGACATTAAAGCCTGCCTTCATTTCAGCAGCAGAACAGATTAAGGACAGAATTTGGGTCGGGGTTTTTCATCAGGGCAGGACAAAGCACAGAGGTTGTCCTCCCACAGAAATGTGTAAAGTAAACAACAACCATGGGGCTGCTGCAGCTGTTGTGAGATGTCTGTGAAATCAACAGGTTTCTGGCCAGTGTTTTGCTTGCAATGCATCAACTGGAACCACACATTGAATGTGCATCCATAGCCTTTGGGGGCTTGCTTTCGGATAACTTAATATGAAAAAACATTTTCTGTCTTGTTTCCAGGCAAGTCTGTGTTGCTGGGGATTTATCCTCTAAGCAAGCTCCTCTGTCACATTAAAAATAGTCAAACCTCTTGTATCTTATTACAAAGAAGAATGTGTCTTTAGATAGTGTGTTTAAGCATCCAACATAATGAAAGAGGATAATTTATACATCAAATAATAAGCTGCCACTTTGTTCTGTGATGTTGAATGGTGTGAAATTCATCTCTTGTGATACCTCGCAGCAGGAACTGCAGGGAATATGGATGTGAGAAGAGTGCCCTGGGTAGCAGAAGTCTGCAAAACAGCATCATCCACCAGTTTTCTGTCAGGCTATAAGGTTCCAGCACCTCCTTTACAGATTTCCAAGCAAGAATTTCCATACATAAGATACAGGCAGGGGATGCATGCTTAGGGTTGTCTGCTCACTTGGTTTGTTTGTAGGTTCTTAGTCTGTGTTTGTTGCTGGTACCTAAGTGCCTTTCTGTCAGGTAGCAGTAATATGATGAACCTCTCTTATGCTGGGTCTTTCAGCTGTGCTTAGGAAGGGAACAGATTCTTGGAACAAGTCTTACTTGGTCAGGAATTTGTTTTCTTCTGTTTTATCAGGAGAGCAAGATCTCGTTTATCAAAGCTGTTGCAAGGCACCATAAGGGCAAGAACATATTCTCCTTGAAGAGTATATCAGATGATATCTCTGGAAATCAAGACTCTCCATTATGTGGATGACCCTATTAGCCTCATTTTGTGGGAGAATCAAATGCATGGGACAGGATACAGGATACAGGAAATCTCTGGCAGCTCTGAGAACAGAAGTGGGATTTGTTCACTCTTGGTTGCTGTCCCAGGACCATCATTCTTCAAGTCTAGTGCTCATAACAAATCAAATAGAAACAGTTCATCTTAAGCCCTGCCCATCGATACCAGAATTATCTGTTTCTCTATCATCCACTGTGAAATGTCCAGCCTGTCCTCGGAGCCTTTCTGTGTAACAACTTTGGCTCCACCTTATGTGATACAAACAATCTTCAGACAGCATGCCCTTGATACAACACTGCTTATCCTATGTGGCATGACAATGGCCAAGCAGCCTTTTACCATTTTCTGCTAATTTCTAGTGATGCCAGGTCCAGCTGAGCAAAAATGGTATCAGCTTTTCAGAGTTCTGGGTGCAGTGGGGCCATGAGTTGATGTTTTTAGCAGTTACTGCCACCTCCTCCTAACCCTACTGTAGTCTTGTGACCCAAAGGAAAAAAAAGATTTTTTTTTCACAGTTTGCTTTTGAACTCATTTAGTTCCCTGACCCTGGTCACAGCACTTTTGCACAAGCAGTGGTGGCTGTGCAGCAAAGATAAGAGCAGGAAAAAACAGCAAAGGGAATGGAGGGGATTGAATACCTGACTCTGAATCATCATGAAAGATTGTCTTGGGAAATCAAACCTCAGTGTTCCCACCTGCTTCTGAGATTTTAACAACCCTTTCCTCTCTAATTGTTTAACTGATTCCTGAAATTAAATCAAAGTAGGACAATTGTGTCTGATGTTTATTTACCTGAAACGTTGCTGCTTTTATTTCAAAGAAAGGCTGTTATGCCTACAAGCTCCTTTGATTATATGTGTGTATATATATATATATATATATATATTTTATATATATATATATTTGCTCAATGTGGATCTTGATTTAATAATAAGAAAATATTACTCCTGTCTGACAATCTTGTCTGGACTATTTATGATGATTATGCTACTAGGTGCTGTAGAGTTACTTATTTGTCAATATCTACTCACTAATTTATTTGTTCATAATATTTTTCTTAATTTACCTGCAAGGCTGGTTTTCCTCCATCTCTATTTCTGTTAAGCAACAGATCTTCCCTTATGAAGAATGGAGGCAGATTCAAGGCCTTTGGGATGACATTGGAGGATCTGGGTAGGTTCTTTTCCCAGAGCTGCTAGGAATCTCAATACATTATGCAAATCTTATAGAGTAAGATACTGAAAAATAAGCTTTATAAAGGATTAGTCAAAAGATCTTCCTCCAACTTCACACCTCAGTGCCATCTGTGCCACACAAGGAACTCAGGGGGCTTTCATAGGCCAGGGTAGAGCCTCTGTCTGGAGACAGAAGACACAGGAGGGAGGGAGGGAAGGGAAAGCCATTCTTCCAGGTTGCCTGAATTATTCTTGAGGCAAGTACATACCTCTCAACCGCAGTGGGTTTTATCTTCCATTCACTCCATTGAGTTCCCAGCAGCTGGCTCTCCTTGCTTGTTCCTCCTCCACTCATCCTGGTTTTCAGCCCAATGGCCAGCTTGGCCATTCAATAATTCTTCAGCACCCTTTTTGGTCCTGCCACCTGATACAAGAGAGGCTTTTAGACAAAAACAGTTTTGTGGAAATACTGTCCTCTGTATTTTTTCAGGCACAAAACCAGAAGCCCCCAAAACCTTTGATTTGGGTTTGCTTTCAGAGGCCATTTGCATGTCTGTAAAATTATGTTTGAATGGCAGGGTGGAGTGGAATAAATCCACATGTTGGGCAATTACCCAACTGTTAATTTTGATAAAAACACTAGCTTTTGATTTGAAATGCACTGAAAGCATGGGAGTCGCCAGCCACATTCAGCATGTTCTGGAGCAATCATTCCTTTAACTTTAGAGGAGCTGTTTTATCTCAGCACCCCAGCAGTGAGCAAGTGGAGGAGCCATGTCAAATGCGAAATAAAAATGAGCAATGCCTATAAAAGAGAGATATCATGAGAATCTGCCACTTGGGAATAATGAAAGGCTCGAGCAGGTTGCGCTGATTGTGCAACCTACTAGAGACCTGTCAGCTTTGATAACAATGGCAGCCATCAATTCCTGTAAAAATGGCAACAGCATGAATTGGAAATTGTGAAGCACCATTTAGGGTCGAAATGAGATTTTCTTCAGAATGCATTTGTCTGCGTGTTCCCACTCACTTGAAAAGCTCTGGACAGATCAGAAGGAACGTGAAGTAGCCAGGGTTGCAAGGTTGTTGTTTTTTGTTTTTTTTAATTCCTCCTTCATACAAAGCAGTTTTAAATGCCAAGAGCTTTCACAAAACAACAGCAGTTTCAAATCTGCCAAAGGGCAATTTAAAAGTGAAAGGTATTCTCTTTAAATTACCTTGGAAAATGATACATGTTATGAAAGGGGTTTACTTTTTGGAGTGTTAAAGAGATACCAAAAATCCAATTTTATTGTCAGATTACTGAGGCAGGCAGTGGCGGGGAAAGAGCTGCGTAAAATTGCCTGAGCTCCTCTTTATACTCCACATATGCCTACTTGCCTTTCATGGAGACCTACAAGGATGTAGCAGACAGGATTGAAATAAAGCTGTGACTGTTTAGAAAGTCTTTTTTTTTTTTTTTTGTCTTTTTTTTTTTTTTTTTGATTATTCAAAAAAGAGGTCAAAACTTCCACGAATGGTACATATTAATAATGGTGAGAGCACACAGCTTGAGATAATGCTGGTCGAACTTTCTAGAGAGACAGCAGTCATGAGTAATTTTTATATTGTCTAAAGGAGAGCTGAGCCAGAAGAAGAAAATAAGTCTGTGAGTTTTAATGCCTTATTCTAGCTACAGTATTTAGGATGTGGATTTTTGCATGTTTTGCCCCCCCCCCCCCCAAACCCTGTGGTGTAATGAAAGGGTTCTTTTAATTTTCATTTTTCTGAACACCTTCACACCTATTATTCCCCATGGGAAAGAGCAAATCAAGTTGGCCTCTCAAATGTACCTCTTTTAAGATTGGCTGGATGGAAAATAACAGCACAGGCCTTAAATAAAATAAAATAGAATAAAATAATAAAATAAAATAAAATAAAATAAAATAAAATAAAATAAAATAAAATAAAATAAAATAAAATAAAATAAAATAAAATAAAATAAAATAATAAAAGAGCCTGGAATCTAAATAGGATGAACATAATTGTTGCACTCAGTGCAAACCTCGAGACTGATTTTCTCCCAAGACAAGCGGTGAAACATAAGCCAAGGGATGGGTTCATTCATATGCACTTTATATGCAATAGAGGCTCTTTCCTTATAACTCCCAAACCTATTTTCTTTTTTTTCTTTGTTCTTGAATCTCTTTTGATCTGTCAGAGAAAGAAGAATTGGCAAAAGGAGGCTACATCCTGAAGAGCCTAGCACACTTAATGTCCAGCCAGCAGACTTTTCTCCCTCTGAAACTGCAGAAGGCTTCTGCCTTCTCTTCCAGGCCAGTCTAGCCTGTGACAGCTTTGTCCCTGTGGCTGGAGATGATGCTCATACACTCCAACCTGAATGTGACAGCAATGGATGTTGCCCTCATCCAGTTTCTAAGAGACAAATTCTTAACTCAAGGAAAGCCGAGGGATCAGATCTGGCTCCCACGGGGCACAGTGCTCCACTCACTGATGCCAGTCCTGCAGTGAGCACCAAGTTATCTCAGAGGTAGAACTGGGAAGCCTTTTCTACCTCTCCATCCAAACTTCTTGAAAACAGAACGCCACAAGGCACTCTTCCTCTCAGAAAGTCCCTTTTTAGGCAGGATCAGATCTCATGGCCTTTTCTTATAGCACC
Organism: Aythya ferina; assembly: GCF_964211825.1. Classification (NCBI taxonomy): domain Eukaryota; kingdom Metazoa; phylum Chordata; class Aves; order Anseriformes; family Anatidae; genus Aythya; species Aythya ferina. The sequence continues at coordinate 30,470,517 of NC_140303.1, forward strand.
ACCCCCTGTGTTCCCCAGCTCTGGCCTTTGACCTGTGCAAAGTCACAAGGTTTGCTGGGAAGATTTTAAAGTAAAAAGGCTAAAGTTGGCTTTGTGATTTCATCGAGCGCCAAGACTTGCCTTCAAGGGACAGAGACAGCAGCACTACCCTGTGTGAGACACCCTGTGTCCTTACAATCTGGGATATTGCAAATAATCGTTATGAAAAAAACCAGCTGCAGACAGCAACTCACTGCTGGCTTTTAACTTGTGTTTTCCTTGCCAGCTTAGGTTTATAGAAACGCACTGGCCTTTACCAGAGAATCTTAAATCAGAAAGAATGACAAGAAAAAAAAAAATTTTACACTTCCCCTTGTTTCTTGCTTGCTTTGCTATTTGAACTTCAAAATTCTTCCATCAAGTAGGCTGCAAATCTGTGTTTTCAGAGTATGTGGTGTACATAGGCACACATACAAAGTCTGAGTCCATTGCATCTGTCAACTGCAGTGGGCTCTTTTCTCCCGCGCTTTTTGGAGATGGTTGGGGTCTGTGTTCTCCAGCCGCCGGAGAAATAAGCAGTGATGCAGCTGAGATAACAGATTCAGACTAAGGGGGGATTGAAAACTTGTTTGGGAATTTGTCACATTAGAAAACTGTGTTAAGAGAATGGAAAGTTTAAAAAGCCAAATACACCAAAATAAGGCATTATGTCCTTCTTAAAAAACAAATCCTGATTTGCCATCATATTGAGAATAAGGACACACTTTCTAATTCTGGGACTGTATGAAGGTCTTCTCTTCACAGGACCCAAGTCTCATTGCAAAAGTAAAATGAACAGTGCTCCTGGAGTGCTCAGTAGTGGTATATATCTAAGGAATATCTGTACACACACATATGCACATGAGTATCTTCCCACCACCAGAAGCTCTGATTGTATCTGCTCGTTGAAAGCAAAGTTTGTCAAGAGAAGCTTCCAAGGATAAACAAAGCTCGCTGCAGGAAAATGGCATTCATGATTCATATCAGTGGCAAAATTGCTTCAGCTTGAGGGGCTGGGTGCACGGAGGGGCCGTTTCCTCAGGTGGGATTGTGAAAAGCAAGATATTTGACCATTTGTGGCTTGCCAGGGACTTTGCTTTTGAGGGCCTGAGGGCTCTCAGCCTCCCTGATTATTTGCTGTTCCCGGCCTGCAGCTGCAGCTGAAGCAGTATTTTTCCCATATTGTTTTGTCTTCAAATGCTGGCTTTTCAGTCATACCATGTGTAGGTAACAGATGCTTCTCTTTGTTGTGAAGAATATGTTTGGCCAGGTAGAGAGGGCAGCCTTGGAGGAAAGATCAGCATCTCTTCCAAACAGAGCTCTTGGAGAGCACTTGGGGCCAGTTGGAGTCTGGGTATCCACCTTATGGGAAAGCTCAGAGAGGTTCACATGGCAGAGATGGGTCTAGGTGAAATCACACAAGTGAATGCATTGGGCTGTAACAGGGGCTGTCAGCACAGCAGTGATGGCAAGACATTTGCAGAAGCTACACGTGCTTGTGCTGCTCTGGTTGTACTTGCATATTGCAGCCTTTCCCCAACACATCTCAATATATCCTGGGTGTCCTGTGGTGTGCTTCAGTTGTCCCTTTCAGGTCACGGAACGATGCAGATTCAGCTCCCTTCCTCTGCCAAGAGATTTCTATTAATTTTCATCAACTCCATAAGCCATATTTTGGTGATTCATTCCCACTAGAATCAAAGGGTTTAAGTTTCCCTTCGGCCCTTGCTTCCTCATTTGTCAGCCTGCGGTGGCACTGTGATAATGAACGCATTAGAGGCTGGGAGAAGTTCACACTCTTGCTGGATGCAGAAGGCTGGCAAAAGCTAATTTTGGCAGGCTGGGAAACAAAAGCCTTGAGAACAGCTTCAGGCTCAGTGTGTGCTTCCAGAACAGTGAGGGCACGTGGTACACTGCTCACCCATCTTTGATATTCCACTTCCATCATAGTCACAAAGAAGTAATCGATTAAAAATTAATACTCCAGCTCCAAGGTAGCAGTATTATTTCCTAATAAGTTTCTTGCCAGCTACTGCAAGGCAGTAAATCTGACATGACATGGTCATAAGAAAAAATAAAATAAAATTCACCTTTTTTTTTTTTAATGTCTGTTCAGAATTCACTCTCATGCTTGTGGCAGTTTCCAGGTGTGGAGAATCTTGCCCATCCTTTTTAAGCAATGTGTGGAGCACTAGTGAACAACAGCTAATTGCAATATTTGGCCTGATGAAGCCTTTGCAGTGTTTGGCAACACCCACATCATTAGAGGCCCCTCTTTCCTCTAGGGCACGTAAGCCTGTTCATCACATCACCATCTACCCACCTCCTTAGCACTTCTGTGCTAAGCCCTGACAGCTTTAGACAGATTTAGGCTAAATCTGAAGTGGAGAAAGATCTCATACCTGGGGTTACCAGCAGATTCGCCGTTCAAACACTCTTACTCAAAATTTCCTCACCATCAGCGTTCATAATCCATAACGTAATTTCACCCCTCTGTTTCTCCTCCCTAATGTCTCATCCTTCCAACAGAAAAATGATGCTGGGAGCTGATATGTTTTCACCCCAAAAGCTTGGTGTTGACAGCTACAGCAGTGTTTATCTCTTACTAACTCTGTACCACCGCCAAATTTAATCTCCATAGTACTTGGATGGACTGACTTACCTGCCATGAACCCAGTGACCCAGTGTTTGGCATCTTTAAGCCATTTGCCAAGTGTGAGCAGACTCTGACCAGCAAAGGGCATTTCTAGCTGGAGAGAGGATTTAGCAAAGCAAGTAAGAAACAGCTGCAGTCAAATAAAGAAAATACCAATGTCCATTATGAGCTGAAAAGTCTAACCGTAACCAATAAAGTTCCTCTTCTCCCCAGCCTAAAAATATCTGGTTTTAGGATTAACTCATAGCTAGTCAACCTTCTCACCTTCATCCCTTTAATGTTTAATACAACATATTAAAGCAGAAATTAATGCCCTCAGCTCTTTTTCAAGAAACAGTGTGAGGTAAACTATATCTTAATGTGTGTCTTGATCTTTTTGCCAAGGGAAGCTTTCCTCTCTTTCCTTCATAAACCTTCCTGGTAAACTGGTACTGCTGATGACCTGCTCTCTGTTGGACTGGCTTTGTCGTTTTCTCCATGTAATTATTATTTTTGCCATGGCCTTTGTGCTCTGAGGTTCAGTCCCCAAACTCCCAACAACCAACAAATACCTGTGTGTGCAGTTCTTTTCTGAAGCAAAGTGCTGGAGATCTTTGTTCAGCTTAATACCAGGCTGGAAGAGGAGAAACCATCCACACCTTTTGGGAGAGCCCTGCCCCTCGCACGAGTGCGTGCGCACACACCTGGTGAGCTCCTGCATCCAACAGCACCGTGGGCCCCTCCATGGCTCCTGTTCCATGCTGGAAAGTGGCAAAGCTGAAAGCAAAGACAACCAAGGGCAGCACAAGCACCCGGCTTCCCAAGTGACAGCTGAGCCACAGCAATGCAGCATGCCGAGCCCAGACCCCCCGTCACTCAGCCCTCTGCCTAAACCACAGGGCTATTAAGCTAATAGGCATTAGTGTATGATTTTTCCCACAGGAGCATTTATTTCCTTGTGTGGTTAACAGCTCCGTCTTGTATTTCTCACTGCCATTGCTGTGTTGGCATTCTGCAAATCTTCTTATTTGTTGTTCTTTGCCCTTTCCTCTTGGGTTTCTGTCTGCTCTGGGATTGAGGTAGACGGAGGCGCATTTCCTCTTGCCTGCTGCAGTAATGATGTTTGCCATGAGAGAAAGGGTTTGATCAGGGAAAAGGAGGGGGGAGGATTTAGAAGGAGAAAAGCAGCAAAAGGAACATGAAGGAAAAGCAGCTGAGACAGAGAGGAGAGACTGAAAATGTTGATTTGACATCTGATGCTTCAGAGAAATTCTTGGCCATGTCTACTAAACAGGAGCCTTTGCGCTCCCTCTCTAGCAGCAGCAGAAGCAGCACAGCAGCAGAGCTGTTCTGCAGAAAGTCTATAAAATCCCTTATCCTCAAAAAAAAAAAAAAAAAAAAAAAAAAAAGAAAAAGAGAAAATCTTATCTCTACACTGAAGGATAAAATGCCCTGCATGGATTTTGCAGGATTGCAAATCCTACAAAACAGCTTGGCTCCATTTTACACATTGCTACTTCTCCTCATTCTTTGTGCTCCGCCTTTTTATTTCAAGCCAGAGAGTCTCCAGTGCCTCGACAAAATATCCCTGATGGTTTGTGCTTAGGTGAGGTGAATACAGAAACAGAAAGTGAGTCTTTTCTCTGATGGAGCCTTTTCCCCTTGGGCAACACCAGGTTTGGCTCCTCATAGCCACAGGGTTGTAGAAGACAGGTCTGGAAACAGGTGAAGATGGTCGTCCACCACCATGACAAGCTCTGCCTGGGCACTGCTGACATTCTGCTTTATAAGCACACTGTTTCACCCCCTTATGGCTCAGGGTTGTTACCCCACAGTTTAAAGAGAAAATGCAAGGGGAAAGCAGGTGGCAGAGGAAGCCTCTGGCTGGCTGAAGAGCAAAAGTCATGATTCAAAAGCCAACTAGCTGTCTCGGGCATTGCGAAGGCTTGGGGAAAGCCCCATGTTGCCTAGTGGAGATGTTTTTCTTCCCAAATCAACAGAGATTCATGGATATCTCAGGCCTTAAATCTGTCGTTGCACCAGAATAGGATATTGCCTTTGAGACTGGAATAATCCTGAGTGATGCATTACAGAGGGGAAGCAGGCAGCTCTATATACATACTCACTCACACACCATGCCACACAGCAGGATGCCTGCAACAGGACACCTTCCTGAAGTTCCCTGCTACAAAACTGACAGCCACTGTAAATGGGGATGTGTTTGGATTTATGATTCATATATAGATATATAAATGTATTTCTGTATCTCTTTATATATCCTGAGGGCTGCATTATTTCCATCTGGCAGCCCCAGGACAAATGCATGTGCTTTTAAGCACATGGGCCATAGGTTCCACATAAACTGCACAGAGCATACACACAGCAAATCTGCTGTTCATGGGAAATGGAACTGTACAACACAGGCACTGTAAGTCAGACCACACTGAAAATCCAGAAAAAATAAGGCAACTTCTGAAAATCAACCTGGATGATGATTTCTGGACAGATAAAGTGGACATGCCTAGGAAAAAAATGTGGTGTCCTAGGGCCTTCTTCCCTGTCTATACAACTGTATCTAACTAGCTAGGAAGGTAGATAATATTAGATAGATAAATAAATCTCATAGATAATAAATTGCACAGGAAAAAAAATTGAACATATTTAGCAGGCAGATTTTGCATCTGTACCTCATCTGTTTGAAGTTTCTCAAATGCATGAAGCACTGGCTGTCATCCCTGGGAGACAGGACAGTGCTGAGAGCACAGGTGAAACAGCAACCAGCGCACCAAACAGCTGGGTCCATACAGACACTTGTGCCACCGCTATCTCCCAGCCAGGTGATGCAGAGTGTCCCTAAAAGGCTGCGCTTTCCTTTGGGAAAGCTAATGACTTATGGCTTGGCTTTTTATACTGCTCCTTTCCGATGCTTCCTATAGCTGTAATACATTTTTCCTTTCTATCAGTTGTAGCAGAAACGAGTGTTTGGCATGTGCAGTCACTCCAAACACAGAAAATAGAAACAGCCATCTCTTCCTACAGGGTGGTGATTTTATATTGCCAGATGTGCGCCCAAACTCAGCCTTGCCATAAAGCCACTTTAATTCCAACACTTTGTGACTGCAGAGAGGTGTTACCCAATAGGGATTTTGTCAGTGTGCCCTTAATTAAGCCCAGCGTGGCAGGGCACAGCTTTCTGCAGTTTGCATCTGTGTCTTTTTCACGTGAAACCCCTGATGCTCACTCTAGGGATACAACTCTGTGCATCAGCAAGAAACAGATATCAGCCCAAGGAATGGTTCAAACCACAAGGCAGCACTGCCACCCTGAGCTGTTCCTGCAAATCTGCAGACCTGAAAGGTGGAGCTGTTGGGCTGACAGCGAGAAATTTATCAGCATAAGGCAACAGGATCTTTGTGCTTCCTGGCTTTGGCAGCAGCTCCTGTAGCCATAAAGAAAGCTGTCAAACTCCTTCTGTCTTTCCTCTCCACATCACCTTTGGATTACACCACAGATGGTGTGAGACCCCAGGAATGATGCTTCAGTCCCCATGTACTTTCAGCAATGTGGATGTACTCAATGGCCTGGCTACTCACAATTTGCAGACTCTTAGTTGTCTGTAGGTGGGGTTGTTTCAGAGTCCTGAGCAGGGAGTGTGCCCCTCTGCATGTATGCCACTCATTCAAAGTCATCCCAATACCATGCATCTAATACTGATGTGGCTGATCTCCTTCCCTCTTTGGGTACGTGTATGACTGAATGCTCATGCATGTGGACTTATGTGATATTTCAGCTGAATAGATCATGTGGTCGAATAGGAATGTAAACTGGATGATTAGAGTTCACTTTTCTCCATTGATACCCAAGAAAGCTGAAGGGGAACAGGTCTAAATCTATTTAGAACTGGATGGACCTGACAAATCTAACTTCTGCTTTGTAGTGTGACTGCTCTCCTGTTGTGTGCGAATACATGGACTTAAGAGGGCATGGAGGTGTCATCTGAACATGAGAAACCTCAAATCTCCTTTAAGCTCATGGAACAAGTCAAACAATTTCTGTCCAGATATGGTACAATTTTGCACCACACTTAACCCAGCCCACCTTGCTTTATCTGTGCTAACTGGCTCACTTGTGTCAATGAGGACAACATCAGGTCTACATCAGACATCTACCACCAGACAAAAGGTATTTTAACATACAGGTTCCTTTCCTTCCCTCTCCTGTGCACTGGACTGCTAGGTTTAGCTGTAGACATTTTCTAAAATAAGTTTCTAAGGTGAATTAGATGTACGTCATTCCTAACATCCAAGTCATACGTCAACCAGACATTGCACCCATATCTGCGCTGTCTAAATAGAGCTGTCAGGTGTCACCTGTAACACCAGTCCATCAGTCCAGATTCCCTGGTTGCCCTGCACAGGCAGAAAGCGAAGAGGAATTGGAAATTTGGCAGAGATAAGATTGCCTTAACTCCAGCTGGGATGAAGGGGAACTACCCCAGGGACCAGGGGAACATCTCTGTCTCATAATTGAACAAGGTGTGGACAGACTATCCTCCTACTCAAGCAATACTCATAATTAATTCTGTTGTGGCTGCTCCCAGAGTCCAGTCATTATCAGAAATGAATACAGGAGTTTTTATGAAGGTGAAGTTTGAACAGGGTCCTGCTAAGAACTTCTCATGCTCAATAAGAAAGAAGCAGAATAAAGTTCTTGAGGGAAGCATCTTCCAGGGGCATGAGTGGGTTTTCTCTGCAGCCACCTCCACACACAATCAATGGCCATTCAGTCAGGAGAAACACCAGGTTTGCTGAGACCCTTCTTCCAGGGCCACTCTTCAAGCACCCTGTGCTGCTCACAACCTGCCTTATGCAACTTCCCCCCTTTCAGGAGGCCTCGATATAGCCACACTGCTTCCAGGGGACCTGGCCACATCCCAAGGATGATTTTACATTCTTACTCACAGGGGCTGAGCTGTTTGCAAGGAGGAAATACACCCTTGCACAAGGGGTCAGCAATACATACAGGTTCCCTGAAGGATGGTTTGTGGAGCCACAAAAATACCATCTGCAGTATCCTGTGCAATACCCAGCACACTGGACATTTAGGCTGAATTCAGGAGCAAAAAGAATGATATTCTTTAAAATGCACAGGTCACTGCCATAAATTTGTCCTTTTATACATGCCTGATTTGATCAGCGCCTTTGCTATCTTTCACAGCATGGCTATAACCAGTCTTGTGGCTTTCACTCACCACAGGGTTTTGCAAATGGACTACATTGGACCAGCATCCCAGGCACTTTTACACCACTGAAATTTGTTTTGTCACAGAGTCCATTAAGAGGAAACGGTGCTGCGCTGCAAAGCAACTCTTTTGTACCCCTGTAAAATCATATAAATCTACCAATCTCACTGCCGGGAACGACTGCAAACAGGCTAAGGGACTTCTGCGGGAAGCCAAGGCTATTAAGTGCTACCAACTGGACTTTAAAACACAGGCCACTGCTGGTTCTTTTAAACTCTGCATTAATGACTGCAACATACTCTCCCCAGCTCCTCATCTCCCTCCTTTTCATTGGAAAAAAAGTAGCTTTGTCTTCTATCTTTTGCTGTAAAACCAGCCCAGCTATCATTATCCCCTGCCCTCCATCATCTGATGGCCAGGCCACGCTCCTGGGGCTGACCCAGCCTCAAATAGCAAAACTTTTATCCTCTGAGGTGCAGGCATCACAACTTCCTTCCTTGTAGTATGAAAGGAGGAGCAAAAACACAAAGCTGGCAGCTGTAGGGCTTTATCCTAATTACAGAGCTCATTTTCCCAGCTGAGATGAGGCCTGTTAGCTTTCCTCCATCCCAGCACATAGACCAGTGACACCTAAAATATGATTTCCAGCCATATAATGAGGCTGAATGTGGTGACCGTGCCTTTTACTGGGGCTCTGCAGCATCCCTCCTACCCTGGTGGTATTTTTCCCCCAAGCCCAGAGCTGGGCTGAGACACTGCAGAGCTGAAAGCTGCATGGGACACTTGGGTTGAAGAAAGACAGCCATGACATGGCAGCAGCCCGAGGATCATAGCAAAAGCCCCGAAGGCAGTGGTTTTAAGTCCTACGCAAGCTGCAAAAGAACTGACTGTAAGTGAGGACTCATCTTTGTCAAAGCCCAGCTCTCAATTTAGCTATGTCCGTGGTTGTAGCAAGAGAAGAGCGAGATCTAAATGTTGGAAGCAAGAATCAAGTCTGAAAATGCCAGAAGAGGAGGATGCTGCTAATTCTCTGTGTCTGACAGCTGAAGACGGCCTCCTACCCTGTAACCTCGTATCATAAGAAGTGAGGTCACATAATGCTGTCTCTGGTAATGCAAAAAGACATTTTATCCTTTCTGCAATGTCATTTACTAGAGATGCACATTTCTTCCAGCCTGTCCTGAAAGGAAGACGAACCCCTAGGAGATTTCTATTAGCCTAGCGTGACAGTGGGCCTCGTGACAGTTTTTCAGCTGAGAAAATATGGACAGTATCACTTCTGAAAAGTAAAAGAAGTCCATCTCATCCCACCAGAGGCCCTTGGCTACTGCACAATGACAGCCATCAAGAAAGCATCGCTCTGCAACTGGCACCCACAGCAGAAGAGGCCAGTAACACCACATCCACCTGGATAAAAACACTTAATGCCACATGGGGCCATTATGGAGGTACGTGGCCACCGAGGGCAGGTTTTGTACATGCCCAGTCAAGCTGAGTCCTGGCAAGGGGTTGGGCTTTCCCCTGCAGACATGAGGAACGGGACAGATGTAAAATCTTCCATAACAGAAAACCACATTTTATCCAAGCATCTAAAGGAGACCGATGCGTTACTAGCTCTTGATAGAAAACAGACGCAGTGGCAGTCAAAACCTGTTTAGGGACTAAATAGCACTGCGGGTCAGAGAGCTTTAAGCCAGCATCAGCCAGCACCAGGCCCTCTCAAGGGACTGGGCCTCTCTAATTTCCTGTCACCACACAGCCAGTCTGGGGGATGGTGAAGACCAAAGTCAGCTCTCCTCAAGATTGCTCCAGCTGAACTTTCCTTCCTGATCCATCTACCCTTGCTTGTAGATGATCTCTAAGACTTCAAAGGCATCTGATCTAAATCCCTTTTCAATGGCATGGCACTCATCAAATTATACATTTATTTTGTTTACTCTGCCTTACCGTGAAATATTTTTGTAGTTGCCAGCTCTCCATGACACCAGGTATATTACCAACAGTTCTTCTTACAGATGGGGATTTCCAGAAGCATCTCAGCAGCATACCAAAATGCCCATTGATTTCAGTAAGATTTAGATATGGAGGCTTCTCAGGCATTGTCAATCCCCTTAGGCACTTATCTGAATCTTCCAGCACCTAAGCACCTTTGAAAATCCAATCCAAACACCACACTGCAGCCTCTCACTAGGATGTCTGAATTGTTTCATAATCGGCATGAAAAACCAGCAGCCTTCATGCAATTATCCAGCTGACAGCTGCTTCCACTACAGCACTGCTAACATTTGCATGAGTGAGTATCAAAGTGGGACAGCTTTTGTGCATCAGTACAGGAATATTTGGCCAGAAGACGACTAAGCAGCCTATGAAAGCTGATGCATGTCACAACACAGATAACAGACGGTGGTTTCCAAGTATGATGCAGTGGATTCATTCACCCTTTTTTCCCCCTATTTTCTTTGGCTTTTTTTTTTTTCTTCCATTTTTTTTTCCACTTGAGCAATTGCTTAGAGACAGTCTCACACCTGAAAGCAGGCAAAGCAGAGGTGCTTTAGAACTGCTATTGCTGTGGGACTCTGCATGCTGTGAGAAGCAGTGGTGTCTCAAAGACTTACCATGGCTGCCTTTCCTGCAGAGAAAGGCTGCTGAAAAAATTTTCTTTGCTACCATCGTGCAAATGTATCCCCTCACCTTTAGCCGCAGAGAGCATAATTTTGACATCTACAGTTCAAGGTCTTTCTGCTGAGCAAGCAGTATGGCTTGACCATAAAAATAGCTCCTCAGTTTTAGAAATTAGACTGAGTCTACATCCTTTAAGGTCAGCAGTGCTCTGCTGGGTTTTTGAAACATTCAAGTCCCTGGTCACACCATGTCTCTGTATACCATGTAAAAGTTTCTTAGATATAAAATAGCAGCATTCACAGACTTATGGAGAACAGAAGCAGGAATGTCTCAATGCCGTCTGTGTATGGTGCATCACCTATACACAGAGAGGAAGCACTGCAATCACTACAGCCTCTGTACAGAATGATGCACCCACTATAGCTAATAGTTTAGGATGCATTTTATTCCTTCAGTGACAGCATCATTTACACACCCATACATTAATAAAATGGGGGCTATGGGAAGAACCACTCCTCTGCTTGTACAAGTGCTTTCACTGGTCCTAAATAAGGCCTTCCAGGAGTTAAAGAGCAACAAAACAGCAGAAAGTTCAAGTAGGAATAAAGAAAAGTCATTACAGATTTAACTGGCTGTGTAAAACCCCCAAAGCTTAGAATTAAAAGCTTTTTAAAAGCTTTGGCAAGACTCACTGAATCATCAAAATTTAAAGGCAGAAATATCGCTAAGGAGATGTTACCCAGACCTTTAACTCAATAATGGAGAAAGAAGTGGGGCAGGAGGGGATTTAAAAAAAAATAAAAGAGAAAAATCCCTTCAAAGCCACTGATAGACTTGGGCTGGTCAAGTTACTGCTAACAGTATTTATGAACAGCTGTAAATCCCACACTTAATGTGCAGTGTGGAGTATGAGGGAAATGTACAACTGGAAATTACACAGGAAGTCGCTTGGATGTGCTGGACCACCACACAGTCCCCTTCCAAGCAGCTTATTTTATTATTAAGTTAATCATACATTTTCCTCCCACCAAATGCCCATTCCTTTCTTCTTTAGCATATCTTACATTTCTTCAGGTACTCTGTACCTACTCGCAGTCCTCATGTATCTTGGTGTAAAGCCACCTATGGTTTTGGCTCCTACCTTTCATAAAAAAATGAACTTTTGTTATAGGAAAAACACTGCTCTGACCATACCCCTGTAACCTGGAGATTTCCATATCCTTCCTAATTCCTGCACATCAGAATAACAGAGGATTAAAAATAATACACTTTATTTTCATGCTCCAGCTATTAATAATAAAATCATGAACAAATTTGTGCAGCATTTAAAACCAACTATGGGCTTAACCCAAAACCAGCTGGAATCAAACAGATCCTATTATCCTATTTGGTTTGGATCACTTCCTTAATCCAAGGGCCAAAGGCAGCTGTGGACACTGGAGGCTGAGAAGGCCTGCCTGGTTCTGGTTGTGCTTGTGGCTCTGAACACTGGCTTTCATTATTTTTTCCCTGTCCTTTCGTGTTATTTAGCCTAGTAAACATAAGTAGTATTGCATTTCAGGCCTGGGTATATCCTTCATGAAATTAAGAAAAAAGCCTCAAAGAAAAGCAGAGATACAAGCAGCCTCAGTTATGCCACCCAAAAAGTCTCCATAGGAAACTTTGTCTTTGGGGCATCCTAATCCTTATTAAAACCTCAGGGTTTGGTCATTTCTTTTTCTGGCTATTTTAATATCATCACATTTAATTGAGCAGACAATTGCATTTTCTTTCCCTTTGGATTTCTGTACTCTTGCTAGGCCCTGCAGGGTTCCCTCCTGCTGATGGAGGTAAAAATGGTGCAGGCCCAGAGGCCTTCTCCTGAGGAGTGCTCCTCTCACAAGCCAAGGAAAGCTGCTCAGCACTCCTCCAGCTGCGTCACCTTATGTCAAAACAAGTTGATTCAACAGAATCTTAAATTTTTGTAGAGCTTTACCAACTTTGCTGAGAATTTTTGTAGTAACAATGTTATGGTCTATAGCGTTTGGGATTTTGACAGTAGAAGTTTCACTTCCACAACAGCATCATGTAATTAAAATCAGGTAACAGACGTTTATAATAAAATGGAAGAGATGAAACAGGAAAATAAATAAAATACAAGTTTTGTATTTGGCAGAATGATATGTTGTATCAGTTCATTGAAACTGAATTTTAACTTTTCATCTCAGTTTGCATAGAAGGCAAATATGGAAGGATCAGGCTAGCCCACAAGTAGAAAACTGCTTTCTGTTGTATCCAAATGATATCTACTCCTGCAACACCTTCATCACCGAGAATTCTTCCAGTCCACACAATAATGGCAGGGGAAGACCCCAGTTTTGGCTTTTCCCCAAACTTCCAGCGTTAACAGACAATTGTTATGGATTGAGAAAGTTGCAGTTCCTGCAAAGGGACTTGGAAAATACACACACAGCTCTCTGAGTCTGCTCCTGAGGCCTCTTCACATAATTTATGTCCTTTGGCTTACAACGAGCCCTTATGCAGATCCCATGCAAAGCCCACAGAAGATGATGTTTGTGAAAAGCTTCAGCACCAATGTGAATACGATCAAGTAACAGCACAGGAGTCATACCTGAAGAGAGGAAGCCAACAACTCAGTCTAGTTTCAGACGGAGAAGACTTTTCGGCTGTCCCACACAGGCATCAGGAAGCCATTTGTTTATGCATTATTATTATTTATGATAAATGAAATGTGCTGTAAACCTAAGGCCAGAAGAGGCTGTGCAGATGGAATAAGATGCTCCTCAGATGGCTGCTCTGGGGAGACTGAAATGTTTTTGCAGAGCTAATTGCCTCATAAATTGGTTTTATTCTCCTGGCTGAGTCTAATGTCTTCTTTTAAAGTTAATAAAAAGAACTCAATTTGCTGATTGTTCTGGACTCAGTACTAGCAAAAAGAGCACTCAGGGACTCTGGTAGGACCCAGACAATTCCTCAAAGCCATTGCAGCCTGGATGCTAAGTGGTGACAAGCGAGGTGTTCCCTGCTGCTCCTTAATCTGCTTTCCAGGGACACTGACACACTGGGCGCCTTGGGTATCCCCCACAAACATCTGTAGGGGAGAGATCACAATTGGCAGCCCCCTGCAACAGACTCCAGGGCTTGGGGACTAAGAGAGCAGAGCACACACGTGTGCCAAAATACTATCAGCAGGCATGAGAGAATCTGCAGTGTCGCAGCAGCACTAAAATCCCAGCCTAGCTTCACACAGCTTGGTGCACAGCATCGCGGCCTCCTCACACTTCCATTTCAGTCAGATAAGTGGCACCCCAGCTGGCAGCGTGCCCCTCAGATAACTAGCACACCAGTTAGAGATCGATGCCCAAGCAACTCTACTGTGATTTGTCAAATGGGGCCCACAGAGTTATGCATACAACCAATGCTCACTGACAGAAACCCACATGCAGAGGCCAAGAGAGAGTGGAAACACCAGCATCCATTTTGTGGCCCTGTTTGGGTGGGACAGAGCGAGCTGCACCCAGTGTCTGGTCCATATCCCAACATCCAGAGTCTGAGCCCCTCACAACACAAACTCCCTTCCATTATAGCCAGAAAGAAAATTAACTCCTTACCCAACGCATGCCTGAATGAAATTCCCAGTGAGATGACATGATCCAGATTTTTAAATCTGTGAACCTTTCACTTGTTTCCAGTATTTCTTATTTTCTGGTGAACAAACCTATCTTAGTTGGGGGGAAAGAAGCACCAAAACCCTCTGTCACAGCAATGCTCTGAGCAATAACACAAACTGGTTCAGTGTGGGGTCATCTCCTGAGGGGACACCAGGTCAATTGCCAGCTCTGCCAGGGCTTTCCCTCTTGCTTTGGATGCCCAGATTTCACCCAACTGCAAGTGTTGATAGTAGGAAACAGTGACTAACTGTTAAGTTAACTTTTAATGAAATCATTTTGATAGCACATTAATAGCAGGAGGGGCTGGTTAGTGATGGGGCAGAAAAGTTTTCAAAGGGCATTTGTGAGGAGGGAGATTACCCCCCCTCCCCCAAATACTGGAAGGGTCAATTCCTCTCAAAGTGCTGAATACAGAGAATTTGTCTCTGACGCTGAGCTTAATTAAATAGAAATATGAAGTAAGAAAGAAAGGCTAATTAGATAGAAATGCAGAGTTACAGGATGTGAATGCTGATTAACTTAATAATAGACAATAATGCTGTTAAAGGGAGTTAAATGGTTTGTTCAATGGATGGAATGATCTGTAATATATAATATATAAAGTACTTAACAGTAAACATTTAATTGCCAACTTCAGTTGCATTTTTCTTTACTATGCAGAATAGTGTTTCATATAAGATTACTGGATAGGAACGATTCACAGTCCTGCAAAAAGACAATGTCTGTATCACATGAGAAAGAGCAACAGCATCTGCTTTGCAGAAAGCCTGAGACACAGCTAGCAATACTGGAAGCTGCCAGATAAGGGAGAGAAAAAATAAACAAAACTAGCTGTCCTTCTGCTCTGGCACATCACTACCTCTGTGGGCAGGATATGCAGCCTTCCCCACATGCCTGCCCATAGGAAGGAGGGCTTGGGAGGCAGAAGATGAGCACTTCTCCTCACTTCACAAGATGGCTCCAGGAGCAACTTGCTGAGGCTTTTGGAAGGTGACCACTTGTCACAAAGAGGCGAAGCCAGCCTCTGGTGTGGCTTGTGGGGAAAGCTCTTAGAGGGCTGAAGGCATCTCTGGTTAGTGTGATCCTTCATGTGACCGGTGAGAGAGAAGCTGTGGCCCAGTGGATAAAACGCTTTGCCTGCTCCCATCATGGATGCTTTCAGCATGAGATTTTCTCAGATTTTTTAAGAGGGCACAGATATTTTGCATGCTTACAGTGTTCATCAGGTGTCCAGGATATTTGGTATTGAGGTGGGGGACTCAGATTTAGTGAGTGCCTTTGTGCAGCAGGATTGCTGCATATGTAACCGCAGCATCACCTTCAGTGGCAAACACACCGTATTCTGAAAAATCAATGGTCAGGACATTTCAAGCAGTCTCTAATAGAATTGAACAGTGGACGTAAGAGAGGGGGAGTCACACCAGTAGGCCAGCAAATAAACAGTCCTCTTTTATCTCAGAGGCTCACACAGATCTCTGAATTGGAGGTACGAAAAAAAAAGACAAGCATAGGATGGATGCAAGGCAATAGGCTTGCACTGCTCCTCTCACTGGCACACAGACAGCACTGGTCCCATCACATTTATTTCACACCTCAGACTGCATCACATGGAGCAAACGATGTGAGCGTGGGCAGTTTAATACCTTGCACTCCTGCTAGAGCTCTTCTTTCCACCACCACACTGCATGCAGCTGGGAGGAGATCATCTCTACTTGGTGGAGCTCAGCCCCTGCCTGAAAGGGTCACCTGTGGAAGGGATTGATTCACCTCGCTTGGATTTCCAAAACCAGTCTCGCTCACACGTCCTCGTTACTGCATGGCTTTACCACCCAGCTGCCTGGCACCTGCTTTGCAGTAGCTTAGGCTCGGAAAAAAAATCATCTCCGACTCTGATTTCTGTGCCCCTGTGGTTGTGACCTTCAGTTTTTCGCTGTTTACCACGGCACCATGTTGTTTACCATCTGCTGGGGGCCTTCATGCTGACCACCTTCCTCTCCCCTGCTCAAACATCAGACCTCCAGCTTAAATGCACCTGTAGTCAAGCAACACAGATGGGAATTTCCAAAAGCAAACAGTGGAGAGAGTTGGGTACCTGGCTTAAATAACTAGCAACCCCCAACAGATCTATCCCCCTGGATTTAGAAAAAAAAAAAAAAAAAAATCACAAAATGCCTCTCAGCCACACACTGAAACAGCTTGCAGATCCTCCCCACTGCTCCCGGCAGCTGGCTGCCTCCCAGCCCAGCGATGAGCGATGCCAACTCCATTACCTGCACCACAGGGCCAAGGGGAGCAGGCCGGCCATTAGCTGCCCGTGATGAGCTAATTAATCACGGGCACTTGCTGAATTCCTGCTCCTGCACCATTATTAATGGCTCTGTGGATTGGGGCGGGCAGCAGAGGGTCCCCCACCTGCTGAAGCAGCAGTCCTGCTCTGCGAAGGGCACCGCTGCACCCAGCCAGCAAAGAGGAGACTTTGTGGAGAGCCGCCCCAAACTCACATCTCCCCCTTGGGTCAGAGAGGGGCTCCCAGTTCCTCTCCAGAGCACCTGGGCTCAAACTCCCTGCCATGGGGTCCTCCTGATCAGTGTGGGGCATCATAAGGCTGAAGGATGGCCCTGGTGGCAACTTCTCCTCCCTTCACATGGGGACACCATGGAGCAGCTGCATGCTGCGAGTTGGGAACTGGCACCCCGACCCTTTTCCACGCATTACCACCCAGGCCTGGCAGCACCCAGGCACCCAGCCTCACCTCCTGCATCCTCCATCTGTAGAGGCCCCTGGGGTGAATCCCAGCTCTCCTGCAGTGTGGTGAGGGCTCTCGGGGCTGACCGGGGGCTCACAAGCAAGTTCCTGCCCCAGCACGCTGCCAGGGCTCACACAGCTGCAGCCTGCACGCAGCCACCAGCTGCAGCAGCAGTTTCAGGTGCACAGCCTGCCTCTTCCCTTGTGCCTGCTGCAGGGTTCAATTCGGGTCCATCTGAGTGCCGCAGAGGTGAGAGGCTAAAGGCAGTAAAACCCTCCGTGCTGTCTGGAAACGAAGGAACCACACAAACACCGTCTGGCCTGCTCCCCATGCTGGCTCTGAGGCTTGTGTGCCTGCATGCTAAAGCAGAGCCTGGCAGTCCATTCATCAAAGCGCTAATTGGCACCGGTGTGCATCAGATCATATTCCAACCTTTGGCCAGCGCTGGCTGTTTACACGCCGTGCCCTGCATGCTGCTGCACTGAGCCTGTCTGGAACGAGGTATCTGAGAGAATGGCCCCAAAACAGTCAGCTCTAAGAGTAAATCCCTCTCTAATCCTTTCCCTCAGAGGATCCCAAATCACTCTGGTTGAAGGACGGAATCACTCCCTTTCTACACATCAAGAAATCTCCCCAATAAAAAGCAGGCCCTAGAGCAAGCCTGGAAACTAAGAGCTACCCCAAGAGTGCCAATGGGCAGAAGCGAGCTGGGACACGCTTGGCCATATGAGGTAGGACACCCACTTGGCGTCACATTCCCATCAACAAACTTGCCTTAGAGGATGAAAATCACACCACAGCGGGGTTAGTAGCTGTTAAAAAGCAAATATCTCCTCTTCTTCCCTAAGTTGAACTCACTTGGTGCCTGCTCCTTCCAACAAACAGATTGCTGCTGGAGCAGTTTCTTCTGCTGTTGAACTCCTTCAGGGGAGGACCAGCAGCACCCTTTCCACCCCACGTGTTTGTACAAACTCCCAGCATCAATAGCACGTGGCCAAACCCAGCTCTTTGAGGTTACTCACCTCTTTCAGGAGAAAGAAGTCCTGAATTGTTCTGAGGTTTTCAGGTGGGGAAAATAGAGAGAGAGAAACTGACACAGGACTTAGGATGACACAAATTGTATTTCTGAACATTGCCAAGAAACAGAATGGGACAAATCCATCTAGTACTTGTCACTGGAACTGGGCATCACAGCTCTGAATACAATGGGAGTTGTTCAGCGTTGTTTAAACAAAACAAGAATTAAAATAATTAAAATAATAATAAAAAAAAAAAAAAAACAACAACACCCAAAATCCAAACATTTCTCACATCATGGTGGTTAAACCCAGACACTGAATTAACAGAAGGAAAAGAGATTGCCAGCACATTGCCAAAGTCGTTGCAATTTGATTCAGTTAAAGAGAAGCAATAAGCCCAGACCTGCATCTGGCAGGTTTCATGTAGGGAGCATCTAGGTGAAATGCAGACTAGAGACAGGAACAGCAGAATACACTGTAAAAAACAAGTGAAGGAATTATAGCCAGAAGACACATCAAAATACAAACTCATACAGATCAGTCTTAACAGCTGTAGTTTTTCTCCACTTAGTTTCATAAATACAATTTCTGAAGTGGCCTTCTAATTCTCAGCCTCCATGTGCCAGCACCTGTGCCAGCTTACACGGGCTGGTGACACAGCCCAGCACCCTTCTCTGTCAGCAGTTTGCTACTCAGAAATGTCCAAGAGCATGCAAGCAGAGGTGCCTGCAACAGCACTAGCTGTGATGGTACCTATGTGGCATGAAACAGCTTCCTTTGGCAGCCCAGAGAAGAAAAGCTTTTGCTTGTTTTCCTGCTATCAGCATTATCAAGCTGCACTACGCAGGATTTGCTGAAGTTTGTGCATCTTCTAGCTTCAAGCTGGTTGAGGGTGCCCTATGTTAACGTCAACCTCAAAGAGCACAGAAGAGGTTGGGAAGCAGTCTGAAAGACACAGACTTCTGAAGTCAAGAGGACCTTAGGCACCCCACTATTTGTGGGATTTTTGCTCTCACCTCTTTTGTAGTATCTCTGGCAACTGCACCTCAAGGTCATACTCTGAGTGGGGCCAACAGCCACGCTAAGGGAGTGGAAGATAAATGCCTTGGGCCTTTTCCTTTCAAAAGGCTGATGAAAAACTAAACTGAGCTGACACCCTGATTCCAGGGAGAATATGAAGCTCTTACAACCTGCTCCAGGCTATAAAAGACCCCTCTGATTTGGGGCTGTTTGCCTTGGGTATGGTCTTTGGATAGCACAACAGGACAGGGTCCTGCTACTACAACTGGCGAACACAGAGCCAGTGGTTCCACAAAGTGTGGCAAACAGATCACAAAGCTGGACTAACTCTGCGCACCTGGAATGAAGCCTGCACAATCCCTTTTGCTTCATGACCTCCACAGCCAAGAAGTGCAAAGGTGGCAAAAGCAGACAGCTGAGGACTGCCCGTGGAAAGAAACACAGCAGGAGGGAGTCTGGAACAGCACATTCATCTTCACCCTGGGACCTCTTTCCCTGACTCCACCTAGTAAAGATTTATTACTGACATTGCTAAGACAAAGATAAAAAGGGAGAAAGAACAATGCCTTATTTCTCTCATCACTTGGGCAAATGATAATTCTTGCTGCACAATGGGATTAGGCTCAAATAGGAGAAGTGTCATATCTACAGCCATAAATCCATGACCAAACTGAGATTGATAACGAATGTCTAAGTCAGGCTAAAAACCAGTCAATAGCAAGGGCTGAGAGATGCCTTTATTGTTCACCCAGTAAAACAATCCAGTAGAATATGGGGAAACAGCAGGTTTGCTGGTTTTAGATACCAGGTAATCCTTGAAATGCGTCCAGTGTACCTGTCAGTGGAGCAGAACCGGGCAAAACAGGCTTCTTTGGGTTCTCTTCAATGGATAATGGATTCACCAAAAAATGCAGTTTGGGGTTAACTGAAACTATTCATCAGACTAAGAAAAAAAGGCAAAGGCAAAAAGACTATTAACGATAAAACATTTTCTTTCAGCATTTGCAGAACAGGTTTCACATTTGCGCTTCAAAGCAACTTTTTATAGCCCAAGTCATAATGGTTTTAAAAAAGTGAAAAAGCAACCCTAAAAATGAAATGCTTCATTTTTGTTTGAAAGTATTGGTTTATGTTTTGATTTTTCCCTTTTTAATTTCACTGACAAAATGAAAAAAAAAAATTGTCTCAAGGTCACCCTTACAACTTCAGGTTACCCTTACAGCTTTTTTTCCCCAGGTTTTTCAGTTCAGCCTGCAAACTGAAAAAACAGTGGGCACAGCCTACTTGGAGTTTACTGCCCCTATTCCTATTTGAATCAGTCCTAAGCCAAAGAAAATGGGAATTTTATTTCACCAGGTAATACCAACCAGAATCGAGGTATTTAGTAGATGAAAAAATACTGAAAATCAGAGGAGTTGTGCCTGTTATGGGCTGAACATAATCCAGGAGATAAGAGACATCCTGGCTCCAAAGAACACTGCCATCTACAAGCTTCCTGCCATGCCATCCTACTCTCACGTAAGGCAATTTACACAGTGCAGGCCCGATCCTGCATTTTTAGAATCTGTGATGTGATGTCCACCAATTTGCAAGCAATGCAACATCTAGGTTACCCAAGCTACCTGCTCTAAGCAAGGGCTTTTGGGGGCTGGGATTTTGGCGTTAGGGGGAAGCAAATGAAGAAAGATGCAACATCAACCCCACTAGCAATATTTGAGCATCAACCATGTGACCTGAAAACAACATCCCTTTTTTGCAGAGCGTTACCACTTCTGCAGGGATAATACAGTACTGGATAGTTGCTTTGCAAGCTCAATTAAATGAAAAGGCCTTACAAGGATTTCTGTTGGGACAGTCATCTGGTTTAAACACAGCAGAAGACATCATCAACAATAGCAAAAAAAAAAAAAAAAAAAAAAAAAACAACGAAAAAAACAACAACAAACAATAAATTAGGTATCAGCACAGCTTTCTAAATGTTCTAGAACAATTACTTGCAAGACAAAAAAATCACAGCTCTGGTACTTAGAATCTTGTCTTTTTTTTAAAAAACAATAATCCACAGGTTTTGCATAAAAATAAACATTTTAAGCTGACAGCATTATGTTAATTGGATTCAACCCGCTTTTTAATATATATATATTTCTATGTATATTTAAATGCATATTTTTCTATGAATATTCTTTAAAAGGAGTAATGGGAGTCACAAACGCATAAAAATAGATATTTTGGAAAGAAAAAGTAATAATAAAGACAACCCTGGTGAAAAAAAAAAAAAAGCAATCTAACAGGGCAGTATTCTAAAGCAATGGCTCACCATACTATAATGTGCGGAGTCCAGTCCTTCTGTACTGTGAGCAATTACTCCTAAATACTATTGGGGTTTTTAACAGTGATGTACAATACAAATTCCTGCAAGTTTATTAAAAAAAAAAAAAAGTGGGGGGAGGAAGGGGTATACAGGACAGATTTTGACACTTGTTACATTGCTGTAAATACCTAGCACAGGTCTTCTTCCAAGATGAAAGCTGGAGGAACTCCAGCACTTTCTGCATTTACAAAAATATACTTTTGATCAAAATCTGATCCTTCCCTCTCAACTAAAATTAAAAAATAAAAATAAAAAAATCCACATTTGCCCTACTATGTTTTTTTGTTTTTTTTTCTGTTGTCATACAAGTAATCAAAGCAGATCAGAAAAGGTGGGATTTTTAGTAGTGTGTGTCAGCATTCCACGCTTCTTTGATGAAAGCCAGCTCCTAACAGATATAGGAAGATTATTTCCGAGAGTGATCCTGTCCCTTTACAGCAGGAGGTAACCTCACTGTTAAAAATCCCTTCAAGGCAAAAAAAGATCATGGGGTAAAGGGTGGGAAGCCATTAAAAAAATAATAATAGCCTGACCTGCTTGCCAGCTGCATCAGTATTCAAGTAAAGTTTAAAGTACCTTTGCGGGACTTCACAGAGTCTTGGAGGGTCAGACCGGCTTATTTTAACAACTGTAATACGCGCTTTGAAACAGCTTTGTCATCTGCTTGTTTAAACTTAAAAAAAAAAAAAAAAAAAAAAACACCAACAACAACAAAACAAAACAAACAGGAGCAAAGGAAAGGTCTAGGAAAGGTCTCAGCATCAGTATTAGACTGCGCGGTATCTTCTTGACACTGACACTTTGATGTTCTTCCTTCCTCTTCTAATGCATTAAAACATCGAGAAGTCATGCAGCGGTTTTAAACGAGTACTTTAAGAGTCCAGTTTTCTTAGAGGTTAACTTGATCACCAGCACAGCACTGGAGAAAGCTGATCTAACAGTATTTCACTTACAGAAGTCTTTAAAGGAAAATAAGAAATATTATTCCACAAAAAAAAAAAAAAAAAAAGCCAATTAAAAACACAGACAGCAAATTGTTTTTTTCTCAGTGTTTTTTCTTAGACATTCTTTCAGAAGAAAAGTTTTCTTCCCTTGTCTTTCTTTAAAAGCACATTTTCTAACCAGACAGATTTGATAGCTATCTTCCATCTATGTGAATCTAAGCTTTTCTGAAACTGCCTACAGGGTTTGGGAGGCAGGAGATTCCCTTTCCTAAATTTCAGAGCCATCTAAAATGCCATCTGCTCATTTTGTCTTGTTTATTTATTTTTTTCATTTTCCTTAGCTTTTTCCAGGCCAATACACTACCGTGAGAACGTAGGTGCTTGCATTTGAAAGAACTTTGGACTGAGCACAGCTTCACACATTTCACCTCCATACCCTTACTGTGTAGTTTCTTCTGTCTTTACTTGTATAAAATCAGTTTGTGTAACACTGTTTTAAAGGAATAAAATAAATGCACACGCACACACACATACATTGTATTGGTGAACACTATACACTAAATATTTTTTTTTCAACAGCATTAACAGAAAGTTTGGCCTACTGTAGGTTGAACACGTGGGGAAGGCTGAATTTTTATGGTTGCCATGCAAGCCACCTTCAAGACAAAACAGATGAACCCACCCAAGAGCAAATGCAGCTTCTACTCTCTTTTTAGACAAATGCTGCTTTCCAGGGATCAGACTGACATCTCACCAATTCAGTCAATGCAGTATTTACAGAACCACACTGAGCTGCTTCTGTGTCAGTCCTCTGAATCCTAATGCTGTTAAACCAAAGGGGGAAGAAGGTAATTGATTTGCCTTAGTAGTAGTAGTATTCATATATATTGATAATGCTTTGAATTGTGATTTACTTCTGAAACCTTGCCCTTTGAAAAGCACACACCCTTTAAGTTGACAATTTTTTCAGGCTTCTGTTCCGTTAAAATTCTCTTCTTTTCATTTTGCTGCTCTTTTTCAATTCTCTACCAGAAAATTTGCTTTTTCTTCCAGCAGAAATGTGTCCGGTGGGCTTGGGCTTTCACTGCACCCGCTCTGTGAAATTCTCAGGGAAAACCCCTCGGCATTGGTCCAGTTCCTTATGCTGGATCCAGTCAGACTCCTTCACACCCATCAGCCATCCTTCGTCCTAGAGGAAAAAACAGAGATCAGGCACTGAGGAATAAACAAGAGTGGGGATTTTTCAAAGAGTGCAGGCCAAGGAGATGTCAAGGCACGTCAAAGCCATGCTCATAGCTGGCTTGGAGACGATCCAGGTAGAGGATGGGGGAGAAGGAGAAGAATGATATTGTTTTCTTTAAAAAGAGAGAAGGCCACTTCCCCACCAGAGTCAATACCAAAACTCATCTGACCCAGTGTCTGGAGGCAGTGAAATGTTGTAAACAATCAGCAAGTGCAATAGAAACGTCATAATTTATACCCAGTAAAGCAGGGTGCCCCAGTTCTGTGGGGCAATGGGATGGGAATCACCTGCCCTACTTTTTACTACCTAAATAGAATCATGGAATAGTTTGGGCTGGAAGGGACCTTAAAGACCATCTAATTCCACCCCCCTGCCATGGGCAGGGACACCTCCCACCAAACCAGGTTGCTTAAAGCCCCATCCAGCCTGGCCTTGAACACCTTGCTTCTCTGGGCAACCTGGTCCAGTGCCTCACCACTGCAGAGTAAAGAATTTTTTTCCAATATCTAATCTAAATCTACCCTTTTTTAGTTTAAAACCATCACCCCTTGTCTTATCACTACACTCCCTGGCCGAGAGTCCCTCCTCAGCTTTCCTGTAGGCCCCCTTTAGGTATTGGAAGGCCATTATAAGGTCTCCTAGAAGCCTTTGCTTCTCCAGGCTGAACAACCCCAGCTCCCTCAGCCTGTCTTCGTAGGAGAGGTGCTCCAGCCCCTTGACCATCTTTGTGGCCCTTCTCTGGAACTGTTCTAATACTCCCGTGTCCTTCTTGTGCTGGGTGGCAGTGGTGGCATTCTCCATCACCAGAAAAGAGACGGGCACCTCCACAGGGCAATTCATCCCATCCATCTTGGGCATGGGTCTTTGGAAAGGACGAATTGTTCCCTGGGAGTGCTCACCCTTGTTCTGGTGCTAATCCCCCAGATCCATAAGCAGGGATCAATTTTCACTGAGTGAGGCAAAGGGAGCCCTGCCCAGTAGGACTTGCTCAGGAGGAGAGCCAGGACTTCCCACAATCTCCCTGCTCTCTGCAGTGTGCCCAGCACCAAGATTCCTACTCAGGAGGGAAACGAGATATTCAAGGTAGGAAGGCTGCACTGTTTGTAGCTCAGGTGTGTGGCTGCCCTGTTGTCTGCATGCCTAGGAGCTTGCAGATTCCACAGTGCCACCCCTGCAGCTTCCAAGTGCCCATTCATGTCTGCCTTTTGCAGGAGGGCAGCCTGTGGGGCAGGAATGCAGCACGAGGCAATGGAGCTGCATGGGGGACCACCGCCTCCAAGCTTAACAGCTTGCTCTGCATCTGCTCCTCTGAGCGAAGTATACACCAGACTCATTTAGAGTTACATCAACACCATTTAGCTACATAACTTGCCAGGGCAGAAACGCTCAGGAAACCAGATGCTCTAAGCCGTGGAGATACAGGGCATGCATGTGCGCAGCTCAAACAGTTGTTCTTACACTTCTTTCGTGGAACTGGCAGGAGTTACCTGTGAATTTACCCAAGGACAAGCACTGCCTCCCTTGAAACGTATTCTTTAAAAACATACCTGCATGGTGCAGGAGTGAAGCAGCCCTCACACCAGGGAAGATCCACGGGGCATGCATGGCTTTCCACTGCCATTTTATAGCTTCTGCCCTCGTCCTGTTTTCTGTGCATTTCACATGGCAGCAGCTCAGACCAGCCACTGTACCGAGCTCCCTGCTCCATGCAGGCTGCACTGGGTGCCTGAGGCTCAGCCAGCCCTTGCTGCTGCCTCAGAGTTGAACATTCAGGGGATGGCATGGGAATGGCGTGAGACAGGAGCCCATCTGCAGCAGCCAGTTGCAGGGGCTGCAGAAGGACTGACATGCCATATATCAGGAAGACAAACAACTAGGTGGCAGGTGGTGGGCGCAAGTGCCTGGAAGGCATCTTCCAGCTAACAGCACAACAAGCACAAAAGCTCATCCATTTGCATGTAGCATCTGTGCCATACAGCATGCATCACTCCCACGGCATCCTGCTACCAAGGGTCTCCTCAGCTGGAGGGATCAGGCACCAGGACCCAGACTGACCCCTGCCTGTTTTGAACAACGTCACTTGAAGTGCCAGCTTAGAAGCACTGCTGCCTTTAACTCCTTCTATCAAGACGAAATAAATCCCAGCCTGCCTGATGAACACCGACACCTAAGCTGCAAGACAGAGACCCAGATCACAGCCTATTATCCTAAGCTTCCTCCACTCACGTGCACAGTTCATGCACATGTTAACAGCCAACGCTGTCTGGCTGGGTTTGGTCAGGGTTAGGGAAATGAGCTGTAGCACACAGTACACTGTAGGAGGGTTAGAGGGCTTCAGTGCAGCTACAGCATCATGTTAGCAACACTCAGAGCTCACCCTCTGCAGCTTGGAGAGTCTCGAGTTCATGGCTGTTGCACCCACATCCAGCTAGAGTGCAAACATAGGGCATTGAAAAACTCCACTCCACAAACGCCATCTCCTACCACTGAAGGGGAGCTGCCCCTCATTTCCTGTCCAGAAAGCTTTCTGAGAAGGAAATGCTCACAAATGCTTATGCAGGGCAGTCCCACCCAGTGAAGAGTTGTCTTCAGAAAGAATCACTGCTTCTTCCCCATACAACCCTTCCGCCCAGAGCATCAGCTCTGCGGGAACTGCTGGCATATTACAGCTCCCATTTCACAAGCAGCAGCAAGATCTGACCCCATAGTTCACAAAGGCAACAGCTGAGCCACAGAGGATCCACATGTCCTGTGGCCAGTGCATGACACCTTCCCTTCACACCCCTTGTGGAATCCAGATTTTGTCTGGACTTGGCCAAAATCAAAGAGCTGGTGACTTCTGAATCAATTTGGAGAATTCCCTTCCTTTTCCAAACAAAAACCCAGAGACTTGAGAATGAATGTTACACAATCACCACCTCTCTCAGGCAAAATAGTAAAGCTGCAGCAGTCTCTATCAGCTGGAAGCCCTCAAACATAGCAAGTGAGGAGGATTTACTCAAGGCTTTCAGAAATAACTGAGATTAAAGAAAAACACTGCCAGTTAAATCCATGTTGAAGATGGACAGGGGAAGTGTTCCGTGGAGCTGGGAATCCTGCTCACATCTTTGGCTCTGCTGCCATCTCCTGACCAAACACAATCTTTTAGAAATAGGCATTGCTATGCCGAAGTGTAGCACACCGACCCTAAGCAAGCTTCTTTCTCAGAGCCTCAGCATTTCTTAAGAGGGGAGAAAAACATCATCACAGGCTGTGGTCAGCTCTGGGCCAACGCCACAGTCTGCACTGCAGTAGTCACAGAAAATGTTCATCAAGATTAGGAGCTAGGTATGGGCTCTGTAGGGTTCCTGATCAAGAAAGCCATTGCCTTGACTCAAATGCCCTTCTAAGGGCAGAAAGCCACAGCTACTTCACATGCTATATGCAGAATAAGGTCTCCACTTTCAATTCACAAGCAGAGTCCTCCTCTGTTGCGGGAAGCAAGGACAAGGACAAGGACAACCGGCTCTCCAGCCAGCTCCCAGCCACAAACTGATGGCTCTGCACCCAGCCAGCAGGCTGTTAGTGGAGGAAGAAGCAGCTCCAGAAATCCCTTTGGCTCACCCCAGCCCAGGCACACACCCTGTCTTCTCTGCTCACCTGCTCCTCAGGGTTCTCAAATGGAATCACAAGCACCACATCTCCGGCCTTCAGCTGCAGCTCGTCACTGTCAGTGGCTGTGTAATCATGCATGGCCTGGACCTGCAGAGAAAGGAGAGGAGAGCCACATGCTTGTTAACACAGCCCTGAAGACTCACATGACAGAAAGTCTGTATTCACTCAAATGGTGTCCTGTATTATTTTTGCAGCTGGACTTCAAGAGTATTAGTGATTATAGCCTCCCACCTCAGCAGGGAGAGGAAACATAGGTAAGAGCATCAGTTCAAATCTTCAAGTGATTGTATTTTGTCATGTGTTTTTTTTTTGTACTCGTCTTATCTCCTATCAACATCTGTATTACACCTTTCTACTTCAAGCCACAACCCTCCGCTTCAACTGCTACAGTCTACAGTGCTGCCTGTAACCTGTCTGAATTTGATGAGCCTCCTATGGTTCCTCAAAGTTTTGCAACCCTCCTGCTTTCAGCAGATTTCCCTGAAAAAGCAGTACAGGGACGTAACTAAGCAGAAGAAAAGAACTCCTGTAGCAGGTTAGGCAAACAAAAAAGGAGAGTGCCATATCTCACGTTCAGGACATGATGCATCTGTGCTGTCTTGCTACCAAGGCCCTTCAATGTGACATAGCCCATGGTCATGCTGAGTGAAAGTAGTTAACTTGTTACAAGAACAATTGTCAGAGACTCAGTGTCCCACCAGCATGCACTCACCTTGAACAGAAATCCTGGGGGCATGTCAGCTCTTTCAGAGGAAGCTCCTCCTTCCACGGTGCCATTGACAGTAGCAGGGAAAGTTTCCACAACAACAGCAGGCAGAGAGGTCTGAAAGGCAGCAGCCAGGAAAGGAAAAACATCACTGAGAAAGGAAAATCCCAAATGGCAGCTCCTAGACCCACCCTGGAGGATACACATCAAAACCATAACCTATTTGGGTCTCCCAACACTATCCAAGGATTCAGTGGATTTTCCCAGCACACTAGGCAGTGATGAAAGCAACCCAAAGGACAGCAAAGGAAGCAGTGAGAGGGCAGGAGAGGTGACCACTGCCCTCCTGTGCTTAAGGCAGGATTCAGAGCATTTTTCTGGGACCACGCTGGCTACCATTTTCCATTTACTGCAGTCCTTGTAAAGCCCATGGAGAACTGACAACTCACATGTGACAGTCTATAGGAACCAAGCAACCACGAGATGGGACCTACTCCAGCCCCTAAGAACACTGATAGTGTCAGAAGAAGAGAGGAAACCTGGCTAGTCAGGGGTTATAGGCAGAGCCCACAAAAGAAAAAGTAACGGGTGGGCAAGAAGGAGCCAGGCAGAAAACACAAGCTTAACACAGCACAGGTCATGGGCTGGCTTCATGGCATGGGTGAAGAGACAGGTTTTTTTGGGGATCTTCCCACTGAGCTTCTCCCTAAGTATTACACAGGGAAAACACAACAGCTACCTCTGGCCTCTGAGTAAGACCACTGTAGGTGCTGCAGTGGCAGGGATGTGTTTTCCCAAGCCATCACACACGTCTTTTGTCAGCCCAACGTCCCACATGTCTGCTGTACAACAAAAGGACATGATGGGACATAAAGGGGCTTTATCTTGAGGCTTACCGATCCTGAATCAGCTTCGGTTTTAGATGCTTCAGCTCCAGCTGCTGCTTCAGATCCAGCTGCTTCAGCTCCTGCATGGGCTGCTTCTGCGGGCTGTAATACAAAAGCCATCCAGGTGGAGAGTTACACTCATTACAGCTACGTGTGTGTGTGCAGAAAGCACAGCTCACTCTGTCCAAGTGCTCTACACGGTTGACTGCTGCCATCTGCTGACAAATGTGTGAGGAACTTCAGGTCCTCACCACGTCTCCTCAGTTCTCTGCAGCCTAGTGGAACCGCAGCAAAGCCTGCATTCCCTCCCTCCAGCCACACAGCAGGCGATGCTCCAGAAGAAATCAATGCAACCTGCAAAACCTGTACGCCTCCTCCTTTTCAGGGCCTAACTTACAGACCTACTCACACATACATGCACAGTATCTGTACTACATCTAGGTTTCCACTTGTATGTGAATACATGACTCTGCTTACGTGCCATACACTATTTCCAAGGATCAACAATCACGGAATATTTAAGCCTTTGCATGCTCCCAGTAATAGAAGTGTGTGCTAATGACGTGTCCAGATCTGCAGCTTCATCTGGACCCAGCATCCTTATAACATTATCATTGAATCAAACCACTGAAGAACGTGACCTTTTTTTATCCAACTAGGTTTTGAGAAGGCCCAAAGAGTCATGAACTTGGATTCTGTTTGTAAGAATTTGCTGTGACTATCCTGCACAGTGTCTGCATGAAGGGGAGGGGAGAGTCTAGCACACAAAAGCTACCGCCACCAGGGAGAAACATTCAGCATCATCTACAAACCACTGCCTGGCAGAGATTGCTCCTGGAAGCACGCTTCCAAAGCTTCAAGCTTTTAGTCTCTTTCACCTAAAGTCAGGTTAGCTCTGTTCTCATTCAAAATTAAAGAGGTTCATTTCCCGCTCCCAGAAATTGCAGCAACACAGGAATTAAATTAGATCTAGTAGCATTAATGCTGCCAGCCAGGCATCATCTGGGCTAACTCCTGACAAGAATCTCAGGGGTTGAGTAAGGGAATGTCTTCACGGGCAATCTATATTTGTTCCCTACATCAGGCATCACAAGCACCTCTTTGTATAATCCGCAAGATTCCTACTCTATACAGCACAACAGAGATTGCTACACAGACATCTTCCATTTTTAACACGTGAATAAACAAGTTTTGGCATGCCTACACACCTCACACATTTGGTAAACATGTGTGCCCCTAAACACAACCACATTCAGCACGAGGCATTGTCCTGATTTCTTCATGTTGTAATTCTCATCATGCCAGCCCTACAGAAGCATTTAAGTCCAGGTTCAACTGAGCAGTGAAACCCTCAACTTCCACCTCTTTCCCTGGGAACCCCGATAACTTGGTTGAACCTGGATTCCGCAGATGTTCCAAGCCATCCCACAGTGACTGAAGCCCAGACACACGGTCTGTGGACTGATCCCAAACATCTCCCTCAACCACATCTCTTCCCCTGATGAGAACACTGCCCAACAAGACGATGCGCAGATCTACCAGGTTTTAAACCATGCTTTGCATGAGCACGTTCTTCCTTCACCACATCTTTCTTCCATCATATCTGGGCTGACAGCGAGCCAAGATATGGCTCTGCTCCTACACCTGAGCAGATGCAAAGCACCAGTCAGGAACTCCAACACCTCCTGGGTTAACCTGGCCATGCCAGAGGACACACACTGTGTAAAGCACCAGCCACAGTAACCCTCAACTCCACACCCGTCTGGCTACTAGCCACACACTGACACAAGACTCCAAGTGGTTTTCTAATAGCAACAGAAATCAGCAAGAAATAAATACCTCGATTTAAGAAAAGGCCATCACGTGGCCTTCAGCTGTTCCAACAGTGCCATTTAGCACATGCCTTCCTCTCCTGTCACCTCCTTCCTCATGTCCCCCCATCACTGCGCCCACAGGCCTATACTGCCAGAGGGTATTACACATAGCAGAGCTGTTCCCATCCTGCAGATGATTCCCAGAGCAGCTTTGGCAGTACAAAGGTAAACGTATGCATATGAAATGCTACCATGGCTCCTCCTGTTTAATTAGATTTGCTCCCAGGTTGCTTTCTATATGGATTCAGTGAAACTGGAACAGATGCCAGCCCAACTCTATCTGGTCAAGCATGATTTTTAATATGGACAAGTGAAAAGGAGTTCACATTTAGCCATGGGTTTCTCAAAGCAGCTGATTTGCAAGAACAGTATTTAATAACCAGAGAAATTAAACCTCAATTAATTCCCTGGGTTTCAAAGGGCATTTCCATGTCAGCTACTTATTTTTCTATTTTATGTACCCGTGGGTGTGCCAAAGTCTATAAAAGTATTTACAGTCATGGTGAGATACTACAGGGAGAAGAGGGGCAATTGCTCACTGCTGTTGCCAGGTTTGAAAGCTGTATTTATGCCAACAGCAGCATCACACACACCAGACGCAAGTTTAACTGGTCTGCAGAACTAAGCAGATTCTCCAAGTTTCTATGCAGTTGTTAACCCCATAGCATATGGGGCTGTGCACCCAGGCAACAAAATCTCTCATCAACAGCTAGGAACAACATTAGAGCAAAAACACTTCAGAATGCTTGAGGAGCAAAAAGGAGGATTCCCCAGCTATGGGGAGCTCTGTCCTTTAACACTGTATGGGATGCCAAGGTGAGAACTGGAATGGTGAGAGCATCTCGTCTAGTACCATTCCCCAGTTATACTGTCCTTCGGGTTTCCAGAATGGGAGAAATGGCCCCAAACTTGACTGTAAGCACAGTTCAGTCACACACAGTCATACCTCTCGCACTGCCTGTCCACTTGAAAGGCATGATGAGATCTTTCCTTGCCAAAACACAGACTTTTATTTCTTTTTAAGACAGACTGACAATGCACATAAAATGAAGTGACAGATGTTAAACACTGATGGCTGACAAAGCACACAAGGGCAACATCTTTCAACACGACTCAGGCTCGTGTGAAGGAAAGCACTGGCCACAGTGAGTCCTTGGGCCAGACTCTCAGCAAGCGTAAAGCTGTTTCCTTCTATGCACTGACTCTAGATGCTGATCTGGCCTTTGAGAAGGGGAAGGTTGGCAAGACTCAATCCCGTGGTGCAAGCCAAGGACACGTGGCTTACACCTACACCATGGGTTACAGCCAGCTCAAGTCACAGGCTTGAGTGCCCAGACCAAGTGTTTTCTGTCCACACTGCTAGCTGTTTGTGCAGAGGCGCTCAAAAGCAGCTGTGCTTGGTATATCCCCACATGGGCTAAACTGCAGCACTCTAAGACCTTCCCAGGCCTGATATATCTAGAGGGCACAAATGAGTGTCCAGCTTAGGTTCAAGATGCAGAGCGTGTGTAGAGTCTCCCTTGCCAACAAGCTCCAAAGCTGGGACTGTGGCAGGTGACAGGCAAGTCTTGGGCCTGCTCTTAACATTTTGCTTAGACACAGGCTGGGCTATTTCACATCAGCCTGACAGTGATGGTCAATGAACAGCAAACACTGCAGAAAATCCCAAACATGTATGTATACCCAATGGTACAGGTAGTAAGGACCAGGGGCACCCAAGACATTTATGCATCACACACAAGACCAACAGGACACACAGAGTTTAGGAAACACTGGGGGGATGGAGGGTGAGGATGATGCCACAGTGGGATTAAGTCTGGGGAGAAGGTCACAGCACCATGCCATGGGAAAGGTGAGTGAGTTAGCACTGGGGTGGTTTGGTGGTGGAGGCATTAAGTTACAGCGCCAGACCTGATTTGCAAACATGGCTGCTCCCAGGGCTTGACAGAAGGTGCAAAAGTGGGTTCAGCATTACACGGAGCAACTTTGGTTTGGGGGATGCATGGAAGAAAAGCAGTGAGGGAAATGGAACTGGTATGCACAAAGAGATGGCACTGGCACATGCACAGTACACATGATGAGAGATGAAAGCCATATGAAGTTCTTACCTCCCATAAATCCCAAGGTAAAGACTATGCATGTCAAAGAGCAACAAAAACAAAACATGTTTATACGTGATTATTTTAGTGAGTACAAACATTATAGACACTGATCAGTCTGAAGCAGGCATATGCATTCAACAGCACTTACCTCTGCATGTTTTACAAATATTTTTTAATGCCTAAATTTATCCACTCCTCCCCCCAGCATATCTAAATTAAGTCCCAAGGCATTTGAGCGAGGGTTATTCCTACCTTTGGAATGAAAGGAAACAGACAAGCCACATTCAATTATAAGTGGCAGACCACACAGCCAGAAAGAAAATCATGAGTTTGTAGTCTATTAGAGCTAAATATGCACCCTTATCTCCCCAGACAACACAGTTAAGAATGATTTCAGATCAAGACTTCAGTTGGTGTCTTTGGATCAGCAGTGAAATATTTTAACCTCTCTGCCATACTGTCTGCCCTATAGGAAACAAATTTGACTCCTTTGAAAACTGTGTGGTTTGTGCTAGGTTTTAATACTGTGGTTACCATTACAATTATTAATTTCAGACTCTTTAATGACTTCTGACACTAACAATAAATATATTGGAACACCAAATAATCTATTGTTGAGCAGTTTTGAAAATCCTACTCAGTGTAATATTTGTTGCTTGCTGGAAGGGTAACAAATAATACCCTTTTAAAGTCGATTTTATACTAATACCTAATATCAATATACCTGATTATCAAAGTTATAACTGGTGGTTCAGACAAAAAAAAAAAAAAAACAACAAATCCTAGTAAAGGAAAAAATAAGCTTATTCTGGGTATGTAGTTTGTTCAGTCAGGCATGCAGTCAGGAAATGCTAATCTGCCCAAAGTTCCAGAAAGTAGCAGTTTGGCACATTGAGGTGTATTAAATTATAATAATAACTAGCATTTTGTAATGTAGTATCTTAATTTAGAAGACTCAAATGCCTAACAGAGATCTTATTGCTACAAAAATTTGTTTCAAACAGGTCTATTTGACATTGTGATAATGGAGAAATATTGTAAACATCCCAATTATGTTATTACAAATTTTAATGGAAACCATGGGAAAAAAATACCCATTTCATACATATGAAGTGGAATGTCTGGGTGAAAGACAACAGCCAAATTTGGGTGCCCTTCACAGACTCCAGCCATTTAGAAAGAAACTGAAGCATGGTCCTCTTGGGACAGTAGCAGGTACAAGCCAGAGCAGAATTAGGCATCTTCCTTTTTAATACATCACTGTGTTAACAGTATGTTCAAGGAAAAAGCTAGTACTTTACTGTGAACAAAGGCTGTTATACCCAGAAGAAAAAAAAAAGAAAAAAAAGCACTTGATGTTACTTGAGTATCTGTCTACAGCTTTATTCATCTTAAGTAACTGCTATCAAAGAGCCTGCTTATTAAAAATCCCTTTGAGAGCAATTTATAGCAGGCACACAGAGCGTAGATTGAATGCCTATTCACAGAGTAATGGTTTAAGTCCATACAGCACACAGTGGATGCTAATCTACGGATGGATGAGTTGAGTGAGTTGTCAATCAATAGATCCTTAGAGCAAAGCACAGGCACCTAGTGCCAGCCTGTGGCCTAGCTAACAGCCACCTGACTCTCACTGGACTTACAGATCCAGCAGAGAAGATCGAGGTGACCCTTGGCAAGAAGTCAGTTTTGCACTGAGAGGGAATGGTGATATGAACCAACCTGGGAGGCAGGTGTGGGGGTCTTCCCCACAGTGGCATCTGGTTTAATGGGATCAAAATCCAGATCCAACAGGCTGGCTCCCTCCTGGAAGGGCCCAGGGGCATCAAACTTGGCAGCAGTGAGGAAGAAAAGCAGGACGAGCATTAGACACACACATGTGCACAGTAGAGGGTACGCGATATCCAGGAGCTAAGGCTGCAAGCGCAGAGATGTTGTGGGGATGCAGACACCTGACGTGACTCCTGACTGCTTTGTGCCCGTAACCGCAGGCAGAAAGCATGCCTTTGCTATCAACCAAACCTGGGCTTTTTCCACAAGGCTCACCTGACCTGCTACAGGCAAAAAGATTGCCACCACTGCCAACGCAGGTGGCCTTCTCTGTATATCTGTTCCTCACAGCTCATCCAGCTGCCTCTGTGCAGAAGGCCCAGGACAGACCCCCAGCCACACTGATAGGAGCTGCCATCCACACCACTTATCTCAGGAACAGGGACCTAGGCAGAAGAACAATGAAACTTCTGGAAGACAAGTCTGAGGGACCTGATTGCTCCTAAATCCCTTCAGGAACAGAAATACAGAATACGGCAGCTCACACTAGCTAAGGGATCTGAATGACTTCGCACTCCAAAATGCCGTTTCCAATGCCTTCAATTTCAGGACATCCCATCAACATGCACACATGAGACTTCTAACACAGCACACATCTGAGAGGCTTAGCTACTCTCTTCAACGCCAGCAGAATACCTTTCTTTGAATAATGCTCTAGCTAAAGATTATGACGACACATTCAGTGATTACCACTAATAAAACAGTCACGAAGGAATCACTAGTACTCAAAACAACTACCATCACAGCTGGTTGTCAGATTTAGCCTAACCACTATGGCCTTCCTATTCAGCTTCAGAGGAAGCTGCAGTCCAGGAGGATTTGACCCCACTTTCACTGATCTTCCAAACTTGCTTGCCCTACCCCTTGTAGCCACTTGTCCAACAATACACCAAGGCTGGCAGGCTGGTCTTCATTTACATCATGGCCCCAACATGGAAGAACTTATGGAAAGAAGTGAGACATAATATAAGAGAAAGTCCTCTGCATGCAACACGTACCGCCATCACCTTCGCCTCCTCTAATTTCCTATTACACCAATGCTCATTTAGATTTTTCCCTCCCTTATGACCATCCTCACCTCACTCTTTTTAATATCCCCAGTTCCAGGAGGGCAAGGAACCAAGTTCACCCATCTCACAACAGTATGCTAAAACCAACTGGCATTCTAGTACACTCCCCCAGCACACACTGAAGCCATTGGAAAGGTTCAAATCCTAATCTGTAGCTTTTTTTTCAGTGGTTGGACAGCACAGGGTCTGGTCATGGAAGAATCTTACCTGCCATTCAAGACTTACATGCAAGGCCTAGCACCCTTTGCCTTTACAAAGATCTCCCACAAGAAAGCTCACTGGACCCAAGCCATCTGACAGGAACAGCCCTGGGCAATGCACTGAACACTAGTGGCTGCTGGGTGCTTCAGCGAAGATTGTTCTGGCAACCATAATACTCCCTCAGAAATCCCATCCAATTGCATGTCACAGCAGATCCCATCCTGGGTCAGGGCACTGATCAGGTGGAGAAGAGCATGTCTGGCTAAAGGCAAGCATTCACATGGAAATATATGATACAAACCACAGGGCAGACAAAGTTGTCCAGTATGATAAAGGAGAACAGAGAATGAAAGAGTTGCTCAGCTGCCTGTGGTCCCCCCCTTCCAATACTGCAGTCAAACCATCTCTCTGCTCTGCAAACAAATCTATCACAATGCAAAATCTGACACTGACATCCTTCCCTCCCCACTCCACCTTGGCTCCTCACCAGCTGGGTGGAAGGTGGCAAACCAGAGGCAAAGGAGCAGCATGATACAAAGAAAAGTTAGCAAGGAAGTCACAGATGAACACTGATAGCGACATTACTTGTGCTGTAACAAGCATTTAGGAAATATATATATATTATATATACGTGTATATATATAA
The DNA here is from genome assembly GCF_964211825.1 of Aythya ferina. Classification (NCBI taxonomy): domain Eukaryota; kingdom Metazoa; phylum Chordata; class Aves; order Anseriformes; family Anatidae; genus Aythya; species Aythya ferina. The sequence continues at coordinate 30,507,017 of NC_140303.1, forward strand.
AAAATATAGATGCATGTGTCTCATGATGCAGCCAGAAATCTGGTCAGGCTCCCCTATACATAAAAACCACCATTCTCCTAGATCCAACACAGAATTCCCCATTTAGGCATCCTCTCTTCCAGTGATGTTAATAAAAAGGAAAGTGAAGATGAAAAACACATTGTTTGAAAGTGTTGTTCCATTTTTAAGGCTTCAAAAAGTGCCATGTGGCTGGAAACATGCATTCTGATGGGAACCGCTGGCTGGTTAAGAGTGACAGAGTCAGGAGTCCTGAATTAACAGCAGGCACGGTCCTGCCTGTCTGTACTGCCTCCACCAATTCCTGTCGGCCCTTCCAGCGCAGGTATGGGTGTTAAAAGTCACCACAAAGCCCATGTCTAAAGGCACTGAGATGGTACAAAACTGCCTTCTCCCACCACTGGCACAGCTGCCAGTGTCGTCACTTAGGGATGCACAGGAGCAGAAAACACACGCTTCACCCACACCCAGGATCTGTGGGCCTGGAAGGCACATATCATGGGATGCAAGGTGAGCCAAGCCATAATCCATGTGCACTGCTGCTGAACACAGCGATAACTTTCTGGTATCTTCACCAGTTGCATTTCTCACGTTTCTCTGTAAATTAAAGTTCTCAAAGGGCAACGTCTTGGCCAAAGCTGCCTTCTAGCCACCCTGCCCTCTAAGATGGCCCCCCATCTATCCCTTCACCTCCTGAGGTCCCATGCCGAGCTCGTGCTCCTCCTTTGCCTGACCAGGTTTCATGGCTTGACAGCTCCAGAGAGAATAAAGATCAGAAGGAAAAGTTCAGAGGAAGACAAGTATAATGCAGGGCATAGCAGCTAACCTGCGAGGGGGTTGTCACACTTATCTCAGGGACAAAATTGTCATCAAACAGACTGATGATGTTCTCTTGCTTGATCTCCTTGGAAGGGGTGACTTTTGGAGGCGGAGGCACCGGAGGCCCTTTCCTCAACTGCATGCAAGTGAGCACACGGCCACAGCACAGACGGCGACACCCAAAAAAACCAGAGACAGGAACCAGGTTAGCCACAAAAACTGAAGGTGGGGGAAATCACAACCACAGGCACAGAGAAGGGTTCTGTCAACTCCATCTGGAGAGAGGGAAGGACAAGGGCAGAACGAAACGAAACGAAATAAAAAAACAACCACACGCCTCCAGAGAAGGTTTGGCATCATTAGTTACACTTCAGCCGTGGGCAAGTTTCCCTCTGCAGAGGAGAAGCGTAACACAATTAATATGCATCGACAGGACATGCATACATAATTAGAGTATGTGCAACCTTCCAAAGAACCACTGGGAAGGGAGCAGATCAGTTACTCAAAACAGATTCGATAGACCAGGCCAGTTCTGCCACCATTTGCCATACTTACCATACCTAATGCAACGAGAACCCAGACTCAGTTTGTCTTATCGGATGGCCATGAGGCCAGATTCTGATCTGCCCAGCAATGGGTTATCAGTATACCTTATGGAACGTCAGAAAGAACCCTTCATGGCATCTTACCATATCTCAGTTTTGGGCAAGAACAAGTCCAGCTCCTGAGAAGCCGTGACTTCTGTGTGCCCAACTCAGCTCTCAGTTTCACCATTGAGCACTGACACTGATGAAGTCACAAGCGCAGCCCAAATGGAGATCCCAGAGAAGGCTCAATGAAATCTGACCCTGTGACTCTAACCCATCCTAATACCCTCTTATCATGCTGAAAGGCTCAGCCTGACAGTGCATCCACCCTCAGTGGATTTATTCAGATTGCTAAGAATATGTCCAGTTCTCTAATGGGTTAACCTACTTTAGACAGTGTAAGTGAGAATGCAAACACGCATTTTCCACTGAATGGCTGGCTAGAGGAAATGATGAAAGTAGTGTATTCGCTCCCAGCTTTTCACTGTTTGCAGAACATGATGCATCCGTGTCACCTAAAAACAATCCCTTACTGAAAACCTGCTTGCCAGGTACAAGAAGAGACCAGAAATTTCAGGGAAAGGTACTCTCAGAACAGAGCCACCACCTGCAGAAATTGAAAGCTCCAATAACAAACCCAAAGCTAAAAAGATCCTGACTCTTCTGTGATTTACTTCTCTAAAACAGTCCATATTCTGCCCTCTTCTGTGCATTAGTGTCTTAGAGACCAGCACTTCCACATTGTCCAGCATTATCTCCAACAGCAGTTTAGTACCACTTCTCAAAGACAACAGGACTGCATACTGATGTCAGGTTATACCTTGAACTGCATGAAGCATGAAGAACTATTTTGCTGACTAGAATAAAATAACCCCCCTACAATCTTCCTGCTGATGTGGATCCCACAGAGCTTGATCTGTTTAAATTCACCACAGCCGTGCTGTTTTCAGAAGTGTCATTAGTGTCTGTCAGTGGTGTAACTGAGAGCAAAAGTCTGACCTTTACAATTTCACAGACCCTTGAAGTCCTGTGTCAACATCAAATTACTCGGTGCAGAGAGTTGTGGCCGCTTCTTCCAAAACACAGAAATTCCAAAACAGCTGTTTTCAAGAATTAAAGGAAAGTGACAGTAAAAGAGCTCTTTTATGGCACAGGGAATAGTTCAAATCAAGTCAGTATTTATGTGGTCTCTCCTGTTTTGTCGTCTTTTTCTCTACAGCCTCTGCTTATGATTTGCATTAGTTTTTCAGACAGGGAGGAAATGGGTAGAGAACTACACTTCCTTGTTGCTTTTTGCTCTGGCCTCCCCTACAGTAGGTGGCCCCTTGCCTCCTTTGGAGGACCCTAGAGCAAAACACTTACCCGTGGGTCAAAAGTAATGACACATGTAAAGCTGAATTGGTGTTAAAGTCAAGCACTGTTTACAGACACTTGTGTCTTCCAGCTGGCTGGCAAGATGACATGGGCTGAGTTTCTGGACCTTGCCATATAGGCACCAGGCTTGGCTCTGAGTACAAAAGCCCTGTCCTTGCCTTCCCTCCCTCTGAAGCAAGCTCCATCTCTCAGCACCTAGTGAGAACATGGAGAGGAGCTCTTGCTCTTCACTGTAGTGAGGCTTAGGAAAATTAATTAAAACATACAGTGGGAAAGAACGGCCAGACGGTGGCAGCAGAAGCTGCAAACACCATTTCGGTCTTGCCTTTGACCCATCGGAGGTTCCAGATGGGGCTCTGCTGGAACATTCTGCTTGCTCAACAAGGGGTGCTTCCAGCCCCATTCCTGTGGGCAGGAAGGCAGCAAGTGAATGAGCAAGCACTTGCAGCCTGGCAAAAACAAGGCTTATGTGTGGTATTTAAAGGAAAGGGAAGAAACCAAACTCAGCAAGACAAGTCCATAGGCAGCACAAGTGAAATCTGCAGTGAAAGTTCAATAGATCTGGACAATGTCTTGTTCCACATTTCCATTTAGTTGTGGTGATCTCTGAAAAAAAAAAAAAAAGGAAGGTAGTTCTGGAAAAATATGCACTACCCTCTCTACTTCTATCCATAGACCCCACTCCAAGGTGGGGTCCACCTGGGGGTGGTGAAGCCACTCTAAGCTGTACAATGCTCAGTAGTGCAGAGACCCTGGAGAAGTCCTGCAAAGACACAGCCAGACATCCTCAATTCTCAAATCTGGAAAAGACCTTTTGGCAATGTGAAAATATCCCTTTTTGTCCTGCTGAAAATCAAAAACACAGGGGAGGGAAAAATACTGTGAGAGGTTATTCCAGAAACAGGAAACAACCGTGCTCCACAGGCCTGGATTTGGAATCACATCGCTACATATGATAACAGCAAGGAAGTTCTGAGTTACTTTCATCATTTTATTTTATTTATTTTAGCAGCAATAGGTATTTTCTTACCAGTTTGGCCAGAATACCTCTCAGCTTTAATTCTTCCTGAAGGACTGCTCCTTGGTGTCCCACTTATTGAAATGCAAGGACTGGCACCAGACATGAATCTGGCCCAGCTAGCTTGTCTCCACTAAGCTTTTCCCCTACTCAGCAATAGGGGAAAATATGGAAAATTTAGGAAAAATAAATGTTTTCTTTTCCTTAAATCCCAAAGTGAAACATAACATATGATATGCTAAGTAGCAGCAGCTACATTTCCTATTTTAAACATGCTGCTGGGTGTCCCCCATGTAAGGGAAGTACTAACAAAGGCTGTGTGGAAGGTATCAGAAACCACATAACAGTCTCCTTCCTGCTACGCACCTAATTTCTTCATAGTGTAATATAATGCCTTTATTTTTAATCCCAAGGTAAAATACTAGGCTAAAGTAAAACAATGCAAAATAACATATGATCTCCTTATCCGTATCAATATTAAACTTTTTTCTTCAGACCCTCATAATTTACAGCAGTTCTTGGGAAGAGGCATGACCATTCAATTCCACAGGTTAATTCAAGTGTAAAGAACAAACTTCCTTGCCTTGCTACACCCTCCCTAGATTTTCTTGGCCATCCAACCTATATTACTGGCCTTCCCCCTGTAGAGGCATTCAGAGACAGCTTTAGTACTTCCCTGTACAATACAAAGAAGATCAACAAACAACTGGCATCCTCAGAAACCTCATTCTTGCCCACACTGATGGAGAACAACCATCATGTTATGTTTTCTGTGTTCAGTAGCAGGAAGAGGTCCAAAAAAGCAACTGATGGACGTCTAACTCACAGAGCATGTGTCATCAGTGGTCATACAGCAGAGACATGGTCAATGTCATGGGGACGCTACCTGAGATGGTGACTTTGGGATGCTTGCCCCAGGTGCTTCCAAAGTGGACGGTTCCAGCTCATGGTTGACAGTCTTGGTCTCAGGGCTGGTGATGGGAGATCCATCTGGTGGAGGCGAGGGGCTTTTATTTGCTTTCGCTGGGGTGCTGTCACTGAAGGAAGGGGAGAGACGGAGAGAAAAGAGAGACAGACAGAGAGAGAGAGAAGAGAAGTCTGAGCCAGGCCTAGGAGAAGTTGTGCTAACCAGCACAGATCACTGGCCTCCTTTACCTCTTTGCTTCACTGTCCAGACATGTGATGAAGATATGTGAAGCCTCTACAAACTTTCTGAGAAGCATCCTCGCTGAGTCACTTCCAGCCCAACACAATGAAGTAGGATTACTGGGCAGCAGGTTCCCAATAAATTCCTACTGCATGAATACATTTTGGGGGGAGGGAGGGGAGGGAGCAGTGGAACAAATCAAAATAAAAAAACCCGCAGGCATCCTTAATTCTGGTAGATCCTAACTCATTTAATTTTATACATTTTACAGATAAAAATTTCTCTGGGTAGAATTGTACTGACACCCACATGGGTTGTGACCAACAGACCCATATGCAGATCTGCAACACCCGAACTAAGGCAGTAATAAAACATTATCATATTACTCTACATAGTACGAACTGGCTGAGCTGGAAGATGGAAAAAGTTGCCCAAAGTTTCACAGATCATTCCAGACAGCAAAGAAACAGTGAGATTTTGGCTACTAATAAACTGTTCCCTACTATGGAAAGTTTCTTCAGCCTGTTTTCTACGATGAACCCCTGCTGTCTTTGTCTTTCCAGCTGGTCCTTGTTCCAGGACTGTTTCTAACACAGTCAAGAGGGACTCGTCAGAGAATTAAGATGCAGGAAGCATATGCCAATGGCATTTGCTGGTTCATAACTTGGGCAGATTTGGATTTTTGAAAGGAATAGCAAGAGGCAAATGCCTTTCCCTAAAGGCATGCCCTGGCTGAGTGTCAAATCTGTGCTTCAACCTGCAGAATCATGAGAGATTCAGGTTAACAGAGAGTTTCAACAGGGATAAAACTAAACTCATTTTCCCAGCCTTATTCTCAGGAATAGCTTAAAAAATTGGCTGAAACTCAGCTCCCTAAAAAGCAACCAATCAGTTTATCTCAAGTCATGCAGAAGCACTCACACTAGTAGAGGATATTTTAGCAGAAGTGGTTGCAATTTGGCAAAACTATGCACAGCTGAACACAGAATATTACAGAATATTTCAAACGGGCTGTGCAGCCTCATCTAGAGGGAGCAGTGTTTGCCTCCACTTACAAAAAAAGGGAGAAGGCTGGAAGAAGGCTGAAAGGCACAGATCCTTTGCTCCAACCTGAGACAATAAATCCTGGCACAGAGCCACAACTGCAGCCATGTAGACCTGGTTCTGAGGAACACACAGATTATTTCTTTGCACTGCCCCAGGAGAGCCCAGAGCTCTGGAGATGTACGTCCACTCACGCTTGGATGCCCAAGGTGTGGTAGTCATGGGCTAACATGCACAATGGCCTTATTCCTAAACACTCACAAGTAAGGGGACAGCAAGAGGAGGAAGGGACAGCAAGACATTTCAAAAAACCTCCCCTCCCCAAGCAAGCATCTCCCCCTGCTCAGCATTCCAGCTTTCAAGCTTCCCACCCCATTCCCTCTTCATTCACTTTGCCCTCACCCATTCCCCCACCTTCCACCCCATATCCACACACCCCACACACCTTTTCCCACAAAGCGCTTGCTCTCGGGTCCACATGCAGGTCGGGTGTTTCTGATGACACTGATGCCGGCAGCACACCGACATGATGCAACAAACCCAGGGGTGTTTTGTGCAAGCAGCTCTCAGTCAGGGGCACACACGCCAAAGGTTGAGAGGAAGAGGGAAAGGGGAAGAGGAAGGACTAAGGAACACATACATTGACCTTTGCAGCTCTCCAGGGTGACTGCACATGCCTAGTGACCTTCCTAAGATGTCCCCCCCAAGTCACTTCAACACAGACGGTTTTGCAGGAAGGATTCTGTGGCATTGCCAAGGCTGTGCTACAGATTAAAGGCAATAATGGTTGGAGTAAAGGTAAGGAAGTCTTGCTCTAAATGAGAGTTACCAGGGAACAGCAGGCTCCACGTAACATGTTCACAATTGAAACCTCAAAACGATTTCAGGAGAAGCATTATCTTGGTACTATTTCCATGGCAACACCATTTACAGCACCATCAGAGGCTGGCATGATGACCTTGCTGAGCCCAGCCACACTGAAGACACAGATCCTGCACCCCAGTGCATCGCCTCTGGGATCTCCAAGGGGGTCCTACCCTCATGCCAGTGAGGGTTGCTGCAGACGGATGAGAATGATAGCAATGAATTGCGTAGGACTGCCTGGGACTGCAAAATGCTCAGCCCGGAGAGGTGTCCCAAGGCATGGGCAAGTGCGTGTGAGAGGCTTCAAATGTGGCGAACAAAATCAAGGAACTAAACCGGGGAAAAATCAGGAAGAGGTGAGGCAATATGTTCCTCAATCTAACTGTTTTGCTTGTGAAAATGTAAAAAAAAATACCTCCTGGTGCTAGAGTTGAGGAAAGAAAAAATGTTACTAGAGTCACATTGGAGGAGATGGAGGACAGAGATCTGTGGCCGGACTGCCAGGACTTCTCAAACTCCTGGGCAGACTGGGGAGTCCTGGCTACCAGCACTAGTGTACGTTTCTCCAACTAAGCACGTGAAAGGGACTTTTCTCCTGGCAAGAAAGGAGTTCACACTCCTTTTCTAGAAGCCATGAAAGAGCTTTTTGGTAACGTATTTGTGGTGTCTGGCAGTGGCTTAATTTGGAGACATATTGCTGAAAGACTCCCACGTGAAAGGCAGACCAGTTTCTTCCCCTCATCCTAGAAGGGCTGAGAGGGCCCCACACTAAAGCCCTCATTAAGTCACTGCTATTTACAGCTTGTTTGATGTATTGGCTGATCCTCGTAGGAAAATGCCACTGCTAATTTTGACTTAGCCTCTACCAGCCCCACAAGCAGCACCTTCATTCCTGCACTTGCTGCTCTGCACGCATTCAGCAATTTGGTGACCAGCACCAGGTCTGCCCCTCACCAGGTCCTAGGCGAGCACACGCTGTGTGTCCTGCACGGAGCAAAACCCTGTTTCCAAACAGACTGCTTTTCCCTGTGTTCCTGGAGCAAGCAAGTGTGGGGACTGGCAAAATGTATCGCAGAAAATTGTCAGAACAACACCTTTTTATAAGCAACTGGAAAGGGGAAGGGGAAAAGAAAGGAAAAGGGGAACGGGAAAACCACTCTGCTCTTTGAGGGCCACAAGCAAGGTCTAACGCAGTTACAACTGAAGGAAAACTGCAAATCGCCCAGCCTCTCCGAGTGCTGCTAAGCTTCCAGACCCTTCACTGGGCTGCCTCATCTATTCTGGAAGAGACGACTAAAATCTGCAGATGGGGTTCCTATATGCTAGTAACAATCCTGCATTAGAGGATGGAACCAAATCTCCAATATGGTAAAAACAGACAAGTCACCTCCTGCCAAGTTCTCAAGTTAAAAAGAAAAAAAAAAAGGTTGGCATCTCTGCTAAGGCTCAGATAGCGTCTTTTAGCCCAAAGTAATTAGGCTTTTTTTGTGGCTTTTTTTTGTTTGTTTTTAACATCAAAGCTGTCTGAACACTAGAATTATTTCCACTCCCCAGAAAAGGAGGGACAGAAAAAGAAAAATAACACCTCCATACCCAGGCATCCAGTGGCACAAATGTACATTTTTGCTGCAGATCAAAGAGCAACCAAGTCCCTGACCCTCCTTCCCTGCACCAGGGTTTGCATATTTCTCTGCTCCCCCTGCAGCTGCTCTGACAACAGAAACCTCCAGCAAAGCCAGGGTCAAACACCTTAACTGCTGGGCCAGCAGGACCTTGTCTGGAGGATGTTGTGGGTAGAGCTCATCCAGATGAGATTTCCTAGGCTCTCCCTCTGCTGGGGCATCCACAAAGGCTACAACGACTGCAAATGCTGCACCTCCTGGTGCAGTCACAGCAACACTGCCCAGCCAAGGTCAGACACACACATGCAGAGAAATATTCCTATAAATCCTCCTTTTTCACATGACATTCACTCACTACTTTTCATTTGAGGAAATAGTTAAGATGTGCCCATCAGTTTCCCTGTGAAATTACCATTCTCTTCCCTCCAGCTTCCCATTCTACACAGGATGCCCAACAGAAACAAAGAGAAAGGTTGTACAATTTGCCCTAGCCAGTGGGAAGCCAGGATCAGAAAGCAGGGATCCCAATTCACCAGCACTTGCTTTTACTGCTGGCAACAACATCTTGAGATTTAAAAGGATATTTTTTTTTTCATTCCTATAATGACCTCATGGAAGGAATATCAACACAAAGACTGAGAAAAGCAAGAGTTAGGGGAAGTTTCTATGCCACTATGCAGCAATCCCCACTTTGCCCCAGAGCACATTCTTGTCGGAGTCCTTGACCTTGGCTATGGGAACTCTGAGCACTGCAGCAATCCAGTTATTCAATGCCACGACTGTCTTGAAAGGCAAGCTGCTGCTTTAAGTCTTTATACAGGATAACAGGCTTCCCCTTCCTTCAGCTCTGCACAAATCTTAAATGAATGGAGCACAACGGTGAGGATATCAAGAGCAGAACAAGTAAAGAGCAAAACCCTAGAAGTGATATTCTCCCACATCAACGTCCTCCCACCACACCAGGTAGATAGGACGGGACTACATATGAAATTGGTCCTCCTGGGCCAGGCAGGGAATGAGAATGCAGCATTTCAGAGCTGTTCAAAAGGGCAAGCGTCACGAGGTAAGACCAGATCTTGTTAATCACCACAATACCCCGTATTTCCCCTGCACAACCCAGCACCACGCTTTTAGTCACCACAAAAACAACCAAGCAGACAACGCCTGAACTTTCCCAGTGCCTTCTTAGGGAGGAAAGGAAGCAAGGCTTCAAACCAGACACACAAGCAGTTAATGGGATTATCCAGACACAGAGATCTCAGCAGGACCCAGCAGGCCATGAACACACGGTATCATGCAGAGGACCCCTTTCCCATCACAGGGTTAACACGTGCCAGGCTGTTAGAGTCCAGCAACAGCCTCTCCAGTTTTAGGAACTAAATCAAACACAGATCGAAATGCTGCTCTCCGTACCGGTACCTGCTCATCTTTTTCCTCAGCCTGGCGAACAGTTTAGTTTTCTTTCTGTTGAGGACGGCACGCAAATCGTTTCCGTTACAGGATGGCACAGTCAAACCAGCGAGGAAAAGTCAAGCCTCCGAGCGTTCGGTCACTCGGTGCCACAAAACTCACAGCAATCCAGATGACACGCACTCCTCTCTTACTCTCACAAATACACACAACACAAAAACACACAAACACACTCTTTCCTTGCTTCCTACAAAGCTTTGGCCTTTGGAGAGGGTGGGAGAGGTCTTTTTGTGCCTGTCAAAGATTTGCAGATACGTTAACAAACTAGATTTGTCCCCGTTTCTTGGAATATGGGGCTAGGGTGCACATGGATAAGAATAAAAAGGAAACTGCATAGATCAGCAGAGAACTTTGTGACACTTATCCTTTTATTTTTTCTTTCTTCCCCCATGGGTAATTGCAACTCCTCACTCACTCTTGTAAATGCTGGTACACAAGAAGCAAGCTCCCCATTCTCCTTTGTGCCATCTGTGCACCAGTCTTAATGTGGAACCTAATCAGCAGTTTTCTTATTATGTTTTTTTCCAATCTGTCCAGTTATAGTAGGATAATACTACAGACCTCCTAGGTTTTCTAGGCATCTGAGAACCATGAATGTTCAAACTCCTTCAGAAACAAAATCCAAACATCTCTGAAGTTTCCTGAAATGCAACAGCTACTCTATGCTACGCAGCCAGCATCAGGTTTGTCAGCTGTAGTGATGTATGAGGATAATTGCATCTCTTCTCACACCTCCTCATTCATTTCCTGCCATTGTACCCATCTCTGATCCTCTGCCCAGCAGAGAAGGACGAGGGAAGCATCTGCTCCTACCCCGGGCCACCACGGGCAGTCAGATTGGTGAGGGATATTTCCTCCTGCATGTTCTGCCCCAGCCCTGAACCACACTGAGAGGCCAGATGTGGAGAAGAGACACAAGTGCCTCGTGGCATTTCCTGATCCCTGCAAAACACTTACAGTCCTGGCAGACCTTGGACACATCCTCCTACAATATCCTGTTCCACTTCACTCAGGGGTATCACAGCTGTTTTGGGGCAGGTCGGTCCTCTCAGCTGAGGTTTGAGCAGGTGATGCAGCAGCACTCAAATTGCTACCTGCACAGGATCCACTGTGTAGGCACTTTGGGTTTTGTTCTTTTTTTTAGGGCCAACTAGTCTTCGCCAAAGAAAGAGCACCGAACTGCAACAGAGACACCTATTACCTCCCCAGATGAGACTAGCAGTCTGTGGGGCTGAAGTCATAAGAAATCTAATTAATTCATTGGAAACTCTTTCAGGCCAGAAACTTCATGCCAGAGCAGTATGTCTGGGCCCAGCTGTCACTATAGCCTGCCATCAATTACTTGAGTAAGAAAGGCAGGAGGAGGAAGGAGCTGGCAAAGCAATGGCTCTGGCCTTCATCTGTCCTGTTACCTCATCCTCTTGCAAGTGCCCCACTGGATGCTGCCATCAGAGACAACTGGCACTGTGGCCTCCTGCATAAAGCTTCAGTCTTGCTGGTGGTGATCAACAGGCACCATGTGCTGACTTAGGAAGAAGACACTTTCTTTGCAAGATGCATTGCTACTCGCATCTTGGGAATTTGGTATTAGCAACTCAAAATTCAGGGGCCAAATTTGATTCAAATTTCCTCTTTCTGTAAAGTTGGCAAACACCACATGCATTGCCAGAATGAGACCAAAAAAAAAAAAAAAAAAAGTTGTCTATGCATGAATAAGTTGTCTATGCATGAATGTAAGAAGAGGTTAAACTGGGCGGAGAGATGAGGGAGCACAGAGGTGTCAACAGCTCATCTAGCCCTTCCAAATCAGTACACTCAGGCCACAGCTTGCCCTGACTTCACGCTGACTTCACCTCCTCCCTCCATCAATACACCAATTGAGGACCTGGGCTGTGCTCCTGCTCACCCGGCATGTGGGATTAGTGGCAGCTGGAAGCCAGAGCCCTACATTGTTTCATCACTCACACATTTGGATGGGAGCCAGCTGCAGCCTCATCCACTGCCTGACCTCTCCCTCCCCTCTCAGTGCTGGAGAATGTGCAGCTTTGCAGTTAACCTAAATGGACCGGCCCCAGCTGAGCAAAGAAAACTAAAGGACTGGAGGACACACGCTCCTTGCATACACACAGATTGGAAGTGCTCTGAGATCAGAAAGCCTCGTATGAATGAGGCTGTAACTACATCCATAACACATACACATACAGGCAACACACCCTAGTTTTGAGCACAGGAGGGACACGGGGCTTCAGTGAACAAGTTCGGAGGAGGCTGGAAAACAAATGGGCTCTTGGGTCCTCTAGCTCACAAGCTACAGGTATGTGGGGGAAGCTTTTGAAGGAAAGAACAGGACAGGTGCAGGACAACCAGACTCAGAAGGAAAGGGAGCTCAGTGTTATAGCACTGGTTTATGGAATTTGACTTTAAAAACAGCAGAGGTGAGTCGGTTGCCTAAATATCAGCAAATAGTGAAAGTTGAGGCCTCCAGCTGCTACCCTACAAAGGTAGGAGGTATTGCATCGTGTCTCCCAGCCCCAAGTGCAATCTTGGATATCCTCTAGGGATTCTCAAGGCTGGCTATACGCAGACAATCAAATCACTCTTCAGGTGACACCATGCAGGTTTCAATACCCCAGCAGAGACCCCCCAGTCCCTCCTCCCCTGCTGAGGGAAAGACATTGCTCCCACAGTTACTCACCTGGGCTGTGCTTTAATGGGGAAGGCATTGCCTGAATACTGCTTGTCTAGACCCAGCAGGACATCATGGAGGTTTTGGTTCAACTGCAAAATACAAAAACAAAAGAGAGAAAAAGAATGAGAAAAGAGCCCCAAGTGCCATGAGAGACCCTGCACTGGCCTGCACAGGCTGACCCAAGCACTGACTTGTGCAGTCAGCTGTCCCATGAGAAAACAGCCCTACATCTGTTTCCACTCCTCCACAGGGTAAAGAACCCTACATTCAGACTACCGAAGAGTTGCTGGCACCTCATGGGAATGCTCTGTCCTCCTAAGACACCATCCTCTTTGCTTCTGTGTCACCTGCCCCAACCTGTGTGCTGCCCAGTACTACTGCAGTACCAGACCAAGCGTTCACCTGAGGGTCTTCTGTTTACTGGGACTAAAGCTCCAGGTTTGTAGCCAAAGTTGCTCCTTCTAATGGACCTGAGATACGGACACTTAAAATGCAACTACAGAACTACTAAGTCAACAGCAAGCCTTCACCTCACAGGCTGCCTGGGCCATCCAGGTTTAGGCAGGACCTGGATCTCTTAGAAAAAATGCAGTATTAGGGGTTAAACTTTTCCCAACACCAAAGGCTGAAACATTCATCCTGGACACTCCTATTCTGAAACAGCCAATTCACAAACAAGATGAGATGCCAGATTTATCATCGGCAGGAGGAGGGATCCAATGCAATCAATGTCAGAGGCATTGTGCCGGCAACACCAGCAGTTAATTGGATGCTAGTGCAGTAATAAGAAACAGATGGTTTTCATGGAACAAAGCTAAAGGCCTGCTCTCACACAAAAGTCACAGGGAAAGAAAAATCCAAGACATGATACAAGAGCAGAATTCCTTTCTAGCAGGCATCTTTCTCACATTTTGCTGAATATAACTTAACAGCAGACTGATAATTATAATAATCCTCCCTACTCTTAATGATAAGTTCATTCCCCAGTGGAGAAGGGCAGGCCATTAACTGGAAAGGTCCCCGTGAAGTGTCAGCAGGGCTCCAAACTGATGCATTACACCCAGGCAGTGGGCCCCTGACTGCTGGGAATTGAATGACTATAAAGTTGCTGGTTGCTTAGCGGCTGTCTTGTTGTTAGGATGACATTGGGGAGGGAGGAATACAAGACTTTTCCAGATGGACTCTCAGTTGCTCGCTAAGATTTACAGAGAGCATGCATGCCTTAGGAGCAGCATACAGACCTAAGGAACACAAGACTTACTGAGCTTTTAGGAGAAGTAACTAATGATAGAAACGTTCCTCTAAAGGAAAGTGGCAATGGGAGGATTTCCCACAGCCTATTTCTGAGGTCTCTGCTGGGTGCTGGCACACCACCCAAATCCAGCCTGCCACCAGACTATGACGCCGCTTACTGCCCTGATTCCCAGCCCACGACCACCAGGCAGTCCATGCAAGGGCCATGCTAAGCATTCAGATGGCTTCTTTTGCAAACAGATGCCAGGCTGAGATGGCTTGGTTATAGGTTACAGATCCAGATTCTGGAGGAATTAGAAAAGGCAGCAAGACAGACCTGAAAGTGGCTTTCCTCCCCTCTGTGGATCTTCAAGTGAGCCAAGTGACACAAACTCCATGCAGCATGCAGTGGTACTCTACCCTCTCTCCCCTTACTCCATCCCTTCACATTACTAACTCAGATAGACCCTCCCCCATGTTGCTTGAAAAAGTCTGAGGGTTAACATTTTGCTCTAATACAGGGTAAATGCTTTCTTCTCCAGTCATATCATTTAGTTTTCTCAAATAGCAGTGATGAGAGAACAGGGTGTGTTAATAGGACAAGCTGCTAATTGTCTTACCTTGCTCATTTCTTTATGGAAGTTTTCTTCTAGGCCTGCTATACTCTGGAATGTGTTGACGTAGAAACCAACACGACTGCCAAATGAAAAACAAGAGAAAGAAGAACTTAATGGACACCGTGCTCTCCCAAAAGCTTTCATCTCTGCCTCACCTGCTATCTCCCACCCACCATTCCCATTTGAGCTCAACTCTGTCAGGCCTGGCACATGCTGGAAGAGAATGGCAGCAAAGAAGTGTGGAAGGGGCGGTGGAGCAAAGGCCAGGAGGAGGAGGCCAGGTAGGGTAAGATCTGAATTTGTGATTTGTGCTGGCAAAAGGGATAGGGAGGTGTGGGGGGTGGGGGGAGCACACACTAATGGTAGGGTGATGGAAAGCAAAATGATGGAAGTTGTGATAGTGTGGGGAAAGCTGAGGGAACTGGCAGGAGAGAAATTAAGTCACTCCAAAGTCCCTCAGCACCAGGGGAAGAGCAAAAGTGTGAACTCTTTGCTTCTAAAGGCAGAAGAGTAAGAAAGCACAGGATATGCGCAGAGAGCAACAGAAATGCAAAAGGATCAGCTGGACAGCAGGAGCCTGTGAACAACCTGTGGCACTTCAAAATCCCCGCAGCCGCCTGCCTCCTTGCTTCCTGTATCCAGCCTGCCAGCTGCCAGCAGATCCCAGTGCCCAGCTGGAGGAGCAACAGCAGGAGTAAGACACTCTCTTCCCTCAAAGGCCAGCAGCATCACTATTCTGCACATGTAGCCACCGAAATGCCTGCATCCCTCCCAACTGCTTCCTCAGCAGGCCTGCATGCTGCTGCATGCAAACAGCCCAGGCTGGGAGGAAAAGGGGGTGAGGGGGTGAATCAGTACTTTGTTCCCCACTCTGCTGCTGTCCACTCTCTTCATTTCCCCCAGACTAGCACTGCAAACCCAGATATGGTCATTGTATTTAAAAATAAGGAACTGAGACAAGGATTTGGCTTGCCTTCCCTATACATCACCTCCTAGTGCTCTCCAGTTCATCCTCCAAGCTACCTCTTAGTTAGCCTGCTTCTTCTCTCCCCTTTTTATCATCATAATCACTGGTGTGGCAAAACCCTGATCTATCACATCTTCCATCTTTTTTCAACCCAAGCTACGTTTTGTTAAATAGAGCACCACAGGAGGACAGCTGTAACCACTAGTTCTTCACTAGGTCCTGTGTCACAGCCAGAAGCACGTGTTATGGGCAAGAGAAGGCAGTCACCACCAGGATCCTTTCCCTTGGCTTTGTTCACCCAACTGCTCTAACCTGGAAACAGCATTCACAGAGGACACCCAACCTGCCCGCTCACCTTCCCTGTTGTTTAACACCTGCTGCTTCACTGAGTGCTCATAAGCTTACATGGTGAGACACAAGTGAGCAAGGCACCACCCTCCTAGCCCTCTCCAACCACTGTCACTGTATAGATCTCTCAGGCTTTTCATCAGTCAGCTGACGTACCCAGCCTGCTCTGTCTGATGTCCACAGCAGAAGCTAGGGCAATGCGCAGGAGAATTGGGCAGAGTTGGTGGGGAAACACCATTTCTCTTTGTGGTAAAAGTTTGTCATTAGGATCCCGTACCAAAGTGAAGAAAGACCAAGGTGAACCCACCTGGGGGGAATCTTAGGACAGACTCTCTGAGGTGATTCAGAAAGCAAGGACAGACTCTCTGAGATGATTCAGAAACCTAGCCCAAGCTGAGAACAGTGATACAGGAAGGTCCGTGGAGCAGTGGAAGGTCTTCGCGCCCTTCCAACCATGCCTTGGGAAAACTTCCAGCACTCACCTATTCCATAGTGAAGGAAGCTCCTCCTGCAGATCAACGTTCATCTCTTCAAATACCTTCTGAGCCTTTACTAACTCTTCTTCAGCCTTAATAACAGAGAAGGAAGAGAGTAAGCTCCAGCACATACAAGTACCCTGAAGGGCTGAGCTAACTGTAACTCTTGACTTTGCTGGGAGAACAAGCAAAATTCTGGCACGGGGTAATCCCCATTCCGAACAAGTCTCCCAGAAACCAGGGTTGCATCACAAGTGAGCTGATGCCCCTTCAGCTTGCCTGCACTGCCCTCAATGGATTTCCCTGTCTGGATACTTAGAAGAGACTTCAAATATCCACTAACATATTTTAAGTCCTATAAATTTCCCTGGCTCCCAAAACTGAGTGAAGCTGGTCAGGCAGTTCAGCCTCCAGTTTGGACACAAATGAAGATTTAGAGGCCCCTGCTCCTTGTTGGGTCTCTGAAATAGTTGAAACCTATCCCAAATGAAGAAGAGACCTCCCTCGTGAGGGAGATAAGGTCATTCCAAAGCACCACCTCTTCTTGGGAAGGGAAGAGGTCTGCCTCCTTCACTGATACATCTCTCTCACAAAGCAAAGCAGAGAAAGCAAGGAGGGATACACAAAGCATAAGTTGTGCCAGCAGAAGGCTAGGTTGGAGCAGCAGGTCTTGGTCTCAGCAGCCTCACATACTCTTATTGGTGAAGACCTCATACAAGAGAAACCCCTGGCTGGCTGCTGACTACCAAAAACAAAGGAAACATCCCTCATACAGAACCTCTTACTTCCAAAGAGTTTAAATTTTATCTGATCCATTTGACGCAGACATTGACAGACCCCAGCAACAATGCATGAATTCTGGTGCATTTCAGAGACAGAAATGATGAACCTGGTTTCTGTTGCTGATAGCAAGCATCAGCAACATGCATGTTCCCCTTCCCATATCAGTCCTTGATGGCTCCTTCCCTGTTTTCAGTGCCCTGACTTAAAACTGCAAGCTTGCTAAATAAAATGTTTATATCCTCTAGTTTGCAACAGCACAGTGCTCCTCTGCAGCTGGAAGCAGGACAGCAAACTCCTGCATGTCCACTTGGTGATGCTTCTTAACAGGAAACTCAGCACCAGTGCCTACCTTCAAGTGTGACAAAAGCAGGAATGTCACAACATGCTCCGAAGAGCCAGCAAGCCACTAGGGACCAGGTCGCTCTTCGCACCTCCAGTTAGATTCTCACCCCTTCTTTGAAATGAAATTTTATCTTCTTTGCACCAGCTTAACTAAAGAAATCCACAACTTGCTGCTCCTTAATGCCAGGTCTGTGTAAAGACAGGACTGACAGGAGAAAGGACTTAAAAATATTGTGGAGTTCAGAGTCCTGTTCCTCACAGTGCTGTGTAGGATCCTTAAATTCTTTTGTCTGACTTAGGAGCAGAAGCTCCTAACTTCCAGCTAGCTTCACCTTTCAGAGGGTCACTCATTGCTGCCAAAGGCTCTTCGTACTCAACGTCAGAAGAGGCTCTTTGCCCCAGAAAAAGACTCCACAACTGGGTATTCAACACAACTGGTATTCAAAATTTAAGCAGTCCCTGTAAGGAACGGGTAAGAGCAGAAGGGATCAGGATGTTTCCATCCAGAAATCCCTGTATTTTGCTGCTATACTTGCTGCAAAACCCAACGCTTTGAGAGAGTTTGCACCAAACAAACAAATGTCCATTTAAACGGAGACACAGTTTATGCTGGATCAGAGCTGATAATCACAAAGACTCATTCTGCCTTAAAATCCCTCCATGACCAAATGTTTCCAATGCAGCCATTTTAAAGGAAGAGGAAAAAAAAAATCCCATTCCAACCTTTGGTTTTATCTCGTACTAGCTTCCACTATAGACTGGAACCACAACCACCCCAGGAGATGGGATAGCTGGGACATGAAGCACCATTGAATGCTGTCAGGTTTTCAGACATGTTGAACATTAGGAAGTCTTTCCCTCTCTCGTTTACCTGTTCAGAAGGCCAAAGAACCTAGAAAGCAACGTGTCAATATTGTGACATCCTGAGGCAAAGGCAAAGTCAGCAAGAGGCAATGCTCCCTCTAGAGCAGCTGTAGGAACCAGCAATCCACGAGGCAGGGGTAAGGACAGCTGGGCACCCCATGCCAACCCCACCAGTCCCAGCCAGTGCTGCCTCTCCCCTCAAAGGGATCACAGCCCCGGGCCCAACTCACTGGCTCTCCCCTATAGACAGAGGCACTGCTCCGTTGTCACTGCAGCGCCAAGGATATTGCTTTCTGGTCTGAAGTCAGCATTTCAGGGATGCCTGAAAAAAGTCAGGAATTTGCTGTTCTAAGCTATTTCCCCCTTTGTTTCAAAAAGCACAGTCACCAGAATTTGTAACTGAGAGCTCGCAAAAGCAAACCTCCCAGGAGACTAGAGGAACGCCCCTGTATTTCTTGTTGTTGTTGCTAGTATCTGTGAAAGGCCCAAAAAGCCAGCAGTCTAAACACTGCAGGGAGGGACTTTTTTTTTTTTTGGCATTAAAAATAAATCTTGCTGACCCCGTTTTTGCTTGAAGGTTATATAGTAACAGGAATTATCAGACAAGAGACAGCAACACAGCTGCTGGTACACAGAAGGAAATTTTGTTAGGCTTAATATTCTGAAGCTCTTCAATAAATGCAGTGTCATCAGCCCTCCTGCTCTTCCCATGAGCTTAATGAGATTTAGGGTTGCCATTAACACCTTCAGTCTTACAGTCATGTGAATACAAAGACTGAAGCTTTCTATTTTTAAACCCTCTGCCTGCTGGTGTTTGAAAAGAAAAGCTGGGAAACCCACAGGTCCAGAATACAAACTGATCTTCCTCCTTAGATATTTAGGTTAGACCAAATTAAAAAAAAAAAAAAAAAAAAGCCTCACGCAATTAGAAACAAAAACTTGAGGTTAGCAATACTATTATTTAAGGAATGCAAGAGGAAAAACTTAAAGGAGGACTTAAATTGATTTTACAGGGTGACTGAAAATACTAATGCCACTTAGCAGGAGATTAAAGCCCCCACAATACAGCTGCTAGAAAGATTATGCACATCCTTGTTATCTGCTTTAGGGCAAAGTCACCCAGCAGAGAGAAATTATCAGCTGACTCATAGCACCCTCGGATCACAACACAATGGATGAGGGAGCCCTCATGCTGCTTCTGTACTGCTTCTGCAGGTAGTGTGTGGGAGGTGGTATTTCCCCCAGTCACTCCGGCCAGTTTGAAAAGATAAAGAATGACCAAGATCTGATTTATCTGCCTGTGGCTTGCAAAACATCCTGCACCTGCTTTCTAGTGCTCAAAAATGACCACCAGGCAAACAGATCAGTCAAGATCCACAGCCAAAGAGATCATTTCCAGCACGGTCAAGGCACAGGAAAAGCCTTGGGAAGCCTGTCAAATGTCCTCCCTTCAGTCAAGAATGAATACTTACTTCCTGACTTTGCCATGCATTCTAAGCAGGGCTGCTCACAGCCATTCATTCCCAGGCTTTATTTGTGTGGTAACATGGTATTTTCCCAGACCTTCCATCATAATCTGACTGTGAAAATCCCAGGTGCTTTATAAGGTGAGACCAATTATGGTGCCAAACTGCAATGCACTCACTGATAAGGAATATAAAGAAGTAGAAGCTTTTGTACAAGCTTTCATGACACAACCATGACCCCAACCTGGAGCTGTTCACAACTCTAATGAGGGGTGCGAATTTCCTGCTCTGCTCCCTCCTCTTCTACACAGACCGAACCTCTACATACCTGGAGAGGGCTCTTTTAGGCCAGCAGAGCCAGGCCAGTGACAATTTCAGAAACTTGTATTTCACCACAGGTGTGGTAAGGAATAACTGGCAGAACTACGCTACATCCCCTCTGCCGTGGCATTATTCCGCAGCCTTTCTTCATCCCCATTTCACTTTATGGGGAGAGAACAACAGCCTAGCATTATCACACCTGGTTAGAAATCAACAGGGCAGGCACAGAGCCATGGCTCATCGATTTCAGTGTCCACTGCGGCTCAGGAGTACCAAGGACATACTAAAACTAGTGTGTAGAAGGGACTAGAGCGAACGTTGCCTAGAGATTAGTTGCACAGTACAGTCTAGAGCCCGAAATAGCGCATGCAGGGTTAGAGGCAGGTAGATCAGCAGTCACCTGATTTCGGAGCAGATTAGTTTGCGCAACGAGGTGAGCTTGGAGCTTCCCTTGACACCACTGAGGCGCAGCTTTCTCAAGCAGCGAAACAGGCTGCGGGGAGGGAGCATGTTTGAGGGAAAAGAGAAAAAAATAAAGAAAGAACAAGAGAGAGACAAACATATACATATATATATTTTTAGGATAAAAAAATAAAATAAAATCACAACAGAGACTGTATCTAAAAGCTGGACCAAACCAGTGTCACCAAGGCAAGAGAAAAAAAAAAACAACAAATATCCTGGGACTGATTGGTTATGAATCCTTTGAAACATGCCAAGTTTAGCAGTAATTAATGCTCCAGTGTGGGCTGGGATACTGTAGGCCAGCCAGGCAGCTGCAAAGAGCAACAGATAATAGTTTGTTAGTGACCTAGCACACAGACAACCCTACTCCGAGTCATGACTGTGAAGTGGGAGCTCCTTGGAGAGAGGTCAGGATTAATTAACCATTGTAATTATTTGCATGCAACAGCTGAATGTCCGCAGCACTTTAATTTAATGGCAGGTTGTGAGTTTAGCAGTAAGTGGCGGGAGTCCTGGGAAAAGAACATTGTAAATTAGAAGAGAAAAAGAGACTGCATAACCCCAAAAAGTATTTCCAATGCTGTTTGTATTACCATAATACCGTGAAACATCATTCAAGTCAGTTTGTGATTGTACGCTCTGTCATTTATAAATAAGATTTCTCTTTCCTCAGGGCTTGTCGTCACATTTCAAAGTACCTTACACTTGCACCTTACCCATTTCACAGGTCACACAAGCAGAACTGTGGTGATAGAAATGGAGAGGTGAACTCCCTACGTGAGTGCAGTGCATGACTGCAACTGTGGGTCTGAGGGGCTGGGCTGTGAAAGCTGCCTATTTGGGAAGAGCACACACACAACTTTTGGGACTCTCAGTGATCCCATCACAGGATCAGGCTACTGTGATGCATCACAGATTACCCGTGCATGAGCTTACAGCCTACAGCACAGAGCAGGGGAAAAAACTGATGCAGTGCCTGTTTTGGCTAACAAGAAGGGTCCGACCAAGTACTAAGAGGTACATGAACAGACTGAATCAGGAACAGAGCACCATCTCCTACATCTCAACACTTCACACTCCAAACCATAGTTAACACATGAAGGAAACAGTAAAGAGCAACAACAAAACATCCCCTGATAAAAACACATCTTATGTGAGCATTTGGGGCAACATGAGTGAGTGCAGCGATGACAAGGGCCAGCCTCTTGGGTGCAGATCACCAGCTACCAACCTGAGCAAATGAATTCTTACAAACACCAGTGCCACTGCAGCAAAGATCCCAGAGGCACACACCAAAAAATAGTATCACATCCCATGGAAATTCTTCTCTTACCCCTGAACACACTGAAGTACGGCCTTCAACAGACAACATCAAGTCTGTCGTGGGCCTCATGCCTTGAATACAGAACCACAAAGACACAAATAATGCAATGACACCTGAGCCATCAATCTTTCACCCTTTTGTTTGCCAGGCTTAATCACAGTGCATGCACCAGGAGAGGAGACGACTGATGACCGGCAGCTTAAAAATAAAATTACTTGTCAGTTGGCTAGTAAATGCAGATTTTTTTGCTTGGGTAAAGAGAAGCACCTTATTCCTTCCGTGCCAGAGCCACACTATTGTCTCCAACATAGCCTAAATCCTTCCTACCTGAAATAATTGCAAAGCAAAGGATGACAACCCTTCTCAGCTTTGTTAAAAGATTAAAGAGGCTCAGGCTTTTTTTTTTTTTTTTTTTTCCCTGCACTCCTCTATCCCCAAGAGTCCTGATGTGCCACGCTCTATATTAAAGAGAAATGAAAGGTGTCTCCTGACCACTGGACTTGTCATGTCAAGATTTGTCCTGTGGTGTGGAGCATGTGGGCTCAAATCCACTCAGGGTAAAGGAGTAATCCACAGCTCATTTTCTGGGCTATCCTAAAGCCACAAGCTTCCTCTAGAACAAGGTTAGCATTACCACCTTTCTTCAGCTACAATTAAAAGACTACCTAAATTCTATCTCTAATGAAATTTACTTTAATTAAAAATAAAATTCCGCACTTGTGTGTTGGGCATGCTCAAGAATTAACACTGAAATGAAAGAAGCCATGCCTTAGCAAGACAAAATTCTTGCTTTCCTGCTTTCAGCCTTATTTATTTTCCAGTAATTGTGGTCAGCAGACGATAGAACAGGATCATCAAGTGCACTTAGGGTGCATTTGCACCAATAAACTTGTAACTCACTCTCCCAAAGGCCTCTGTCCTAGAACATTATAGAACTTCACAAATACCACCAACCTCAAGCAACACCCAAACACTTACTATCACTGCTGATCTAAGATGGGGAGACAGAGAGACCCAAAAAGCAGACAAACTGGAAAATTTTGCTGTGGCACTACAAAACTTTGCTTCCCCAGAGGCGCACAGGCTTTTCTGTCCTGCAGCATCTGAGGAAAAACATGCCTAGGCCTTGGCTGCTGACAGATGCTGGCTGATGATGGTGGGTGTGAACTAAGACAGCAGAACACATCCTGCCTTCTAGGAGAATTAAACAGGTGAGAAGAAAACAGCTAGTCAAGCCCCACCAGTTCACAATCTCTCTCTGAACAAAGCACGTCCAGCAGAGAGGTACAGGTGTGCTTTACACCTGCTCACTAAGCAAAAGCAGACGTCCCAAAATGAAAGGAGAGTTGCACGTCCTCTCTTGCTTGCTTTACCTTTGCGATTTTAGTTTCGTCCTTCTTCTTTGCAGTTTGCAGGGCTTCAAAGTGGTGTCTGGCGCTGTCGTAATCCACAAGCTTCCTTCCTCGCTTCGCTATACGAGACTACAAAAGATGGAGAAAAGAGTCATGACAATCTTCCCTGGCAGCCAAAACCAAAATGACTGTCAGCAACACCCCCGCCTCAGCTCCACCCAACTCGTACAGCACTGCATGCTCTGCCTGCACAGGGACACCCACTAGACACCCCACACAGGTTGCCCGGAGAGGACTTTTCCCATTTTTCATTTAGCCTCACCTAAGCCTCTGCTTTTTCATTTTCCCGAGGGTTGCAGCGAGTCTCTAGCTAACCAGCTCACAGCCCTAGTTCATGCAGAAACTCAAAAGATGAATACAAGAAAGCGTCTCTGTTGCCAGCACAGCAGAAGCACTCCTCCACATGCTCAGGATATGCCTAGGACAGCATTTCAGACCCTGCAACCGGAGATCCAGACAGAAGCACTGTGTTTCTCAGCTGGTGTGACCACAGTCACAGCCAGTGGCCCATTACAACCAGCTATTATGCAAGAGAAGCGTGAAGGAGAAGCTGTAGCACTGTATCACAGATACACAACATCCCCCTTTTGTCCCAAGCTGTGACAAAGGCAAGGAAGGAGCCAGCTGCGTACCAGGCTCACACTCAGGAAAAGGATCCTGACAGGTCCGTGAGTGAGAATCCAGACCTCAGAGCATCACGGCTGTGGCCTGTTACTCTGTGATACCTCTGTCACCCCCCTCTCCTGAGGTGCCCTCAGGCCCTCTCGCCCACCAGTTTCACCTCATTGAGGCTCAGACCCACTGGGCAGCCTTGTTTTAGGAACCACCAATCCCCCTGAGCCCCTTGCCTCCTGTGCTTTCTACAGACACCCTGGACAATCTGGGTTGGAGCACAGGTCTTCCCAGGCTCAGAGAGGCCTGGTCCAGTGTCAGTGATCTGCAGCCTAGAGACAGACTGGAGAACTTGAACAAAAATGACACAGAAAGGAGCCAGAAGGGTTTCTAATTAACCACACAACTCAGAGAAACTGAAGAATCAGCTCTGGGATTTACTTGCAAAAGCAAATTCCCCCCCTCCGATCCTGCACTTGGCAAGGAGAGGTGGTCTCCTCTCCCGAGGCTCCTGCAGATAAAACTGCAAAACCATGCTCGGGGCTGATCTTTCTGCCAGAGCAGCTGGGACCAGTTTGCACGTCTCCCACACACGCTCCTCTGCGCTTCCAGCAAACGCTGGTGCAGCTCCGTGTGAGTCACCGAGGATCTGCAGGATCTCAGCCACACGCACACCCAGCCTGATTTCAGAGCGCTCAGCTCGCTCCAGGAGAGGAATCACGAAGAAGCCGAGCCACTCCTCAACCAGGGGCTGTAGAAGACACCTCCCAGTACCCTGTTTGCAGCCTGCCCTCCTGGGAAACGCTGCCAGCTGGGCACGGAGACAGGGTGTAGGAGGGGGCTTCCAGCAGCATTAAAGTCTCCAAGATGTGAGCTAACGCATCTTCTACACACTCCAGATCTGGGATCTAAGGGAATGAATATTTCCCTTACATCAGGCTGGCAGAGACAGCTGGAGTTTAGAGGGGTTTTGCCAATCTCTGTCTCAAGGCAAACAGCCACCTGTACGTAGTTCCCTTGTATGACTCCAGGAGAGCTGCTCTCCATCTCCAGGAGATGCTCTCCAGCAGAGCCGCAGCAACCCACCACCACCTAATGGCAAAAGCTGAACTCGAAGACGTGGTTTATTTCTTTGCAATATATTCATCTTAATTTGAGCCTCCATTTAAAATAAATAAATAAATAAATTCTTACTGATACTTGGTTTCAAGCCTAGTAGAAACAGCACATCAGTTTCAGTGCAGGATAAAAATTTGCCAATTCCACAGCTACTCAGAACTCAGGTTAGGGTTCACCTTCCCCAAGCTCACTGCAGAGACCTGTACCCTCGTGGTGTGCTCTGCAACCCCAATCAAAAATTCACTCCGAAATATTTATTGATTATACAAGAACCCTATTCCAGGAAGCTACAGATACTGACCCACAAAGAAAGGATAAAGAACTTTTTGTGTTCCCATTTCTCAAGTTAGAAAAGACAGAGAGATTTTGTTCACTCCCCCCTGCCAAACTTGAAAAATGTTTCCCTTTAACTTAAACTCTTTACTAAAGGAATACTACGTTTTCACATTCGTGCTGTGGATCCTGTTGGAGGTCCAAAAAATTCAAGGGAACTTTTCCAGCCTTCTTCAGCAAAAGAAGATTCAGAATGTGTTAGAATTCAACAAACAAACACCACGTGCATGATCTAACTTGTCACACACTTGAATTACTGGGCCATTAACAAAAATTAGGCTCTCACATCATTCAATTAAAATCATCTTCTCTCCGTAAATCAATTTTTCTCATCATCATAATACCAAAATTCCAGGGAAAGCAGAAAGTTTGTTTTTGCAGAAAACACAAACCAGAAAACTATTCCCACAACAACAAAAAAACACCGAAGTATTCTATTAATTACATATGACTGTTTTTTCTTTCTTGCATGCCACCCTCTAGAACTTTAGTTTCTTACTTGAAGCCAAACTATACTTTTGTACAACTGTACAAACTTGTTGAAGTTTGGCTTCAACTTTCAACAACAGTCTTACAGTTATTTCTACCAGTCAAAGAAACCAAGTCTGACCTGAGCACTTCTCACTGCTCTGTGGTAAGGAGAACACCACATCCATCTGAACTACCAAAAACCATCTTGACCTTTTCAAATGCATACCACTGAAAACATTAAACAAATGGTGAACTCAGTGAAATATATCCATATCTTACTGTAGGAACCAACAGAAACCCAAATTCTCACTCATTTTAGGAGGAAAGGTATAGGCAAGCAGTGCTCTCTTTAAAGCATTTTTTTCAGTTGTGCACGGAAGTGCTTTAACTTCCCATTTTCTAGAGTATCACCTGAAGACTGAGAACGTGATATCAGTAATAAGCACGGAAGAAATGTGACACTGAGGTTACCTAGTGCACAGCCACAAAATGCTGGTAAAAAACTATTTAGTCAGAAGCAGTGCAGAAGTCTGAGTCTACAGAGAGCCTGAAACAAAACCTCCTGCTAAAGAAACAGTGCACAAACCTCTGCACAGGCTCACACTGTGGGCTGTGATCAGCACTACAGCCTTCAGCGGGTTGAAAGAAACAGCAAGCCTCTTCACCCTTCCCCACCTTGGATTTCCAGGAACAGAGAATGCTGGAAAAATGAAGCAAAACCAAGGAGCCCCAGGAGGCAGTGACACTGCTGTTCAGGGCTTATTTTCAAGCCTGTGACCTGCCCCGTTTGATACAGCACAAGCCTCCTGGAGCAACAAATATTGACAAACGTTTTAAGAGCCATGTGGTGGGGAAAGGGTTGTTTTCACTGGGAAGAAGCCAAGCTGATATTTCCCATATGGTGATATCATTATTAGCACTTCCATATGGCGAAGACATTTCCTGCATAACCTTCTCAAAACGAATGGCGAGATGACAACAGCGGAAGGGGAACCTACATAACATCATTCAAACCCAGGTCCTTGGATACGACCTCACTCCAAAAGACATACATTCAGCATTCCCCTTCCTGGCAAAGAGCTGATAATATGTGCGGCAGGACTTCAGGGAACACAGAAATCTGCCTTCCACACCAGCCTCTACTTACAAAGTACATTTGCCACCAATCGCTTCCTCAACACATTGTACTTACAGGGAAGTTTAAAAAAAAAAAAAAAAAGCCACAACAAAAGACTGGAAAGAGAAACACAGAGCTTGTGAGCTGTTGCTGACACTACCCTCCTGCACTGTGACACAGCGGGGTTTTGTAGGGATCCTCTAGTTTTGTACTGATGTTTTTTCATCAGTGTCTTTCCCCTGGATTCTTCACTCTGTTGCTTCAAGCCCAAAGGAAAACATGGCATTTTCACATAAACCAGGGCTGCAAAGATCTTGGCTGCTCTGAAAGAGAAGTGTGCAACAGCACAGCATGCACATAAAGAACATAGGGTTGCAGGGAACTGATTCTTATGAATTTTCATCTGCTGTGACTCTAGACCAAAAGGCTTAAGGAGAATCTTACTTTAATATCTGGGAATTGGCCAAGGTAAGTATCCATGGTCAGAAGCGCCTGATCCACCAGCTTCTGATGGAAATCCGTCCAGAGGAGGTCATTGTTCTGAAAAACAAAAGTAATGAGCAAACTGTTAAAAGCACAGAGCTCTGCATTCACGCCTGTCTCAGTGAGTGCTGCAGATAACAATTTCAGTCCCCAGAGCTCTTAAGAAATAGTCACTTCTTAGGAAAAACTGAGGAGCAGAAAAGTTAATTGAAAACTGAGATCACGGCAGAAATGTAGATACAGAAAAGAAACCCTGATGCTGCTAACTCAGACAACTTCTCCACGGACACAGCACCCTTCATGAGACTTCCACTGAGGGCTTGTCCATTCCTCTACTGTGCTAGTCCAAGTCCATAAGGCAGAATGGAAGATGAACATCAGGCTCCCTTCACCTTCTCCTCCAAGACCCCTTCCTCCAGCAGCCACAAAAATGGGGCACCTGACACCACTGGGCACCATTTTCTCCTTTGCTCTAACACAGCTTTCTGAAAGATAATGAATAGCAGAAAGCTATAGCAACACTCTTCAGCCCTCACACCACCTGGCCCCATGGAGGTTGTGTTCACGGCTTGCACCTCACCCTGTGCATCCTTCATCTTTCCTCAGCCACACCAACTTCCCATCAACAACCTGGATTAGGTGGAGATTGTCACTCCCTCCTGTTTTTCCACTTGGTCAAAAAGTTTTGACTAAACTATTCAAGAAAAAAAAAGTCCTCTTTATGGTGGAATTTCAGGGTGGTTTTTTGTTTGTTTGTTTGGTTGGTTGGTTTGGTTTATTTATTTTTTGTCAGGAATAGCACTAATCTCCCACTTCTCTTTTCCCAAATGACAGAAAGGCATTAAATGGGGAGCTGGAGGCTGGAAATATTCCTACAGCCCCTCAGAGTAGCTGCAGGTACTTGTCAGGACTCGTGCTTCTTTTGACTTCTCTGGCTTGAGTTCTTTGATGGGACAGTCTCCCAGGAAGCAACACAGCAGCTCAGAAAGAAACAAGGCCAACAAAGAATGTGAAGCCAAACCAACTAAATTACAACTTTGTTATTTACTGCAAGACCACTTCATAAATGGAAAGTTTCCATGTTAATGCAAGAATTGATCTGGAAACGTTCAGTATTTTTTTTGATTTATCTGCTTTGAAATCAGTATTTCCTGGGTAAGACGTAAATGTTATTTCACGTGAGAATTCTGCAGGGAAAGCAGAGGAAAGGGAAGAATCCTTCTCCTGCTTTTCTCCCAATGCCTTCCCCACTGCTTCAACATCATAAACAGCTGCAGATAAGCTCTGTCCTGCAGCCTCATGGCAGATGGATCCACAGAGCTGAACTGCCACAGCTGCTGCTCAGCTGAACAGCTGAGCAAGAGAGCAGAGGGTGTCTGCTTCCAGCTGGACCCACCACACACCCAAGCCAATGGGCATCCAAGATGTCAAATGACAGGCTGTGCCCTAAGCTCCACAGAAAACACCTGGGCAAGTTGGACAGGCATCACCTCACTGAGGGATGAGAACAGCAGGTTGGGGGGAAATATGGCTCAGACAAACAAGATGGCAAGCAAAATATGGCAGCTGGTGATACTGCTGCGAGTAGGAGGGTGACTGCAGCTACACAATGGCTGGCTGGACTGACCATGCTTTGGGCATAGATTTTAGGTTTCCATTCCTCTTGCATGAAGCATGAGCAATATATCCAGATGAATCTATTACAGACTCTCATTGGCATGCCCTGGCCCTGTTTAGCCACTGTTGAGAGAACGAAGTTGCTTGTGGACATAAGTACAGGGCTCTTTGCACCACTCAAGCACCTGGAAACAGTGCCCCACATAGACAAAAATATAGACCACATCCCTTCAGCTTTCCCTTATTCTCAACGCTGAGTTTGTCTCTCTGATTACTGCTGTAAAGCTGTGTGTCTGAAGGAATTTAGCTCACAGACACAGCTTCCAAAGCCCATCTCCTCTGACACACCAAGCCTGGTAAGCCCACATCCTGGGCTGAGTCTTACCTCTGCTATTTTGTTTGTGTCATCTCTCCCAGGCCAATCCGGCTCATAAACTTCCTGCAAACACTCCGTCAGCTTCTTGGAGGCCTCATGCATAGCTAGGAAAGAGAGGTAACTGCCTCAGAAACAGGGAAACACTTTATCCCTTATCCTGAGGACCAGGGACATGGGAGATGTTGAATGGGTTACAACAAATGCTAAGCTGTTCCGTATGGGATGTCTGCCCCTGGACAACACAGAAAAGGCAGGTAGCCAGAGGGAGAAAGGATGCAGTCGCATCAAATCCTCTGTGTTCACACCAGCCCGGCATTAAAGCACAACCCCATCCCATCTCAGCAAATCCTGAAGGAGTCTGAGAGATCCCCCACCCGGACAAGGCGGACCTTTCCTTAAAACTCCTGCCTTGGGATAGGAAACACCAGAAAGGGGATGGCTGCAAAAGCCTCACTGCACAGTTAAGTCTTGAGCAGAAAGTTTTCTGCATACACTGATCTTACCTTTTACGGAAGCCAAGTAAGTTCGGAGATCCTTCTGCAGCCTTGTGCCTTCCGACTGTGAAAACAAGAAAACCACCAGTTATCCTTCCATGCAAAGACAGTGTAAGAGGGAGGAGTCCAACATTTCTAAATAAAGAAAATGCATCTTGCAGATAGGCTGAACATCAGCACTCTAACCAGCCTAAACAAATATTAACAGGGAAACCACACGGCCCTCCAGCCTTCTTCGTAGGTCCACAGCTGGTGACCTGCATGCATCAACAATATCACCAAACTACTGAGCAATTTGATGTGGGTAAAGTGTGATTTGCTCTTCGCAGCAGAGCCAGCTTTAATGTTTTAATTTCATACTGGCAACTAGACAGGGTCCAAAAGACAATTAATTTGTAAGCCAAGGGCTAGTAGGTCTATGCAACACATGTAACCAAAGGGTGTCTGTAGGATATGGGAGATAAATGTAATTGTCTTATTTTGAACTGGATTGGGAGCAGTTAAGCTCACCAATTTTTCCTATAACACTGCAAACCAAAAGCCCAGTGCAAAGTATGTACAAGAGGCCACCAACACCACCACAGAGGATGTCAAAGCATGGGAAAGAGCAAACCAGAGGACACCTATACAGATACAATTGCTGGGGTGTTCAAGGAGTACAGAGAAGTTTGAAAGGCAGAGATCTCTGTTATAAAAGGACTTCCCTTTCCCTGTGGGATCTCACTGGATTCTCTCCATCTCCCCAAGTAGCTGTAAAAACAAGGACACAGGAAAGCAACAGCTACATCTCACCCCTTCCTCACAGCCTGCTGCCATGCCTCATTTTCCTTCTCAGTTTGTCCCATGGGGGGCCCCCAGCACAACTAATTTTGAGAGCTGAAGACAACTCCGGAGACAGGGAGTTCACAGAACCTCTCTGACAGCTGCCTCAGAGCTAATAGCCTTACAAGCAGATGTTTCCCATCAGCTTTCCCCACCAGTCAGCCACCTCTTCCCTCAACCGAGCTCATGCCCTGATCCTTTGGGCTTTCAGTGCAGCTGTGCTCTCTAAGCAGAGGCTAAATCTGCCCAGCAGTTGAAGTGGCAGTGCTAGCATATCTTTGTGGAGAAATCCATCTGCTTCCAAGCACTACACCTGATTTAAGTTCCTTACCTCAAAAGTTTGGATGAATTCACATTTGTTCTCTTCCTACTGACAGCAACAAAGGAAATGAGGGATGGCAAAGAGCTGACTGCCTTTATAAAAGGAAGCCAGACTTCCAGCTGGATGGAGAAGCATTGGAAGGTGACCCAAAGAGAGCACAAAAGGAAAGGGACAGTGACCATATCTGCTGCAAAAGTCCTAGGAGGCCTTAGAACACAAAGCAAGAAAATGTAGAG
The DNA here is from genome assembly GCF_964211825.1 of Aythya ferina. Lineage (NCBI taxonomy): Eukaryota > Metazoa > Chordata > Aves > Anseriformes > Anatidae > Aythya > Aythya ferina. Next base: position 30,538,289 of record NC_140303.1, read on the forward strand.
CTCTACTGGCTTAAGGTGAATGGGGAAACCTGGGCAGATGAAACTTCCTTGTGGTGCAATCAGAAACCACCAGGGATGAGATGCCAGTAATCAAATGCACAGAGGACCATCGGAGAGGCTGAGCTGACAAGCAGTAGTATGAGTTTGTTTGTGGCCAAAACAGCAAGCAAGAAGGGCTTAGAGAAAAGCAGTGATGTCTTTGCTTAGAATGGGTCCGTGCTAGAAACCACAGACTGGAACTGGCAAGGTCAGTTGTCACATCGGAGAAGAAATGGCACAGAAGAAACTATCATGCAAAACCCCTCAGTTGTATACATTTTCACCTTGCAGCTGTATTGTTTTTTAAGAATCACTAAATTCAAACACACAACCTTGAGGTTATCCAAAACTCAGAGGCAGGGAAGGTCTGCTGCAGAACCTGCCTGCCACACTCAACTTAAACTGTGACTTAAACTTAAACTTGGGTATCAAACTGTGACTGAAAACTATAGCACCTGAAATCAGAAACCACCTTTACAATTGTGCCCATACAGCCTTGAGTCCTGCCACAGCAGCACGTGAGAGAACCCCGATGCCCTGGGACTCTTCCAGACTAAACGCCAGTCCCAAAGTCAGGGTAACAAAAGGATCTCTGAGAGGTCTGCTGGCACTGCAGTTGAACATCAAATCGACAAGGACAGATTTTTAGATAGGTCACCTGAAAAAACTGCAAGTCAGGGCCAAAATACTGGAGTGTGCAATTACAGCCATGCCCAGGTAGCCTCATAAAAGCACATGCCCCAGCCAGGCACTGTGCCACCACGGTGTACCTTCAGCCTGTACGCAGTGCTGTAACCTGCAACCACCAGGGGCTTTTCAGCCAGCCCTCACTGAAGGCTCTCCAAGACTCTGGGGTTTACTTTCAAAGTCCTTAGCCTGCTAAGACACTGAATAGTCTTCATAGCCTGTAAGATCTGTAAGCACAACAACTCAAAGCGAGGTCCAACTCTCAGTTTGTCCAAGAACCCCAGCTCTCTTAGGCACCTGGGTGGCTTGTACCTGGAGCTTCCCTCCAAGTCTCTTTTTGGCATTTCCATTGTTTTATTTCCTGCCATCGATGCAGCAGCTCCCTCCTTCGCTGCCACAAGGGTTTCTCTTCATTGTTTTAAACATTAATGCTTTCCCAAGAAACTCTGGCAAATGCTCTCTCTCCATGCATGCAGCACCTGCTTCTTCAGGCAGGCTGAAGCAGGCTGTCACGTACAGCCACGATTCTGCATAAACAGCTCTCACCAAGTAGTTAGACACTGTCAAATGCTGTACAGAAGCTTTCTGTACCCTTGAGTGCACACACATAAGATGCTTCCTACACTTAGAAGTAAAAGTAGATGAGAGTGAAACTGGAATCTGAAAAATGAATATAGCTCCCAGTTATCAAAGAACAGGAGGTCTAAGGATGTACAGGGGAAGTTATAGGGTATGGTTGGCCCTAAAGATGTTTGGGAAAGAAATGTCATGCTGCCATGCTTGAAATCAGTGTAATGCAACCCTGTGAGCCTGTAACAAATACAACCAGGCTGTATGTGCAGGAAGATGGATATTTAAACACTGAAGAGTTACACTGGGGCAGCTGGAAGAGCTCTCTCTTCAAAGCCCAAATGAACTACATATTACTTATAACTCTGTGAAAGAAAAACACAAAAGTATTTTGGGGACTTCTTGTTTTATTTGGGGAGTGTGTGTGTGTGTTTCATTTATAACACCTTTCACCCAGCACTGTTTATATGTGTAATTCTCAGTAGAGCTGTTTCTTGGTAGAAGACAAGTTTCCAAAAACATTCTCCCCCAACTTCTAAAGAAGAGATTTTGTGCCAATTATTTTTACAACAGCAGACAACTGTTCCAGATGATACTTCTCACCCCTCACTCTCTTGAACAAGGAGGCAAGCACAGAGGGCCCAGAAGACTGCCACGGCTCCTTATCAGGCAGAAGAGGAGAGCATCCCAGCCTTCCCAATGCTGACAGTCAGATCTTGATAGCTCTGCACACGAATTAGCAATTCTGGGCATTGTGCCAGATGTCCTGTAACCCTGCAATAAAGTATGGCCATCTCTGCAACAGGCCACAGGCTTTGCACTGAATTTGCAAGGCCTCAGAACTGAGGCATCAATCTTGCCCTGTCTGAACTTTTCTTGGCCAGCCTGTAATTTTGTTTTGCTTGGTTTAGCTGTGACAGCAATTTCGCCAATTGACTTGGTATTTATGGCTGCTTTCCTTTACTTTTAGTTACCTTTGTGTGGCACAGCTGTCAGCGCTTCTCATGTTGTTTTTTTCTTTTTTTCTTTGTGTATTTTTTTATAGATAGCAGTAACAAGCAGTTATTCTATGTTGCATGAGTTATGAGTCTCATAACAAGACTCACGGGAGAGGAACACAGGTCTCCGAGGATAGCAGAGGACTTGAGAAATTAAGACATAGGAGATGGCTCAAAGGCACATTGGAAAACATACAAAAATGTTGCCAATCAGATCCTAGAAAGAGAACAACGAAACTGCCAAGAGGAGCATCACACTGCTGACAGCGCAGGACTTCAGGTGCTGACGGCTCACTCCAGCACCCCACCACCGCCAGAACAAACACTGACCTTTGGACCCAGAGGAGCAGTAGAAGGGCGAGCACGATGCCAGGAAGATGTGTAGGAGTGAAGCATGTCACAGTTTTAACTGCATTCTTTTTCTTTTTCTCTAACAATTCACTTTGGAGTAACTAAATAATGACTTCAGTTTTACAAACCGTACATTGTGGGATTTACTTATGTACGTGGCGTGCTTCCTCTCTGCCTGCAAACAGGGTTTTAGGTGTAGCATCCACAGCCAAACCTACACTGCGAGAGCAAAGATTAAATGCAGCACCCCGCGGGGACTCAGAGCAGCGCTGCCTGCCCCGAGGCTGAGTCGAGCACTGTGAAGCGTGGGCAGCGATGGTGCAGCCCGTGCCAGCAGCAGCTTGTCTCCCGGGCACTCGTTGTGAAACGCTGTAAACCAACCCAGATCTTCCACTCAAGGGAAGGCTCCCAAAGGTATCAAACCCAGCGGCTGTGCCAGGTATAAGGGCTGCCGCCAGCCTCCCCCTCGCTCCCTCTCTCCCGGGAGCATTTCAAGTGCAGGGGAAGAGAAGCCAGTGCCTGGCACATCTCAGGTCTCTTGCTCCCAGGTCTCCGAGGACAATTTGCTTTTGTGCTGGTGCCTGGACAAAAGTGACACTGGGACAGGGAAGGAGAGGAGCCTTCCAATGACCTAGCTGGGAGGCTAATTGCCAGAGATAACCTGTCGTGAGGGAGTAACATGTGGGCCAACTGTGCTGTTCGGTGGGCCTTCAAGAGACACAGGGGAGCCCTGTAGCAGCATTGTTATGCCCAGCTCATTTGTCATGTAGCAAATCCATCTGTCTGAGATCTAAAAAGCTGCCACTATTTTGAGACCTCAGAGTGGTGATCTCATATGAACCTGAATGGAGAACCCTCTGGAAAATGCAATGCCTTCCCTCATGTCCACTCATCCACCATTTGGGAGAACCACAAGATGCCTTAGTTGAAATAATAAGCTATTTTTAGACCTGCTCCCCATTCACTGACAGTCGTCCCCCCCCAGGAACATGTGTCAGCATGGCCCAGAGCAGTCATTAGAATCAGAGGAGCCTCCAACCAACTGAGCAAACAAGGCCAGTGCCACCAGGATGTTTTTCAAAGCTCCCCTCCTGTGTCAATAACCCTCTGGTTGCACCCCAGCCAGCTCCCCAGGAGAGCTATTCTGTTACAGGCCCACAGCAAAAGCTCACCTTTCCTCCAGACTTAACGCTTCCAACTGGAGCACACTTTGTAAGGAAAGGGCACGGAGCTCTCACGCACACCATACCATACACACATACTGCATACATGCAAATGGAAGCAAGTGGCTTTATATGCACATACAGCTAATGTTTTTCCCCAGTCTCCTTAGCACCGTAATTCCTGGTCCCTAGATAACAATCCAGCTAACTCACTTTTATGTAGATACTCTGTAGAACAGGCATTGCCTGCATTTATTTTACTGATAGGGAAACCGAGGGCAAAAGGAAAACCAAGAGACCACAAGCAGCAAATGCACAGCAGCCTTTGACAAACTGTTTGGAGAGTTTAGCTCACGGCCTGTCCCTGCAAGATGGCAAAAGAAATTGAGCAGTAAGGGGTACAGAGGTCGTGCTTCTTTAATAGGCTTCTCAATGCACCATGGGGACTGATGGCTTTGGAAACTGAACAGCCATTCTGGACAGCCAGATCAAGGTTTGAATCCAAGTTTTTCTTCTTAAAAAGGAGATTTCCTAATTGCTGATAGTTGGTCTCAACAGTGATATGGAGAAGTCACAACTGGCAATGTCATGTCCCCAGAAGGAAGCCAAACTGTATTCCCGTGTGTCCTAGAGAATACCATTGGTAGACAAGCTATAGAGACATTGCACGTACTTCTGAAGCAACAGCTACTATTGCTGCCAAAAGAATGATCATTAGTCTCCAGGAATCTGTAGTCAGCCTTGGTTAGATACAAGTCCAAGTCAGACTGAAAGATTTTCATTATATTCAGCTGTGGCAAATCCTGGCTCAGCCGATTTTGGGACACAGAATCACATCTGCTGAGTCCTAACAGACATGATGCAGCTGCCACTAACAGCTCCAGGAAAAAAAGAAAAAAAAAAAAAAAAAGGCTTTAGATATGTCAGGAAACAAATGGTCTAAAGGTTTTCTTTAGCACCACCTGTGCTTTGGTGTTGCATGCACTTCCTGCCATGAAACAGAAGCAACGCTTCCCCTAACACCAAGCACGGCTGTGCTTCAGCCAGCCCTGTAAATTCCTCTTCTCTGGGTGGCTGAAAGTTCCAGTTACAAAAACATATCCCAGGTCAAGACATAATCCTACTGCTGTCCATGGCAGGGGGAATTGCTACATTATTAAAATATTTGTGTGTTACAATAGAAGCAAGAAGCAGACACTTAAAAGAATGATGACTTGGGTTTGACGCAGGGATTGTGCAAAGATGGAGAGGAAGTTAGATTTAGATCTTATCCATTGAAGGTCGTTCCCTTTTCACCATTTGCTTTGTTTGCCTCTCTTTTGCTCTTTGGAAACTGAATCTACCATTTTTCCATTTTGTTTTTCTTTTTTTTAATCTGTTTCCTCTCCTATCCATTTTTCAGAGAGGCAATGTTGCTCTTATGCCTGTTTCCAGCAGGAAAAAACTATACTGCACAGCAGATGTTAATGGAAGAAAATGTTCTGGTTGAAGTAATTTTTTCCCCCAAACTTGGGTCCAGAACTAGAATTAGTTTTTAGCATACACTCACTCCATGATAGCGGAATTGGAAGATACAGTGTGAAGTCTTGTAAGCAAACAGTTAAGAGTTGTGGGTCACTTCAATATGACTATGGCATCATTTAATTTCATGTGCTTTAATTGCATATTGTAGGAGATGATTAGAAATTAATACTGAAACCCTGGGTGTAATTACATATCTCCAATTATCTTACCAGCTGTTTGTTGAAGTTCTGCACACACTGCTCAAACTGTTCATCTTTCGTTTCATCTGCTTTCCCAAGCTTCTGAAGGACCTGCAGAAAGAGAGAAAAAAGATGGGAGACTTCAAACACAGATGAAACAAAGCAAACGCAAAGAAACACTTGCAAGCTCATGAGGCTGAAAGAAGAAAGGTTAAAAAATGTCTCCCTTATTCTTTTACTCAGAAATTCTGGAGTATTTCTCTACACAGTCACAATCTGAAAAAGGACTTGCAGGTGAATCAGAATGCACTCAGATCTCTAATACTCTGCTGCACAGAAGAGCACAACTTTCTTTGCTCTTCACATGTCTAACGCTTTTTGCAAACAAGGCAGTAGTGACCCAGTTAACAATCTCCTAGACCAACCAGAAACAAACCACATCCCTCATACACCTCATGTTCTGTGGTTATGCTCATCCTGGTTTAACACAAGACTAGTCCAGACAGGCTGGGATTTTTGCTCCTGGAACAGCTGGAGTGTGCTGCCCTCAAACACATAAAGCTGTGCAGAGACATCCTAAGAAAGAGAATATGGATGGAGCAGTGAAAGTCCATCTCTTTCCTCCTTTTCTCACTATGCACATGCTTAGCAGGAGCTGGCTGCTGAGAGCAATTGGGGACCTCGCACCATGAGTCTATGGGACACTGTGTCACATCTGAGTGTCAGCAGCCAGCCCTGTTCCTCTCACCACAGCACAGCTCCCTACAGCCTGCAAAAAATCCTTATCAGACTACTTCCCTTATCACATTTCTCTTTTAATAATCTCTGTGCAGCTAAGTGGGTCGCTCCAGGGCTTTGAACAAAGCACTTTTGGGGCAGGAGGGCAGGTCCCATCACAACAGGGCCAGACAAACTGCAGCTGCGGAGAAGGGCAGCACTTACTTGCTGTGCCCCAAGCAACTCTCGCAGCAGGAAAACAAGAGTACGGAGTAGAGCTGATTAAGCTTGATTAAAACACATTTTTTAATCGAAAATAAAACCTGATCATGCCCAAAAGAAAGCCTCGTCTTGCAGGACCAATAAAAATGCAGAAAAGCCTACCCAGTCCTCAGTCAGAGGAGATTCTGGGGAGCCAAAGGTGGGCAAGAAAGGGTGCTGCAAGAGCACTTGGACAAGGAAGGGCGTGCTGTCTGGTAAGAGCGTGACTTTCAGAGAGGCAGAAAGCACTGGAAAGCAGAAGTCTCTCTTGCTCTGCTGAACACAGCAGGCCTTTATCCATAGATCTCAACTGCCACGTTCAGAGGACCCAGACAAAGGAGCAGGTGCAGGTTGTTGCCATCAGGTCTACAGGGAGGCCACTAGTAAGCATCTCCAGCCCAGCCCCTCTGATGGGCTGACTGTGACAGCCACCTACACCAGCTTCTTCCAACTTCTTTTGCAACCTGCAGATCCTTTCAGAGAACATGAGGAGGGTTATCTTCCTGCAGAGCACGGATCAGACTTGTACTTTCAGTCCCCAAAATGGCACTGAGACGGCCCATGAAATGGGATGCAACATTCACACGCTGGCCCACTCTCACCTTAATGCACAGGCAGGGTGCAGGATGTTTGTGTTACGTCTCTGAGGCTAATCTCAATTCCCCTCTCTCTCATATAAACACATTCCCCAGCTTACCCCTGTCTGCAGTAACTGCCTCTAAAGCTGTGCACAATAAACCAGCATAGCCATTCAGCTCAGAAATCCCCTTATTTAGGCTGGGATTGAATGTCCAGGAGAGAATCAATGATTTTCATTCTCCCCCTGTTCAGTGGCCTCTCTTCAAATCCAAGAGTCTTTGAGGTACTCATGTGGCAGTAAAGGATGAGGGGGAGACGCAGGCGCATGAGGACTGCCCTGCTCGTGACTGAGGACTGAACCGAAAACCTCCAGCTAGAAGCACAGCTCTCCACAGCTCAAGTGACAGCAGCAAGCACTGCAGCTATGAATGACTAATGCACTTAGTAAACTGTCTACACAGCAGGATGCAGACAGCATGAGTATTCGCATCTTCCTCTCAAGCCCCTGGCACACACGAGCTTGTTGGAGACTGGAAGAAAAGCAGCACAAGGTGGAGAGGCAGAGTCCTCTCCATCAGCTATTGGCGCCTCCTTTGCTCATGTGCATGCCACAGGAACGCTGCTCAGGCTACACATTTCTCTGCCATTCCAACAAGCATGAAGGGTTCGATATGGCTTCATCTTCCCCAAGCAGCATGGTGAGCCTCTTCCACTGAGGATGTTGCTCAAAGGCCCCCGTGGTCAGCTGTACTCCCCTGAGCTACCAGATCCATTATGGAGCAAGAGTTTCCCATCCACTGGGTGACTTTCTGTATGTCTGGCACATGAAGAGAGCCATCACACCAGAAGTGCCCAGCAAGAAGAAGAGCTGCAAACTGAAAAGCAGAATGAAGTTCCCAAAGTGAAGATCAAGAGAACTGATATGGATATAAAGGAGTTTTTTTATGGGGCAATACATCTGTCTGGCTAATCAGGAGATGTGATGTTTTCAGGCCTGGAGGGAAGGAGACTGTTTAACTCAGAGGAATTTGGAGTATGTTGCCAGGGGTCAAAGGTTTAGAGCAGCCTCTGTGCATCTATACCCTCAGACCATTCATTGAGATGGCCTGCGCTCCTGCTTCCTACATGTCCAAGAAGTTAATCTGCAGTGCCACTGCTCCCTAGGGGACAGCCACACTGAGTGCAGGGTCAGCTGGGAAGCTCTTGTAGCACTGTGCTGAGGGGCTCTGCACTTGTCCTGCAAAACACTTGGCACTGGAATGGGCTCTTGACTCACAGGCTGGCTCTGCGGAATAAGCTTCTGCTGCAACAGTGATGCTCAGCTGAGGAGCAGCTCTGCATGGGGGAAACGGCAGCCTCATGCAGTCTGCTGTCTGCCTCATTACTTGCTATGATACAGCAGAGACAACGTTTCTAAACTGCTCCATGGCACAGATTATGTTCTCCCACCACCCTCTCTCAAAAACAGATCTGCCTTGTACAATCAGCCCCGAAGTCAAATGTAAAAGTCATCTGAGGAGTATAAAATGATGGCTCCACAAGGCTGCTCATCAGACCTGCTCCCAGCTCTCCCAACAGCACCATACCGGCGAGCTGTACTAAGGGATCCCTCTGGATCCCCTAAACCAGCCAGGGATGGAGCAGATGGCCCTGGGTGTGCTGCTGACTGCAGGCATGCCTATTCTCTCTGCTAATAACCCGTGAGCTCACAGGACAACTCCCGTCCCCAGGCTGGTACGTGCCGTCATAGGTCAGGCTATTCCGGGTGAGCCACGGCTGCTCCCTCCCTTCCCCTGTGACGGTCTCTAATCCTCCAGCTCGTTGCAAAGCCAGATAAAGTTCGGATGGAAACTTCAGGCTCTTTGATAGCTATTAATGGAGCAGATTTACCAGGATAGGAGTCAGAACCCCGCCGTGGCTCCCAAATCTTAGGGTGGATCAGGGCTGGTGTGATCTGTCAGCTGCTGTCTGGAGGCAAACCACACCGGGCAGCGACATGGATCTGGCATTTAAAAGATTAAGCAGCAACCATGCCTAGGCTCCTTGGTCTGCCCTTGACCTGAGAAATCCTGACCCTGCCTAAGGAAAGCGACCATTTCAAAAGGTGGAAGATGAAAGCTCAGATGAAGGAAGGAATACTTTGCATGAATGAGGTGGTTTAACAACACGCATATAATAACAACACACCAATAAATCCAACTTGTGGATACCAAATGATGATAAATCTCTTACTCCACTCTGTATCAGAGAAGGGGTTGTGGTCACACCTGATGGACATGGCCCCTCTGCTCCTAAATCCCTCCAGTTCCTGACCTCTCCTTCCCTCACAAATGCCTCTGACTCCTGTTGTATCTGCCAACCCCAGTGCATTATCTTCAACTACCTACCAACTAGGCAAAGAGCCAGTAATACTGTGACTAATTCTGAATTCCAACAAGTTGGGATGTGCCAGTGGGTTAACCAGCAACAGAACAACTAAATCCTCAACCTCAGGCCATTCTTCCACAGAAGACACACAGAAGGCGGGGCGGAGAAAAACAGGACCCAAGTCAAAATGGAACAAGCAAAGCCCCGTAACTTCATAAGATACAAAGGGAATTGCACAAGCTTTTTAAGTGTTTTGTCCTTTGCCCCAGTGAGATGTGAGCTGCTCAGCGAAGGACTTGGGTTTTGTGCTTGGGGAGAGGAGCAGGAGCCCCCCACCTGCCCCCCAGAGCAGGCCACGCTGCTGCCTCGGCGCCCGCCTGTAGGCCCGGCGGGGGACAGCCCGGCCTCCTCGTCCCAGCCTGGCACAATCGAGTCTTTCTTTGGAATAACTGGACAAAGGAGGATGAGACGGACAGGAAGAAACCCCAAAGGTCTTAGCACTGCATTTTAAATTGAGAAAATTATTCCCGGGGCTGAGCAATCAGCGAGATCACTGGAAAATGGGAAAGGGCAGTGTCACCCGTAGCGCAGACAGAGCAGCTCTTGTTTGCCTCTGTTTGCTGGCAAAATTCAACAGATCGTTGGGAAAGCAGGGTTCAATACAGTGTTTTGTTAGAGACTTCCTGTATAACCTGGGAAATCCACGTCCAATGTCACTGCCATCCAGCTGAAAAGGGGGGCATTTGTTCAGCATGTCACAGGGTGATCACAGTTATCCCGGGCATCCCCAGCTGCCAAATGGGAAACAGAGGTACAGAGGGGTGGGGCGCTCTCTGTGCTCTTCTAATTTCACAGGTGTCCCTCTCACTAAAGCCTGTATGAATTTGCATTTATTTGCCGTATTCTAAACCAAAATACAGCTATTAAAAAGAATAATAATAAAATATAACAACAATAATTTTCTGGTCACACTGGATGTTCTGAGACTGCAACAACAGCAATATAAAAAAAACTGCTAACAGTGACAAACTTAAAGCATTCAAATAGACTGGACTGAATGGAGATTCTTTGCTAATGGCAGACTTCCAAAAAAAATTAGACAACTATTTAAGGTGTGATTTAAGCAGGACTGCATCCACTCTGCACAGGGGAAGGATCTTGTGAGGCCCTTTCAGAGGTAGTTTCCAAACTCCGAAGATGACAGCAACAGAAGGTTAATCGTCTGGTTTCTGAGTACCCACTCCAAGACCTCACTCCTTCTTCTGTCAGAAATTCAGTCAGAAGTGCAATATACATCCAAACGTGACTAAATAATAATGGCAAATATGGCTAATCATCAAAGAAATCTAAGTCTCTGTCACCTTCCCTACATGGCACTATACTGCTAAATATCCGATAGGAGCAAGAGTCACGCTGCACTGCTTTCAAGGCTCATCTCAAATATCTGCCCCTGACAGCTACTAAGGAGCAGTCTCACCATGACCTGCACCTTCAGGACACACCTCTCGAGTTTAACATGACTCACTCTAGTTTAAACTCAAGTTTAATATGACTCATGTCATATTGGGTTGCCTTACAAGGTTCATCCTCCTTGCTCACTCTACAGCCAATACAAAAAAAAAAATCCAGGAAATCCAGTTTCTCGTTCTGAATTATTTCCTGGAGTAACCTGCTACCCCAAAATAGGCTCAGAGACAGTTCAAGGCAGCAACTTCACCAGACTGAAGTTAGCATCTGCAGGATATAACCGTGTTTCTGGTCTCTGCACGCCAGGTGTAAAGTGAGATGCAGACATACACACAGCAGGTATGGGACTTTTTTTCAAGTCTCGTGGCTGGAAATGATGGTCCGCTTATCCATAAGGCTGAGTCATAGGTAGTGAGTAACATCCCCAAGAAAGGGGTACACAAAGGACCTGCCCTACTTTTGTGGCTGCACATTGCACCATCCTGATCTAAGAACACCCGCTTTATTTCTGCGTTTTCCTTTTGATACTCTGCTGAAAACTTTTTTTTTTTCCTTTCTTTTGGTGAACCATAAGAAGCAGATTGCTTGGCTGCAGCAATTTTTATTTTTTTTTTATAGCAGCTGCAAACCTCCATCTAAACTCAGAGGCTTTAACTGAGGGAACTGCAGGGCACAAGCCTGTAGCGATAGCCTTCTGAGGATAAGCTATTCCTAACTGCACCATGCACTTCACCCAAGACCTCAAGCAAACCAAAATTACTCTGCTCAGTTCCTCCTCATGGGATAAGGCAGCTAGCATCCATCATAAAACACTGCAAAGCCTCACCTAGCTGCTGCACTGGAACATCTCCCAGTGCTTATAAACAAAAGCAAAAAGATGTACAAACTTGTTAAGCAACAGTACTACAGGGAGGTTATTATGTTTTCTTACAGTAACAGCACAAGAGATGTTTTGTATTTGTCTGTTCTGTAAAGGTACTTCCACTACTTCACAGTATTTGTTATGAAGACTAATTGGAGGAAGCTCATGAAGCCTGTCACTCTTAAGACGCTTCCTCCAATGCTTGGCTCCCTTTGGGGTTGGAGATTCTTTTCTCAAGTTACACGATAGTGATGTGAATCCCTTGGTCAATCACAGCACTCATTGTTCACGTCATTATCAAATGTCCTAAGATTGTAGGTAAACTCAGCGAGAACCGGGCCAAACCCCCAGACCCGTTCAGCCCAAGCAGAGGACAGCTAGCCAATCCAGCAGATCTCAGCTCCTCCTGCACTTGGAGCTCAAGAAGCTGTCTCACACACTGTGTCAGGAGAATTGCTGTCTCACTCTCTAAGTCAAAATTGCCATGTGAACGGGCAGAGCTCTAAGCACAAGGTAAAAGCCTTCCTAGACCTGTGGCCAGAACCTCGAACTCATCTTCGGCACAAGGAAAAGAGGCAGGATGATTTTCATTACCCAGGTTACCCAATCCTCTATTTGTTTTACTCTTTCAGCATCTGCAGTTATATTGCTTGCCACGTTCCCCATCCCAGCAAGACAAACATCTCTGAGGAGCCACATAAATGGTTCCCTTGTTTTTGAAGCCTGCCACACTTATAGTACTCAACTCTTTCTGAGGAAGCTAGTAAGTACTTTACTTTCAATTCCAACCTGTGATCAAATCACTTTTCTAAATTGGGCTTTGACATTTCCCTGCTTTAATGTCACTCACTCTGGAAAGCCTGGGCTACCAGGATCTGCTAACGTCTCCAACTATAGTGTATCATCAACATACAAATTAAGGGAAGAAACTAGGAAGGAAGAAAAAGGAGCAGCACAACAGGATAGGCTAAAAGCCCCATACTTGGCTAGCATAAACTTCCTTGCAAAAGCCCTCCCTCTTAGAGGAAGATGTCAGTTGAGGACCACAATCTCCTGAGCACAGCATTTTCCTCCAGAAGCTGACATTTCCATTTTCAGAGAGAGCAAGTACGGTGAATCCAGCAGACAAAAGTAACATTCACCAGCCTCATTCTGCTTCCTGCTCCCCCAAATCAGGAGAACAATTCCAGAAACGCTGATCTTGGATATTTATCCAGGTTGGAAGCTTCTCCACCACGAAAAATAATGATATTCTGCCCAAGCAGCCTTTCCACATTACCTACAGGACAGGCAGTACCTTTTTGCAAGGTCAAGTCATGTTATTCAATGGGTAAAGTGCAACTGCTCCCAACATCACAGGTGAGACCTGAGGTTCTGTATGAAGGGACTAGCCCTCTAAGATAAAAATCTGTGTGCTGTAAAAGTTCATCGCTATGAGGGTGCCCACGTTGCTCAAGTATTTTGAAGATGCATATATTCACGCGCATGTATTTCTGTATAACTCGCTCACACTTCAGGCACCTAACCTCTCTGAACCACTGTAGGTAGCTACTTAAAGATGATGCTGGAGAAGCAGCAGTTCAGAGACCTGCTGCACATATGAGTTCAGTAAGCCCACAGGCTGTACTTGCTGCACTGAATAAGGCACTTATTAACCTGAGAAAGGTTATGCAAACTGTTATGGAAGGCAAAGCCATCAATATTGCAGCTTACTAGGCAGAGTAATGCCAACTTAACATTCAGAGCATTTCTACATGGTTATTTTATCCAGACGGTCTACAGATTTCAGAAAGACAAATCCCTCCAAAAGATTGCAGAACCTGGCAAATCCTCATGACCTAGGAATGAGCAGTCATATAGTGCAAACATTAATTTAGGAGCCCTCTAAGAAGTCTGAAATCTCCCATCTCCTAATATCTAACAAGTTTATTCTCCCCCTCTGTTTGCCTGCAACTATGGGCAGCTACTTTTGGGAATCCTAAGAGCCCACCTGCCGAGAGGTCTGAGCACTGGAAGTCAGTGAGTGGTCTGTGGTTTGTGCACTTAAAATACAAACCAAGACATGCCTGCAACTTGCATTTTTAGCTATTGCCCACTAGGGAGCTGGGCTTTTTTTTGTCAAGAAGCAGGGTGTTTCCAAAATAGCTGTCTGCTGACTGATTTCCATGATCCTTCTCTCTAGGCGTAGGCTGGAGGACCTCTTTGTTTCTTTAATCTACCACACTGCCCGGAGCCACAAGCCAACAGCTTCTCTCTCATCTTTCTCTGAAAGCTTCGTGCTTACAGCTGCAGTACCTCTCAGGCTACTACAGCATAGTCCTTTTTATCCTCCCATCTTTGACCATACAAGTACAGCATATCCATTGCTATTTGGCAAGCGTTACACAAGTAGAGAAGAAGCCAAGGTTAAAGCTATCAGCTACATGTCCTGCCTCCAGTGGCCAAGGACTCCCTGCAATGCTTCAGTTTCCTACAGCCACCTTGTGAACAAGCTTGCGTTACATGTTGGAGGCATGTGATCAATGAAAACATGCACAGAGACTTCTGAAATTTGCTTTTATTGCAATAAATATGGGTTAACAAGGAGCAGTGTAGCATTCAGAATTATGGAGGTATTTTTTGCTTTGAAGCAGAAGGTTGTTACTCATCTAGTCCTCTCTTCACCTTCAGGAACCCGAACTAACAAACTGTTTATTCTGTGCCTCTTACATAGGTTCTCACATGCTGGCATCCAGATCGCTTGATGAGTGCGGTGCAGACACCCAGCCAGCACACTACCAACTCCCACAGCACTGGGCTACAATGTCTAACCCTCGGCAAGTTTGATGGATTGAGTCTCAGCTTTCCACAGACCAGCAGTGGGACTCCTTCTCCAAGGCACGGAATCAGTTCTGCAACCAAAAGGCACAGGAAATACCGCGCGGTTAATCTGTGCTAATTCCAGACTCACACAGACTCATTAGAGAAAGAGATAAAGATGACATTCAACTGTAAGCAAAGCCCAGGGGCTCAGTCAATTTTTGTGGCATCTGCTCTGGCAAAAAGCCTGTAAATAACAAGGTCTTTGAAGAAACGGGCAAGTTCTATAGGCATTCCCTTGCTTTATTATTTTTTTTTTAGGGAAAAATGTTGTTCGTAGTACTTTTGGGTGGATCTAGCTACATTTTTAAGCAAAACCAAAAAAAGGAAACAAAAAAAACAGAGCCTAAAACACAAACCCTCACATCCTCCCAATACCACTGGGATATATTTAAAAACTACACCACGAACACATTGTTCACCTAAAATGATACATGACTTTCAAAAAAAAATTACTTTATGAATAGAAGTGCTCCCCTAACATTAGGGCATCCAATGTTTCTAGATAAATATATAAATATTTTATTAACTGTCCTAGGGAAGGCCTGAAATCCTTGCAAGGAATTTTAAAATTGATCACATGGAAGCCTTCTTTTATGAGAGACCCTGCAGTGACACTCTATCAGTGGTTAATTGTGAAATGAAGTTTCTCAAAAATCAGGTTCTGCTGATCGACAGGCCTGACATCAGGTACACTACAAACTGGGTGCTACTTGATGGTGGAAGTGGAAGAGTTGAGCCCCCTCACCTCCCCGTGCTGCCTGCAGGACAGATTTACAGGCAGTGTGAAAGGGGAAGCTCTCCCCTTGCTTCCAGCCACGTACATGCACCCACAGCAGGTGATGACAGCGGAGTTCAGCTGCTCCCTTTTCCCAGCTGGCCACAGCTACGTCCCAAGTGTCTTTTTCACATGTGGCAGAAGGTATAAAGGCCAAGCTGGAGAGCCCAGCTCAGCTCCTTTGATTCTGGGGAGGCCCCAGCTGACAATGTTACCTCAGAAAGGGTGCTGTGCAGCAGCTCTGCCGTGCTTGCACCAAGCAATAGGGTTTGATGAACACCTGTATCTGTGAGACTGGCACACAAAGACATTTTAGCATTAAAAAGGCAACTCAGAGTGATTTTTTTATATATATATATATTTTTTTTTTAAGAGGAGCAGAAAAGTGAGTTCCTTCACATGCTAGAGCAACACAAAGTTTGCAGAATCCTTAAGCAGAGCACAGGACGCAGCAACCCAACGAAAGCAGTTTGCCTCGCTCATCCTCCCCTCTCAAACCTTCACATCAGGACCTCCCAACCAAGTCAAAACATTAAGTGCTCCTAATTATCAGCCCAGTCGCTTCTGTCCTTCATGCAGTTTCCAGTTCTCGGATAACCAGATCTGATTTGAGCTCAGCAGCTTTTATTTTTGACAGTGGTCTCAGAGCTCAGTTACCAGCCTTGGACAAGCAGGCTCTCTGCTCAGCTCTGGGCTGGAAAGGTGTCGACAGGCACTGAATATATTACACACAAGTGGACGTGAGCTGTCACTCCCAAAGGAGAAGGAAAAGGCAGGCTGAGGAAACTTTTTCACTGTAAATCAACTGGGGGGCTTTCTGTTAAAAGAACTTCAGACCACTTTTGTTCCTGCAATGCACCATACATTCATCAGCTTTAAAAGTAGGACCAAGAAACAATACGGAGCGATTGTTTAAAACTGAAGATCTCCAGGAGAGCATAAACAAGGCACGCAGCTACTTGGAAATGGCTCCAAGAATCTCTCTTTAATCTGATGGGGAATGAAAAGAAAGCTTCCCATCCCATCTTCCTCCAAGGCAGGTGGTACCAGTCTATCACTCGTGTCTTCACAGGTGTCACAGAATGGCTAGAGATTTCAGCACTGCTCCATGATTAGCTATTGAAATAATAAGATACGTCAGGTCAGCAGAGATCTGCATCTTTCATGTCTCCCTCTCACCCACAGCTGTGTATCATGACCCAGAAAATCCCAAATCCAGGCAGCAAGTGGCTGATTGCAGCATCAGTGCAGCTGCACGCTCGGTCTGCCTGCAGCATTATTCATCATATGCAGCCTCGTGGCAAGAGGCCCTTCTTGTTCCCGAGGTTTGATTGCAGTGGGATCCTGACCTGTCATCGAACCCCTCTGCGTGAGTCGCTGTTAGTGCTGTCCGAAGGCACAGGTGAAGTCTCCAGGGTCACTGCTGAAGCATTCACAATATTCACAAGGTATTAAGAGCCACCAGCCTCCAGAGTCCACTTTTCCTCATAATCATAAGGGAATATAATGTGCAAATCCTTCATGCATCTAATGGAGAATATCGCATCTAGCCTTCAAGGATAAGCCTAAAATGCAGTTATTTCTGTTTGGGTTGTATGACCTCCTGCCACATCAGGCCTTGGAGAAGACAGCATCAGAAGTCACACCCCTAAAAGAAGGAAGGCTCACCAAGGGTCTGTGATAGGAAACAAACCTGTTCCCCTCTAAAACATTCATCTGAAATAGGCTTTTAACCAACAGTGACTGAAAGCTCTGCCCCCTCAACCACCATTCAACAGCATAAAGCTACAGAAAAGCTCAGGACACCTCTTGCTCGGCCATCACTGGGTGAGGATCTGATTTCTCATCTGCACAGACCTTCAGCACTGGCAGCCTGAGCAGGACAGGTTTCCCTGACAGTGCTCATCCCCCAAGGCCAGGCTGAGGAGCGCCTTGCTGGCTCAGTTGTGGGCTTGTCTGCTGCACAGGAAGGGACAGAGGAGGGCTTGGGGTTGGTTTTTGCTGGTAGTGGGTTGGAGTTTTTCCTTCCTCTCTGAGGAGAGGTTCACTAAGAGGAGAAGCTTTTGAACAAATAATATGGATGCATGGAAAGACACGAAGTCTCAGCAGTCAGCTAAGCTCAGATGCTATTTTCAGATGACTTATGGACATACCCCCACAATACACGTCGTTAGCTGGGCACAGCTGGGGCTGAGGCTACCAGCCAGCTCCAAGCGCAGGTTGCCCCCCCAAAAATAAAGAACACCATCCGACAGCCCTATAGTTATGAATATTTACCACATATTTCATGACAGCAAAACAAAAAAGTGTCCAAGTAGGTAATAACCCCCCAACACCTGGAGATCTTGAACAAGGATCCACAGCAACCAGACCAGGAAAACCCATGCAAGTTGAAGGCCTCCTCCTTTCAGATCCTAGCCATGGTTTGAAATAGCTGTTTCATTTTTATTTGCAGGGGTCCTCTCCTGCTTTATCATCTTATTAAGCTGATAAAGCTTAATACACATGCAGACAAACACAGAAATCACCATCTAAACTTAGACTGGAGAAGTCAGCTCCGCTGTAAATGTCACCAGGTTTAAGCCACGGCTGGGAGGAGAGCAAGTTTGTGTCACTGTCAGTCAAAAGTCATGCAGAGACATATTGCTGTATCAAACACCATTGTCAGCTGTCCCCTCCAAAGCAAATGCAGAGTCTATTCTCAGAGCCCGTGAGTCCTTGCTGTGGCCATTAATAACCGGGGGGGCTGTCAGCAGCCTGCAGCCCTGCCCAGACCACCACTGCACCTTACAGCCTCGCTCAGAAAGACTGAAAGCTGTGAGTGGACTTGCATAGCTCCTAGAAAATGAAAATGTTTTCTGGGTGAATCAATGCACCTGCCTCTGGGCTGCAGGACGCTACGCAGGAGCAGACAGAGCCGAGCCTGAATTCAGCTTCCTGGCTTCACTCGCTCAGACGCGAACCACAGAGAACTGACATTTGATTTCCACCTCCTCCCCACAAACCGCATCCTATTACAGAGTGGGAGAGAAGCAGGCCTGCACCTGCAGCCTTTAATCTCTCGAAAGGGCTCTCAGAGAATATCTGGTAGGTTAGGAAGCAGACAGATTCGCGGTGACCTGGGAGCAAGCTCCACCGCTTTTGGCTACACGATTCCACGTTTGTGTGTGCTTGCAGACAAAACCCGGCCCCCTCACTTTTGTTTGCAGTGCAAACACGCAAGGTGCAGAGAAGGGGAAGTCTTGTTATACATGAAGGATCTCAGATTTCCCATACAGACCTTTTAGAGCAGGACAGAAATGGCTCATGGAGAAGAAGCTGGGTAACTGGAAAGCAGATGTGATTTTGGCTTTCTGCAAAGGTGAACAGTAGCTAACGGAGGGGAGGTAAATCCCTCACCCTTTTCTCTACCTGTGTGCTTCACAAACTACAGCCGTCAGCACCTGAGCACTCCTTGCCCACCCCATTAACAACCTTTCTGTGTAGCCAGCATTTGAAAAGCACCCACTAAAAAGCACCCACGTGTCTACAGATGGCACAGGCATTCCCGCAATCCTTCTGTCATCGCGTAAGGCTGATACACGTATCAGGCAGTCGTGAAGGTTGTTGTGACACCCACAGGCTCGAGTGATGCCACTCAGGTCCTCTCTCCTGGCCTCTCTGGCTCTGCTCTCTCTTTTCACCACCCTCACACACTTCTATTACACACAAGTCCCACCACGTGTTACAACCAGCACAGCGATAAGCGACCCCAGCTCCTGCCAGAGAAGCGAGCCCGCACCTCTCACCCTGCTGACATGGATGACTTGGCGCTTTGTGTGCTTTCGGAAGAGGTTCAAGGAGTTTTTTTTTGGAAATTTGGGGTAAACAAGCATCTGGGCTTCTTTGTCCTCTCCTCCAGCAGTCATGCAAATTAATGCTCCTTTAAACCTCTTGAGCTGTTACGAAGCAGACCCATAAACTTATCACAGCCAGATAATAAACAAGGGGGGAGAAATTAAGAGTTACAAGGAGGCTGTGCTGCCTCGCCAGAAATTATTAACTCCAGTCACATTCTCATTAACAAGCCAGGGTCTCTACTTTTAAAATGCAACTCCCTTTCCCATGCTATCACACTACTTGATAAGATAAAGCCTCCTGGTATTTATTTACACAGGTCACTGCTTCTCATTAAATGAAAAATGGGGAATAATTTTACTCCAACACAGGGAAAGTTCCAGAACATTTTCAAGATGACAAAAAATTGATATTTGCAGGGTTGCTCATGTTATTTATTTATTTATTTATTTTTTAAAAGTGTGCCAATTGCCTTACTTACAGGAAGCTTGAAGTGGAAATAAAGGTGTTACAAAGCTGGATCCCAGTCCATGCCTACAACAGGAACAAAGTGCTGTGCACACCACACTCATAGCATAATCACAGAGGTAATTAACAGAAAGGGGAACGTCTGTGCTGCAACACACACTCCTTTAGCACAGATTTCATTTATTATGGGGATTCACCTACTTATTAATACTATAAAACATTAAGTCTTCATGAGCTCAATCAGTCATTGCAACTGGTAAGTAGATGAGCGAAAACAGCCCAAGGGTCAGAAAGGGACTTGGCTTCCAGAAGAAAATCTGGTGCACCTTGTAGCTTCAGCTGTGCCCTCCGTTTCACCCTCATGCCTGAAGTTCAGGGCGCAGGGCTTTGCCCAACCACCTCAGGGTTCATCACAGAGCTAAGGAGAAAGCATTGCTTTCACCCCCACCAAAAACTTCTGCAACAAAGTCCTTTTCACGGTTTCTTTATGAGAATTTTCAGCTTGATTTAAAAAAAAAAAAAAAAAAAAAGAAAGAAAAAACACACAATAAAACTACCTTTCAAAGCTTTGTTTTGGTTGAAGTTGAAAGCTGAGTGATGAAAGAAGCGTTTGCTGTAGGAAGACCCAATTTTGTCAAAGTTTTCAGCCACGCTGTCATAATAATGAAGGTGCTTTCACACCAACCCAGTTAACACCACATTAAAGACCACCTGACTTGTTCTGAGTCATTTGGTGCTAACCTGATGCACAGGCTAGCAAGAAAATCAAAAATGTCTGTCCAGAGCATAGAGCCCTGGCTGACCTGCAGTTAAGGCACTTAAGGTCCTGGCCTCAACCTGCAGCAATACAGACACCCCTGTCTCAGCCACCCACAGAGCTGTGTTAGCTCTACTGGGAAGCTCGACAGACACCTTTTTTCTTTTTATTCAGTGCTGCCACAAGGCACAATGGTGCTGTAGGAAAACACAAGGGCCTGGCTATGTGCTTTGGAACAGGAGCAAACTTGGCAGGCTCGACTCTTCACCTCGTACTTGATTTGATACCATTAACCGGTCAGGCTGCGCCTTGAGAAGCTGAGCTATATTCTGCACTGCCGAAGAAAAGCCAGTTCACCACCACAGTGCCAAAGGCACCAGGCTGGGATCTTGAGGCAGATTCGCTAGTGGAGCTTTTAAAATGCCTGTACGCCCTGCAGCCAGCTCCGCTGTGCTCTGGGAGGCACACACCATCACAAAGCCGTGTGTGAAATCCAAAGAGCAAGAAAGGAACACTCAAGCTTTTGTGCCGCTATTGTACAGGAAGCATTTAAATACCTTTCTAAAAGCTAACAGCACGGGTAATCTACTCTAAAACCTGCGTAATTTAAACATCATCTGTCTGCAGACTGCCAAGTACAGCTTTGGGTAACAATTGTTGTCCCAAGCAGCTTTTGGAAAAGCTTCTGCCACTGAAATGGGGAGAAACATGTTTGAAAATTCACAAGAAAGTCACCATTTTAAACACATATTATTCCACATTATTATGTGCAAGTCAGTTTGTCCTTTCTCATCCCACAAGTTAAATACAGCAGGGTGGAGTTTTTTTTTCCCCACTTGCCCAGTTCCCTGCAGCAGATTTGGTCCATTGTTAAGGTTAGATCTCCTTTTTGCTTTGACATAACCAGCCTTATCCTGGTGGTTCCCCATTCAGCGCCTATTCTTGCTGCTGCTGAAGTCAGGATAAAGGCAGAACCAGCAAAAGAAGGGAACTGAGATTGCAGTGACAGGAGTGATTTAAGGTTTTGTTCAGCTGCTCAAAAAACTGAGCTCTCAGAGAACAAACCCCCCAGAGTCCAGATCTCTGCTGAAGGGGAGCAGGGAGGGCAGTGATGAACAGATCAAATGGGGCACAAACAGTGACAGATGATCTGGCTTTCCACAAAGCAGACAAAGTTGCTACAGCTGACACACAGGAATCACAATCACAGAATCGTTAGGGTAGGAAATGACCTCCTAGACCACCTGGTCCAACCATGCCCCTACTACCAACATCACCCACTAAACCATGTCCCTAAGCACCAGCTCCAACCTCTTCTTGAACACCCCCAGGGACGGTGACTCGACCACCCCCCTGGGCAACCCATTCAGATGTCTCATTTCCACGTGAGGGCACAGACCCTCCACAAGCTTCCTATACAGCTATTTGTTGGGCAAAGAAAAGCCCAACTTGAGCAACGTTTCACAAACCCCTTAAAAAAAAAAATCAACCACCCAACAGCAGGAACTGCAAACTGCAGCCTCTCCATCCCTTGGTGTCTCTGCTACAATGCCAGCAAGTTAGCAGGAGGGATGAACTCAGCTGAGGCACAGGGATAATCCCCTCAGACACAAAATGTGTTAGCTTGCATTCTTCACACGCCCAGGGAAGCAGGATTCCCCTTCTGCTGGGTTTCCATGGGTGGTAAGAGGAGGGAGGAAAACACATGGGTGGTGAGCTAACAAAGTTAGGAGACGCATTACAAGAGAGAGGAACCCAGGGAAGTGCACTCCCACTCTCCAGCACTGTTCTGCCACAGGGGAGTTTTTCCAAAGCACACAGAGCTCTTTAACATTCACCTGGCATCAACAGGGAGCGAGAAGTACAAGGCCTGGAGAATCACCCGGTGATGCCCACGGACGGGAGGCCTGTCACTGCCTCCACTGATTCCCACCCAGGGGGTAAAGGCAGCTTTCCTGAGCATACTCGCTTTGTGTCTTAAAGGGCAGAAAGCACAGGGAGATAACCAGGCAGTCAGGCCAGAAGATCATGGGCTGAAATTACAGATTTGATAATGAAGGTAGGAGAATGTTGTCTGACTTTCAGTATGCGGCCTGCAGGCTCCAAGGCCCACAAAGAAGAGCCACGAAGAGCAAGCTGCATGTTTGACATTTAATGAGAAGGCCAAACCTCTGGAAAAGAAAATTAAGGGCCCCACAATTCAAGAAAAGGTTTGAAACCCTGCTGTAGTCCATCTCTCAGGGGCAGGTATGAGACATCTTCATGAAGCACATTCCTCTTTATTTTAAAAGGCAAGGAGGGAGGGAACATAAAGAACCACAGCAGTAGGAAGCTTTATGTCCAAAAACCTTACAGAGATGTTTTCTTACCATTCCTGGGAAAAAATCAGGGGGAAAACAAGCAACCTCCCTTCCTTGATCCCCCAACACAGAGCTGCTCGAGGTGTCTGAACACGGCCCAGCCTGGTTACACGCCCTGTAGCATCCTGCAGCCAGCCTCTGACCTGCAGGCACCGTGGCCACGAGCGGGTGAAGCCATTCCTCCCTCAGCACACCAGGCGTCACCAGCAGGATGCGTGCTGGCCCACGCTGCTGTCTTCCCGGCACAGTCACATCAGCCTCCTGGGCAGCTCCTCTATACTAATTTTGGCTTGGCGTGACTTTAATAAAAATGAATCATGACAGCAACCAGCAAGAGCTCCATGGCTGCTGCTATCCACACTGCTACAACAGAAAAACAAACGCCGCACGTACACACTGCTCTGTGCCTTCATTCCCGCGAGGCAAGTGCCATCACCTAAATATTTCTGCTGTCACCTGTGAGAAAGAGGTGCAGGCACTGAGGCTACCATCAACAGCAGCTGCCTGGTTCCCCAGCCACACTGGATGATGCTGCAGGTATCTGCTTGGCATGCAGGACAGCCTTTCACAGATCAAACAGAAGCTTTTGGTATCTCATTACCAAGAGATGTGCTCTGCCTCCTCCCTTCCCCGGGGAGCCAGCCACGGACACAGCATAAAAGCTCCCTGATGGACCTGCCACAGGTCTCACTTCCCCTCCTCAAACAGCCCCGTGACTGCAGCTGAGCAAGGAGAGGAACCAGAGAGCTCCCGCCAAGGAGAACAGAAAACCAAGCAGGGAGGAGAGGTTTTTGTACCAGTTGGGTGTTCCCCTGCTCCCGAATTGCTGCTCAACCTCTTCTCCTCAGCAGCCACTGAATGTGGGTACTAGTGCTGCATGGCAGTATTTGTGCTGCATGCCCTGCAAAAGTATTAAATGCTAGGACTGCTTAACCAAAGACAAGTTTTAGGGGAAAAAAATAATAATAAAAAAAGATTTAGCTGTACAAAACATCTTCAACAGTGTTGACAGAAGAGAACAAAGGTTGCCCAGAGGAGCTGTGGCTGCCCTATTCCTAGAGGTGTTCAAGACCAGGCTGGATGGGGCTTTGAGCAACGTGGTCTAGTGGAAGGTGTCCCTGCTCATGGCAGGGGGTTGGAATTGGATGATCTTTAAGGTCCCTTCTCACCCAAACCATTCTGTGAAAGTCCCTTAGTCCCAGCCCACTCACTGCTTGTTATCTGCACCTGCCAACAGAGGGTCACATTCACACAATATTTAGATTCCTCTTGTGCAAACCTTTTTTCTCTTCCCACTCCCAGAGCAGGGTGATCAGAAACACCCCTGGCTGGGGCAGCAACCCCAAGCTGGGGGACACGCACCCCCAGAGGCTGCGCTATCAGTGCATGACACCCTGTGGGAGAGGCAAGTGCCAAGATGCACGTCCACACACAGGGCTGCAGCTCCCAACAAAAGGAGCCTCTGTCTATGGGAGGCTTTCAGCACAGCCACACCAGAGTCACCAGGGACCCATTCCAGCCATGCTCAGAGACAGGATGGGGGCAGGAAAGAAGAGCCTGGGCTGCTCCCAACCTCTGGGCATCGCTGCCTCGCACAGACAGGGGCTGCACAGTGAGGGACCCAGACCCTGAAGAAGGCTACCATATATCCTACAAAATACTCATAGGATATGAGCCTTCAGGCACTGGCTCGAAGATGCAGAAGTCATCTTCTGCAGTGGGCTTGTACACAACACGTTCAGAACTACTGCCACCTAATTGCTCCCTGGGGAGAGGGCTGATGGTTGCAGCTTCCTGTAAGAAACAACAGGACCCTCCCTAGAAGCACGTCCTCCAGCAGAGATGGATAGAGCATCTCCTCCACCCTCACTGCCAGAATGGAGCTGTGCTGCTCAGGGATGAGAGAAAGCTTTGCCTGGGCCTGGAGAATTAGAGCATGGAGGAGACTCTTCAGAGGCCACAGTTTCGTGAGGCTCTCCCAATGTGGCCACTGAAACAGTCACATTTCCCACTCCCTTTCCTGCCTCTGCATCACTGTCACCCCTTGTGCTAACCCAAGCACATCAGCGGCCATGTGCTGAACAGGATTGAGAAACAAACCTCAATTAAAAATAGCAATACCAATCTGGGTTTGAAGAAACCGATGGTTTCTGATTTCCCAATCTGGCTCACAAGCGGTGGAAGTGATTTTCCCAACAGCAGGGCCTGCCTATGCACTCTTGCAAAGCATTGGGCCTTTGCTTTCACTAAGTCACATTGACTGAGGATGGATCTTTGGCTACAGGGCTGGATTTCAGTGTCCGGGCAGTTTGAACAGAACGTGTCCTGTCTCTGCACGTGAAGTCCCTGGAAAACAGCAAGATTTAGACTTGCCAAACTTGTATTTCAACAGAGCTAAAAATTCATTCCCATTTCTAAAGAGGAAGAAATGCAGCCAAATCTTTTTGTATTCAAAGACAATCTGATGAATTTTAGTCTTGGTATTTAAATTTAAAAAAAAAGAAAGAAACAAACAAACAACAAAAAAACACTGTTATGCAAGGAAGATGGAAATAAATCAGCCAGCCACATTTTCAGGCAAACTCAGTCAACCTGAAAGTGTTTCAGGAACTAGCTTATTTACTGAAAACTTTGGCTTCACTCGCCAAGAGTTTTTGCCAAACCTCATTTTCTGCACACTTTCTATAATGCCTCAAAGGTTTTGCTGAGACTCGAGTTAGAAAAAGTGGGAATCTCCTGCTCTAAGCCACATACAGTATAAAATTATGCCACATGCTGTATAAAATTATGCAGATAAATCTGTAATGGCAAAATTCCAAAGTACTTTTTTGTGCCTAGCTTCCATCTAGCTGCCCCACAGAAAAAAATAAATGCCAATCCATGACAGACACAACTGGTTGGATTATCTACCAGAAAGCTGATACTGCCAGAAAGAAGATTCTTAAGGGAAGACGAAACTCAGAACCCAGAGACTTCACAGGCATTATAAGCTCAGTGTTTGTCACTGAAAGTAGGTAATGTTTATTGGTGGTGATAAGGGCTCATCATCACCAGTCAGGAGGGACCTCTGGAGGCCACCTGGTCCAAACCCCCTGCTCACGCAGGGCCACCCAGAGCAGGTTGCTCAAGGATGTGTCCAAGCAGTTTTGAGTATCTCCTGTGATGGAGACTCCACAATCCCTCAGCCTGGTGTCCACCAAGGCTCTCAGGTCCTTCCGTGCAAAGCTGCTTTCCAGACAGTCAGTCCCCAGCACGCACTGGTGCGTGGGGTTGTTCTCTTCCAGGTGCAGGACTCTGTACTTCCCCTTGCTGAACGGCACAAGGTTCCTTTCAGACCACTGAGGTCCCTCTGGACAGCAGAATAAACTTCTGGCATATCAGCCACTCCTCCCAGTTGTGTGTCAGAGCAACCTTGCTGAAGATACATTAACAAAGACATTAAACAGAATTGTACCTAGGATGTGGTACATCGCTAGACTCCACAAAGGTAGCAGCTCTGCAGAGAGCTGGTCTGGCCAAGGAGCATTTTGACATTTGCTTTGTGTTGGCTTTGTCAGAAGACTGTCAAGTGGAAGCAACTAAATGAGCAGGAACAAGACAAGGAAGAAAAACCCAAATTAATTCCCAGAATTAAGTGTGTCATCATTCAAAGGATGATACCAGCTGAGACACCCAAGTATGCAAGGTCCCTAATTTTATACAGCCATTCCAGTGCACAGACAGTATACTGCCCCAATCTCTAATTAAATTTCTGAATGAGAGAAGAGCCAATGCAGCTCGATGTGTGATCTTCTCACAACCAGAGCCCTGTTACTACATGCAGGCTGGATCACAGAGGCAGCGTCACTGGATTCTGGGAAGATGTTGAGTTGTCTGTGCTTTGGCTGGTCTGGAATGAGAGGAAAGAAAATCCAAAAAGTGAGTTGTTGGAGGTGACAGCAGGAAAATAAGGTTAAAGTAGGGGCACTTTTTCCTATAACAAAAGGGAGCTGGGAGCACAGCAGCACGAACAGGTTCCTTGGGGCTCCCTGGATCTCACTGGGGGAAGCCCTCCTCCTTGCAGGCTGCCCAATGAGAGCATCCAGGCCCGCAAGCACTTGGCTTCCTACCAAGTCCTGGGGATTACAGAGTGGAAGAAGCGCCTGAGAGGAGGAACTTGAATGATGTGTGGATGATGTTATCAAAAAATGCTCAGGTACTTTGCTAAGCAGATGAAGGGAGAGAAATACGTGCAGGATGAGCACTGATCACCAACACCCTGCCAAGGACAAGTAACCAGCCACAGCTGTTCTTCCCCATCAGCGCCCACCCACTGGGACATTTTGGGATGTTCCTTCCTCCCAAACAAGCACAGAACTTTCCTCCGCACCGGACGAACAATGCGCCACACAAAGCACTGGTGCTGCCCAGCGCACTGCCAGCACAAAACAAAACGCTGCCTTTCTCATCCCAGGCTCCAGAGCAGGGGCATAAACAAGCCAAAGACGCTTGTTTAAGGCAGGCAGCCCGTCTCTGCCGACCTTCAGCACCACACACAGCACAGGCATAACCAATTGCTGCTGCAGGGAGCAGGACAGTCTGATCGGCATTGTAGCAGGGCTGCTGGGAGAGCAGAGCAGGCAGCATGCGATGGCTCAGTGCGCTGGGCAGCGTGCACACAAAGATTTTTCCACTCCAGCACAGAATCGCTTCCTCTTCACTGTTTGCAGATGTCAGAATGTGATCTCTCAAGAACAAACGCCCCGCCTGTGGCTGTACAACAACGTACAGCAGGAATAAGAAGTGAACTTAAATTATATGTAGGTCAACACATTAAACATTACAGAAGGAATGGAGGAACTGTCACAGCTCCCCTTAAAACCAGGAAAAGCTGCACTGAAAATGTGCCTCTGTCCCAGACACTTGGTCCATACAGATCACGGTGCCTTTCCGTATCAATACCTTTCCTTTCTATCATAACAGGGCTAGCATTTTCACCAAGCCCCCGAGGAGGCATGATAAAAATCAAGCGCACGATTCCACAGCTCCTAAACGCTGCTCCTTACCACTGCCGAGACCACTGCGTTATCAGAGCACGCTGGCAAGATAAGATTTCTGACACAGGCGAGCCCAGCTTTTGCTGGAGGAAACAAAGACGTTGATTGTGCTCCTGGCTCCCTTTCAGCCTCCAAGAGCTGGGTGATGGCAGGATGAAAAACACAGCTTACTTTTCTAACCTCCAGTCAGCCTTGCACAGGCTGAATCTCAGCCACACAGCATCCTTTCCTTCCAGAAAGCAAGGACATGAGATGTGCAGCAAAAGCCAGTCTGCAGGGTTTGCAGACATCCCCAGGTGGTAATTCTCAAAGTGAGACTTACTGCTTGAGAGAGACAGGATTGAGGCATACAGGATGCATAACAATTAGTCCCAAGATATGCTAGCACAGGTAAATACACAGCGATTTCCCCAAACCTCTCATTTTGTAGCTGTTCGTGTACTGCTGGCCACAGCTAGTGCCAAAGCCCCACGAAACGAGCTGCATCAGTCCAGCATGCTTCCCTGCCAAGCCAAAGGCCAGGGGAACCGGCCGATCTCACGGCAGCAACTCCTCTTCCTCCTGCAAGACCCTTGCAGAGCAGCTACAGCTGAATTCAGCAGACAATATCCTGACTTGCACCTTTTCAAAAAAAAAAAAAAAAGCCACAGCAAAATCAACCCAAGCCATCCCTGACTGACAGCTAGAAGAAACACCATGGAGAATGACAGCAACAAACAGAAAGCAGATCAAGGGATTTGAGTAAAGCAGCAGCAGAGCCAGGCTGTGAAAGCACCAGAAAGCATCATACATCAATTTCCATCTCTCAGCCTGTTGCCATGAAAACAGATGCTGTTGTCATACATCTTCCTCAAGTTCCCAGCCACTTGGTAATGTCCCTGCTTGGCCTGGCCACAGCTTCAGGATAACACATTAAAAACCAATTAAGGTTGGTGCATGCTCAGAGTTAGCAGAAAGCCTACCATTACCAGTGGGGATAATAGCCTATGATTAAAAATCATCTTCAGATGGTTACTACAGCCAGAAAATTAAAGAAGGTTGTTAAAGAAGAAATTAAAGGGGCGAAGAAATGAAAGAATAATCTGTCTCATCACACACACCCTCTTCCATTTTTTAATCTTCTCATCCACTGACTTCTTACAGGTGAGAGCTCAGACAGGGCACAGAAGCCCACAGCTCTTTCAGAGCCCAGGTTTGCCCTTCCTGCATCTCCTCCAGCTGCTTCATTGCTGGAAAGACTTTATCTCAAAAGTGGGAAGAAACAGAAAGGGCTTAGATACATGCTCCCAGTCCAGCTCTGCTAAGCAACAATAACAATACAATACAATAACAAACCAGAGGAATTGAACAATACATTCTTCCTGAACAGGGTTCATCTCACTCCAATTTTTTTAATTTTTTTTTTTTTAGGGTGAGGGACATTAATCAAGTCTTCAAGTTCAGAGGGTGCGAGGGAGCTGAGGTTTACATGAAGAAGACGTCAAAGTGCCACAGCCCCAGCAATAGCTCAAAGGAGAATGGAGAAGGAAGCAGGGGAGGCAGCAGATACTGAGTATGACAAATGCTCCTCCCCAAACAAGCGCTTGTTTCTTCTGATAAGGAGGAAAAGATGTTTTGCTTTCTGTTCTCCACACTGCAAAACAATAATTCCTTGACAAGGAACTCCTTGATCTTCAGCATGATGGAACTGAAAATACCAGAATCGCTAGGTTCTTCTCTGGCCCCCTCAGCCCTTGTCCCTACTCATTCTGCCCAAAAATATCCCTCTCTGCTTTTGATACCCTTCTGCATCTACGCCATGCCTGTCTTCGGAGCCGTGCCACCCCCGGGGCCTGAGGAACATGCTGCAGGGCCATCAACTGTCCCTTCGCCTCGGGCTGCCCATCAGGCTCTCCAGCAGCATTTTGTTTCTAAGGCCTGCCGCTTCCCCAGCCCCCTCGGCAGCCCCCTCCTGCTTTTCATTCACAGCCCCATGTACCACGGTGAACTTCCACTCCCCTGGTATAGCAGCCCGTGGTCCTGTTCCTGTACGGGGCCAGGGGCACAGGTATTCGTGTCCCATGGCTGGGAGGGCAGACAGCGAGCATTGTCCACGCAGCCCCAGCTACCCATCAGCTGCCATTAATCCTCCTCCCAGATAATCGGGGTAATGCTCTTTAAGCACGCAACTGCGGCAGGGCAGAGCCACTCCAGCTGCAGTCTGTGCTAGAGGGCACGGCGACCCCGCAGGTAATGGCAGTGGGAATATCGCGCTCCAGAGCCTCCACCCACGTAGCCCGTTCATGGAGCCAGCTCTGCAGAACAGAGCTGGAGCACAGCAGAAAGGGCACTTTTGCTGGAAGAGCGTCCTGGCTCACCCTGGGACACCTGGCTGGGTAAGCACCTTACTGCAGTCCTGCACTGACACGTTGCCTCCCCTCCTCCGCCCACTCTGTGCATCTTCTCACCTAATTTAAGAGTGATTTTGGATGGAACATTATTTATCCCTGTGTGGAAAAATCATCCCGAGAAGACCTAGCAGCATCTTTTTTCTGCTCTCCTGGCAAGTTGTTCACACATCACTGGCATCCAGACTGCACTGCAGATGTCAAAGCTGGTACTTGTGATGGTAAGGAGTCCTGGCTTCTCTTCCAGCGTCCCAACAGCCTGCATTTCTGAAGATTAACCACTCCCAGCAACATTCACTTTTGAGCACAAACTGAAAAGGAGGGTTTGGGGAGAGGGGACGGGCTTTGGCACCCATCACAGGGGAAACCACCTTGGTGCAACACAAACCAACAGAAAAGATACTGCAAGCACCCAAACACCGTACAATCAAGGTGGCACGGAATTGCTGTATCATTTTGCTTTCCTTTTTATCCCAGAAAGAGGATCAGTTAAATTTCACTAATCTGTGCAGCTGTGGGCTCAGATTCTCCCTTACGTGCGTGCATTAAGCCCCAGTTAGTTTACTACAGGTACGACAGCGCTGGGTGAGGTTGTACCACGTGCAACCTGCTGGCCTGACCCCGAGGCTCACTGGGAATTCAGCCTGGTAATCAAGGATAAAGGCACCACTGTTTCATTTGAGAGTTAGCAACTTATTTTTTTGCTGCCACTTACGTTACAAGTGAAATAAAACCCGTAAGGAAATGGGGGTGATGGGAGAGCTTTACCTGTCAAGGCAGGAGACTAACATTAAGGATGTGGTTTCTTAACTACAGCTAAAAAACCCTCAAGTGACTTAACAAAATGACCAAGATGTAGCAAAAACCCCTTTGAAACTGCTCTCACAACAACATATGGGACGGTAAGAGTGAAAGAGTGGTGCAAAAGCACAACAAAAAAAGCCAGTCACGGAAATAAGTCAGTATTAGCCAGTCAGTCTAAACTGCAATCTGAGCATAAGCAAAGATTAACTTAAAAATCTGTATCTTAATACATATATTACACATTAAATACATACATTGTGTCTTATAATACGTTGTTGCAAGAGAAAATTAACCCACCTTCTGTATTTCTAGTATTAGCCTTCAGAAGAACTGTTTCCCACATGAAAACAGCCATCCTGGAAGTTAAGGAAAATACACGGCACATCTCCGGTATGCGAGAGCTATTTTCCTCAAGGCAGTTCTGCAGTTTGTTCAGGAGGACACAAATAAATCGCCAAATCTCAGGATGTTGTGCAAGCATTACCTCTCCCCACCTCTGTGCAGGGCCTATCAGTGGAGCAGAAGTTCTCCTCGGTAGGTAACCACAGGCCCCAGCCAACCTCTTCCCCCAGAGGGCATTAAGAGGGACAGCTCTCGGACATGCACACAGTACTGACCCAAATTTTTAAGTTCAAAGAATTTGCAAAGGAAGATTTTTATCCCCTTGACCATTTTCAACATTTCAAAGCGTTTCTCCTTTCACCCAGGGTTTTTGCAGCTTAGCTTCTTGCATCTTTCAAGCCTAGATTCAGTGATGGTGTGGTGGGACCAGCGCTGTGGCGGCAGGGGAAGGCCATTTCTCGTCTTGCCAACACGGTGGCGTGGCTGGGTCAGTGCAGGCACATCACACTGCTGCCCACACTCACATAATTGCAGCTAATTGTCCATGCCTAAGCCATTTGAGCACCTCCAAGCCCAGGTTCCTTTTAAACACTCCTGCTGAGATTTAGGTATCAAAGCAGAGACCAAAAAAGCAGACAACTATGGAGCTGGGTTGTAGCTGCGTTGAAGCTGGGTAGCTCATAATGCCAAATGGCAGCACTTAATTCAGCTGGCATCAGTGTGACATTCCAGGCACCAGGACTTGAGCAACATCCACGTCTATTGCTTGGGTACGCATTTAACATCGCTTAATTAAACCCTATCTATAGCCGACAGTAACACTAGTAAGAGGAACAGATAACATAAATAGTGCTGTTTGCACAAATCCCCCTTCTCATGTCCTCCGCCTCCTCCCCAGCAACCCTCATTTTAAGTGCTGATACATTTGCAAGAAGTATTTTTATTTTTATGCAGCCACTGATGCAAAATGAAGTAACCAAATCAGGACAAAACACAAAAGGCATTTGGGGCCATGCTGAGCTGAAGAAAGAGATAAAGGAGCAGGTGTGTGCTGGAGGAGAGGGGGCAGAGCAGCTCTTATAAGGCAGAGCCATGAGCAAAGGGACTCCAGAAGCCACAGGCTAGACGCAGAACCCTTAAGAGGCTAGGAAAGCTCCTGTAAGGGTTGCTGGCTGCCTTGCTGAACAGGGATGGGAATTTCTGAAATGCAGGATGGATCTGGAACATGTAACACACAGCTGGGCAGAGGGAAAAGGCAGACATCTGGATCAGCAGCTGGATCTCCCTGAGTCAGAAGGAGACAGCAGCAGAGGATCAGACGCAAAAGAAAGCTTTAGGAACGCTGCCCTCCACGGCCACGTTGGGATACGGGATGTGGCTTGTCCCAGCAAAGTGGGAACATGTGGAGCAACACAGATGATTATCTCTTGTTGCTTCTTCCAAAGCGAGTCACGTGTTATCCTCTAGTGAAAAAAATCTGGAGTCACAGACTACAAAAAGCCAGAAGGGAGCAGCTTTTGAACAGCTCTTCTTTTCCCCCGAGAGGCCTGCCTTCAGAGGAGTTGTAGGATGAGTAACAGTAAATTTGAGAGCCTGGCCTGATGGGCAAAGTTCTCCTTCTGCAAGCGGGTGTAAGCCCCCGGCTTCCTTGCCAATGTACTTGCTAAGAATTTGTCCATATTGTCATCGGAAAGGAAAAGCCCCACGATGCCTCCCCGCAGGGAGCCTCCTCAACAAGTCAGGCCCGAGCTGGAGATACAGGATGGGCTGCTTCCAAGGCACCCCACTTAAATCCTCCCACCCCAGCTCTAAGGACCCAGCAGAGCAGCCCAGCTCTTTTCACCTACTAATACCCACAGCCACACCGTAATGTCATCCAGCCCTGGTAATGCTCACTTCCTTCCGCAATTATTTATGTTCACTGAGGGTCAGGGAATGAAGAGCAAAAGCCTCCAGCTTGGCAAAAAGCTCTAAGTCCAGCACTTGACTCCAGTACCCATCTGCAGACAAGCCCTAGTCTATAAGCAGCCCGGATGCAGTGCACTGATGCAGCACCCACAATCAACTCATCACATCACCCTCAGTTTTCTCTGACCTTGCCCTTCCTACCATGGTCCTCATTCTCCCCTCTCAGCCCCTGCACATACAGCTGCTCTTCTTCTCCAAAGAAAGCCAGTCTCTCTTTCACAATTCCTGTGGCTTATGCATTTTCATGAATTTTCCGACGTTCAAAAACAGCCCTGCACCCCTACCTACAAAACCACCCTTACTGAACCTCTGGAAAAGTTATCTAAAAAGCAACTTGAATATGGATTCTGCTGAAATAAAACAGAAGCATCTTAACTAACCGAGGCTGTCCAGTACTTACATTGGAACAGTTACAGGATGGGGAATGTCCATTTTCAGCAACACATAACGCGGTCTCAGTGCTGGTGCTAACAAGCAGCCATGCCGGCTGCACGTCACAAGGACGAATGTTATCAGCACGGGTACTTTCTTGCAGTGGTTTACGTCCATTAACACACA
Organism: Aythya ferina; assembly: GCF_964211825.1. Taxonomy (NCBI): domain Eukaryota; kingdom Metazoa; phylum Chordata; class Aves; order Anseriformes; family Anatidae; genus Aythya; species Aythya ferina. The sequence continues at coordinate 30,572,207 of NC_140303.1, forward strand.
GCTAGGCTCATTTTGTAATGGCTACTCAGCTTAAGGAGGCAAAAGAAAAAAAGTCCCCAGTCGCGTTGGCTCAGTGTACAAAGTAGGTTGTTCATTCCTCCACTGAGGAGCCTATACCTTGAGGAGCATTTCCGTGCAGACCCCAAATATACTTTTACATCTGAAAAAAAAAAAAAAAAAAAAAAAAACAACTTTTCCTGAGCATTGTTTCCCTAACAGAGCTTGGCACTTTTCTCACCATTTTTTTTTTTTTTTCCCCCAAATCTGTTTCCAAAGTAACCCTTTAAACATGCTGTCCCCTGGCACAACTCGCTCCCCTTTCTGGTCTTGTGTCAGAATCAGTATTGGGACCAGATGGGCCACGTTCCACCACCCAAAGAGGATGGGATGAAGGAATCTGCCTTGGACACTAGCCTACTGCATGACAATTCAAACATCATGCACTAAGCATACAAATTACAGAAAATTAATTCCCTGCATTTCTTTTTTCATATACTATTTTCCCCCTCACATTTTTGCTCCTTTTATCCCTCATAATGGCTGAGGAAGGAGGGATAGAAATAAGTTCGGTCCTTCTACACTCAGCCTCCTGGAACTCGCAGTGTCACAAGACTTACCACAATTTACAGGAATGTGTCACATGCAAGGGTACCAAAGAGCTACACCGTCAGCATTTCTGTTAAGGAAGAAGATGCAGAGATCTACACCATCTTCATATCCCAGCCTTTATACTTCATAAAGTCTGTGTGTTCTGCATACATGCACATCCATCAGTGGCGCCATTCCCAAGGAACCCAAGGGGATACAATCACTCATTCTGCAGATACCAATCAGCTTTGAGCTGAGTTGGTTAAGTGACACATTATTGTTTCTGGCCTTATCAACCGTGCGATCATGCCAAATGGCTTGAAGAAAAAAAAAAAAACAAAACAAAACAAAACAAAAAAAAAAAACCACTTTTAGCTCTGTTTTCAAACACTCTAGTCACTGTAAGACTGAAGTTCCCTTTCCCTTCCTGCTGGCAAGCAAGTATTGCACTTCTGCCTAATCCAGTTTGAAAGCAAAGCGCTAGGAAATGCCCAGTGAAACGTGTTGGTACTTCAGCTATTCCAGCCCCTCATCTCCCTCCTGAAAAGGTAACTTAGAAGAAGACTGGAAACTAGCATATCTCTTAGGCAATTCTACCAAAAAGTTCTAAACCTCCTTAAAATGCATAAAACCAACACGATCAACAAAGAACTGGCAAAAAAATGAAATCACTTCCAAACAGGTTACCAGCTTTCTGAACCCGCAGGTCAAATCTTTGCAGAGAGGCCAGGCTTTGATATCTGCGTATCATCAAGAGATTAAACGCAGCCCGTGGTTTTACGGCAGGATTAGATGCTGTTAAGCTCTGCTTTCCTCCCTGTTGGTAAAGTTTGCACTCTCCATCCCGCCTGGCAGCCTATATTAAGAAACTGCCACCCAGACTTCTCCTTTCTACCGAGGAAAGGGGCAAAAAGAAAGGCAGCACTGCCTAGCTTTTGTGACTCTCCTAAGTGCCTCTCAATTAATGTGCCCCTCTAGAAGTGCCTAATCAAAGGCTTTAACCTACCAGCCCCAGGGCTGAGCAGGCTTACTCCAGCACATCCTAAATAGTAAAAAAAAAAATCCGTTACACACGTGTACTTGTGTAGGGTTTTGCAAGCATATGACCTGTTCCTCAGTTCTTAGAGCTTGCCACGGCTGCTTCGTAATGACTGAGACCTGTCTAGGTCTGTGTAACGCCCTGAGTCTTGGCTTCCAAGAGTCCTTCAAGATATAACCGGTGGCCAAAACCCTCTCGAGTGCTCCCAGCAGTCACAGAGGAACTTGGGAGGGAGAAAGGTGGGGGAAGAGAGAATAAAACAACTGTGAAAACTGTTCAGGTTGGGCTGCTCCTATTTGCATTTACCAGGACAGCTCCTTCAGAGCACAGAAGTGCAAATCAAAGCTGTGCTTTCTGAGCAGCAGCTAAGAAACTACACAAGCAAGTTGGCAAAATAAAACTGCAACCTAAATCAAAAAAAGATCCATTAATCCTATTTTCTGCTAATTACTGTATTTCCTTTTTTTTTTTTTTTTCCTAGGAATGAGGGACTGGACCTGTCCTGCAGCACTCGTCAGCTTTGTGAAGATCAAGCAGCTCCAGAGGCAGCAAAGCCAGGAGATGTTCCAGGGGACACCTGAGCTGTCCAAGACCCATCAGTCACTCGCATGCACCTGCTGAAAAACCACCTGCCAAGATTTATCTATCCCCTGCACCACTGCCAACAGTCCAAGCGTTTCTGCAGAGGTCCCTCGCTCCTGTCCTGGCAACGTTACGTGCTCAACTAATAGCGTGTTTAAAATAGATTTTAACTAGCAGGACAATGTAAATGACTCTCTTCTCTCTTCCAGTCCCCTCCTCGGAGAAACGACCCCTTTCAGCATGAATATGAACACCGGAAGGGTATTGCTTGCACTCACACATTCAGTACTGCAGGTGTTGAAGAAAAGCAAACACGAAGTCCCTCAAGAGAAACCTAAAGCACAGACTGACGTCAAAACGGACCTTGGTCCCTACTCCACCTGCCAGCAGCTCTCCTAGGAAGCTTTATTCATACTTCAGCACTTGTTCCCATCTCATTACTTGCAGGTGGACAATGCAGACTCCTGGCCAAACCCAGCGCAGAGCAAGGCAGCCTGATCCCAAAGCAGGTCTGCGCTCCCTGGCTTTGCCAGGGCTTCCTAAAAGCCCCCCGTGCTGAGCCCTCAGGCTGCAGCCAGGTGAAGACTGGGTTGCCAGAGCCCGTTCTGCCTGGGCAAACCGAGTGCATCTCCACGATACCGTCAAGCTGCCCGTGCACATTCGTGGGGAGGAGGCCAGACCCGGCACGCACAGGTAGGCAGCCAGCACTGTAAGCTGAGCCCTGCGAAGGGCAGGACTCACACGGCACGCGGCTCAGGTGTCCTGCCACCACCACACAGGGGAAAAAATAGCCTCGCTGATAGCTGTCAGCCTCAGTCACCTTCTTGTTTCTCTGACAGTTTCTGGAAGAGGAGCTTTACGACACGTTTGGGCCCAAACAGCAGGATCTTGTCAGTCTGCCCACAGGGTCAGGAATTAAACAAAACCTGCATTATTTGTTACTATTGCCTTCCACCCCAAAACCCCAGTCCTGCAAGACAGCAAACACCTCAGGCTGCTTTCCTGAATGGTTTGGCTAGTTATGTGACAAGAGCACTTGTGATGTTGCAAAAAACAACATTTGTGGCTGGAAAAATCAACATGCACGAGGGACGGAGAGGACAGACAGGTCTGAAGGCACCTACCTGACTGATGAGCTCTGCAGCACTAAATCTAGTCTGCCTAGAGCCTCACCAAACCTCTGCACTGGAAAAGAGACCTCACAGCCACTCTGTGAACCTGACCTCACAAGAGCTGTGCTGAAGTGGACTGGCTGTCAGATCAGAGCTCACGGGGCTGAGAGTGAGCAGGAACACGTCTGGGCCTTTTCCAACCACAAAAAAATTCATCCATCCATGAGATTCTGCTTAAAAGACAACTGCTGCCAACGCCGCAGACAGAGGGGCACCTTCAGCAGGGCAATGTAAATGCCCTGCCAGTCAACCCATTCCATGGCAAGGAAACATGTGGAGCCTGGTTTCCAATTTCGCCTCCTCCCTGCCCCATGCAGATTACCCGATACCCAGTAATGCAGCCTGAGCTCATACTGGAAGCATCTGTACGTGAGGGGCATGAATTCAGATCTCTCTCCAGTGCCTGTTTTCCAGCAACCTCTAGACACAAAGTACCTTTGAGATTCTACCTGTCACGTTAGCCTTACCCTCTCGAGAAACCAAGCCAACACGAAGAAGCCCTTTCCTAGGGAGCTCTCCGGGAGTTTAAAAAAAAGTTTCATGCCAGATCATCAAGAGAACTCCTGCAGCTTGTCAGGCTGTCTCACATTTTGTACTTCCCTGATTCAACAAGGTTAATTGCCACCAAACCGTCCTATCCTATGCAAAGCCAAGTGAAAACTGCAGAAGCTTTGAAGCTTTTTGCTGAAGGATCAATCAGGACGGAACTCCCCTCCTCCCAGCCAGGTAGATGTGGTGCTGGCTTCTGAAGGAGAGAGCTTTCTGCATGCACCCTGCTGTGCTTAAAACCTCCTTTCTGCAGAGGTTCCACACAGCTGGCAGCCTCCTGACAGCAGAACATCTGCATTTACACGTGGTTTAAGGTTCTTGGTTGCTGTTCCTTGATATAGATTCCCTCTTTCAACAGAAAAAAGATTTCAGGCCAGGTGCTCTCACCTGTCATGCTCCAGCTTCTGGTGGGTTTTAAGAAAAAAAAAAAATAATTAAAAAAAAGTATCTTCTGAGAGCAAGCTTAAAATGCAAGCCATGCCTCCTGCAAACTGTGTTCCACTCAATTCACAACCTTCTCATGTTCACAGCAAATGGATATCAAGGGAAGAGAAACAAAGCCTAAGATCCTGGGAAAGGAAAAGATCCTTTCTGGACATTCCCTTTGCTACTGAAATTGTTACATGAGAAAAATTAATTTAAAAAAGAATTGGGAAACCAGGCCACATCAGCCTGCCAAAAGCACTCCTCTGCCTTCCTTCTCAAGGCCAATGTCCTTGGCTATTTCTCATCGCCAGGCTGCAAATACTTTAGTGAAACCTTTGGTTTACTGGCATTCATATGATTTTTTGCTCTGTAGCTGACAGGGAGCGAGCACTGGCAAGCCTAGCTCTAACCAGCTAGGCTCACAGCAGCCCTGCGAGGCCAAGAGCACAGTCCAACTCCTCGGGCTGTGCAGCCAGAACCATGCTCTGACGGAAGGTTTAATTGGGGAAACTCTGCAAAGATGCGCAAGGGTAAACATCGCTGGGATAAAGCGAGCCAGGAACAGAAAGCAGAAGTGACATCTCATGGTAACACAACAAGGCAATGAGTGGCAGGGTCTACAACCTCAGCGGCACCCCCGACACAAGGGGGTTTGGACAGCTGAACTTCATCAGGTCCTGGGCCAAATCCTTCCCCTTTGGTGAGGGAAATTGAGGGAGAAAAGGGGATGCACTGACGTGTTGGTACAGAGTAAAAGAATGAAAAAATACGACAGTCTATTACCACGGCAAAAAGAACAACCCCACAGAAACCTGGTTTCAGATCTCTAACTTGGCCCAAATGAAAACAGCAAGCACAGCCCCTGCAGGACACACCGACTGTGGGAAGCTGCGACATCTAGAAAGGGAAACACAGCTCATCCCGTTCCACTCCTCTCCACACACACACACAAAAAAACCTCCAGAGAAAAGCCCAATGTCAACTTCACAATTTGTCTCCTCAGAAATGTCTATGAATCTCTGAGTAATTCAGATCCCTGAGCCCACCTCCCTGCAGCCAATGCCCTTTTTTCCCTGCTCTGAATCCCCGCTGAACCTGCTGGGGGAAAGCAAGGAGCTTGATCCCGGGACGGGGGGCTCCCGCTGCCAGCCAAGCAGCAACAACCCGGTCCATTTGCTTCGTGAACTCAACCCACTCCTGGACTGTCCCAGAGAGAGCACCTGACACCAGGACTGCAGCAAGTCACTGAGATGTGATTTTATTTTGTTTAAAACAGAAATGTTTGTGCATGTGCAGATTCACACATCCAAGAATGGGACACTCTTCAAACAGGATGAGAACTATGTAAATAGGGAGGATTTTTAACATTTTCCAAAATATAAGATAAAAACTGACTACGGAGAAACATAAATTTTAATTGAGATTACAGACATAAAGGACAAAAACTTTCAAATCCTTATTGTCAAATACTCATTGGCAAAGTTAAAAGAGCATGCAAAGACTGGGCTCTCCAAGATACTACGACACTGGAGGCATTAAAATTTTACTCCGTTTTAAGAAGCTGAAAACCTATGAAAGGCTCTGAGCTCAAAGTCCAGGTCTGAAAATGCTTCAGATAACAATAGGATGAACAAAGTCCAACTCAGCCCAAATCTCCTAGCTGTTGAGAAGGATGATGTACAAGTTCGCAATAGTTGCAAGAGTTCTTTCGGCCAGGTACACTCCTCTCAACAGATGCATCAACTTATTGATATGTTTCACTGGACAACAGGCAAATTTTGGCCAAGTATTACAACTTGAGGCTACATTTAAATAAAGAGAGGGGTTAAAAGGGTGCACCACCCCTTTGCAAACAGCACAGTCAACCATTCTGCCCCATATTTCCTGTTGAATCGAGAAAGTGCCTTCCAAAAATAGCTTATAGTTTTGCTGAAAGGCTCAAAACAAACAGCACTTCTGAAAGAATATCTTACATGCTTTACATAATAGCCATCTCAGAAGGGAAAAAAGGATGTGTACAGCGTTTCAGTGTGAATTCTGCATTGAACAAAAAGACATCATTCTTTGCTTAACACAAGGCTTAAATTCACCATGAAGGAAATTGCCGAAGTCAAAGCCTTAGGGCCGAAGTTGGGAGGGAGATAGCACTCTGAAGGAAAGAATTTTTATCCTAAATTCGGATTGAAAGAGGCTACGTCAAAGGAACACTGTCAGCTTGTTTAAGCCTCAATTTATTCTTGCCTCAAAAAGGAAAGTTCAAACTCATTTAGCTTCCCTTCAGAAAAATCCAGTATTTTTTTTTAAGTGCTTCGTCTGTTGTGCACCCAGGCATACCTCTGCAGGTTTCTGTTTAGCCTTTTCTCTTTTTTAAAGACCTGGTCCTTATCTCTCGATGTGTGGTTTAACCTTCCTGATAAACAGCAGCACGTATCTACAGTTTCAGATCAAATGCCACAGTACTAATACCAGCATCATGCCATAACCACTGACGTCTTCACTCCGTGGTCTACTGTGCCTTTCCTCGTAAGTTGCAAGCTTGCATTAATGTGCTTGTCTTGGTGAGAGCCTGTCCCCTCAAGACAACTGTAAAATACCAAATGCTCCATAAAAGAGGACTTGTTGGAGACGAAGTGCCAGCAGTATGAAGGAGCCAGTCAGATAAACCACGCAATGCCTTTTTGCTTCTTCTTTTTTTTTGAAGAACCGAGAGAGCAAAGCTGCATCGTTTGTATTCGGATGGCAACAGCCAAAGGGCCTAGAATTTGCGTCGGCTTATTAGGCAAGCGCTTTGGGTTTTGTTTTCTTTTTCTCCTCAGAGGGAAACTCGCTGCGTGAAGCGACAAACAACCGACTCCACATCATGCGAGCCCCCTACAACCCGCAGCAAAGCTCTTAATTGCTATTGCTCCCATATCCCCTTACGGTGACTGGGGATGAGCAAGGACACATGATGGACTTCCAGACTTTGTGGAAAACTCCTCCTTTGGGAAATGCACCTGCGTGTGTGTTCAGACAAGAGGCAGGAGAAGGGCCCGCCAGCCGCATCGATACACGCAGCAGGTTCAGCAGCAGGCCAGGAGCCCAGCCTGCACCACCTACCTCAGAATTAACCAAAAATATGGTTGCCATCTGGTGGCTAGAGCACATCAGTAGCCGCAAGGAGCTCGGGGTGCGCGGCTGCACACCGGGGGCCGGCTCTGCCGCCCTCTCACCCCCTGCAGCCGCAGCCCCGGCTGCTGGAGCAGGGCAGGCAGGGGGCAGCCGCCGGGGCTGCTCCTCGCCCCCTACATTTTAGAAGCACATCCCCAGCCCCAGCAAACCAGCCCAATTCCCTGGCGGCAGCAGCACCAGCACAGCGTTAGGCCCGGGAGGCTGCGCTCGTCCTTCACCCCAGCACCTTTCGCAGACCCCAGCCCTGCGGGGCGGCCAGCACAAACCCCCCCCCGGCTGCCGACAGGGCAGGGGGCTGGAGGACAGCGAAAGGCTCCGGGAATCCCAATCCCACCCCGCAGCACCGCGCCACCGCCGAGCCTCCCCCTTTCACCTTCTCCTGCGCCCGGGTCAGCTTCTTCTGCACGTTGCTGGCGATCTTGCCGGCCGTCACCCCCTTGCTGCCCAGCTCGGCCATCTTGTGCTCCTCTCCCGGGCAGCCGGCGGCGAAAGGGGGGGAAAAAACCCGGCGGGAGACAATGGCCACGGCCGCCGCCGCCGCCGCCTTTTAAAGGGACCGAGCGCGGCCGCTCCGCGCCGCCTCAGCCCGGCCGCCCCGCCCCGCCACCCGGCCCCAGCGGCCCCCGCAAGGCCGCAGCCGGGCGTGGCGGGGGGCCCGGGTCCCCTCCGTGAGGGGAGAGCCCTCCGTAAAACCTCCAGCCCGAAAGGAGGGACCCTGAGGGGGCTGCAGCTGTGGCCGGTGCTGCGCATCGGTCAGATTTGGGCTGGCAGCCCCGTGAGGGATGGTGGCCGGGCATGGTGGCTCACGGCCACGCTGGGCTTCGATGCTTTTCAGATTGTACCTTTGAAAAACATAATGTGACAAATCGGTATGCGAGTGAATCAACCCCCCTCCATGTAGAAAGCAAGCTGAAATTCCGGATTTCATCCTGTAATTTTGTCTGTGCCTCACGTGACAGCTTACTGTTGGCCCCAGGTAACTGCATCACCTCAGCTTCTTCTCTTTGAAAACTGCAAATAATCAGTTGACCGGCTCGTTCACAGGCACATTAGGGTGGATAATTACTTTGCACAGAGCTTCCAATGTGCTGCAGTCGCAGCTTTGTGCTCGCTTTTGGTTTTGTACAACGAACTGGATCCAACGTGGCTGCAGGTGACGGCTGCTCCAACTCAGGAGTCGCCGCGCTGCTGGAGTGAAGCAGCACTGCAGAAGACATGGCAGTGCCAGGCACCTACCAGGAGAAATCCAGCCATGACTGCCCGGAGTGCTTCACTCAGCTGGGTTCCCCCAAAATCCTGGGACCTCAGCCTGTGTGGTGTTTTTATTCAGTTGGGACTAAACTGCTCGCCATCCCCAGCCCAGGTGTGTACACATCCTGCCTCTTACCTGCAGCGAGCCCGTACTTCCTGGCCACGTGCACTGCAGCTGGTCCTGCCAGAGGGGCTTCAGCCTTCTCTCTCCTATACCCACCAAGCAAATACTTTCATGAAGCACCGTTCCTTTACAAGATAGGACAAAGTTCTGTTTCCCGGAGCACAGGAAGCCACCTCAGCGCTCTTATTCAAATCCTCACGCTCAGCACCAAAGCTTCCTGCAGTTCCACACACTGCAGTGTGGTCAGGCAGTGGGGAAGCTTCCTTCCTCATCTGCTGCTGAATGCTTATTGAATTTTGCCTGAGATGGCATCTGTTCTGGGCATACCCAATAACCAGTACAGCATCAACCAAAGCAATGCTCTAGAGACAATTTAGGTACCTAAGGAATTTGCATTTGTCCTTAAGATGAAGACTTGCATCTCTTACACCTATTTGAATTGAAAGATGGTAGTAAAACCTACTTGTATTCCAAGATGATTTCACAGTCTTAATTTTGCCAGATGAAAACCGTTATCTCTGGAGTTTCATATACACAGGGAACAGTGTAGCGGTCACTACTGCAACCTAAAGCAACAGAAAAATGTTGGCAGTGATTACTTGAGAGCTAGGCCAGATTTTTCATCTTACATTTCATTTATTGTTTCCCCTTTCTGCTCCAGTACTATTTCTGTTCATTGAGAACTTGAAATAAAAACAATTGTCTTGCCAGAGCCCTTAGAAACTGTGAGCAGAGAACCTGTCAGCACCTCTTTGTGAGGCTTCATGATATAATGCCTCTGCATTTCTTATCTCGTGTGACAATGGCATTTAAAAACAACGAGTAATAATAATTAAAAAAAGCCCTAATTCAGAAACTTGCTTGAATCCATGCTGTACCTCAACTGTGTTAGTAGGCATACTATTTAATATAAATATATAATATAAATATAAGTATTTAATAAAATACTTAGGCATGGTTCAGCTGTATATGCAAATAATGCAGTGATACAAGCTATATTCAGACTCAAGTGCATACATGTACATACCTGTGATACCATGCTACATTGCAAACTACAATTTTATTAAATTCCTTTCTGGCTTTGCATTTAATGTCCGTAATTGAGTCTGTTTTTCTGTAGATTGGCAATTGTGTGT